>NC_141874.1:338956806-339581806 GCF_056163025.1 Triticum urartu
ACATGACTGAGACACATCTCCGGTCAATAACCAATATCGGGACCTGGATGCCCATATTGGCTCCTACATATTCTACGAAGATCTTTATCGATCAGACCGCATAACAACATACGTTGTTCCCTTTGTCATCGGTATGTTACTTGCCCGAGATTCGATCGTCGGTATCCAATACCTAGTTCAATCTCGTTACCGGCAAGTCTCTTTACTCGTTCTGTAATACATCATCCCGCAACTAACTCATTAGTTGCAATGCTTGCAAGGCTTATGTGATGTGCATTACCGAGAGGGCCCAGAGATACCTCTCCGACAATCGGAGTGACAAATCCTAATCTCGAAATACGCCAACCCAACATCTACCTTTAGAGACGCCTGTAGAGCTCCATTATAATCACCCAGTTACGTTGTGACGTTTGGTAGCACACAAAGTGTTCCTCTGGTAAACGGGAGTTGCATAATCTCATAGTCATAGGAACATGTATAAGTCATGAAGAAAGCAATAGCAACATAGTAAACGATCGGGTGCTAAGCTAATGGAATGGGTCATGTCAATCAGATCATTCAACTAATGATGTGACCTCGTTAATCAAATAACAACACTTTGTTCATGGTTAGGAAACATAACCATCTTTGATTAACGAGCTAGTCAAGTAGAGGCATACTAGTGACACTAAGTTTGTCTATGTATTCACACATGTATTATGTTTCCGGTTAATACAATTCTAGCATGAATAATAAACATTTATCATGGAGATGATTCACCTTTATTATTGCCTCTAGGGCATATTTCCTTCAAGGAGATGATTCACCTTTGTATGTATGAAGTAGATGTGGCACGTGTCACTTGCCAAATGGACTCTTGACATTGTGATGTCCATAGGATGCTCCGCATCATCCCCTCCCCCTTGGGAAAGATCTGACCTCGGATCAAAATCCAAATCACCATGGGAAAGAGATGATGTTGTCGTGTAGTAGTGGACGATCACCAAGCATTCATCATCTTGTAGGTCCAAATGGGCACTCGCCGATGTCGTACCGTCTTGTAATTCCTTCAAAAGGAGAAAAGATAACAAGCGCTTGGAAAAAAAATGTGGTTGGCGTAAGAGCAAAACCAAGCATTCAAGAGGTGATTTATCCAACAAGTGTTGTCATCGAGCATAGCATATGGTTTGACAAAGAAGTGTGGCATGTCATTTAAGCATATAAGGTGAGCACAATCAAGGACATCATGGAAACAAGTATGCAAATGGGAGGTAAAGATGCTAATATGTGTGACAAGTGAACAAGCATCAACCTCAAGATCATAGCAAGAAGGCACAATGTGCTCAACAAAAGGTCTATGGTAGGCATTGGAATCATTCACAACACCAAGTATAATGAGATGTCTAAACACATGAGGAAAGTGCAAGAAAATCCAAGCATAATGTGCATGGGATGTAGTGAATATAGTGTGGCACTCAACACAATAGAAAGAGCAAGTGTTCATCATGTGTGAGGCAATCAAGGCAAGCATGTAGCAATCGATGGGACATGGCATATGTGAAGTGATGACATTGTTGCAACCAAACATATGAGAGGAGCAAGTAATCCAAGAATTGGATGCAACACACAGGGCATATATATCATGATGCATGGAAAATGTGAAAATGAAAAGTTGAAGCAAGATCTCTAACATGTGCGCAAGCAAGGGGTCCAAGATGACAAATAAGTCGCATAGTGCAAGCAACATAAGTAGTATGATCCACAATATGCATGCTCATGGTTTGGGGGTTCTCAAACGAGAAGAATATCACCTTGAAAGCATGTTCTTGTGCGCCCTTCACAATGCCGAAGTACAAGCAAGTGTGATATAGAATCGTCGTGGTAGAAGGTGGTTTGCTCTCAAGAGCTCGGATTGTCAACTCACGTGACGTGGAAGTTGACACGAAGTCCAAGTATCCTACACATGCACACAACAAAAGAAAGAACGTATGCGCGTGGTAGATAAACACATCATCCATCATGATGGTTCTCTTCTCTTTCACATAACCATTAGAAGCACAAGTGCGTGAAGAATATGATGCAACAACGGCAATATTCATGGCACTAGGTATATGGTGCAAAGAAGGAAGGCAAGCATGCTTCACAAGAAATATGTCAAAATCTCCAAATATATGTGAGATTGCTATGGGGGCAAACTCATTATCAAGACTAAAGGCATAATTGCACTCAATACATGGCAAATCATCTAGCATGAGAGAGGCAACATATGGAGATATATGACAAGAAGCAATAACAATCATGTGCAAAGCATGTAGATGGTTGTCATCAACCGTATGAAGCAAGCAAGTTTGAGTCATCGGAGATGCAACATAAGCAATCATAGTAATCAAGTTGTGCAAGCTAGTAGTGCGCAGATGCAACATACTAGAGGAAATCATGGCAATCATGTCATGTGAGCAAATAATAAGCATAGGCATATCGCAAGCACGAACACAAAGCAAGATGAAAGTATCATCATAGGTATGGGGCACAAAACAAACATGGCAATAACAAGCAATATCTCCACCAAGCTTGCAAATACACATAGAAGTATGAGAATCAATCATCATGTGTAATGCAAAGCATGAGTCACGAATGCATGGCAAAGGCATAGTAATGAACATATCATGCAAAGTGAACATGGCAAGATGGGCATAGAATAGGTAATGGATAATAACCCATAGCCAAGGGAGGGCCATGTAGAAGAAATGCGCGAAGTCTTTGCGCGAAGAGAGCGGTGGGAAAGACAATCCATGGGATCCCAAGTCATCGTTGCTCTCTAGAGCTTGTTTTGTCAACTCGTGGGATTGCGAGGTCGATAAGAATTCATGGGTACCTACACAAAGGAGACACAAACGAAAGAAATTGTGTGTGTGGTAAATGTACACATCATCCATCATGATGTGTATGTGCACGTGAGAGTTAGCACAAGATAAGCATCGCTCAAAGAAATTTGATGCATGATATAAGAACATGTCATCCATCATGAAAGAATAGTTATTGTGTATAACACGATGGGGACACAAATTGAGAATGCAATTGATAGAGGCAAAGGTGTCCCGATGCTTCGATGAGATGGTGGCTATCGTTTTCTATGGGAGTCGACCTTGACGATCCGACTACGAACGTGCGAGACGTCGCGCCTTAGCAATCGCTAAACCAACTTCCGAGGGGTTATTGACCACGCCGGAGCACGATCAACCTGACCACGAGGGCCTGTTTCCTGCGAGCAAACGAAGAACAAGCAAGAAACTGAGATTGCAATCTGGATATTGCAAATATAAGATGAAAGCTTTATTGATCAAGGTGGGGTTCTGTGACGTCTTGGTCTGGTCGTTGGACACAAACGAAGTACGCGAAGTTGCAGCTATGGCGAACTTTTAATCTAAACAAAACCCCAAAGTCTAAACGATGCCCTAAGGGCTGTATATATGGAGGAAGAGAGGGGAATTTCGTGGCCCTTGAGGGTGGGGTCCGAAAACAACCCTAACTCTTGTTTCCTCACACATACGGACTCTAAAAATAGCCTATACTTAAGTATTTCGAAATTACATGGGCCTGGCCCATTAATAAGGTGACACGGCACCTAGAATAGCCTATGGACGAATATTATGAAGTGGCATCTTGTATATTTCGTCCATGGCTTCATGCACTCCTTATGGCGGCTTCAAAGTCCTGAAATCATCACTTGTAACTCCGTTCTTGATCCCCTTGTGCATGCCATCAACTTCATGCGTGTTCTTGCTCCAATGTTCATCCTTCTCCAAGCTAGGCCCTTCATTTGAAAGCAAAACAAATGTATCCAATTTAGGCAGCATCATAATCTCATGAACATTAGAATCATTACCAAGAAACGAAAGTACCTGGTAATTTAATTGGCGTGCGCGAGCTCTAGTAATTGGTCCAGTATATGTAACAGTAGGGGCTGTGGGTGTAACAATGGTATTGATGTCCTCATCATCCTCCCCTTCTTGAAATGAAGTCGTCCTCGACGGAAGCTCATCTTCCTCACCCAAATAAGGCTTCAAATCTGCAATATTAAAAGTGGAACTAACCCCAAAATCTGCAGGTAGCTCAAGTTTATATGCATTATCATTTATTTTTTCTAAAACCTTAAAAGGACCATCAGCATGTGGCATTAGCTTTGATTTGCGCAGATTAGGAAATCTATCTTTACGCAAATGTAACCAAACAAGATCTCCAGGTGCAAACACAACATGTTTTCTACCCTTATCTCCAGCAAGTTTATATTTAGCATTCATACGCTCAATGTTTTCCTTAGTTAACTCATGCATTTTTAAAATCAATTCAGAACGTTCTTTAGCATCAAAATTAACCTTCTCCGAAGATGGAAGAGGCAACAAATCAATAGGTGCACGAGGTAGGAAACCATACACAATTTCAAAAGGGCACATCTTAGTAGTAGAATGCAATGAACAATTATAAGCAAATTCAATATGAGGCAAGCATTCTTCCCACATTTTCTTGTTATTCTTCAAAACAGCCCTAAGCATAGTAGACAATGTTCTATTGACTACTTCAGTTTGTCCATCAGTTTGGGGGTGACAAGTAGTACTAAAAAGCAGCTTAGTCCCCAACTTAGCCCATAAACATCTCCAAAAGTGGCTAAGAAATTTAGTATCACGATCTGAAACAATAGTATTTGGCACACCATGTAAGCGAATAATTTCACGAAAGAACAAATCAGCAACATTAACAGCATCATCGCTTTTATGACATGGTATAAAGTGTGCCATTTTAGAGAACCTATCCACGACAACAAATATGCTATCCCTCCCCTTCTTTGTTCTAGGTAAACCTAAAACAAAGTCCATAGATATATCCTCCCAAGGAACACTAGGTACAGGCAAAGGCATATATAAACCATGAGGATTGAGTCGTGACTTAGCTCTTTGACATGTAGTGCAGCGAGCAACAAAACGCTCAACATCCCGTCTCATCTTTGGCCAAAAGAAATGTGTAGCAAGTATATCCTCCGTCTTCTTGACGCCAAAGTGTCCCATTAATCCTCCTCCATGCGCCTCCTGCAACAACAAAAGACGAACGGAGCTAGCTGGAATGCATAGCTTGTTAGCACGAAACACAAATCCATCGTTAAGAACGAACTTGTTCCAAGTTCTCCCTTCCTTACAATTCTGCAATACATCTTTAAATTCAGCATCATTAACATATTGATCCTTGATGGTCTCCAAACCAAATATTTTAAAGTCAAGTTGTGAAAGCATAGTATAACGACGAGACAAGGCATCAGCAATAACATTTTCTTTACCCTTCTTGTGTTTAATGACATAAGGGAAAGTCTCAATGAATTCAACCCATTTAGCATGTCGACGGTTCAGTTTTGCTTGACTTTTAATGTGTTTCAAAGATTCATGATCAGAATGTATAACAAATTCCTTGGGCCATAAATAATGTTGCCATGTTTCTAAGGTCCGAACAAGAGCATATAATTCTTTATCATAAGTAGAATAGTTCAGACTAGGCCCACTCAATTTTTCAGAAAAGTATGCAACAGGTTTTCCATCTTGTAATAACACACCTCCTAATCCAATTCCACTAGCATCACATTCAAGCTCAAAAGTCTTATTGAAATTAGGAAGTTGGAGTAAAGGAGCATGTGTCAACTTATCTTTCAATACCGTGACGGCTTCTTCCTGTGCGGTACCCCAAACAAAAGGTACATCCTTCTTTGTAAGCTCGCTGAGAGGTGCAGCAATGGTGCTGAAATCTCTCACAAAACGCCTATAGAAACCAGCGAGGCCAAGGAAACTCCTCACTTGTGTGACCGTTTTGGGCTGCGGCCGACTCTCAATAGCTTCAATCTTGGCTTTATCAACTTCAATTCCCTGTGGAGTAACAACATAGCCAAGAAAAGATACTCGGTCGGTGCAAAAGGTGCACTTTCCAAGGTTACCAAACAAACGTGCATCACGTAGAGCAATAAAAACAGCACGTAAATGTTCCAAATGTTCCTCCAAAGATTTGCTATAAATCAATATGTCATCAAAGTAAACTACCACAAATCATCCAATGAAAGCACGTAAAACTTCGTTCATTAACCTCATGAAAGTACTAGGTGCATTAGTTAACCCAAAAGGCATGACTAACCACTCATATAATCCAAACTTAGTTTTAAATGCTGTTTTCCATTCATCTCCCAATTTCATACGAATTTGATGGTAACCACTACGCAAATCAACTTTGGAGAATATTGTAGAGCCACTCAATTCATCAAGCATATCATCTAGCCTAGGAATAGGATGACGATAACGAATAGTAATATTATTAATGCCTCTACAATCAACGCACATACGCGACGTACCATCCTTTTTCGGCACTAAAATGATAGGAACAGCACAAGGACTTAGGGATTCGCGTATATAACCTTTGTCGAGCAGTTCTTGTACTTGACGCATAATCTCCTTCGTCTCCTCTGGGTTGGTATGGTATGGTGCACGGTTGGGTAATGATGCACCGGGAATTAAGTCAATTTGATGCTCAATCCCGCGAATAGGTGGTAATCCCGGTGGCACGTCTTGTGGAAAGACGTCGGCGAACTCCTGCAAAATGTTAGTGACAGCAGGAGGCAAAGAGG
The DNA here is from genome assembly GCF_056163025.1 of Triticum urartu. Classification (NCBI taxonomy): domain Eukaryota; kingdom Viridiplantae; phylum Streptophyta; class Magnoliopsida; order Poales; family Poaceae; genus Triticum; species Triticum urartu. The sequence goes on from NC_141874.1 coordinate 338,963,441, forward strand.
AAGGCGCGTCCTCGAATGAAAATAATGCCTCTTTGCACACAAAAGCATAGCAAACAGATTTGCTAAAATCTAGATCATCAATATCAGATTTGGTGGCAAGTAAACATGCACTTTTCAATTTAATTTCAGAAGCAACACTAGATTGTTTATTATTATTAGGCTGCATTTGTTGCTCAAATTCTTTTGCCACAATCTGATTTTCACTCTTAGTTTTCTCCTGTTTTGCTTTATTAGCTCTATTAATATCATCTTTCAGAAGGGAATCAGGAGTCATAGGAAGCAAAGTAATATTTTTATCCTTATGAACAAGAGTATACTGATTGTTTCTACCATGGTGAATAGAATTTTTATCAAATTGCCATGGTCTACCAAGTAATAAGGAACATGCTTGCATAGGTACCACATCACAATCAACATAATCAGCATATGTAGAGATACTAAAATGCACACGAACAGTACGTGTTACCTTAACCTTGCCGCTGTTGTTGAACCATTGGATGTAGTAAGGATGTGGATGTGGTCTTGTGGTGAGAGATAGCTTCTCCACCATCTCGATGCTAGCCAAGTTGTTGCAACTCCCTCCATCTATGATCACGCGAACAGAACGTTCCTTCACAACTCCCTTTGTATGGAACAAATTATGCCTCTGATTTTGCTCAGCTTGTGTAACCTGCACACTCAAAACACGTTGAGCAACTAAACATTCATACCTGTCAGCATCTTCAGGAGCCATGTATTGCGTCTCATGATCAGAATCGTCTCCACCGTGTTCGTCACGTGTAATAAGAGCCAAAGTCTCCTCATCATAGTCACTAGCGGACTCATACCCACCATCCTCAGTAACAATCATCACACGCTTAGATGGGCATTCTCTCGCATAATGACCTCCACCCTTGCAACGTCGACAAATAATATCATGTGTTTGCCCTGTTGATGCCATGGATGAAGAAGAGCTCTTTGCAGGCCCAGAAGGTGTGCTCTTGGCAGATAGTGGTGATTGTGCCTGCTTTATTGTATCACGGTTGGAGGTGGCAGCCGACGGAGGCGCCGGTGAAGCAGAACGTGTGGAAGTAGATGATGCACGTGGTGTCCATGAAGAAGGTCGACCTGCAGAAAAGTTAGTCCGCGCCAATGCCTGTCGATCCTGCACTTCACGTTCAGCTTTACAAGCAAGATGGAATAAACGAGTGATATTAGTATACTCCTTATACTCTAGAATCGTCTGAATACCCATAAAACGTGCAAGCATAGCTTCATTCTCCTCAACAATACCACATCTAATCATGCCAGTTTGTAATTCCTGATAATATTCTTCTACAGAATTTTTTCCCTGTCTTAAGCGCTGCAATTTTTGAAGTAATTCACGTTGATAATATGGTGGAACCCAACGAGTACGCATAGCAGTTTTCAAAGCAGCCCAAGTAGCAGGAATGGGATATAATCTACAATGCTCAGACCACCAAACACATGCAAAACTAGTGAATGCACAAACAGCAGCAGGAACACGTCTCTCCTCGGGATATTGTAAACATGTAAATCGTTGTTCAGTTTCTAACTCCCAAGTAAGATATATATCAGGAACATATCTACCCTCAAATGGTGGAATATTCAATTTTAGTTTAGGGAGATGGTCATGATCTCGTACCTGAGGGTGAGCCCTACCATTGCCATTATTTGCATGTGGACGACCTGATGGTTGCTGTGCTGGTGGTGGCACGTAGTTCTGATTTTGATCAACCTCATCCTCGTAATCGCCAGCAAAATCATCCTCCTCCGCATCAGCAGCAGGAGCCACAGAAGTAGCAACAGCAGCACCAACAGTTTGGCCAGGTGCAAGAGGGAGACGGCTCGCTCGGCGGAGGGCTGTTTCACGATGTGTAGGTAGTCGTCGTTGTTGTTGTTGTAGAGGTGCGTTAGGTGCAGCCGGTGGTGGTGGTGGAAGACGCGCGAGCAATTCATTAAACTTGTTATCGAGCTTTGTTTCGAACGTCTTCTCCATGTCATCTATCTTCTCCATGGCCTCTTCAAATCTGTTTAGCACATCCTGCACCTGTCCATTCATCATTTGCTGAAATTTATCATGCAACTCCTGATTCGTCATGTTCTCCCAGTCAGTCTCGTCGGCTTGTGATCCTGCCATGGTTAGCAACAATAGAAAACACACAAGAATATGATCCTACAGAATACTAACAAGAGGTGGTGGTGGCGGGTGTCACAAATCTGTCAAGCAAATCTCAAATTCTTACCAGTTCTTACCCAGCAGCAGGCGGTGATCGGCAACCGTTGTAGTCAAAACTCTCAAAAGCTTGGATAGAGCGATTGCCAGGGAGAGTCAAACGCACGACGTAGAGGTATGTGGAGCTGCGAAGGCTTATAGTATGGTAGCAAAAAGGGTCAGCAATAATCAATTCAGAGATGCAAAGTTGAATAAACGCTCAACGATGGTACTGTGCTGGTCCTAGGCTAGACCGTGCTAGAGACGCGAGCCTAGAACACTAACAAAATCACGGCGCTGCACGTAAATAAGGGAAAAGCACACTCTGGAACTTTTTTTTTCGCTTTTTTTTGCGCTCCTCTTTTTTTTTTGCGAAAAATTACTATAATGGCGAGTGTTTCAAAACTCTTCCCTCGTCAAACTGATAGGATGGGCACGAAAAAAAAATTTCACTTTTTTTTTCAGAAATCAGGGCAGCGACGACGAAAAAGTGCGACAAAAAATCACTATGATGGCACGTGGCTCAAAAGACTCAGAAAAGCCTAAAAATAGGATAGGGAAAAAATGATAGAGGCAAAGGTGTCCCGATGTTTCGATGAGATGGTGGCTATCGTTTTCTGTGGGAGTCGACCTTGACGGTCCGACTACGAACGTGCGAGACGTCGCGCCTTAGCAATCGCTAAACCAACTTCCGAGGGGTTATTGACCACGCCGGAGCACGATCAACCTGACCACGAGGGCCTGTTTCCTGCGAGCAAACGAAGAACAAGCAAGAAACTGAGATTGCAATCTGGATATTGCGAATATAAGATGAAAGCTTTATTGATCAAGGTGGGGTTCTGTGACGTCTTGGTCTGGTCGTTAGACACAAACGAAGTACACGAAGTTGCAGCTATGGCGAACTTTTAATCTAAACAAAACCCAAAGTCTAAACGACGCCCTAAGGGCTGTATATATGGAGGAAGAGAGGGGAATTTCGTGGCCCTTGAGGGTGGGGTCCGAAACCAACCCTTACTCTTGTTTCCCCACACATACGGACTCTAAAAATAGCCTATACTTAAGTATTTCGAAATTACATGGGCCTGGCCCATTAATAAGGTGACGCAGCACCTAGAATAGCCTATGGACGAATATTATGAAGTGGCATCTTGTATATTTCGTCCATGGCTTCATGCACTCCTTATGGCGGCTTCAAAGTCCTGAAATCATCACTTGTAACTCCGTTCTTGATCCCCTTGCGCATGCCATCAACTTCATGCGTGTTCTTGCTCCAATGTTCATCCTTCTCCAAGCTAGGACCTTCATTTGTAAGCAAAACAAATGTATCCAATTTAGGCAGCATCATAATCTCATGAACATTAGAATCATTACCAAGAAACGAAAGTACCTGGTAATTTAATTGGCGTGCGCGAGCTCTAGTAATTGGTCCAGTATATGTAACAGTAGGGGCTGTGGGTGTAACAATGGTATTGATGTCCTCATCATCCTCCCCTTCTTGAAATGAAGTCGTCCTCGACGGAAGCTCATCTTCCTCACCCAAATAAGGCTTCAAATCTGCAATATTAAAAGTGGGACTAACCCCAAAATCTGCAGGTAGCTCAAGTTTATATGCATTATCATTTATTTTCTCTAAAACCTTAAAAGGACCATCAGCACATGGCATTAGCTTTGATTTGCGCAGATTAGGAAATCTATCTTTACGCAAATGTAACCAAACAAGATCTCCAGGTGCAAACACAACATGTTTTCTACCCTTATCTCCAGCAAGTTTATATTTAGCATTCATACGCTCAATGTTTTCCTTAGTTAACTCATGCATTTTTAAAATCAATTCAGAACGTTCTTTAGCATCAAAATTAACCGTCTCGGAAGATGGAAGAGGCAACAAATCAATAGGTGCACGAGGTAGGAAACCATACACAATTTCAAAAGGGCTCATCTTAGTAGTAGAATGCAATGAACGATTATAAGCAAATTCAATATGAGGCAAGCATTCTTCCCACATTTTCTTGTTATTCTTCAAAACAGCCCTAAGCATAGTAGGCAATGTTCTATTGACTACTTCAGTTTGTCCATCAGTTTGGGGGTGACAAGTAGTACTAAAAAGCAGCTTAGTCCCCAACTTAGCCCATAAACATCTCCAAAAGTGGCTAAGAAATTTAGTATCACGATCTGAAACAATAGTATTTGGCACACCATGTAAGCGAATAATTTCACGAAAGAACAAATCAGCAACATTAACAGCATCATCGCTTTTATGACATGGTATAAAGTGTGCCATTTTCGAGAACCTATCCACGACAACAAATATGCTATCCCTCCCCTTCTTTGTTCTAGGTAAACCTAAAACAAAGTCCATAGATATATCCTCCCAAGGAACACTAGGTACAGGCAAAGGCATATATAAACCATGAGGATTGAGTCGTGACTTAGCTCTTTGACATGTAGTGCAGCGAGCAACAAAACGCTCAACATCCCGTCTCATCTTTGGCCAAAAGAAATGTGTAGCAAGTATATCCTCCGTCTTCTTGACGCCAAAGTGTCCCATTAATCCTCCTCCATGCGCCTCCTGCAACAACAAAAGACGAACGGAGCTAGCTGGAATGCATAGCTTGTTAGCACGAAACACAAATCCATCGTTAAGAACGAACTTGTTCCAAGTTCTCCCTTCCTTACAATTCTGCAATACATCTTTAAATTCAGCATCATTAACATATTGATCCTTGATGGTCTCCAAACCAAATATTTTAAAGTCAAGTTGTGAAAGCATAGTATAACGACGAGACAAGGCATCAGCAATAACATTTTCTTTACCCTTCTTGTGTTTAATGACATAAGGGAAAGTCTCAATGAATTCAACCCATTTAGCATGTCGACGGTTCAGTTTTGCTTGACTTTTAATGTGTTTCAAAGATTCATGATCAGAATGTATAACAAATTCCTTGGGCCATAAATAATGTTGCCATGTTTCTAAGGTCCGAATAAGAGCATATAATTCTTTATCATAAGTAGAATAGTTCAGACTAGGCCCACTCAATTTTTCAGAAAAGTATGCAACAGGTTTTCCATCTTGTAATAACACACCTCCTAATCCAATTCCACTAGCATCACATTCAAGCTCAAAAGTCTTATTGAAATTAGGAAGTTGGAGTAAAGGAGCATGTGTCAACTTATCTTTCAATACCGTGAAGGCTTCTTCCTGTGCGGTACCCCAAACAAAAGGTACATCCTTCTTTGTAAGCTCGTTGAGAGGTGCAGCAATGGTGCTGAAATCTCTCACAAAACGCCTATAGAAACCAGCGAGGCCAAGGAAACTCCTCACTTGTGTGACCGTTTTGGGCTGCGGCCGACTCTCAATAGCTTCAATCTTGGCTTTATCAACTTCAATTCCCTGTGGAGTAACAACATAGCCAAGAAAAGATACTCGGTCGGTGCAAAAGGTGCACTTTCCAAGGTTACCAAACAAACGTGCATCACGTAGAGCAATAAAAACAGCACGTAAATGTTCCAAATGTTCCTCCAAAGATTTGCTATAAATCAATATGTCATCAAAGTAAACTACCACAAATCGTCCAATGAAAGCACGTAAAACTTCGTTCATTAACCTCATGAAAGTACTAGGTGCATTAGTTAACCCAAAAGGCATGACTAACCACTCATATAATCCAAACTTAGTTTTAAATGCTGTTTTCCATTCATCTCCCAATTTCATACGAATTTGATGGTAACCACTACGCAAATCAACTTTGGAGAATATTGTAGAGCCACTCAATTCATCAAGCATATCATCTAGCCTAGGAATAGGATGACGATAACGAATAGTAATATTATTAATGCCTCTACAATCAACGCACATACGCGACGTACCATCCTTTTTTGGCACTAAAATGATAGGAACAGCACAAGGACTAAGGGATTCGCGTATATAACCTTTGTCGAGCAGTTCTTGTACTTGACGCATAATCTCCTTCGAATCCTCTGGATTGGTACAGTATGGTGCCCGGTTGGGTAATGATGCACCGGGAATTAAGTCAATTTGATGCTCAATCCCGCGAATAGGTGGTAATCCCGGTGGCACGTCTTGTGGAAAGACGTCGGCGAACTCCTGCAAAATGTTAGTGACAGCAGGAGGCAAAGAGGAAGGCACGTCCTCGAATGAAAATAATGCCTCTTTGCACACAAAAGCATAGCAAACAGATTTGCTAAAATCTAGATCATCAATATCAGATTTGGTGGCAAGTAAACATGCACTTTTCAATTTAATTTCAGAAGCAACACTAGATTGTTTATTATTATTAGGCTGCATTTGTTGCTCAAATTCTTTTGCCACAATCTGATTTTCACTCTTAGTTTTCTCCTGTTTTGCTTTATTAGCTCTATTAATATCATCTTTCAAAATGGAATCAGGAGTCATAGGAAGCAAAGTAATATTTTTATCCTTATGAACAAGAGTATACTGATTGTTTCTACCATGGTGAATAGAATTTTTATCAAATTGCCATGGTCTACCAAGTAATAAGGAACATGCTTGCATCGGTACCACATCACAATCAACATAATCAGCATATGTAGAGATACTAAAATGCACACGAACAGTACGTGTTACCTTAACCTTGCCGCTGTTGTTGAACCATTGGATGTAGTAAGGATGTGGATGTGGTCTTGTGGTGAGAGATAGCTTCTCCACCATCTCGATGCTAGCCAAGTTGTTGCAACTCCCTCCATCTATGATCACGCGAACAGAACGTTCCTTCACAACTCCCTTTGTATGGAACAAATTATGCCTCTGATTTTGCTCAGCTTGTGTAACCTGCACACTCAAAACACGTTGAGCAACTAAACATTCATACCTGTCAGCATCTTCAGGAGCCATGTATTGCGTCTCATGATCAGAATCGTCTCCACCGTGTTCGTCACGTGTAATAAGAGCCAAAGTCTCCTCATCATAGTCACTAGCGGACTCATACCCACCATCCTCAGTAACAATCATCACACGCTTAGATGGGCATTCTCTCGCATAATGACCTCCACCCTTGCAACGTCGACAAATAATATCATGTGTTTGCCCTGTTGATGCCATGGATGAAGAAGAGCTCTTTGCAGGCCCAGAAGGTGTGCTCTTGGCAGATAGTGGTGATTGTGCCTGCTTTATTGTATCACGGTTGGAGGTGGCAGCCGACGGAGGCGCCGGTGAAGCAGAACGTGTGGAAGTAGATGATGCACGTGGTGTCCATGAAGAAGGTCGACCTGCAGAAAAGTTAGTCCGCGCCAATGCCTGTCGATCCTGCACTTCACGTTCAGCTTTACAAGCAAGATGGAATAAACGAGTGATATTAGTATACTCCTTATACTCTAGAATCGTCTGAATCTCTCTATTTAATCCACCCATAAAACGTGCAAGCATAGCTTCATTCTCCTCAACAATACCACATCTAATCATGCCAGTTTGTAATTCCTGATAATATTCTTCTACAGAATTTTTTCCCTGTCTTAAGCGCTGCAATTTTTGAAGTAATTCACGTTGATAATATGGTGGAACCCAACGAGTACGCATAGCAGTTTTCAAAGCAGCCCAAGTAGCAGGAATGGGATATAATCTACAATGCTCAGACCACCAAACACATGCAAAACTAGTGAATGCACAAACAGCAGCAGGAACACGTCTCTCCTCGGGATATTGTAAACATGTAAATCGTTGTTCAGTTTCTAACTCCCAAGTAAGATATATATCAGGAACATATCTACCCTCAAATGGTGGAATATTCAATTTTAGTTTAGGGAGATGGTCATGATCTCGTACCTGAGGGTGAGCCCTACCATTGCCATTATTTGCATGTGGACGACCTGATGGTTGCTGTGCTGGTGGTGGCACGTAGTTCTGATTTTGATCAACCTCATCCTCGTAATCGCCAGCAAAATCATCCTCCTCCGCATCAGCAGCAGGAGCCACAGAAGTAGCAACAGCAGCACCAACAGTTTGGCCAGGTGCAAGAGGGAGACGGCTCGCTCGGCGGAGGGCTGTTTCACGATGTGTAGGTAGTCGTCGTTGTTGTTGTTGTAGAGGTGCCTTAGGTGCAGCCGGTGGTGGTGGTGGAAGACGCGCGAGCAATTCATTAAACCTGTCATCGAGCTTTGTTTCGAACGTCTTCTCCATGTCATCTATCTTCTCCATGGCCTCTTCAAATCTGTTTAGCACATCCTGCACCTGTCCATTCATCATTTGCTGAAATTTATCATGCAACCCCTGATTCGTCATGTTCTCCCAGTCAGTCTCGTCGGCTTGTGATCCTGCCATGGTTAGCAACAATAGAAAACACACAAGAATATGATCCTACAGAATACTAACAAGAGGTGGTGGTGGCGGGTGTCACAAATCCGTCAAGCAAATCTCAAATTCTTACCAGTTCTTACCCAGCAGCAGGCGGCGATCGGCAACCGTTGTAGTCAAAACTCTCAAAAGCTTGGATAGAGCGATTGCCAGGGAGAGTCAAACGCACGACGTAGAGGTATGTGGAGCTGCGAAGGCTTATAGTATGGTAGCAAAAAGGGTCAGCAATAATCAATTCAGAGATGCAAAGTTGAATAAACGCTCAACGACGGTACTGTGCTGGTCCTAGGCTAGACCGTGCTAGAGACGCGAGCCTAGAACACTAACAAAATCACGGCGCTGCACGTAAATAAGGGAAAAGCACACTCTGGAACTTTTTTTTTCGCTTTTTTTTTGCGCTCCTCTTTTTTTTTGCGCTCCTCTTTTTTTTGCGCTCCTCTTTTTTTTTGCGAAAAATTACTATAATGGCGAGTGTCTCAAAACTCTTCCCTCGTCAAACTGTGATAGAGGCAAAGGTGTCCCGATGTTTCGATGAGATGGTGGCTATCGTTTTCTGTGGGAGTCGACCTTGACGATCCGACTACGAACGTGCGAGACGTCGCGCCTTAGCAATCGCTAAACCAACTTCCGAGGGGTTATTGACCACGCCGGAGCACGATCAACCTGACCACGAGGGCCTGTTTCCTGCGAGCAAACGAAGAACAAGCAAGAAACTGAGATTGCAATCTGGATATTGCGAATATAAGATGAAAGCTTTATTGATCAAGGTGGGGTTCTGTGACGTCTTGGTCTGGTCGTTGGACACAGACGAAGTACGCGAAGTTGCAGCTATGGCGAACTTTTAATCTAAACAAAACCCCCAGTCTAAACGACGCCCTAAGGGCTGTATATATGGAGGAAGAGAGGGGAATTTCGTGGCCCTTGAGGGTGGGGTCCGAAACCAACCCTAACTCTTGTTTCCCCACACATACGGACTCTAAAAATAGCCTATACTTAAGTATTTCGAAATTACATGGGCCTGTCCCATTAATAAGGTGACGCAGCACCTAGAATAGCCTATGGACGAATATTATGAAGTGGCATCTTGTATATTTCGTCCAAGGCTTCATGCACTCCTTATGGCGGCTTCAAAGCCCTGAAATCATCACTTGTAACTCCGTTCTTGATCCCCTTGCGCATGCCATCAACTCCATTCGTGTTCTTGCTCCAATGTTCATCCTTCTCCAAGCTAGGACCTTCATTTGTAAGCAAAACAAATGTATCCAATTTAGGCAGCATCATAATCTCATGAACATTAGAATCATTACCAAGAAACGAAAGTACCTGGTAATTTAATTGGCGTGCGCGAGCTCTAGTAATTGGTCCAGTATATGTAACAGTAGGGGCTGTGGGTGTAACAATGGTATTGATGTCCTCATCATCCTCCCCTTCTTGAAATGAAGTCGTCCTCGACGGAAGCTCATCTTCCTCACCCAAATAAGGCTTCAAATCTGCAATGTTAAAAGTGGGACTAACCCCAAAATCTGCAGGTAGCTCAAGTTTATATGCATTATCATTTATTTTCTCTAAAACCTTAAAAGGACCATCAGCACGTGGCATTAGCTTTGATTTGCGCAGATTAGGAAATCTATCTTTACGCAAATGTAACCAAACAAGATCGCCAGGTGCAAACACAACATGTTTTCTACCCTTATCTCCAGCAAGTTTATATTTAGCATTCATACGCTCAATGTTTTCCTTAGTTAACTCATGCATTTTTAAAATCAATTCAGAACGTTCTTTAGCATCAAAATTAACCTTCTCCGAAGATGGAAGAGGCAACAAATCAATAGGTGCACGAGGTAGGAAACCATACACAATTTCAAAAGGGCACATCTTAGTAGTAGAATGCAATGAACGATTATAAGCAAATTCAATATGAGGCAAGCATTCTTCCCACATTTTCTTGTTATTCTTCAAAACAGCCCTAAGCATAGTAGACAATGTTCTATTGACTACTTCAGTTTGTCCATCAGTTTGGGGGTGACAAGTAGTACTAAAAAGCAGCTTAGTCCCCAACTTAGCCCATAAACATCTCCAAAAGTGGCTAAGAAATTTAGTATCACGATCTGAAACAATAGTATTTGGCACACCATGTAAGCGAATAATTTCACGAAAGAACAAATCAGCAACATTAACAGCATCATCGCTTTTATGACATGGTATAAAGTGTGCCATTTTCGAGAACCTATCCACGACAACAAATATGCTATCCCTCCCCTTCTTTGTTCGAGGTAAACCTAAAACAAAGTCCATAGATATATCCTCCCAAGGAACACTAGGTACAGGCAAAGGCATATATAAACCATGAGGATTGAGTCGTGACTTAGCTCTTTGACATGTAGTGCAGCGAGCAACAAAACGCTCAACATCCCGTCTCATCTTTGGCCAAAAGAAATGTGTAGCAAGTATATCCTCCGTCTTCTTGACGCCAAAGTGTCCCATTAATCCTCCTCCATGCGCCTCCTGCAATAACAAAAGACGAACGGAGCTAGCTGGAATGCATAGCTTGTTAGCACGAAACACAAATCCATCGTTAAGAACGAACTTGTTCCAAGTTCTCCCTTCCTTACAATTCTGCAATACATCTTTAAATTCAGCATCATGAACATATTGATCTTTGATGGTCTCCAAACCAAATATTTTAAAGTCAAGTTGTGAAAGCATAGTATAACGACGAGACAAGGCATCAGCAATAACATTTTCTTTACCCTTCTTGTGTTTAATGACATAAGGGAAAGTCTCAATGAATTCAACCCATTTAGCATGTCTACGGTTCAGTTTTGCTTGACTTTTAATGTGTTTCAAAGATTCATGATCAGAATGTATAACAAATTCCTTGGGCCATAAATAATGTTGCCATGTTTCTAAGGTCCGAACAAGAGCATATAATTCTTTATCATAAGTAGAATAGTTCAGACTAGGCCCACTCAATTTTTCAGAAAAGTATGCGACAGGTTTTCCATCTTGTAATAACACACCTCCTAATCCAATTCCACTAGCATCACATTCAAGCTCAAAAGTCTTATTGAAATTAGGAAGTTGGAGTAAAGGAGCATGTGTTAACTTATCTTTCAATACCGTGAAGGCTTCTTCCTGTGCGGTACCCCAAACAAAAGGTACATCCTTCTTTGTAAGCTCGTTGAGAGGTGCAGCAATGGTGCTGAAATCTCTCACAAAACGCCTATAGAAACCAGCGAGGCCAAGGAAACTCCTCACTTGTGTGACCGTTTTGGGCTGCGGCCAACTCTCAATAGCTTCAATCTTGGCTTTATCAACTTCAATTCCCTGTGGAGTAACAACATAGCCAAGAAAAGATACTCGGTCGGTGCAAAAGGTGCACTTTCCAAGGTTACCAAACAAACGTGCATCACGTAGAGCAATAAAAACAGCACGTAAATGTTCCAAATGGTCCTCCAAAGATTTGCTATAAATCAATATGTCATCAAAGTAAACTACCACAAATCGTCCAATGAAGGCACGTAAAACTTCGTTCATTAACCTCATGAAAGTACTAGGTGCATTAGTTAACCCAAAAGGCATGACTAACCACTCATATAATCCAAACTTAGTTTTAAATGCTGTTTTCCATTCATCTCCCAATTTCATACGAATTTGATGGTAACCACTACGCAAATCAACTTTGGAGAATATTGTAGAGCCACTCAATTCATCAAGCATATCATCTAGCCTAGGAATAGGATGACGATAACGAATAGTAATATTATTAATGCCTCTACAATCAACGCACATACGCGACGTACCATCCTTTTTCGGCACTAAAATGATAGGAACAGCACAAGGACTAAGGGATTCGCGTATATAACCTTTGTCGAGCAGTTCTTGTACTTGACGCATAATCTCCTTCGTCTCCTCTGGATTGGTACGGTATGGTGCACGGTTGGGTAATGATGCACCGGGAATTAAGTCAATTTGATGCTCAATCCCGCGAATAGGTGGTAATCCCGGTGGCACGTCTTGTGGAAAGACGTCGGCGAACTCCTGCAAAATGTTAGTGACAGCAGGAGGCAAAGAGGAAGGCGCGTCCTCGAATGAAAATAATGCCTCTTTGCACACAAAAGCATAGCAAACAGATTTGCTGAAATCTAGATCATCAATATCAGATTTGGTGGCAAGTAAACATGCACTTTTCAATTTAATTTCAGAAGCAACACTAGATTGTTTATTATTATTAGGCTGCATTTGTTGCTCAAATTCTTTTGCCACAATCTGATTTTCACTCTTAGTTTTCTCCTGTTTTGCTTTATTAGCTCTATTAATATCATCTTTCAAAATGGAATCAGGAGTCATAGGAAGCAAAGTAATATTTTTATCCTTATGAACAAGAGTATACTGATTGTTTCTACCATGGTGAATAGAATTTTTATCAAATTGCCATGGTCTACCAAGTAATAAGGAACATGCTTGCATAGGTACCACATCACAATCAACATAATCAGCATATGTAGAGATACTAAAATGCACACGAACAGTACGTGTTACCTTAACCTTGCCGCTGTTGTTGAACCATTGGATGTAGTAAGGATGTGGATGTGGTCTTGTGGTGAGAGATAGCTTCTCCACCATCTCGATGCTAGCCAAGTTGTTGCAACTCCCTCCATCTATGATCACGCGAACAGAACGTTCCTTCACAACTCCCTTTGTATGGAACAAATTATGCCTCTGATTTTGCTCAGCTTGTGTAACCTGCACACTCAAAACACGTTGAGCAACTAAACATTCATACCTGTCAGCATCTTCAGGAGCCATGTATTGCGTCTCATGATCAGAATCGTCTCCACCGTGTTCGTCACGTGTAATAAGAGCCAAAGTCTCCTCATCATAGTCACTAGCGGACTCATACCCACCATCCTCAGTAACAATCATCACACGCTTAGATGGGCATTCTCTCGCATAATGACCTCCACCCTTGCAACGTCGACAAATAATATCATGTGTCTGCCCTGTTGATGCCATGGATGAAGAAGAGCTCTTTGCAGGCCCAGAAGGTGTGCTCTTGGCAGATAGTGGTGATTGTGCCTGCTTTATTGTATCACGGTTGGAGGTGGCAGCCGACGGAGGCGCCGGTGAAGCAGAACGTGTGGAAGTAGATGATGCACGTGGTGTCCATGAAGAAGGTCGACCTGCAGAAAAGTTAGTCCGCGCCAATGCCTGTCGATCCTGCACTTCACGTTCAGCTTTACAAGCAAGATGGAATAAACGAGTGATATTAGTATACTCCTTATACTCTAGAATCGTCTGAATCTCTCTATTTAATCCACCCATAAAACGTGCAAGCATAGCTTCATTCTCCTCAACAATACCACATCTAATCATGCCAGTTTGTAATTCCTGATAATATTCTTCTACAGAATTTTTTCCCTGTCTTAAGCGCTGCAATTTTTGAAGTAATTCACGTTGATAATATGGTGGAACCCAACGAGTACGCATAGCAGTTTTCAAAGCAGCCCAAGTAGCAGGAATGGGATATAATCTACAATGCTCAGACCACCAAACACATGCAAAACTAGTGAATGCACAAACAGCAGCAGGAACACGTCTCTCCTCGGGATATTGTAAACATGTAAATCGTTGTTCAGTTTCTAACTCCCAAGTAAGATATATATCAGGAACATATCTACCCTCAAATGGTGGAATATTCAATTTTAGTTTAGGGAGATGGTCATGATCTCGTACCTGAGGGTGAGCCCTACCATTGCCATTATTTGCATGTGGACGACCGGATGGTTGCTGTGCTGGTGGTGGCACGTAGTTCTGATTTTGATCAACCTCATCGTCGTAATCGCCAGCAAAATCATCCTCCTCCGCATCAGCAGCAGGAGCCACAGAAGTAGCAACAGCAGCACCAACAGTTTGGCCAGGTGCAAGAGGGAGACGGCTCGCTCGGCGGAGGGCTGTTTCACGATGTGTAGGTAGTCGTCGTTGTTGTTGTTGTAGAGGTGCGTTAGGTGCAGCCGGTGGTGGTGGTGGAAGACGCGCGAGCAATTCATTAAACCTGTCATCGAGCTTTGTTTCGAACGTCTTCTCCATGTCATCTATCTTCTCCATGGCCTCTTCAAATCTGTTTAGCACATCCTGCACCTGTCCATTCATCATTTGCTGAAATTTATCATGCAACTCCTGATTCGTCATGTTCTCCCAGTCAGTCTCGTCGGCTTGTGATCCTGCCATGGTTAGCAACAATAGAAAACACACAAGAATATGATCCTACAGAATACTAACAAGAGGTGGTGGTGGCGGGTGTCACAAATCCGTCAAGCAAATCTCAAATTCTTACCAGTTCTTACCCAGCAGCAGGCGGTGATCGGCAACCGTTGTAGTCAAAACTCTCAAAAGCTTGGATAGAGCGATTGCCAGGGAGAGTCAAACGCACGACGTAGAGGTATGTGGAGCTGGGAAGGCTTATAGTATGGTAGCAAAAAGGGTCAGCAATAATCAATTCAGAGATGCAAAGTTGAATAAACGCTCAACGACGGTACTGTGCTGGTCCTAGGCTAGACCGTGCTAGAGACGCGAGCCTAGAACACTAACAAAATCACGGCGCTGCACGTAAATAAGGGAAAAGCACACTCTGGAACTTTTTTTTTTTTCGCTTTTTTTTTTGCGCTCCTCTTTTTTTTTTTTTGCGCTCCTCTTTTTTTTTTTTTTTGCGCTCCTCTTTTTTTTTTTTGCGCTCCTCTTTTTTTTTTTTTTTTTGCGAAAAATTACTATAATGGCGAGTGTCTCAAAACTCTTCCCACGTCAAACTGATAGGATGGGCACGAAAATTCTTTTTCCACTTTTTTTTTCGGAAATCAGGGCAGCGACGACGAAAAAGTGCGACAAAAAATCACTATGATGGCACGTGGCTCAAAAGACTCAGAAAAGCCTAAAAATAGGATAGGGAAAAAAAAATTTTGCCCGAGAAAATTTTGGGCTAAAAACTGCCCGAGAATTTTTTTTTTTTTTCCGAGACCTACGCAGGCAAGGAAACACGAATCGGAATTGAGATTGATCTCAAGAACAAACCTAATATGAGAAGAACTCGGATTGGTGGTGGATATATGGTTGTGGTATATGGCAGCGGTGGTGGTATATGGTAGCGGTGGTGGTATGTGGTATATGGATAAGGATTCAGAGCGGTGGCGGATAAGCAAAAGTGGTAGATGGGCGATGATGATGGTGCGGCGGCGGCGTGACAACTTATGACCAGAACTCGAAACTCTAAAAGACTAGACTCTAAGACCAGCAACTTGACACGACGATGCAACCGCAAATTCAACAAAGCAAAAACCCTAAAAAGATTATGCAAAGGCTCAGATTGGTTCGGATATGATGAACTAACCCTAATTTTTTTTGTGTGGCTTTTTCGTGGACTGTAGGTATGAAGAACAGACTCGATCTAATCTACGAAAAACTGTAAAATCTCACCGAGCAACCTGGAAATCTGATACCACTTGATAGAGGCAAAGGTGTCCCGATGTTTCGATGAGATGGTGGCTATCGTTTTCTGTGGGAGTCGACCTTGACGATCCGACTACGAACGTGCGAGACGTCGCGCCTTAGCAATCGCTAAACCAACTTCCGAGGGGTTATTGACCACGCCGGAGCACGATCAACCTGACCACGAGGGCCTGTTTCCTGCGAGCAAACGAAGAACAAGCAAGAAACTGAGATTGCAATCTGGATATTGCGAATATAAGATGAAAGCTTTATTGATCAAGGTGGGGTTCTGTGACGTCTTGGTCTGGTCGTTGGACACAAACGAAGTACGCGAAGTTGTAGCTATGGCGAACTTTTAATCTAAACAAAACCCCCAGTCTAAACGACGCCCTAAGGGCTGTATATATGGAGGAAGAGAGGGGAATTTCGTGGCCCTTGAGGGTGGGGTCCGAAACCAACCCTAACTCTTGTTTCCCCACACATACGGACTCTAAAAATAGCCTATACTTAAGTATTTCGAAATTACATGGGCCTGTCCCATTAATAAGGTGACGCAGCACCTAGAATAGCCTATGGACGAATATTATGAAGTGGCATCTTGTATATTTCGTCCAAGGCTTCATGCACTCCTTATGGCGGCTTCAAAGCCCTGAAATCATCACTTGTAACTCCGTTCTTGATCCCCTTGCGCATGCCATCAACTCCATTCGTGTTCTTGCTCCAATGTTCATCCTTCTCCAAGCTAGGACCTTCATTTGTAAGCAAAACAAATGTATCCAATTTAGGCAGCATCATAATCTCATGAACATTAGAATCATTACCAAGAAACGAAAGTACCTGGTAATTTAATTGGCGTGCGCGAGCTCTAGTAATTGGTCCAGTATATGTAACAGTAGGGGCTGTGGGTGTAACAATGGTATTGATGTCCTCATCAAACTGATAGGATGGGCACGAAATTTTTTTTTCACTTTTTTTTTCGGAAATCAGGGCAGCGACGACGAAAAAGTGCGACAAAAAATCACTATGATGGCACGTGGCTCAAAAGACTCAGAAAAGCCTAAAAATAGGATAGGGAAAAAATATTTTTGCCCGTGAAAATTTTGGCCTAAAAACTGCCCGGGGGTCTCCAGACTCTTTTTTTTTCCGAGACCTACGCAGGCAAGGAAACACGAATCGGAATTGAGATTGATCTCAAAAACAAACCTAATATGAGAAGAACTCGGATTGGTGGTGGATATATGGTGGTGGTATATGGCAGCGGTGGTGGTATATGGTAGCGGTGGTGGTATATGGATAGAGATTGATGGTGGTATATGGATACGGATTGGTGGTGGTATATGGATATGGATTCAGAGCGGTGGCGGATAAGCAAAAGTGGTAGATGGGCGATGATGATGGTGCGGCGGCGGCGTGACAACTTGTGACCAGAACTCGAAACTCTAAAAGACTAGACTCTAAGACCAGCAACTTGACACGACGATGCAACCGCAAATTCAACAAAGCAAAAACCCTAAAAAGATTATGCAAAGGCTCAGATTGGTTCGGATATGATGAACTAACCCTAATTTTTTTTTGTGGCTTTTTCGTGGACTGTAGGTATGAAGAACAGACGCGATCTAATCTACGAAAAACTGTAAAATCTCACCGAGCAACCTGGAAATCTGATACCACTTGATAGAGGCAAAGGTGTCCCGATGTTTCGATGAGATGGTGGCTATCGTTTTCTGTGGGAGTCGACCTTGACGATCCGACTACGAACGTGCGAGACGTCGCGCCTTAGCAATCGCTAAACCAACTTCCGAGGGGTTATTGACCACGCGGGAGCACGATCAACCTGACCACGAGGGCCTGTTTCCTGCGAGCAAACGAAGAACAAGCAAGAAACTGAGATTGCAATCTGGATATTGCGAATATAAGATGAAAGCTTTATTGATCAAGGTGGGGTTCTGTGACGTCTTGGTCTGGTCGTTGGACACAAACGAAGTATGCTAAGTTGCAGCTATGGCGAACTTTTAATCTAAACAAAACCCAAAGTCTAAACGACGCCCTAAGGGCTGTATATATGGAGGAAGAGAGGGGAATTTCGTGGCCCTTGAGGGTGGGGTCCGAAACCAACCCTAACTCTTGTTTCCCCACACATACGGACTCTAAAAATAGCCTATACTTAAGTATTTCGAAATTACATGGGCCTGGCCCATTAATAAGGTGACGCAGCACCTAGAATAGCCTATGGACGAATATTATGAAGTGGCATCTTGTATATTTCGTCCATGGCTTCATGCACTCCTTATGGCGGCTTCAAAGTCCTGAAATCATCACTTGTAACTCCGTTCTTGATCCCCTTGCGCATGCCATCAACTTCATGCGTGTTCTTGCTCCAATGTTCATCCTTCTCCAAGCTAGGCCCTTCATTTGAAAGCAAAACAAATGTATCCAATTTAGGCAGCATCATAATCTCATGAACATTAGAATCATTACCAAGAAACGAAAGTACCTGGTAATTTAATTGGCGTGCGCGAGCTCTAGTAATTGTTCCAGTATATGTAACAGTAGGGGCTGTGGGTGTAACAATGGTATTGATGTCCTCATCAGCAATTATATGGCACATAATTCATGGAAAGCATATGGTGCACACAAGTATTGGGATCATGGAATGAATGGGATGAATCAAAATCTCCTAAAATGTATAAGGAAACTATGGGGGTCTCCTCATGAGCAATAATGGAAACATCATATGGAGAAAATGGACAACATCCAAAACAATGCATATCCGAAGCTAGGTGTTCATGGCATGGCATATGAGATAAATGATGCAAAGGGAGCATATCAATATCATCACAAGAAAAACAAATGCCAATAACCATGGGCTTGTCATCTATGCCATAAGTGCAAATTGGGTTAATCTTAATGGCATATGCATAGTCACTATGAAGAGATTGCAAATATGACATGTGGTCGATCTCATGCATAGCATATGACAAGTCAAGCAGATTGGCAAACATGATGTGACCGAGAGAATTAGCACAAGAAATCCTATGTAACATGGCATCACAACTAATAGACTCCACATGGCAATCATCATACTCATCATAAATGGGTAAATCATCGCATGGGGAAGTCACACTAGCATGAAGCATGGAAATAGGTTGATCAACATCATGCAAGCAATCAATGTCATGATAGTCCACTAGTGGGACAAGAGCATCACCTTCTCCTTTGTTACCTTTGTCATTCCACTCACGTGGTGTAGGTGAGGTGGGTAAGACCGAATGGTGGTCAAGATCATCATTGTTATGGAACCATGTGGGGGGTGCATCATATTCCACCATGGCCATCGTCTTGTCCAAAGGTAGGACGAAGTCGTCGAGAATCGGTGCGTCATCATATAAGGGACCTAGAACCAAATGACAAGACACAATAGAGGTAGAGGTCAAGTCGTTAGTGATAAAAGTGGTCTCACATGACGTATCAACTATCTCACTCTCTCTATGTGGTGGTTCACTCACTCCCTCAAAATAGGTGCACTCAAACTCACATATGGTGGAGTCACTCATCTTACTCAAGAGGTGGGGGTTGTGGCTCTCCTCACATGGGAATAGTGGAAACACACCATATATGGGGCTAGTGGTGAAATCACTCTCACTCTCAATATGGTGGCTAAAGTCACTCAAGTCATCATACGTCGCCGTGGCCGAAGGGAAAATCCCATGCTCAACCGTCTCGTAGTCGTCGTCGTGGATGAAGGCCGAAGATGGCACAACATCACTCTCGCCGTGGATGAAGGCCGAAGATGCCACATCATCACTCTCGCCTCCTAAGATGGAAGCATCATCCTTGCTCGCCATCTTGTCGCTCGCCTCAAAAGCTTGGTCGTTGAAGGTCTCCGTAGTTGAACTCGTTGCCGCACCGTCTTGAAAAAGAGTCATAGGAGACTCGGCATCGTCAAAGCCACAAAGAGGGATGGCGGTGAAGTCGAACTTGGGAGCATCGTCTTGGAGCTCGTCGGGCATGGACATCATGGTGGTACTAGCCTCATGCTCGTCGTGTTGGAGCTTGGTCTTCGTGAAGTGAGCTTGGGATGGAGAAGCCTTGGCCTTCATGAGTTCCTGTTCCGCCTTGAGAGCACCAATGTAGTTGTCATCGAGGGACTTGTAGTTCTCGAGGAAGATAGGCTTGGAGATGTCATTGTGCAATCCCATCATGAAGTGGAACTTCATTGACATGGGCTCGTCCACGCCGGCACGTCACAAGGCATGCTTCATCTCCTTGAAGTACTCGTCGATGGACTTGGATCCTTGGATGGTGTTCTCCAATTGGCGCAGAAGTTGTTCTGTGTAGGTTGGAGGCACGAATTCTCGCCGCGTAGCTTTCTTCGTCTTGGGCCAACTCATGTCGTAGCTCTCCGAAGGTGCGTGAAGCCACCATGTGGACGCGTAGTCGTGGAAGTTTCTTGAGGCGCACTTCACTTGATCTTCGGGAGGGACTTGATGTAGCTTGAGGTAGTCGTCCATCAAACGCTCCCACTCGAGATACTCCTCGGGTTCTAGAGTCCCATAGAAAGGAATCTCGTGGTTGGTGTCGAGGTCGTAGTAGCTCGAGGGAGTTGTGGACTTGAGCTCATGGAGTAGGCGAAGATGCCGTACGTCCGAAGGCGAAGATGCCGTGAAGTCACTTGGCGAAGATGCCAAAGGTGTTGAGGAAGCCGTAGCCTTGTTGTCGATGCTGCTGTACTGTATGGCCCATGCGCACGGGGGTGCTAGAGGCCGTGTGCACAGGGTCCCGTGTGCACGGGGGTGGCAGAGAAGCCAACTCTGATCCAATAGGTCGTTCTTAATGGACTTCTCGATGTCGATGCTTGTGTGTACTTGCCGGAGATGGTAGCACGAAAGTCTTTGCACTTGAGCGTCTTCTCGAAGATGAGGAGACCACTTGCCGTTCTTGATGAGGACCTTGAGTGTAACCCCCTCGATGCGGCTATATCTCCCACGTGTCGAAGCACGACTTAGAGGCATAACCGCATTGAAAGCAATGTCGCAAGTGAGGTAATCTTCACACAACCCATGTAATATAATAAGGGAAAAGAGATAGATAGGTTGTGTGAAGATTACCTCACTTGTGACATTGCTTTCAATGCGGTTATGCCTCTAAGTCGTGCTTCGACACGTGGGAGATATAGCAGGAAGTGCCGTACCCCTCTCAACTGGTCTGAAACCGGTGAACGTCAGCTTCTCGGAAATGACTTAATCATAGAGGCAGAAGAGATGTGTAAAGTCATTCGTGATAACCTCAAAGCAGCGCCATCGCGCCAGAAGAGCTACTATGATAGTAAGCACCGTGATTTGGCTTTCGAGATCGGAGAGCATGTTTACCTCCGCGTCTCTCCAATGAAAGGTACTCGTCGCTTCGGTATCAAAGGGAAGCTTGCCCCTAGATACGTGGGACCTTTCAAGATCGTCAGCAAGAGAGGCGATCTCGCCTATCAACTCGAGCTTCCTTCAAACTTTGCAAATGTGCATGACGTGTTCATGTCTCTTAGCTCCGCAAGTGCTTCAAGACTCCTGACCGCACCGTCAACTTCGAAGACATTGAGCTCCAAGAAGATCTCTCTTATCGTGAGCACCCAGTTGCTATTCTTGAAGAGACTGAACGCAAGACTCGCAATAAGTCAATGAAATTCCTCAAAGTCAAGTGGTCACACCATTCCGACCGTGAAGCCACCTGGGAATGCGAGGATCACCTCCGTTCTGAGTACCCGGCGTTCTTCCAGTCCTAGATCTTGGGACAAGATCCTTTCATAGTGATGGAGTGTTGTAACACCCCGGATATGATTTACCTAATATGTAATCCAACTCTTGCCGTTTCCGGCGCTAAGTTGTTTTATTTTCTCGGGTTCGGGTTTTTGTCTCCGTGTGTTGTTGTTGTGTCATGCATCTCATATCATGTCATCATGTGCATTGCATTTGCATACATGTTCGTCTCATGCATCCGAGCATTTTCCCCGTTGTCCGTTTTGCATTCCGGCACTCCGTTCTCCTCCGGTGGTCATTTCTACCTTTCTTTCGTGTGTGGGGTTTAAACATTTCCGGATTGTACCGAGACTTGCCAAGCGGCCTTGGTTTACTACCGGTAGACCGCCTGTCAAGTTTCGTACCATTTGGACTTCGTTTGATGCTCCAACGGTTAACCGAGGGACCGAAAAGGCCTCGTGTGTGTTGCAGCCCAACACCCCTCCAATTTGGCCCAAAACCCACCTAAACTACTTCTATCATCTAGAGCGTTCGATCATGATCGCGTGGCCGCAAGCCGCACCTCATTTGGACTCTCCTAGCTCCCTCTATGCCTATATAAAGGCCTCTCCCGAAAATCCCGGGTCTTCCCCTTCCTCTAACCCTAAAAATCTCCTCACGCCGCGCCGGACGTGTCCGTTCCGGCCGGACAATGTCCGCCGCCGCCCCGCACCCAACCACGCGGTGACACGTGTCCCGCCGGTCTCCTCTCCGCCGCCGGCCCGGGAGGCCCAAACCGGGCCCCCGAGGCCCGTTCGCCGCCCCGCGCCACCTGGGATCCCCGCTGCCCGAGCGCCGCCACCGCACCTGCTGGCCGCGGCCTCCGCCTGCCGGCGCCACCACCAGCCGCCCCGTGCGCCATCACCGGCCACCGCGCCGCCGCACGGGTTCCTCGCCGGCGCCGACATCCGTGCCCGCCGCCCGCAGCCCGGCCTCACCCCGGCGTCCCTCCACCGCCTCTCCCTCCTACTCCGGCACTCCGGCAAGTCCTCGGAGCAGCTCTGGCCACCTCGATCTCCGGCGAGTCCGGCCGGCCGTCCTTGGGATCCATGCACTACAATACCCGGCGAGATCCGATCTGGATCCAGATCCACTGGGTTGACTTTCTCCCCTCGAAACCTTAACATTTTGCATACTTCATCATGCTATATCTCCGCATCCGTAGCTCCGTTTTAGGCGTGTAGCATATCAAAATGTTCGTCTCAGAGAGCACATCATCTCATCTCATTGCATCATTTTCATTTGAGTTCATCTTGATGCCCGAAATGCTGTTGGAAGGGAGCTATTTGAGTTAATTGTCAGATCTGCTGCACCAAATAGCTATTTGTCATTTTTGCCATGATTATTGTGTGCATGATATGCCCCTGAGCTCTACATGTGTTTTGTTATATGCCATGCCATCTTTCCAGAGGTGCTATCCATTTATTTTTGTGACATGTGTGGTGACTAGCACAAGCTTGCAAAGTGGTGCATTCGTTAATGCTGATTTCAGGGACTTAGAATTTCACTAAGTCCTTGATCTGTTTTTATCAATATGCCATATGTTCATGTTGTTTCCTAGTGATCCATACCTCTTTTGAGGATGATCAGTAAGGATGATTTGTTAATCTTGTGGTGCTCTATCCATCCATGTCTTTGTTTTCATTTATGGAGAAACCTAGCTTGAGTCAATCGAGCTCTACTTTTGCTATTGCGTGAAATCTGGGCAGATTGCCTACTTGTTAGCGATTTTGCCAAGGATGTTGTAGTTGATCCGTGCATGCTATGTTATTGTTCTTGCCATGTCTAGCTTGTATAATATGTATTCTTGATGGGTGCATGCTTAGGTTGTCATGCCTTGCTCTGTAGTGAGTGCATCGAGCTCGTAAACATGCCTACTCGTTAACAGCTTTGCATGCTCTAGTTTTTCACTAAGTCTGTGATCTGATTATGTTTTTGCCATGTTCACATGCTTGCATTTGTATTTTCTGATCCCTTTTGGCTCAAGGTCACTGAGGGACTTTTGTTAAGCTCTTTGAGTAGCTCCATGCCATGCTTTACTTTGCCATGTTAAGTTCCTGTAGCTCTTAGTTTTCATGCTCCAATGTGTGCTACCTGATCTGAAATTCCAGGCTTGTGTTAATTTCACTAAGTCTGAAATCTGTTTACCGTTTGCATTTTTGCCATGCTTGTTTGGGCCTGTTAATGGATGAATTGGCCGTAGCTCAGTGTTCATCTTTTGTCAAGCATTATGAGTGGATCCCTGCCATGTATTTTGTTGCCATGTTTCAGTGCTGTAGCATATTTATCTTGTTGCATTTAGATGGCTACTTGCTGTTTATCGCAGACCGGTGCCATATTTGTTTTGCTTGCCATTTCCAAACTGTGTCTCCGATTCCGGTGTTCCTTATATCGAATTTAAGCAAAATCACCTCACCTTTCCAGTGGCACACTTGGATTTCCATGTTGAGGCTAGGTTCCATCTTTCCTTGTAATCATGCATATGCATCGCATACCGCATCTCGCATATCATACCATGTTCATGTGTGGTTTGTTTACTATGTTGTGTGATTCTTTCCGGTGTTTGCGTCTTCGGGTTGGTTCTGGTAACATCGCGTTTGTGAGGACCCATTCGACTACGTCCGTTTGTCTTCTTCATGGACTCGTTCTTCTTTCTTGCGGGATTTCCGGCAAGATGATCATACCCTCGAAATCACTTCTATCTTTGCTTGCTAGTTGCTTGCTCTTTTGCTATGCCTATGCTGTGATACCTACCACTTGCTTATCATGCCTCCCATATTGTGAACCAAGCCTCTAACCCACCTTGTCCTAGCAAACCGTTGTTTGGCTATGTTACCGCTTTGCTCAGCCCCTCTTATAGCGTTGTTAGTTGCAGGTGAAGATTGAAGTTTGTTCCTTGTTGGAACATGGAGATGTTGTTCCTTGTTGGAACATGGTTACTTGTTGGGATATCACAATATCTCTTATTTAATTAATGCATCTATATACTTGGTAAAGGGTGGAAGGCTCGGCCTTATGCCTAGTGTTTTGTTCCACTCTTGCCGCCCTAGTTTCCGTCATATCGGTGTTATGTTCCCGGATTTTGCGTTCCTTACGCGGTTGGGTATAATGGGAACCCCTTGACAGTTCGCCTTGAATAAAACTCTTCCAGCAATGCCCAACATTGGTTTTACCATTTGCCACCTAGCCTTTTCTTTTCCCTTGCGAGTCGCGCTCCTGAGGGTCATCATTATTTTAACCCCCCCAGGCCAGTGCTCCTCTGAGTGTTGGTCCACCTTGTCAGCCGCCGGTGGCCACCAGGGGCAACTCTGGGCTGGCCTACTGGAAGTTTGGACAATCTGGTGTGCCCTGAGAACGATATATGTGCAGGTCCTATCGGGATTTGTCGGCACATTCGGGCGCTGTTGCTGGACTTGTTTTACCATTGTCAAAATGTCTTGTAACCAGGATTCCGAGCCTGATCGGGTCTTCCCGCTAGAAGGAATATCCTTTGTTGACCGTGAGAGCTTGTCATGGGCTAGGTTGGGACTACCCTGCAGGAATTGAACTTTCGAAAGCCGTGCCTGCCAGTTATGGGCAGATGGGAATTTGTTAACGTCCGGTTGTAGAAAACCTGAAGTTGACCTTAATTAAAAGGCATCAACCGCGTGTGTAACCATGATGGTCTCTTTCCGGCGGAGTCCGGGAAGTGAACACGGTGTTGGAGTTATGCTTGACGTAGGTTGTTCTAGGATCACTTCTTGATCATAGTTTCTCGATCGTGCTTTGCCTTATCTTCTCACTCTCATTTGCGTATATTAGCCACCATATATGCTAGTCGCTTGCTGCAGCTCCACCTCATACTTTTACCTTACCCTATAAGCTTAAATAGTCTTGATCGCGAGGGTGCGAGATTGCTGAGTCCCCGTGGCTCACAGATACTTCCAAAACCAGATGCAGGGCCAGATGACTCCGTTCCAGATGACGCGTTAGAGCTCAAGTGGGAGTTCGACGAGGACTCACGCCGTTACTACGTATCTTTCCCTGATGATCAGTAGTGGTGCCCAGTTGGGGCGATCGGGACCGTGTCGCATGTTGGGTTGGTCTTTTATTTTGGCATCATAGTCGGGCCATGAGTGATTGGATGATGTAATGCTATTTATGTACTTTGATTGACGTGGCGAGTGTAAGCCAACTATGTTACCTCTCCCCTTATTATGCATTACATTGGATGTTGTGAAGATTGCCTAACTTGCGACATTGCTTTCAATGCGGTTATGCCTCTAAGTCGTGCCTCGACACGTAGGAGATATAGCCGCATCGAGGGCGTTACATTGAGCTCCTCCATGTGCTTGTCCATCTTGGCGTCGATGACGTTCTTAATAGCATCGAACTCGTCGTCGTGGTTGTAGACCGGAGGTGAAATGCCTTTCCTATCCATCACAAAACTCGAGCAAAGGTGAGTAGGAAATGAGATAAACAATACCAAGCTACCTTTTCACAAAGTTGAGGATGTATATCGTATCACTCAATGTGAGATGAAAGAATAGTGAAATTGGTACCGGACTTGTTAACTCACACCTATCAAGTAAAGCTTATGGTGGAGCTCGGTGAGGATAGTGGCACAAACATTTGATGCAAAATGTTAGCAAGAGTCAATAATGTTGGAAAAGATTCACAAATTCGCAAGTGAAACAAGTAGACCAATAGCAATATGTGGCACACAAAAACACACTGATAGAGGCGAGGGTCCCGATCTTTCGATGAGATGATAACTATCGATTTGGTGGAGACGACTTTGACGATCCGACTACAAACGTGCACGACGTTGCGCCTTAGCAATCGCTAAACCAATCTCCTGAGGTTACTGACGATGCCGGAAGCACGGTCAGCCTGACCACGAAGGTCTATTCCTGCAAGCAATCGAAGAACGAGCAAGAATATGATAAAGCAATCTGAATATTGCAAATATATATGAGGTATTGATAATGGTGGGGATCCGTAAGCGGTCTTGGTCTGGTCGTTGGACACAAACGAAGTACACGAAGTTGCAATGGCTAACTTTTAACTAAACAAATCCCAAGGAAAAAGCTACTAGATGGATCTACTTATATAGGAGCAAGGGGTGGCGGCCAAGGAGGTGGGAGGACGTCCCAAGGCAGCCTAAAACTAACCCTAGGTCGTACAAGGCTCATGGGCCCAAGTGGAGGTGATGCAACACCTTTGGGCTTGTAGTTTGACTCGGATTCTGCTGCAACGTCAGATTGTTTCGTCCGTAACTCAACGCTCCGAATGAATTTGAAGGTGAATCCAATTGGGTTGGAAAGAGCACGAAATCTAGTTTCCAACAAAAAAAGAATCACCCAATTCGGAGTCCGTATGAAAAAGTTGGCGTTTTGAGTCAGGTATGTCTGTGCAGTCCGAATCTGAATCCAGAACGTGAGAGACTTGGACTCTATCTTCTCTTGGCCCAAAAGTGACGTGAGAGGACTTTTTGAACACAATCTAAACTTCTCCTTTTCCCTTGTCTTCATATGTGGATTGTACAAATGTCCCATACACCTGCAATTAGACAAAACACAAAAGTGTGTGAAGTATTTTTGTTCTGGATAACATAAATAGATTATTGAATAGTTTGCATTAGAAATCACCTGACAAATATGCATGTATGCAATATTTTTGGTCGTATCCAAGGTAGTCATGTCCTCATCATCCTCCCCTTTTTGAAAATAAAGCCGTCCTCGGCATTGCTTAATCTGAAATGTGGCTAACAAAAGAGACAAGGTGTACATGTTGTATATGTATATGTCATCCATTTTAACTTCCCTTGATTTTTGCACATATGTCACATGTATACATGAGTAACTTTCATTGTTCATAAAATCTAAAGCCAAAAAATTATCACAGGAAGTAGAAGGCATGAAAATATTGGAACTCAGTTTGCACATATAAGTGAAGCTCTTATTCTCTTCAAAAGATTGGCAATGTTCATCATTAAACCATCCTAACTTCGATGAATAAACCTTACTTGCATCAAATTTACATGCTACAACATGCTTAAATAAGCAAACATGCAATAAGTCGTTGGACACAGAATCATCATCAAGATTAGAGGTCATATCAAAATGATTAAACATTGGTTCTTTTGCATCAATAGTTAATTCAATGGGTGCACTCAAAATTGTTGATATTTCAGTTGTTTGATCACATGACGCATTCATGACAGTAACAAGAGTCTCTAAAATAGGTGGTGTGCTCAAATCAACAGGTAACTCAACACATGATGCATTCAAGTTAACTAGGCATGCTTCATTCTCATGTGAAGTTATATCATCAATACCTTTACTGTTACCTCGCAGAGATGTAGCTGATGTAGGTACGGATGTTGACAATGTACCATACTCTTGAGATGATATTGCGCTCACAATCCGAGGTGGGGCTGCTCTATTAGGTGCAATAGTGGAGTAACCAACCGGCGATGGTGAGCATGAACTGGAATAGTAGTTGTTGTAGTCACCCAATGCATCCTCCTGTATCTGTCTCTCAAAGGTACAAGCACGGACATACATACCAGTAATGCAACGAGGAATATACCGAAATCTTGCCTGAATATCATGGTTCGAACCACCAAAAAATCTATTCATTGTATCATCCTCAGATTCTTCTATGTCACAATGATGCATATAAGATTTGAACTCTTGGTAGTAAGCATGAACATTGTTACTGCCTTGTTTTAATTGCTCCAATTTGCAACGCAATTCACGACGATAGTAAGGAGGAAAAAATTGTTGTCTCATTACAGCTTTCAAAACTTTCCAAGTTGTGGGATGGTTATCAATGTTTTTCTTACAATGTACACTCCACCAAACAGAAGCAAAACCAGTAAATGCTCTAATGGTAGCTCGTACTCTCTCAAGTTTAGAAAAATCATGGTGACTAAAAACTTGTTCTACTTCAAGCTCCCAAGCTAGATAAATAGCAGGATTAAATCTACCCTCAAATGATGGTAAAGAGATAACCTGACCATATGCTTGTGTGTGTTGTCCCAACTCTCGTGATGGTGAAGATGTGTCCGTCGTCCAAGAACTTCTATCTCTGGAACCTGTCATGATTAGTAGACACAAGAACCAAAATTTGAGAATAATGTTCCTATGAACTACTAGGATGTGGTTGTAAAGTGCTCACAGTAAAGAAAATATCAATATCTTACAAGTTCTTACCATGCAGCAGGTGGTGAGAGGCAACTAGCGGTGTCAAATAACTCCGAAGATTGTGTAAAGCGATTGCCAGGGGAACATGCGTATACACGATGTAGAAATATGTGGAGCTGGGTTGGCTATATATGGTAGCAAAAGATTAGCAATAATCAATCCAGAGATGCAATGTTGAATAAACGCTCAACGACAGTACTGTGCTGGTCCTAGGCTAGACCGAACTAGAGACGCGAGCCTAGAACACTAATGAGGTCACGTCGTAGCACAACTAGCATCAATGAAGGATACTAAGTAGCTCTGGACAGCAAGATATAAGTGAAGATCACAACGGCAGTAAAGATAATGATGTGAAACAACAGCCAAGCTGTTTTACTGAACAGTGCACAAAACAGATTCCAATCCGAATTCAACTACGAGATTGAGTCTAAAAAGATCCGAATTTTGTTTTTTTTTCTCTTTTTTTTCCTCACACTTTTTTTTCTTTCTCTCCTTTTTTTCTCTGACTTTTTTTTCTCTTTTTTTTCTCTCGTTTTTTTCTCTCTTTTTTTCTCCCTCTTTCCAAAACAAACTAGATAAGATGCAGATTGGATCAAGTGAAGATGTGAACGATCTCAACTATTATTATGACAATGAATGGTGGGTAGCACGTGGTGGAAATTGATGGATGGGTGGTGGACAGCGGAAGAGATAATGATGCAGCGGTGGCGTGACTAATGTGAACATAACTCGAAACTCTAAACGAACTAGACACTAAGACCAGCAAGTCGACACGACGATGCAACCGATAATTCAACTATGCAAGCAATGAAAAGAAAATTGCAAAGGCTCAGACTGGCTTGGACCAAGGATGAATAGATCTAACTCTTTTTTGTGGCTTTTTCTTGGATAATAGATAAGAAAATAAATCTAATCTAGGAAAACTGGAAATTCTCACCGAGCAACCTGAAAACTGATACCACTTAATAGAGGCGAGGGTCCCGATCTTTCGATGAGATGATAACTATCGATTTGGTGGAGACGACTTTGACGATCCGACTACAAACGTGCACGACGTTGCGCCTTAGCAATCGCTAAACCAATCTCCTGAGGTTACTGACGATGCCGGAAGCACGGTTAGCCTGACCATGAAGGTCTATTCCTGCAAGCAATCGAAGAACGAGCAAGAATATGATAAAGCAATCTGAATATTGCAAATATATATGAGGTATTGATAATGGTGGGGATCCGTAAGCGGTCTTGGTCTGGTCGTTGGACACAAACGAAGTACACGAAGTTGCAATGGCTAACTTTTAACTAAACAAATCCCAAGGAAAAAGCTACTAGATGGATCTACTTATATAGGAGCAAGGGGTGGCGGCCAAGGAGGTGGGAGGACGTCCCAAGGCAGCCTAAAACTAACCCTAGGTCGTACAAGGCTCATGGGCCCAAGTGGAGGTGATGCAACACCTTTGGGCTTGTAGTTTGACTCGGATTCTGCTGCAACGTCAGATTGTTTCGTCCGTAACTCAACGCTCCGGATGAATTTGAAGGTGAATCCAATTGGGTTGGAAAGAGCACGAAATCTAGTTTCCAACAAAAAAAGGATCACCCAATTCGGAGTCCGTATGAAAAAGTTGTTGGCGTTTTGAGTCAGGTATGTCTGTGCAGTCCGAATCTGAATCCAGAACGTGAGAGACTTGGACTCTATCTTCTCTTGGCCCAAAAGTGACGTGAGAGGACTTTTTGAACACAACCTAAACTTCTCCTTTTCCCTTGTCTTCATATGTGGATTGTACAAATGTCCCATACACCTGCAATTAGACAAAACACAAAAGTGTGTGAAGTATTTTTGTTCTGGATAACATAAATAGATTATTGAATAATTTTCATTAGAAATCACCTGACAAATATGCATGTATGCAATATTTTTGGTCGTATCCAAGGTAGTTATGTCCTCATCACACACACACGGATAGATAAATGGGGTCGTGCAACCAAGGAATGAGCACAAAATGTGGAATCCACGGAAAACGCTCGTGTTGCACAACTCAAGAGAGACGCTAGCACGATTGCTCAATAGGCGGATACGACACTTGTGCACAACCTATAAGATGCAAAATGTATGAGCTTTCTATCCCAAGTATGCTATGTGTATGATGTTCCCGTTGTTCTTCTCAAGGTGATCCAAGATGATCAGATATGACAATCTTATGCGCAATGTGGTATGATGCTATGGCACTTGCTTACAAGCTCTTTGCTCTTTGCTCTTTTGCTTAAAAGCTTATTCTCTTTTTTTGATATGGCCACTATGCGAAATGCACAAACCAAGGTAGCAATTGTGTAAATGCGGGAACAATCTTGTGACACAAGAGATGATATGATGATACCAATATGATATGGTATGTATGCAATGGAAGGTGTAGGTCACTAATGTGCACAAGTAACGTTGCCGGCAATACTCAAATGGCTAGCCTCGATAGGCAAGTGACGCAAAAGGGGCTCGGGGTTATCAATGCAATTGCAAGGGGAATGTACAATGGTGTCGTCGAGGTTACCGTCCTTGAAGATGGTGAGTGGCGGTGTTCTTGATGTAGATACCAAGATGATGGAGACTTGATGTAGGGTAGGAACCCTAGGGGCCGATCTGTCACGAAATGAGCGGATCCCGTCCAAGAATGCGAAGAACACGAGGGAAAAACGAGGGAAAACACAAGAGGAAACACGAGAGAATCACTCAACCAACAAGAATAGATCACACATGCGTTAGATCGATGAACACAAAGGTGAGATACAAGATCCAAAGTCAACAACGGACGATACAAAGGTAGCCGGTCTTCTCCGTGAGGAGGTCTAAATGTTCTTCTCCAAAAGGAGGTCTTGAATCCAAAGGAATCTTCTCCGAAGAGGCCGCGATCTGATGAGGACATCAATACCATTGTTACACCCACAGCCCCTACTGTTACATATACTGGACCAATTACTAGAGCTCGCGCACGCCAATTAAATTACCAGGTACTTTCGTTTCTTGGTAATGATTCTAATGTTCATGAGATTATGATGCTGCCTAAATTGGATACATTTGTTTTGCTTACAAATGAAGGTCCTAGCTTGGAGAAGGATGAACATTGGATCAAGAACACGAATGGAGTTGATGGCATGCGCAAGGGGATCAAGAACGGAGTTACAAGTGATGATTTCAGGACTTTGAAGCCGCCATAAGGAGTGCATGAAGCCTTGGACGAAATATACAAGATGCCACTTCATAATATTCGTCCATAGGCTATTCTAGGTGCTGCGTCACCTTATTAATGGGCCAGGCCCATGTAATTTCGAAATACTTAAGTATAGGCTATTTTTAGAGTCCGTATGTGTGGGGAAACAAGAGTTAGGGTTGGTTTCGGACCCCACCCTCAAGGGCCACGAAATTCCCCTCTCTTCCTCCATATATACAGCCCTTAGGGCGTCGTTTAGACTTGGGTTTTGTTTAGATTAAAAGTTCGCCATAGCTGCAACTTCGCGTACTTCGTTTGTGTCCAACGACCAGACCAAGACGTCACAGAACCCCACCTTGATCAATAAAGCTTTCATCTTATATTCGCAATATCCAGATTGCAATCTCAGCTTCTTGCTTGTTCTTCGTTTGCTCGCAGGAAACAGGCCCTCGTGGTCAGGTTGATCGTGCTCCGGCGTGGTCAATAACCCCTCGGAAGTTGGTTTAGCGATTGCTAAGGCGCGACGTCTCGCACGTTCGTAGTCGGATCGTCAAGGTCGACTCCCACAGAAAACGATAGCCACCATCTCATCGAAACATCGGGACACCTTTGCCTCTATCAAGTGGTATCAGATTTCCAGGTTGCTCGGTGAGATTTTACAGTTTTTCGTAGATTAGATCGAGTCTGTTCTTCATACCTACAGTCCACGAAAAAGCCACACAAAAAAAATTAGGGTTAGTTCATCATATCCGAACCAATCTGAGCCTTTGCATAATCTTTTTAGGGTTTTTGCTTTGTTGAATTTGCGGTTGCATCGTCGTGTCAAGTTGCTGGTCTTAGAGTCTAGTCTTTTAGAGTTTCGAGTTCTGGTCACAAGTTGTCACGCCGCCGCCACACCATTATCATCGCCCATCTACCACTTTTGCTTATCCGCCACCGCTCTGAATCCATATCCATATACCACCACCAATCCGTATCCATATACCACCATCAATCTCTATCCATATACCACCACCGCTACCATATACCACCACCGCTGCCATATACCACCACCATATATCCACCACCAATCCGAGTTCTTCTCATATTAGGTTTGTTCTTGAGATCAATCTCAATTCCGATTCGTGTTTCCTTGCCTGCGTAGGTGTCGAAAAAAAAAAAAGAGTCTGGAGACCCCCGGGCAGTTTTTAGGCCAAAATTTTCACGGGCAAAAATATTTTTTCCCTATCCTATTTTTAGGCTTTTCTGAGTCTTTTGAGCCACGTGCCATCATAGTGATTTTTTGTCGCACTTTTTCGTCGTCGCTGCCCTGATTTCCGAAAAAAAAAAAGTGAAAAAAAAATTTCGTGCCCATCCTATCAGTTTGACGAGGGAAGAGTTTTGAGACACTCGCCAGGCAAAGGTGTCCCGATGTTTCGATGAGATGGTGGCTATCGTTTTCTGTGGGAGTCGACCTTGACGATCCGACTACGAACGTGCGAGACGTCGCGCCTTAGCAATCGCTAAACCAACTTCCGAGGGGTTATTGACCACGCCGGAGCACGATCAACCTGACCACGAGGGCCTGTTTCCTGCGAGCAAACGAAGAACAAGCAAGAAGCTGAGATTGCAATCTGGATATTGCGAATATAAGATGAAAGCTTTATTGATCAAGGTGGGGTTCTGTGACGTCATGGTCTGGTCGTTGGACACAAACGAAGTACGCGAAGTTGCAGCTATGGCGAACTTTTAATCTAAACAAAACCCAAGTCTAAACGACGCCCTAAGGGCTGTATATATGGAGGAAGAGAGGGGAATTTCGTGGCCCTTGAGGGTGGGGTCCGAAACCAACCCTAACTCTTGTTTCCCCACACATACGGACTCTAAAAATAGCCTATACTTAAGTATTTCGAAATTACATGGGCCTGGCCCATTAATAAGGTGACGCAGCACCTAGAATAGCCTATGGACGAATATTATGAAGTGGCATCTTGTATATTTCGTCCAAGGCTTCATGCACTCCTTATGGCGGCTTCAAAGTCCTGAAATCATCACTTGTAATTCCGTTCTTGATCCCCTTGCGCATGCCATCAACTCCATTCGTGTTCTTGCTCCAATGTTCATCCTTCTCCAAGCTAGGACCTTCATTTGTAAGCAAAACAAATGTATCCAATTTAGGCAGCATCATAATCTCATGAACATTAGAATCATTACCAAGAAACGAAAGTACCTGGTAATTTAATTGGCGTGCGCGAGCTCTAGTAATTGGTCCAGTATATGTAACAGTAGGGGCTGTGGGTGTAACAATGGTATTGATGTCCTCATCATCCTCCCCTCCTTGAAATGAAGTCGTCCTCGACGGAAGCTCATCTTCCTCACCCAAATAAGGCTTCAAATCTGCAATGTTAAAAGTGGGACTAACCCCAAAATCTGCAGGTAGCTCAAGTTTATATGCATTATCATTTATTTTCTCTAAAACCTTAAAAGGACCATCAGCACGTGGCATTAGCTTTGATTTGCGCAGATTAGGAAATCTATCTTTACGCAAATGTAACCAAACAAGATCTCCAGGTGCAAACACAACATGTTTTCTACCCTTATCTCCAGCAAGTTTATATTTAGCATTCATACGCTCAATGTTTTCCTTAGTTAACTCATGCATTTTTAAAATCAATTCAGAACGTTCTTTAGCATCAAAATTAACCTTCTCCGAAGATGGAAGAGGCAACAAATCAATAGGTGCACGAGGTAGGAAACCATACACAATTTCAAAAGGGCACATCTTAGTAGTAGAATGCAATGAACGATTATAAGCAAATTCAATATGAGGCAAGCATTCTTCCCACATTTTCTTGTTATTCTTCAAAACAGCCCTAAGCATAGTAGACAATGTTCTATTGACTACTTCAGTTTGTCCATCAGTTTGGGGGTGACAAGTAGTACTAAAAAGCAGCTTAGTCCCCAACTTAGCCCATAAACATCTCCAAAAGTGGCTAAGAAATTTAGTATCACGATCTGAAACAATAGTATTTGGCACACCATGTAAGCGAATAATTTCACGAAAGAACAAATCAGCAACATTAACAGCATCATCGCTTTTATGACATGGTATAAAGTGTGCCATTTTCGAGAACCTATCCACGACAACAAATATGCTATCCCTCCCCTTCTTTGTTCGAGGTAAACCTAAAACAAAGTCCATAGATATATCCTCCCAAGGAACACTAGGTACAGGCAAAGGCATATATAAACCATGAGGATTGAGTCGTGACTTAGCTCTTTGACATGTAGTGCAGCGAGCAACAAAACGCTCAACATCCCGTCTCATCTTTGGCCAAAAGAAATGTGTAGCAAGTATATCCTCCGTCTTCTTGACGCCAAAGTGTCCCATTAATCCTCCTCCATGCGCCTCCTGCAATAACAAAAGACGAACGGAGCTAGCTGGAATGCATAGCTTGTTAGCACGAAACACAAATCCATCGTTAAGAACGAACTTGTTCCAAGTTCTCCCTTCCTTACAATTTTGCAATACATCTTTAAATTCAGCATCATTAACATATTGATCCTTGATGGTCTCCAAACCAAATATTTTAAAGTCAAGTTGTGAAAGCATAGTATAACGACGAGACAAGGCATCAGCAATAACATTTTCTTTACCCTTCTTGTGTTTAATGACATAAGGGAAAGTCTCAATGAATTCAACCCATTTAGCATGTCTACGGTTCAGTTTTGCTTGACTTTTAATGTGTTTCAAAGATTCATGATCAGAATGTATAACAAATTCCTTGGGCCATAAATAATGTTGCCATGTTTCTAAGGTCCGAACAAGAGCATATAATTCTTTATCATAAGTAGAATAGTTCAGACTAGGCCCACTCAATTTTTCAGAAAAGTATGCAACAGGTTTTCCATCTTGTAATAACACACCTCCTAATCCAATTCCACTAGCATCACATTCAAGCTCAAAAGTCTTATTGAAATTAGGAAGTTGGAGTAAAGGAGCATGTGTTAACTTATCTTTCAATACCGTGAAGGCTTCTTCCTGTGCGGTACCCCAAACAAAAGGTACATCCTTCTTTGTAAGCTCGTTGAGAGGTGCAGCAATGGTGCTGAAATCTCTCACAAAACGCCTATAGAAACCAGCGAGGCCAAGGAAACTCCTCACTTGTGTGACCGTTTTGGGCTGCGGCCAACTCTCAATAGCTTCAATCTTGGCTTTATCAACTTCAATTCCCTGTGGAGTAACAACATAGCCAAGAAAAGATACTCGGTCGGTGCAAAAGGTGCACTTTCCAAGGTTACCAAACAAACGTGCATCACGTAGAGCAATAAAAACAGCACGTAAATGTTCCAAATGGTCCTCCAAAGATTTGCTATAAATCAATATGTCATCAAAGTAAACTACCACAAATCGTCCAATGAAGGCACGTAAAACTTCGTTCATTAACCTCATGAAAGTACTAGGTGCATTAGTTAACCCAAAAGGCATGACTAACCACTCATATAATCCAAACTTAGTTTTAAATGCTGTTTTCCATTCATCTCCCAATTTCATACGAATTTGATGGTAACCACTACGCAAATCAACTTTGGAGAATATTGTAGAGCCACTCAATTCATCAAGCATATCATCTAGCCTAGGAATAGGATGACGATAACGAATAGTAATATTATTAATGCCTCTACAATCAACGCACATACGCGACGTACCATCCTTTTTCGGCACTAAAATGATAGGAACAGCACAAGGACTAAGGGATTCGCGTATATAACCTTTGTCGAGCAGTTCTTGTACTTGACGCATAATCTCCTTCGTCTCCTCTGGGTTGGTATGGTATGGTGCACGGTTGGGTAATGATACACCGGGAATTAAGTCAATTTGATGCTCCATCCCGCGAATAGGTGGTAATCCCGGTGGCACGTCTTGTGGAAAGACGTCGGCGAACTCCTGCAAAATGTTAGTGACAGCAGGAGGCAAAGAGGAAGGCGCGTCCTCGAATGAAAATAATGCCTCTTTGCACACAAAAGCATAGCAAACAGATTTGCTAAAATCTAGATCATCAATATCAGATTTGGTGGCAAGTAAACATGCACTTTTCAATTTAATTTCAGAAGCAACACTAGATTGTTTATTATTATTAGGCTGCATTTGTTGCTCAAATTCTTTTGCCACAATCTGATTTTCACTCTTAGTTTTCTCCTGTTTTGCTTTATTAGCTCTATTAATATCATCTTTCAAAAGGGAATCAGGAGTCATAGGAAGCAAAGTAATATTTTTATCCTTATGAACAAGAGTATACTGATTGTTTCTACCATGGTGAATAGAATTTTTATCAAATTGCCATGGTCTACCAAGTAATAAGGAACATGCTTGCATAGGTACCACATCACAATCAACATAATCAGCATATGTAGAGATACTAAAATGCACACGAACAGTACGTGTTACCTTAACCTTGCCGCTGTTGTTGAACCATTGGATGTAGTAAGGATGTGGATGTGGTCTTGTGGTGAGAGATAGCTTCTCCACCATCTCGATGCTAGCCAAGTTGTTGCAACTCCCTCCATCTATGATCACGCGAACAGAACGTTCCTTCACAACTCCCTTTGTATGGAACAAATTATGCCTCTGATTTTGCTCAGCTTGTGTAACCTGCACACTCAAAACACGTTGAGCAACTAAACATTCATACCTGTCAGCATCTTCAGGAGCCATGTATTGCGTCTCATGATCAGAATCGTCTCCACCGTGTTCGTCACGTGTAATAAGAGCCAAAGTCTCCTCATCATAGTCACTAGCGGACTCATACCCACCATCCTCAGTAACAATCATCACACGCTTAGATGGGCATTCTCTCGCATAATGACCTCCACCCTTGCAACGTCGACAAATAATATCATGTGTCTGCCCTGTTGATGCCATGGATGAAGAAGAGCTCTTTGCAGGCCCAGAAGGTGTGCTCTTGGCAGATAGTGGTGATTGTGCCTGCTTTATTGTATCACGGTTGGAGGTGGCAGCCGACGGAGGCGCCGGTGAAGCAGAACGTGTGGAAGTAGATGATGCACGTGGTGTCCATGAAGAAGGTCGACCTGCAGAAAAGTTAGTCCGCGCCAATGCCTGTCGATCCTGCACTTCACGTTCAGCTTTACAAGCAAGATGGAATAAACGAGTGATATTAGTATACTCCTTATACTCTAGAATCGTCTGAATCTCTCTATTTAATCCACCCATAAAACGTGCAAGCATAGCTTCATTCTCCTCAACAATACCACATCTAATCATGCCAGTTTGTAATTCCTGATAATATTCTTCTACAGAATTTTTTCCCTGTCTTAAGCGCTGCAATTTTTGAAGTAATTCACGTTGATAATATGGTGGAACCCAACGAGTACGCATAGCAGTTTTCAAAGCAGCCCAAGTAGCAGGAATGGGATATAATCTACAATGCTCAGACCACCAAACACATGCAAAACTAGTGAATGCACAAACAGCAGCAGGAACACGTCTCTCCTCGGGATATTGTAAACATGTAAATCGTTGTTCAGTTTCTAACTCCCAAGTAAGATATATATCAGGAACATATCTACCCTCAAATGGTGGAATATTCAATTTTAGTTTAGGGAGATGGTCATGATCTCGTACCTGAGGGTGAGCCCTACCATTGCCATTATTTTTGCATGTGGACGACCTGATGGTTGTGGTGCTGGTGGTGGCACGTAGTTTTGAGTTTGATCAACCTCATCCTCATAATCTCCCACATAATCATCCTCCTCCGCATCAGCAGCAGGAGCCACAGAAGTAGCAACAGCAGCACCAACAGTTTGGCCAGGTGCAAGAGGGAGACGGCTCGCTCGGCGGAGGGCTGTTTCACGATGTGTAGGTAGTCGTCGTTGTTGTTGTTGTAGAGGTGCGTTAGGTGCAGCCGGTGGTGGTGGTGGAAGACGCGCGAGCAATTCATTAAACCTGTTATCGAGCTTTGTTTCGAACGTCTTCTCCATGTCATCTATCTTCTCCATGGCCTCTTCAAATCTGTTTAGCACATCCTGCACCTGTCCATTCATCATTTGCTGAAATTTATCATGCAACTCCTGATTCGTCATGTTCTCCCAGTCAGTCTCGTCGGCTTGTGATCCTGCCATGGTTAGCAACAA
The DNA here is from genome assembly GCF_056163025.1 of Triticum urartu. Lineage (NCBI taxonomy): Eukaryota > Viridiplantae > Streptophyta > Magnoliopsida > Poales > Poaceae > Triticum > Triticum urartu. Next base: position 339,002,767 of record NC_141874.1, read on the forward strand.
TAGAAAACACACAAGAATATGATCCTACAGAATACTAACAAGAGGTGGTGGTGGCGGGTGTCACAAATCCGTCAAGCAAATCTCAAATTCTTACCAGTTCTTACCCAGCAGCAGGCGGTGATCGGCAACCGTTGTAGTCAAAAACTCTCAAAAGCTTGGATAGAGCGATTGCCAGGGAGAGTCAAACGCACGACGTAGATGTATGTGGAGCTGGGAAGGCTTATAGTATGGTAGCAAAAAGGGTCAGCAATAATCAATTCAGAGATGCAAAGTTGAATAAACGCTCAACGACGGTACTGTGCTGGTCCTAGGCTAGACCGTGCTAGAGACGCGAGCCAAGAACACTAACAAAATCACGGCGCTGCACGTAAATAAGCGAAAAGCACACTCTGGAACTTTTTTTTTCGCTTTTTTTTTTGCGCTCCTCTTTTTTTTTTTGCGCTCCTCTTTTTTATTTGCGCTCCTCTTTTTTTTTTTGCGAAAAATTATTATAATGGCGAGTGTCTCAAAACTCTTCCCTCGTCAAACTGATAGGATGGGCACGAAATTTTTTTTTTCACTTTTTTTTTTCGGAAATCAGGGCAGCGACGACGAAAAAGTGTGACAAAAAATCACTATGATGGCACGTGGCTCAAAAGACTCAGAAAAGCCTAAAAATAGGATAGGGAAAAAATATTTTTGCCCGTGAAAATTTTGGCCTAAAAACTGCCCGGGGGTCTCCAGACTCTTTTTTTCCAAACTGGCCTAAAAATTTCGTGCCCATCCTATCAGTTTGACGAGGGAAGAGTTTTGAGACACTCGCCAGGCAAAGGTGTCCCGATGTTTCGATGAGATGGTGGCTATCGTTTTCTGTGGGAGTCGACCTTGACGATCCGACTACGAACGTGCGAGACGTCGCGCCTTAGCAATCGCTAAACCAACTTCCGAGGGGTTATTGACCACGCCGGAGCACGATCAACCTGACCACGAGGGCCTGTTTCCTGCGAGCAAACGAAGAACAAGCAAGAAGCTGAGATTGCAATCTGGATATTGCGAATATAAGATGAAAGCTTTATTGATCAAGGTGGGGTTCTGTGACGTCTTGGTCTGGTCGTTGGACACAAACGAAGTACGCGAAGTTGCAGCTATGGCGAACTTTTAATCTAAACAAAACCCAAGTCTAAACGACGCCCTAAGGGCTGTATATATGGAGGAAGAGAGGGGAATTTCGTGGCCCTTGAGGGTGGGGTCCGAAACCAACCCTAACTCTTGTTTCCCCACACATACGGACTCTAAAAATAGCCTATACTTAAGTATTTCGAAATTACATGGGCCTGGCCCATTAATAAGGTGACGCAGCACCTAGAATAGCCTATGGACGAATATTATGAAGTGGCATCTTGTATATTTCGTCCAAGGCTTCATGCACTCCTTATGGCGGCTTCAAAGTCCTGAAATCATCACTTGTAACTCCGTTCTTGATCCCCTTGCGCATGCCATCAACTCCATTCGTGTTCTTGCTCCAATGTTCATCCTTCTCCAAGCTAGGACCTTCATTTGTAAGCAAAACAAATGTATCCAATTTAGGCAGCATCATAATCTCATGAACATTAGAATCATTACCAAGAAACGAAAGTACCTGGTAATTTAATTGGCGTGCGCGAGCTCTAGTAATTGGTCCAGTATATGTAACAATAGGGGCTGTGGGTGTAACAATGGTATTGATGTCCTCATCATCGTCTCACGAGGAGTAGATCCGATGTGAATGAGCGAAGCTCTATCTCTAAGTATGAGCTAAACCAACGCTAACCTTACAAAGGAGGTGGAGGTGGTCTATTTATAGTCTAAGCCACGAAGGGGTAAGTGGGAGAGGGATACAAGGCCAAAGGCCCGTGGCTGCGCACAGGTAGGTACCGGACGACCGGTGGGGGTTGGACGTCCGGTTGCTCGGGACGGCCCGGACGTCCGGCGCGCGTCGGACGTCCGCTGATTCTTCTCGGGCAGGTGGCGTCGGACGTCCAGTCGGCCTCGGTCGTTCGGTCGCAGGGCTCGGTCTGCGGCTTGTTGAGGGTGTGTCGGACGTCCGGTGGACGCCGGCCGTCCGGGCGCTGTAGAGTGTCGGACGTCCGGTGGCACGTCGGACTTCCGGCCGCTGTAGACTCCGTAGCTCCATCTTCTTCTGTCTTCGCTTCCACGCTTCCCTCGTGATGGTGTAGTTGTACACTTGCGCTCGCACTCCTCCTCCTCGTCCGTACCGTTCCGACAATACCTATGCATGCACATGAGTGGAGTGTCAAGTAGTATACCATCCTCGAAGGGGTCAAGTGAGCACTTGTAAAGGAGATGATTCACCTTTATGTATCTGAAGTAGATGTCGCACGTGTCACTTGCCAAACGGACTCTTGACATGGTGATGTCCATAGGATGCTCTGCATCATCTCCCCTCCCTTGGGAAAGATCCGACCTCGGATCGAAATCCAAATCACCATGGGAAAGAGATGGCGTCGTCGTGTAGGAGTGGTCGATCACCAAGTTCTCGTTATCTTGAAGCTCGAAATGGGCACTCTCCAATGTCGCACCGTCTAGTGATTCCTTCAAAATGAGCAAGGACAACAAACACTTGGAAAAACAAATGTGGTTAGCGTTAGTGCAAAACCAAGCATTCAAGAGGTTATTCACCAAACAAGTGTCGTCATCATGCAAAACACATGGTTTGACAAAGGATTGTGACATGGCATGTAAGCACATAAATTGAGCATAATCAAGGATATCATGGGGACAAGCATGTAAATGTGAGGTATTGATGCAAATATGTTGGACAAGTGAAGAAGCATCAACCTCAAGTTCATAGCAAGCATTCAAAAATTGCTCAATGAAAGGTCTATGGTAGGCATAGGAATCATTCACAACACCAAATAAAATGAAGAGTTTAAACACATGTGTCAAGTGCAAGACAATCCAAGCATAATGTGCATTGGGTGTAGTGAATATCGTGTGGCACTCAACACAATAGCAAGAGCAATTGTTCATCATGTGTGAGGCAGTCAAGGCAAGCATGTAGCAATCAATGGGACATGGCATATGTGAAGTGATGACATTGTTGCAACCAAACATATGAGAGGAGTAAGTAATCCAAGAATTGGATGCAACACACAAGGCATATATATCATGATGCATGGAATAGTGAAAATGACAAGTCGAAGCAAGATCTCTAACAAGTGTGCAATCAAGTGGTCCAAGTCTCATGGTTTGGGGGTTCTCAAAAGAGAAGGATATCACCTTGAAAGCATGTGCTTGTGCGTCCTTCACAATGCCGAAGTACAAGCAAGTGCGATGTAGAATCGTCGTGGTAGGAGGTGGTTCGCTCTCAAGAGCTCGGATTGTCAACTCATGTGACGTGGAAGTTGACACAAGGTCCAAGTATCCTACACATGCACATAATAAAACAAAGAACGCATGCGCATGGTAGATAAACACATCATCCATCATGATGGTTCTCTTCTCTTGCACATAACCATTAGAAGCACAAGTGCGTGAATAATATGATGCAAGAATGGCAATATTCATGGCACTAGGTATATGGTGCAAAGAGGAAAGACAAGCATGCTTCACAAAAATATGTCCAAATCTCCAAATATATGCGAGAATGCTATGGGGGCAAACTCATTATCAAGATTAGGGGCATTGTTGCACTCAATACATGTCAAATCATCTAGCATGAGAGATGCAACATATGGAGAGATATGACAAGAAGCAATAATAATCATGTGCAAAGCATGTAGATGGTTGTCATGAACCGCATGAAGTGAGCAAGTATGAGTCATCAGTGATGCAACAAGGCAAGCAATCATAGGAAACAAGTCGTGCAAGCTAGTAGTGCGAAGATGCAACATACTAGAGGAAATCATGGCAATCATGTCATGTGAGCAAATAATAGGCATAGGCAATGCACATGACATATCGCAAGCACGAACACAAAGCAAGATCATAGTATAATCATAAGCATGGGGCACAAAGCAAATATGTCAAGAACAAGCAATATCTCCACCAAGCTTGCAAATACACATACAAGTATGAGAATCAATCATCATGTGTAATGCAAAGTGTGGGTCACAAATGCATGGCAAAGGCATAGTAATGAGCATATCATGCAAAGTGAACATGGCAAGATGGGCATATAATATGTAATGGACAATAACCCATAGCCAAGTGAGGGTCAAGTAGAAGAAATGCGCGAAGTATTTGCGCGAAGAGAGCGGTGGGAAATGCAATCCATGGGATCCCAAGTCATCATTGCTCTCTAGAGCTCATTTTGTCAACTCGTGGGATTGCGAGGTTGACAATTATTCATGGGTACCTACACAAAAGAGATACAAACCAAAGAAATTGTGCGTGTGGTAAATGTACACATCATCCATCATGATGTGTATGTGCACATGAGAGTTAGTACAAGATAAGCATCGCTCAAAGAAATTTGATGCATGGTATAAGAACATGTCATCCATCATGAAAGAATAGTTATTGTGTATGACACGATGGGGACACAAATTGAGCGTGCAAGTATAAGGCACATCAATAGCATGTTTATTCATGGGGAGCATATTGTGCACACAAGTATTGGGATCATGCAATGAATAGGATGAATCAAAATCTCCTAAAATGTATGAGGAAACTATGGGGGTCTCCTCATGAGCAATATTGGAAACATCATATGGAGAAAATGGGCAACATCCAAAACAATGCATATGCGAAGCTAGGTGGTCATGGCATGGTATATGAGATAAATGATGCAAAGGGAGCATATCAATATCATCACAAGACAAACAAATGCCAATAACCATGGGCTTGTCATCTATGCCATATGTGCAAATTGGGTTAATTTTAATGGCATATGCATAGTCACTGTGAAGAGATTGCAAATATGACATATGATTGATCTTATGCATAGCATATGACAAGTCAAGCGGATTGGCAAACATGATGTGACCGAGAGAATTAGCACAAGAAATCCTATGTAACATGGCATCACAACTAATAGACTCCACATGGCAATCATCATACTCATCATAAATGGGTAAATCATCGCATGGGGAAGTCACACTAGCATGAAGCATGGAAATAGGTTGATCAACATCATGCAAGCAATCAATGTGATGATAGTCCACTAGTGGGACAAGAGCATCACCTTCTCCTATGTTACCTTTGTCATTCCACTCACGTGGTGTAGGTGAGGTGGGTAAGACCGAATGGTGGTCAAGATCATCATTGTGATGGAACCATGTGGGGGGTGCATCATATTCCACCATGGCCATCGTCTTGTCCAAAGGTAGGACGAAGTCGTCGAGAATCGGCGCGTCATCATATAAGGGACCTAGCACCAAATGACAAGACACAATAGAGGTAGAGGTCAAGTCGTTAGTGTTAAAAGTGGCCTCACATGACCTATCAACTATCTCACTCTCTCTATGTGGTGGTTCACTCACTCCCACAAAATAGGTGCACTCAATCTCACGTATGGTGGGGTCACTCATCTCACTCAAGTGGTGGGGGTTGTGGCTCTCCTCACATGGGAATTGGGGCAACACATCTATGGGGCTAGTGATGAAGTCACTCTCACTCTCAATATGGTGGCACAAGTCACTCAAGTCATCATACGTCGCTGTGGTCGAAGGGAAAATCCCATGCTCAACCATCTCGTTGTTGTCGCCGTGGATGAAGGCCGAAGATGGCACATCATCACTCTCGCCTCCGAAGATGGAAGCATCATCCTTGCTCTTCACCATGTCGCTCGCCTCCAAAGCTTGGTCCTTGATGGTGTCCGTAGTCGTAGTCATCGCCGCACCATCTTGAAAAAGAGTCGAAGTAGACTCGGCATCGTCAATGCCACAAAGAGGGATGGCAGTGAAGTCGAACTTGGGAGCATCATCTTGGAGCTTGTCGGGCTTGGACATCATGGTGGTACTAGCCTCATGCTCGTTCTCATGGAGCTTGGTCGTCGCGAAGTGAGCTTGGGGTGGAGAAGCTTTGGCCTTCATGAGTTCTTGTTCCGCCTTGAGAGCACCAATGTAGTTGTCGTCGAGGGACTTGTAGTTCTTGAGGAAGATAGGCTCGGAGATGTCGTTGTTCAATCCCATCATGAAGTGGAACTTCATCGAAATGGGGTCGTCCACGCCGGCTCATCGCAAGGCAATCTTCATCTCCTTGAAGTACTCGTCGATGGACTTGGATCCTTGGATGGTGTCCTCCAATTGGTGTAAAAGGTGTTCCATGTAGGTTGGAGGCACAAACTCTCGCCGCAAAGCTCTCTTCGTCTTGGGCCAACTCATGTCGTAGGTCTCCGAAGATGCGTGAAGCCACCATGTGGACGCGTAGTCGTGGAAGTTTCTTGTGGCGCACTTCACTTGATCTTCAGGAGGAACTTGATGTAGCTTGAGGTAGTCGTCCATCAAACGCTCCCACTCGAGATACTCCTCAGGTTCTAGAGTCCCATAGAAAGGAATCTCATGGTCGATGTCGAGGTCGTAGTAGCTCGTGGAAGTCGTGGACTTAAGCTTGGGGATCTTCTCTTGAGGTGCTTGTGGGCGAAGATGTCGTATGTCCGTAGGCGAAGATGCCTTGAAGTTGCTTGGCGAAGATGCCAAGGGGGATGGTGAAGTCGTTGAGTGGTTGTTGGTGTTGAGCTCTTGAGCTTCACGTCCTTGTTGGTGATTGTGTCGATGCTGATGTGATCTTGCCGGAGATGGTAGCTCGGAGGCATGTGCTCTTGAGCGTCTTCTCGAAGATGAGGAAGACCGCTTGTAGGACTTGATGAGGGCCTTGATCTCCTCCATTTGAGCTTGCATCTTGGCGTCGGTGGAGTTGTTCATGGCATCAAACTCGTCATTGTTGTTGTAGACCGAAGATGAAATGCCTTCCCTATCCATCACAAGACTCGAGCAAATATGAGTGGGAGAAAGAGAAGAACGAATACCAAATGTACCTTGACCGAAGTTGAAAGTGGATCAATGATCACTCCAATGTGGATAAGGAAATAGCACAATTGGTACCAATTCTTGTCGGTTTCTCACACCTACACAAATAAGGCTTATGGCGGAGCTCGGTGAGGATAGTGGCACAAAAATTTGATGCAAAATGTTAGCAAGAGTCAATAATGTTAAAAGAGATTCACAAATTCGCAAGTGTAACAAGCAGACCAATAGCAATATGTGGCACACGGAAACACACACATGGATAGATAAATGGGGTCGTGCAACAAGGATGAGCACAAAATGTGGAATCCACGGAAAACGCTCGTGTTGCACAACTCAAGAGAGACGCTAGCACGATTGCTCAATAGGCGGATACAACACTTGTGCACAACCTATAAGATGCAAAATGGATAAACTTTCTATCCCAAGTATGCTATGTATGTATGGTTCCTGGTGTTTGATCCAAGATGATCGGATATGACAATCTTATGCAATGTGGTGGATGCTATGGCTATTGCTTACAAGCTTCTTTGCTCTTTCTCTTTTGCTTAAAAGCTTATTCTCTCTTTTTTTGTGGCCACTTTGCGAAATGCACAAACCAAGGTAGCAATTGTATATATGCGGGAACAAACTTGAGGCACACGAGATTATATGATACCAATATGATATGGTATGTATGCAATGTATGGTGTAGATCACTAATGTGCACAAGTAACGTTGCCGGCAATACTCAAATGGCTAGTCTCAATAGGCAAGTGATGCAAAATGGGCTAGGGGTTATCAATGCAATGGCAAGGGAATATACAATGGAGGGATACCACGATACCAAGATGATATGGAGATTACCGTTCGTGTCGATGATGAGTGGCGGTGATCTTGATGGAGATACCAAGATGATGGAGACTCGTCCCTAAGTAGCCGAAACACCTTAGGAAACGGAAAAACCACAACTCAAAATCTCAAGGACAAAAGTCAAATGGTGGTAGCGGAATGCGGTGGTGTTGCACTAGGAAATGCGGAAGTGGAGGTTATGGTGGTGGACTATACACGGTGTCGGAGTTGAAAGCACGGTCCCTAAGTAGCCTAAACACCTTAGGAGACACAACTCACAACACAAACAAAATTGGGTTAAGTTGAGGTGGCGGAAGTGTATGGTGGGCAAGGTTATGCAGAAGTGGTGGTGGTCGATGAAGAAGCAACCGTCCCTAAGTAGCCGAAACACCTTAGGAGACTCAAATCACTCCTCAAGCAACCACTAATGTGATGGGGAACAAAATTGGTTAGGTTGCGGAAGGCTATGGTGGTGTAACGGATGATATGGTGGAGGGCCTAGGCAAACTTGCCTAATTTCAGAAAATTTGATGGAGTCAAATGATGTTGGTGGTATTTTTGTGGGAAGGGGATGTCCAGAGCTTCAAAACAAGCTAAAGAACGTCAAAAACGGAGTTCGGATGAATTAGTTATGGCCAAAACAAAAATCAGCCGAAGTTGATATCTACATGTAGCGGACGTCCGAAAAAAACGGTCGTCCGGTCGCCGGACGTCCGGTCGGGTCGTAAATCCGCTGATTCTGCTCGGGTTCGGGGGTTCCGGTCGTCCGGTAAGATCGGACCTCCGGTGGTTCCTGCGGCTCCGGACGTCCGGTAAGGTGATGGTCGTTCGGTGTATCGGGGTCAACTCCAGATCCAAGATTCGGGACGCGATTTTGGGCGGAATTCGGGGATTTTGGGGTCAAAATTGATGAGATTTCGTGGATGAAAGATAGGGAAACTTGGGGAGATGCTAGATCCACTCGAAACCAAGCAACTCCATGGATCAAAATTAACAAAACATCATTAAACCAACAAATCACAAAAAAAATTGGGGCTATTTTTGGTGGGGATTTTCGAATTTAGGAGGAAATCAAGCAACAGAAGGCTAGAAAACGGTGGGGAGGCTCCGAAATCGTGATCAACGTGGCTCATGATACCAAGATGATGTAGGGTAGGAACCTTAGGGGCTGATCTTTCACGAAAGGAGCGGATCCCGTCCAAGAACGCGAAGAACACGAGGGAAAAACGAGGGAAAACACAAGAGGAAACACGAGAGAATCACTCGACCAACAAGAATAGATCACACATGCGCTAGATCGATGAACACAAAGGTGAGATACAAGATCCAAAGTCAACAACGGACGATACAAAGGTAGCCGGTCTTCTCCCTGAGGAGGTCTTGATGTTCTTCTCCAAAAGGAGGTCTTGAATCCAAAGGGATCTTCTCCGAAGAGGCCGCGGTCTCTCACGAGGAGTAGATCTGATGTGGATGAGCGAAGCTCTATCTCTAAATATGAGCTAAACCAACGCTAACCTTACAAAGGAGGTGGAGGTGGTCTATTTATAGTCTAAGCCACGAAGGGGTAAGTGGGAGGGGGATACAAGGCCAAAGGCCCGCGGCTGCGCACAGGCAGGTACCGGACGACCGGTGGGGGTAGGACGTCCGGTTGCTCGGGACGGTCCGGACGTCTGGCGCGCGTCGGGCGTCCGATGATTCTTCTCGGGACAGGTGGCATCGGATGTCCGGTCGGCATCGGTCGTCCTGTCGCAGGGCTCGGTGTGCGGCTGGTTGAGGGTGTGTCGGACGTCCGGTGGACGTCGGCCGTCCGGGCACTGTAGAGTGTCAGACGTCCGGTGGCACGTCGGACGTCCGACCGCTGTAGACTCCGTAGCTCCGTCTTCTTCCGTCTTCGCTTGCACGCTTCCCTCGCAATGGTGTAGTTGTACACTTGCGCTCGCACTCCTCCTCCTCGTCCGTACCATTCCGACAATACCTATGCATGCGCATGAGTGGAGTGTCAAGTAGTATACCATCCTCGAAGGGGTCAAGTGAGCACGTGTAAAGGAGATGATTCACCTTTATGTATGTGAAGTATATGTCGCACGCGTCCCTTGCCAAACGGACTCTTGACATGGTGATGTCCGTAGGATGCTCCGCATCGAGACTCGTCCCTAAGTAGCCGAAACACCTTAGGAAACGGTAAAAAACCGCGAACTCAAATTCTCACGGACAAAAGTCAAATGGTTGTAGCAGAGATGGCAATGTGGAAGTGGTGGTGATGGATGATGAAGAAGCACCCGTCCCTAAGTAGCCGAAACACCTTAGGAGACTGAAGTCACCACTCAAACAACCACAAATGCTAAATGGAGCAAAATGGGTTAGGTTGCGGAAGGCTATGTAGGGTTTTGCGGATGATATGGTGAAAGGCCTATGCCCAGATGCCAAAATGTGAAAATTTTGATGGAGTGAAATGGTGATGGAACATATTTAGGTGGATGTGGGATGTCAATAGCTACTCAACTAGGTAAAGAACGCGAAAATCCGACTCTGGATGTGGAAGTTATGGCCGAAATGGTGAAATGCACGCGGCTGCTGATGGGGGGCCGTGCGCACGGGGTCTAGGTCCCGTGGGCACGGGGTGCCGTGCGCATGGTACACACACCGAGGGCACGGGGTCACCTGGGACACGCGGGTTGGGCGAATTTCTTCCCGATCTGGGCTCTAGATGGATAGATCTCGTTGCTGGCGTTTAGCTGGGAGTATGGGGGTGGTATGGGAGGGTGGGTGGTCGAAGGAAAGCGGCCGAAACGCACTGGAAGGGTCGTGCACACGGGGTCTATCTGGCCCGTGTGCACGGGGTCCCGATGGCCTGTGTGCATGGGGTGCTCTGTGAGCGGACGAACTGCTCCGGATCCGTGGGTAAATTTGAAATTAGGGTCAAAGTCGAAAGATGGAAGGTAGGGGAAGGTGGAGGAAAGCTAGATCCACTTGAACCAAGCAAACCAACAAAACATCATCAAAACCAACAAATCACAAAAAAATTTGGGGCTATTTTTGCTGGGGAATTTTCGAATTTAGGACGAAATCAAAAAAACTAGGCTAGAAAACGAAGAGGGGGCTCCAATTTCGTGAGAAACCATGGCTCATGATACCAAAATGGTGTAGGATGGAACCCTAAGTGGAGATCTTTCACGAATTGGAGGGGGAATCCCCAAGAACAAGATGAACACAAGAGGGAAAAACAAGAGGAACACTCAAGAACAAGTCCAATCACACATCCACTAGACAATCAAACACACAAGATCCACAAGGTACATGAACAATCAAAGGGAAATAAGATACATGGTAGAGTTCATCCCAAATCCTATGAAGGAGATGAGCGCTTGATGATCTAGATAGATCCTTCCCTCAAGAGGGGTCTTCATCCACTAGGGATCTTCTCCAATGGAGGCCTTGAACTCCAATGGAGTGTCTCTCTCTCAAGAGGAATCCCACAAGGGGAGATACATGAGCTAAGCTCTAGTGTTTAGATCTATTCTTAGCTAAGTCTAAATGGAGGAGATGAAGGAGTATATATAGTCCTAGGCAAAGAGAGGGATAAGTGGGGGCGAAATGGTAAAACAAGGGCAAAGCCCGCAGCATCACACAGGGGGCCCCGTGTGCATGGGGTAAGTGGAGCCCGTGCGCACGGGGTATCCAGAGACCTGACACAAGGGCCCGTGCGCACAGGGTCCATGAGGCCCGTGGGCACGGTACACGCCCGTGCGCACGGGGTCTTCAGGACCGCCAGCCTGGGAGGCCCGTGGGCACGGGATCGGAGGGGCCCATGCGCACGGGGTCGCCTGGGAGCTGCTGCCTTCTTCTTGGCACTTCCTTCTCCGCTTCCAGGCTTCCCTCTTGGATGGTGTAGATGTTCTCTTCTTCTCCGACTCCTCCTCAATGAATGTGTAGCTCCGCTCACACCTATGTATGCACGCGAGAGAGGGGTCAAGTAGTATACCATCCTCGAAAGGTACAAGTGGACACGTGTAAAGGAGATGATTCTCCTTTGTATGTATGAAGTAGATGTGGCACGTGTCACTTGCCAAATGGACTCTTGACATGGTGATGTCCATAGGATGCTAAGCATCAACGAAGAACACGAGGAGGGAAATTTGGGAAATCACAAGGGCAAACACAAGAGGAACACTCAAACTAACAAGAACAAGTCACAAAAGTGCTAGATCCTCGAATACATAAGAGAAGATACACAATCCAAAGTCAACAACGGACGATACATGTTAACCGGTCTTCTCCGTGAGGAGGTGTTGAGTTCTTCCCAAAAGAGGGGTCTTGAATCTTCTTGGGGGATCTTCTCCGGTCGAGGTTCGAATCTCCGAGGAGAAGGTAACCAAGTGGATGAACAAAGCTCTCACACAAAATATGAGCTAATCCTTTGCTAACCCTAGAAAGGAGGTGGGAGAGGTCTATTTATAGTATAAGTGCAAACGGGGACGAAAGTAGGGGTACATGGGCCTCGGGCCCGAATCTGGACGCAGCCAGGTACCCGACGTCCGCTGGGGGACGGTCGTCCGGTGTCTCAGGAGCGGCCGGTCGTCCGGTGTCCTCCGGATGTCCGCTGGTTCTGCTCTGTGATGGGGGTGCTGGACGTTTCTTCTGCTGATGTGGGCTCGAATGTTGTCGCGCCGGTCGTCTGGTCGAGGTCGGACATCCGTTCTTTTGCCTCGGGTGCAGGGGCACCGGTCGTACGGTCTGGACCGGACGTCCGCTCGTTTGGCTCAGATGCAGGTGCGCCGGTCATCCGGTCTGGACCGGACGTCCGCTGAAGCTTCAGGCTCCGGACGTCTGTTCCCGGCCGGTCGTCCGGTGGCTGGGACTTTTCCTGCAGCTCCTCTCCTTCGTCTTCGTCTTCACATCCATCTTCCTCTTCTTCTTGTCCTTGCTCCTTAGCTTCTCCATGATACCTGAGGATGCACAATGTGTCCATATGAGGTAGTAGCCATGTCTCATGTGCATCGAAGTGGAATTGTGAGAGGAGAGATGTCACCTCGATTTCAAGAGCTCTTGTGCGTGCTCGTGTCATGGGTCCAAGAGGTGTCGTAGGAGATGTAGTTGGGACTAGGGGATGGCCTTGGGATGCTCCGCATCATCTCCCCTCCCTTGGGGTAGATCCGTCCTCGGATCAAATTCTTCATCACCATGGAAGGGAGAGAGATCTTTGACATTGAAGATGTCGCTCACATTGTACTTGTTGCGCGGGAGGTCGATCTTGTAAGCATTGTCGTTGTAGCGTGCGAGCACCTTGAAGGGTCCATCCGCTCATGGTCGAAGTTTGGACTTGCGTTCTTGTGGAAAACGGTCCTTGCAAAGGTGTAGGCAGAGGAGATCACCAATGTTGAAGACCATAGGTTGCTTGTTGATGTTGAGCTTGGACCCAAGGCGTTGAACTTGGCGCTCGATGGTGTTCCTTGTGTCTTCATGCACCTTCTTGAGATGTGTCGCTCTTGTGCTAGCGTCCAAATTGATGCGCTCTTGGAGTGGTAGAGGGAGAATGTCCAATGGTGACAAAGAGTTGAAGCCGTAGACGACCTCGAATGGGGACTTGCCGGTTGTTGAGTGTCTTGCTCGGTTATAGGCGAACTCGGCGATAGGTAGGCACTCCTCCCACTCCTTGATGTTCTGCTTGATGAGTACTAGAAGTAGAGCGGAGAGTGTGCGGTTGGTAACTTCCGTTTGGCCATCGGTTTGTGGATGATACGCCGTGGAGAAAAGTAGCTTTGTTCCGAGCTTGGCACATGGGGTCTTCCAAAAGTAGCTAAGGAACTTGACGTCGCGGTCCGGACGATCGTCTTTGGCACTCCATGTAGACGCAATATTTCCCTACAAAAGAGATTAGCAACATGTGAAGCATCGTCTATCTTGTTGCAAGGAATGGAATCTGCCATTTTTGAGAAACGGTCCACAACGACAAATACCGAATCTTTCCCATTTCGAGTCCTAGGCAAACCAAGTACAAAGTCCATGCTAATGTCTTCCCATGGTTGATATGGAATTGGTAGAGGCATATAAAGGCCATGGGATTGACATTTGGACTTAGCTTTGCCACATGTAGAGCATCGGTTGGTGAAGCGATTGACGTCACGAAACATCTTGGGCCAAAAGTAGTTCTTCGAGAGCGTGGCGAACGTCTTGTCTCGTCCAAAATGTTCCATTAAGCCTCCTCCATGAGATTCCTGCAAAAGCAACCAATGAAGAGAAGACTCGGGGATGCAAAGTTTGTTAGCTCTCATAAGATATCCATCCTTGATGTAATAGCGTTCCCAAGAGTTATGCGTCTAACACTTGGCATAAGGAGTAGCAAAAGTAGGATCATGCTCATACAAGTCTTTGATATGCTCAAAACCAATGGCATCCAATTCAAGTTGAGTGACAAGCATGCATATGCAAGAAAGGGCATCCGCTACAACATTTTCCTTACCTTTGATGTACTTGATGACATAAGGAAAAGACTCAATAAATTCACTCCTTTTAGCATGACGCTTGTTCAACTTGGTCTGGCCCTTAAGATACTTGAGAGTCTCATGATCAGTATGAATGATAAACTCATGGGGACGAAGGTAATGTTCCCATTCATGCAGGACTCGCTCTAAAGCATATAGCTCTTTGCCATAGATGGGGTAATTGAGTTGCGCGCCAGAAAGTTTCTCACTAAAGTAAGCTATGGGGTGCTTCTCTTCCGTTAACACACCTCCTATGCCATTACTGCTAGCATCACAATGAATCTCAAAGTGATGCGGACATCAATACCATTGTTACACCCACAGCCCCTACTGTTACATATACTGGACCAATTACTAGAGCTCGCGCACGCCAATTAAATTACCAGGTACTTTCGTTTCTTGGTAATGATTCTAATGTCCATGAGATTATGATGCTGCCTAAATTGGATACATTTGTTTTGCTTACAAATGAAGGTCCTAGCTTGGAGAAGGATGAACATTGGAGCAAGAACACGAATGGAGTTGATGGCATGCGCAAGGGGATCAGGAACGGAGTTACAAGTGATGATTTCAGGACTTTGAAGCCGCCATAAGGAGTGCATGAAGCCTTGGACGAAATATACAAGATGCCACTTCATAATATTCGTCCATAGGCTATTCTAGGTGCTGCGTCACCTTATTAATGGGCCAGGCCCATGTAATTTCGAAATACTTAAGTATAGGCTATTTTTAGAGTCCGTATGTGTGGGGAAACAAGAGTTAGGGTTGGTTTCGGACCCCACCCTCAAGGGCCACGAAATTCCCCTCTCTTCCTCCATATATACAGCCCTTAGGGCGTCGTTTAGACTTGGGTTTTGTTTAGATTAAAAGTTCGCCATAGCTGCAACTTCGCGTACTTCGTTTGTGTCCAACGACCAGACCAAGACGTCACAGAACCCCACCTTGATCAATAAAGCTTTCATCTTATATTCGCAATATCCAGATTGCAATCTCAGTTTCTTGCTTGTTCTTCGTTTGCTCACAGGAAACAGGCCCTCGTGGTCAGGTTGATCGTGCTCCGGCGTGGTCAATAACCCCTCGGAAGTTGGTTTAGCGATTGCTAAGGCGCGACGTCTCGCACGTTCGTAGTCGGATCGTCAAGGTCGACTCCCACAGAAAACGATAGCCACCATCTCATCGAAACATCGGGACACCTTTGCCTCTATCAAGTGGTATCAGATTTCCAGGTTGCTCGGTGAGATTTTGTAGTTTTTCGTAGATTAGATCGAGTCTGTTCTTCATACCTACAGTCCACGAAAAAGCCACAAAAAAAAATTAGGGTTAGTTCATCATATCCGAACCAATCTGAGCCGTTGCATAATCTTTTTAGGGTTTTTGCTTTGTTGAATTTGCGGTTGCATCGTCGTGTCAAGTTGCTGGTCTTAGAGTCTAGTCTTTTAGAGTTTCGAGTTCTGGTCATAAGTTGTCACGCCGCCGCCGCACCATCATCATCGCCCATCTACCACCATTGCTTATCCGCCACCGTTCTGAATCCGTATCCATATACCACCACCAATCCGTATCCATATACCACCACCGCTGCCATATACCACAACCATATATCCACCACCAATCCGAGTTCTTCTCATATTAGGTTTGTTCTTGAGATCAATCTCAATTCCGATTCGTGTTTCCTTGCCTGCGTAGGTCTCGGAAAAAAAAAAAAAAAAAAAAAAAAAAAAAAAAAAAAAAAAAAAGAGTCTGGAGACCCCCGGGCAGTTTTTAGGCCAAAATTTTCTCGGGCAAAATTTTTTTTTCCCTATCCTATTTTTAGGCTTTTCTGAGTCTTTTGAGCCACGTGCCATCATAGTGATTTTTTGTCGCACTTTTTCGTCGTCGCTGCCCTGATTTCCGAAAAAAAAAGTGGAAAAAAATTTTTCGTGCCTATATTATCAGTTTGACGAGGGAAGAGTTTTGAGACACTCGCCATTATAGTAATTTTTCGCAAAAAAACAAAAAAAAAAAAAAAAGAGGAGCGCAAAAAAAAAAAAAAAAGAGGAGCGCAAAAAAAAAAAAAAAAAGAGGAGCGCAAAAAAAAAAAAAGCGAAAAAAAAAAAGTTCCAGAGTGTGCTTTTCCCTTATTTACGTGCAGCGCCGTGATTTTGTTAGTGTTCTAGGCTCGCGTCTCTAGCACGGTCTAGCCTAGGACCAGCACAGTACCGTCGTTGAGCGTTTATTCAACTTTGCATCTCTGAATTGATTATTGCTGACCCTTTTTGCTACCATACTATAAGCCTTCCCAGCTCCACATACCTCTACGTCGTGCGTTTGACTCTCCCTGGCAATCGCTCTATCCAAGCTTTTGAGAGTTTTGACTACAACGGTTGCCGGTCACCGCCTGCTGCTGGGTAAGAACTGGTAAGAATTTGAGATTTGCTTGACGGATTTGTGACACCCGCCACCACCACCTCTTGTTAGTATTCTGTAGGATCATATTCTTGTGTGTTTTCTATTGTTGCTAACCATGGCAGGATCACAAGCCGACGAGACTGACTGGGAGAACATGACGAATCAGGAGTTGCATGATAAATTTCAGCAAATGATGAATGGACAGGTGCAGGATGTGCTAAACAGATTTGAAGAGGCCATGGAGAAGATAGATGACATGGAGAAGACGTTCGAAACAAAGCTCGATGACAGGTTTAATGAATTGCTCGCGCGTCTTCCACCACCACCACCGGCTGCACCTAACGCACCTCTACAACAACAACAACGACGACTACCTACACATCGTGAAACAGCCCTCCGCCGAGCGAGCCGTCTCCCTCTTGCACCTGGCCAAACTGTTGGTGCTGCTGTTGCTACTTCTGTGGCTCCTGCTGCTGATGCGGAGGAGGATGATTTTGCTGGCGATTACGAGGATGAGGTTGATCAAAATCAGAACTACGTGCCACCACCAGCACAGCAACCATCAGGTCGTCCACATGCAAATAATGGCAATGGTAGGGCTCACCCTCAGGTACGAGATCATGACCATCTCCCTAAACTAAAATTGAATATTCCACCATTTGAGGGTAGATATGTTCCTGATATATATCTTACTTGGGAGTTAGAAACTGAACAACGATTTACATGTTTACAATATCCCGAGGAGAGACGTGTTCCTGCTGCTGTTTGTGCATTCACTAGTTTTGCATGTGTTTGGTGGTCTGAGCATTGTAGATTATATCCCATTCCTGCTACTTGGGCTGCTTTGAAAACTGCTATGCGTACTCGTTGGGTTCCACCATATTATCAACGTGAATTACTTCAAAAATTGCAGCGCTTAAGACAGGGAAAAAATTCTGTAGAAGAATATTATCAGGAATTACAAACTGGCATGATTAGATGTGGTATTGTTGAGGAGAATGAAGCTATGCTTGCACGTTTTATGGGTGGATTAAATAGAGAGATTCAGACGATTCTAGAGTATAAGGAGTATACTAATATCACTCGTTTATTCCATCTTGCTTGTAAAGCTGAACGTGAAGTGCAGGATCGACAGGCATTGGCGCGGACTAACTTTTCTGCAGGTCGACCTTCTTCATGGACACCACGTGCATCATCTACTTCCACACGTTCTGCTTCACCGGCGCCTCCGTCGGCTGCCACCTACAACCGTGATACAATAAAGCAGGCACAATCACCACTATCTGCCAAGAGCACACCTTCTGGGCCTGCAAAGAGCTCTTCTTCATCCATGGCATCAACAGGGCAGACACATGATATTATTTGTCGACGTTGCAAGGGTGGAGGTCATTATGCGAGAGAATGCCCATCTAAGCGTGTGATGATTGTTACTGAGGATGGTGGGTATGAGTCCGCTAGTGACTATGATGAGGAGACTTTGGCTCTTATTACACGTGACGAACACGGTGGAGACGATTCTGATCATGAGACGCAATACATGGCTCCTGAAGATGCTGACAGGTATGAATGTTTAGTTGCTCAACGTGTTTTGAGTGTGCAGGTTACACAAGCTGAGCAAAATCAGAGGCATAATTTGTTCCATACAAAGGGAGTTGTGAAGGAACGTTCTGTTCGCGTGATCATAGATGGAGGGAGTTGCAACAACTTGGCTAGCATCGAGATGGTGGAGAAGCTATCTCTCACCACAAGACCACATCCACATCCTTACTACATCCAATGGTTCAACAACAGCGGCAAGGTTAAGGTAACACGTACTGTTCGTGTGCATTTTAGTATCTCTACATATGCTGATTATGTTGATTGTGATGTGGTACCTATGCAAGCATGTTCCTTATTACTTGGTAGACCATGGCAATTTGATAAAAATTCTATTCACCATGGTAGAAACAATCAGTATACTCTTGTTCATAAGGATAAAAATATTACTTTGCTTCCTATGACTCCTGATTCCATTTTGAAAGATGATATTAATAGAGCTAATAAAGCAAAACAGGAGAAAACTAAGAGTGAAAATCAGATTGTGGCAAAAGAATTTGAGCAACAAATGCAGCCTCATAATAATAAACAATCTAGTGTTGCTTCTGAAATTAAATTGAAAAGTGCATGTTTACTTGCCACCAAATCTGATATTGATGATCTAGATTTTATCAAATCTGTTTGCTATGCTTTTGTGTGCAAAGAGGCATTATTTTCATTCGAGGACGCGCCTTCCTCTTTGCCTCCTGCTGTCACTAACATTTTGCAGGAGTTCGCCGACGTCTTTCCACAAGACGTGCCACCGGGATTACCACCTATTCGCGGGATTGAGCATCAAATTGACTTAATTCCCGGTGCATCATTACCCAACCGTGCACCATACCGTACCAATCCAGAGGAGACGAAGGAGATTATGCGTCAAGTACAAGAACTGCTTGACAAAGGTTATATACGCGAATCCCTTAGTCCTTGTGCTGTTCCTATCATTTTAGTGCCGAAAAAGGATGGTACGTCGCGTATGTGCGTTGATTGTAGAGGCATTAATAATATTACTATTCGTTATCGTCATCCTATTCCTAGGCTAGATGATATGCTTGATGAATTGAGTGGCTCTACAATATTCTCCAAAGTTGATTTGCGTAGTGGTTACCATCAAATTCGTATGAAATTGGGAGATGAATGGAAAACAGCATTTAAAACTAAGTTTGGATTATATGAGTGGTTAGTCATGCCTTTTGGGTTAACTAATGCACCTAGTACTTTCATGAGGTTAATGAACGAAGTTTTACGTGCCTTCATTGGACGATTTGTGGTAGTTTACTTTGATGACATATTGATTTATAGCAAATCTTTGGAGGACCATTTGGAACATTTACGTGCTGTTTTTATTGCTCTACGTGATGCACGTTTGTTTGGTAACCTTGGAAAGTGCACCTTTTGCACCGACCGAGTATCTTTTCTTGGCTATGTTGTTACTCCACAGGGAATTGAGGTTGATAAAGCCAAGATTGAAGCTATTGAGAGTTGGCCGCAGCCCAAAACGGTCACACAAGTGAGGAGTTTCCTTGGCCTCGCTGGTTTCTATAGGCGTTTTGTGAGAGATTTCAGCACCATTGCTGCACCTCTCAACGAGCTTACAAAGAAGGATGTACCTTTTGTTTGGGGTACCGCACAGGAAGAAGCCTTCACGGTATTGAAAGATAAGTTAACACATGCTCCTTTACTCCAACTTCCTAATTTCAATAAGACTTTTGAGCTTGAATGTGATGCTAGTGGAATTGGATTAGGAGGTGTGTTATTACAAGATGGAAAACCTGTTGCATACTTTTCTGAAAAATTGAGTGGGCCTAGTCTGAACTATTCTACTTATGATAAAGAATTATATGCTCTTGTTCGGACCTTAGAAACATGGCAACATTATTTATGGCCCAAGGAATTTGTTATACATTCTGATCATGAATCTTTGAAACACATTAAAAGTCAAGCAAAACTGAACCGTAGACATGCTAAATGGGTTGAATTCATTGAGACTTTCCCTTATGTCATTAAACACAAGAAGGGTAAAGAAAATGTTATTGCTGATGCCTTGTCTCGTCGTTATACTATGCTTTCACAACTTGACTTTAAAATATTTGGTTTGGAGACCATCAAGGATCAATATGTTAATGATGCTGAATTTAAAGATGTATTGCAGAATTGTAAGGAAGGGAGAACTTGGAACAAGTTCGTTCTTAACGATGGATTTGTGTTTCGTGCTAACAAGCTATGCATTCCAGCTAGCTCCGTTCGTCTTTTGTTATTGCAGGAGGCGCATGGAGGAGGATTAATGGGACACTTTGGCGTCAAGAAGACGGAGGATATACTTGCTACACATTTCTTTTGGCCAAAGATGAGACGGGATGTTGAGCGTTTTGTTGCTCGCTGCACTACATGTCAAAGAGCTAAGTCACGACTCAATCCTCATGGTTTATATATGCCTTTGCCTGTACCTAGTGTTCCTTGGGAGGATATATCTATGGACTTTGTTTTAGGTTTACCTCGAACAAAGAAGGGGAGGGATAGCATATTTGTTGTCGTGGATAGGTTCTCGAAAATGGCACACTTTATACCATGTCATAAAAGCGATGATGCTGTTAATGTTGCTGATTTGTTCTTTCGTGAAATTATTCGCTTACATGGTGTGCCAAATACTATTGTTTCAGATCGTGATACTAAATTTCTTAGCCACTTTTGGAGATGTTTATGGGCTAAGTTGGGGACTAAGCTGCTTTTTAGTACTACTTGTCACCCCCAAACTGATGGACAAACTGAAGTAGTCAATAGAACATTGTCTACTATGCTTAGGGCTGTTTTGAAGAATAACAAGAAAATGTGGGAAGAATGCTTGCCTCATATTGAATTTGCTTATAATCGTTCATTGCATTCTACTACTAAGATGTGCCCTTTTGAAATTGTGTATGGTTTCCTACCTCGTGCACCTATTGATTTGTTGCCTCTTCCATCTTCGGAGAAGGTTAATTTTGATGCTAAAGAACGTTCTGAATTGATTTTAAAAATGCATGAGTTAACTAAGGAAAACATTGAGCGTATGAATGCTAAATATAAACTTGCTGGAGATAAGGGTAGAAAACATGTTGTGTTTGCACCTGGAGATCTTGTTTGGTTACATTTGCGTAAAGATAGATTTCCTAATCTGCGCAAATCAAAGCTAATGCCACGTGCTGATGGTCCTTTTAAGGTTTTAGAGAAAATAAATGATAATGCATATAAACTTGAGCTACCTGCAGATTTTGGGGTTAGTCCCACTTTTAACATTGCAGATTTGAAGCCTTATTTGGGTGAGGAAGATGAGCTTCCGTCGAGGACGACTTCATTTCAAGAAGGGGAGGATGATGCGGACATCAATACCATTGTTACACCCACAGCCCCTACTGTTACATATACTGGACCAATTACTAGAGCTCGCGCACGCCAATTAAATTACCAGGTACTTTCGTTTCTTGGTAATGATTCTAATGTCCATGAGATTATGATGCTGCCTAAATTGGATACATTTGTTTTGCTTACAAATGAAGGTCCTAGCTTGGAGAAGGATGAACATTGGAGCAAGAACACGAATGGAGTTGATGGCATGCGCAAGGGGATCAGGAACGGAGTTACAAGTGATGATTTCAGGACTTTGAAGCCGCCATAAGGAGTGCATGAAGCCTTGGACGAAATATACAAGATGCCACTTCATAATATTCGTCCATAGGCTATTCTAGGTGCTGCGTCACCTTATTAATGGGCCAGGCCCATGTAATTTCGAAATACTTAAGTATAGGCTATTTTTAGAGTCCGTATGTGTGGGGAAACAAGAGTTAGGGTTGGTTTCGGACCCCACCCTCAAGGGCCACGAAATTCCCCTCTCTTCCTCCATATATACAGCCCTTAGGGCGTCGTTTAGACTTGGGTTTTGTTTAGATTAAAAGTTCGCCATAGCTGCAACTTCGCGTACTTCGTTTGTGTCCAACGACCAGACCAAGACGTCACAGAACCCCACCTTGATCAATAAAGCTTTCATCTTATATTCGCAATATCCAGATTGCAATCTCAGTTTCTTGCTTGTTCTTCGTTTGCTCACAGGAAACAGGCCCTCGTGGTCAGGTTGATCGTGCTCCGGCGTGGTCAATAACCCCTCGGAAGTTGGTTTAGCGATTGCTAAGGCGCGACGTCTCGCACGTTCGTAGTCGGATCGTCAAGGTCGACTCCCACAGAAAACGATAGCCACCATCTCATCGAAACATCGGGACACCTTTGCCTCTATCACAAAGGGTTTGTCAAAGTTGGGTAAAGCAAGCACGGGAGCATGAGTAAGAAAATTCTTAAGCTCATTGAAAGCGGTATCTTGGGATGGTCCCCAAATAAAAGGTGCATTCTTCTTGCTCAAAGCATGTAAAGGCGAAGCAACGGTGCTAAAATCCTTCACAAAGTGACGATAGAAACCTGCAAGGCCAACAAAACTACGCACTTGATCTAAGTTGGTTGGTTGTGGCCAAGTCTTGATAGCATTGATCTTGGACTCATCAACATGAACACCCTTAGAAGAAACAACAAAACCCAAGAAAACGAGCTTATCAACGCCAAAAAGGCATTTCTCCATATTAGCATAGAGATGCTCTTTTCGAAGAGTTTGCAAAACGCTTCGGACATGGGTGACATGCTCTTTGAGAGACTTGCTAAAAACAAGGATATCATCGAAGTAGACCACAACAAACAAAACAATGTAAGGGCGAAAGACATGATTCATAAGACGCGTCAAAGTAACCGGTGCTTCCGAGAGACCCATAGGCATGACTAACCACTCATACAAGCCAAACTTTGTTTTGAAAGCGGTTTTCCATTCATCACCCTCGTGTATGCGGATTTGATAGTAACCTGATGCGGAGCATCCCACGTTCATCCCCATGTACACTCCGACTACTCTCCAAACCCCAAGTGGACATATGACGAGACCTCGAACATACGCCATTGGACACAAGGTGAACTCGCTCCTCTCCGAACCATCACTTTCTACATGTGAGATATGGCTTCTACCTCCAACGTGTGTTCTATGCATGATCAGGTACTTGGAGGAAAGCCACGAAGTCACCACATCCAACGGAACAGCTAGCGAGGACGCCAAGTACAAGGATCAAGAGAAGAAGCTGCGCAAAGCTACAGCCACCGGACGACCGGCCCAGCCCGGACGTCCGGCCCCTGAAGACCCGAGCCGAATCTACGGACGTCCGACGACTCCCAGCGCCCGGACGACCGCCAGACACCGGACGTCCGACACTCTCCAGCGCCCGGACGACCGACGCCGACCGGACGTCCGACACCACCTGTCCAGAGCCAAAACGCCGGACGTCCGACATGCACCGGACGACCGGACCCTCGCGAGCCACCGGGCGTCCGGTACCTGTCGGACGTCCGACGCCTGTGCGCCCGCCCGTGTGTTGGGCCGAAGCCACTTACCCTTTCATTCGCCTAGACTATATATACTCCTCCACCTCCTCCTAGTTAGGGTTAGCGTTGGTTTAGCTCATATTTCGAGATAGAGCTTCGCTCATCCATACCGATCTCCTCCTCGAGAGAGACTGCGGCCCCTCTTCGGAGAAGATCCCCTTGGATTCAAGACCCCTTCTTGGGTGGCCCCATCAAGACCTCCTCACGGAGAAGAACCGGTTACCGTGTATCGTCCGTTGTTGACTTTGGATCAATGTATCTTCCTTTGTGTTCATCGATCTAGCACATGTGTGATCTATTTCTTGTTGGTTGAGTGTTTCTCTTGTGTTTCCCCTCGTTTTCCCCCTCGTGTTCTTCGTGTTCCTCGTAGGGATCCGCTCTTTCGTGAAAGATCGGCCATCTAGGGTTCCACCCTACATCATCTTGGCATCAGAGCTTAGGTTTATCACGAATTTGGAGCCTCCCCGTTGTGTTTTCAAGCCTAATTTTGTTGTGTTCTTCCCCAAATTCGAAAATCCCCACCAAAAATAGCCCCAATTTTTTTTGTGATTTGTTGGTTTGATGAAGTTTTGTTGATTTTGATCCATGGATTTGCTTGGTTTCGAGTGGATCTAGAATTTCCCTAATTTCCCCACTTTCCATCCACGAAATCTCATCAATTTTGACCTGTAAAAACTGACTTCGGCTGATTTTTGTTTCGGCCATAACTAATTCATCCGAACTCCGATTTTGACGTTCTTTAGCTCGTTTTGAAGCTCTTGACATCCTCCTTCCCACAAAAATACCACCAACATCTTTTGACTCCATCAAATTTTGACAATTTTGGCATCTTTGCCTAGGGCTTCCACCACATCATCCGCTACACCATCTCCGACTTCCGCAACCTAACCAATTTTGTTCCCCATCCCATTAGTGGTTGCTAGAGGAGTGATTTGAGTCTCCTAAGGTGTCTAGGCTACTTAGGGACGGTTGCTTCTTCTTCAACCACCACCACCACTTCCGCATAGGCTTGACCACTATACACTTCCGCCACCCCAACTTAACCCAATTTTGTTTGTGTTGTGAGTTGTGTCTCCTAAGGTGTTTCGGCTACTTAGGGACCGTGCTTTCAACTCCGACACTGTGTATAGTCCACCACCATAACCTCCACTTCCGCATTGCCTAGTGCAACACCACCGCATTCCGCTACCACCATTTTGACATTTGACGTTAGAGATTTTGAGTTCACGGTTTTTCCGTTTCCTAAGGTGTTTCAGCTACTTAGGGACGAGTCACCATCATCTTGGTATCTCCATCAAGATCACCGCCACTCATCATCACCGCGGACGGTAACCTCCATATCATCTTGGTATCGTGGTATACATCCATTGTATATTCCCTTGCCATTGCATTGATAACCCCTAGCCCATTTTGCGTTACTTGCCTATCGAGACTTGCCATTTGAGTATTGCCGGCAATGTTACTTGTGCACATTAGTGATCTACACCATACATTGCATACATACGATATCGTATTGGTATCATATCATCCCTTGTGCCACAAGATTGTTCCTGTATATACCCAATTACTATCTTGGTTTGTGCATTTCGCAAAGTGGATATATATATAAAAAAGAGAATAAGCTTTTAAGCAAAGAAAAAGAGTGAACAAAGAAGCTTGTAAGCAAGTGCCATAGAATCATACCACATTGTCATATAAGATCATCTTGGATCAAACACCGGGAACCATACATACATAGCATACTTGGGATAGAAAGTTATCCATTTTGCATCTTATAGGTTGTGCACAAGTGTCGTATCCGCCTATAGAGCAATCATGCTAGCGTCTCTCTTGAGTTGTGCAACACGAGCATTTTCCGTGGATTCCACATTTTGTGCTCATCCTTGGTTGCACGACCCCATTTATCTATCCGTGTGTGTGTTTCCGTGCGCCACACATTGCTATTGGTCTACTTGTTACACTTGCGAATTTATGAATCTCTTTCAACATTATTGACTCTTGCTAACATTTTGCATTAATTTTTTTTTGTGCCACTATCCTCACCGAGCTCCACCATAAGCCTTATTTGTGTAGGTGTGAGAAACCGACAAGAATTGGTACCAATTGTGCTATTTCCTTGTCCACATTGGAGTGATCATTGATCCACTTTCAACTTCGGTCAAGGTACATTTGGTATTCGTTCTTCTATTTCTCCACTCATATTGGCTCGCATCTTGTGATGGATAGGCAAGGCATTTCATCTCCGGTCTTCGACAACGACGACGGTGTGAACAACTACATCACCAAAGCGTCAATCTTCGATCTACAACGAGAAATGCAAGGCGCACAATCAAGATTGCGAGAGCGCATCGAGAACATCTCCATCGACATTCATCACTCCGAAGCAAGGAAAAGGGACTACATCGACAAGACGCTTTCTACACATAAAGAGGAGCAAGATGCAAGGATGGAGGAGATTAGAGCCTT
Organism: Triticum urartu; assembly: GCF_056163025.1. Taxonomy (NCBI): domain Eukaryota; kingdom Viridiplantae; phylum Streptophyta; class Magnoliopsida; order Poales; family Poaceae; genus Triticum; species Triticum urartu. The sequence continues at coordinate 339,028,904 of NC_141874.1, forward strand.
GATCAAGTCTTCTTCCCCTTCGTCATCCTCAAGGCGGCGACATTCAAGCCACAAGTCTTCGGAGCGCCCAAGCGATGCAAGCGCAAGTCTTCCACATCTCCATGGCGAAAATCATCACGTTCGTGATCCGCATCGTCATGAAGGGCAAGTCACCTCCAAGCATCATGTGCACGACGATGACGAACGACATCTACTATGAGCTCAAGTGCGACAACGACACCATCATCATGAAGATGCTCAACAAGCGCAAATGCACAAGTCCCAACAAGCCCTACTTCACGCCAAGTCGAAGCTTCATGAGCACAAGAGAAGACCGCGAGACGACCACCACAAAGACGGCGCTACGGCTACATCAACCACTTCGGCATATTCGCCAAGTTTTCTCAAGGCATCTTCGCCTTTGGACGTACGGCATCTTCGCCTACTTCCCACGTGTACGCCTACATCGACTTCATCAAGTCCAAGGCGACTACCTACGAGCGAGGGCGACACTTCCATCTTCGGAAGCCCCCTAAGGAAGATGGCCGAGCATGGGAACTTCCCTTCGGTCATGGAGACGAGCTACGAGGTGCCACATCATTTGGGCCTCCAACAACAAGACGGCGACAAGAAGGTCGAGCAAGGGCCATCCCCTTCGACCACGGCGACGAGCACGAACCTCTTCAACAACATGAAGACGGCGCCCATATTGGACTCATACTCCGAGTCAAGCTACGAGACCGCTCATGAGACCTTCTCTTTTGTCTTCGAGGAGAGTGATGATGTGCCATCTTCGGCCTTCATCCACGGATACGACCACGACATGATTGAGCATGGAGACGTTTGCACCAACATCTCTCTGACACCCACATATAAAGAGATGACCCAATTGCAATGTGAGGAGAGCCACCCCACCATGAGTGATATGAGTGACTCCACCACACGTGACATTGAGAGCATTTCCTATGAGAGGATGAGTGTGACCACCACTAGCCCCACACTTGGGAGCATGCCACACATCCTATGTGAGGTTGAGAGCCATTTGAGTGACTCCACCAACCATATGAGTGAGAGCATCCGAGAGGGAGTGAGTGAGCCACAACACTTAGTGAGTGAGGTAGTTGACACGGCATGTGAGGCCACTTTGATTTCTAACGACTTAACCTCTACTTCTAGTGTGTTTTCTTCTTTGGTGCTAGGTCTCCTACATGACGACATGCCTATCCTCGACGAGTCCATACCTCCAATGGAGACGACGATGGCCATGGTGGAAGAAGATGCACCACCCACATGGTTCCATCACGATGAAGATGACCACGACTTGGTCTTCAACACCTCACCTACAACACATGAGCGACGCTCCAAAGGTAACATAGGTGATGGTACTTCTCTTGTCCCACTAGTGGATTATCTCGACATCGATTACTCCCATGATGTTGACACACCTATTCCCATGCTTCATGCTAGTGCAACTTCTTCATGTCATGACTCACCTATTTATGATAAATATGATGATGAGCATGTTGATTTGCCTAGTTGTGATGCTATGCTCCATATGATATCATGTGAAAATTCTATTGGTCACATCATGTTTGACAATCCATTAACCTTGTCATATGCTATGAGTGAGATATCCCATATTGCCTCATTTCAATCTCAACATAGTGACTATGCATGCCCCGTTACCATAAATCCCATTTGCACTTATGGCATAGATGACGAGATGATGGTCATTGGCTTTTGTTTTTCATGTGATGATATTGCCATGCTTCCTTTACATGATTTGCGCAATTCATCTACTATACGATGCCATGATCACATTGTTCCAAATATGCTTTGTTTTGGATGTTGTCAATATTCTCCATGTGATGTTTCTACTAATGCTCATGAGGAGACCCCCATAGTTTCCTCATACGTATTCGGAGATTTTGATGCATTCCATACTTTGCATGATTCCCATAATTGCTTGCACCATATGCATTCCATGAACAACAATGCTCTACATATTTCTTGTGATGCATTACACAATTTGAGTCTCCATTATGCTATACATAACAACAAACCTCTCATGATGGATGACATGTTTCTATATCACGCATCTCATTTATTTGAGCATTGGATATTTTGTGCTAACCAACACAAGCACGTGCGCATCATGATGGATGATGTGTACATCTACCACGCACACACAATTTTCCCTTTGTCTTTGTTTTGTGTAGGTACTCACGTATACTCGTCAACCTCTCAATACCAAGAGTTGACGAAACGAGCTATTGAGAGCATAGATGACTTGGGATCCCGTGAACTACCTCCCCACCGCTCTCTTCGCGCAACGTCTACGCGCACCTCTCTCACTTGGATCTCACATGGCTATGGGCTATATACCACTTCTCACTCTTGCTCATTTTACCGTGTTCACTTTGCATGCTATGCTTGCTTCTATGCCTTTGCCATGCAATTGTGACCCTTGCTTGCATCTAGCCATGATTCATCATTATGCTACTCCTATGTGTATTTGCATGCTTGGTGAAGATCCTTGTTGCTATTGCCATGTTTATCATGTGCCTCATGCTATTGATGCTATTTTCCTCATATCTTGCCTTCATGCTTGTGATATGTCTTGTGCATTATTCATGACCACTATTTGCACACATGACATACTTGACATGATTCCTTCTAGTACGTTGCATGTTCGCACTACTAGCTTGCTTGCCTTGATTCACATGATTGCTTGCTTTGTCGCATCACCCATGTTCCATTCTTACTTGCTTTCTTGGGCTGATGACGTATATGTTCATGCCTCTCACATGATATATTTTGTTCATCGTCGCTTGCCTCCAATTGTTGCATCTATGCTTATTGATCGTGGAGACTTGGACACCTTACTTGTGATGCATGCTTGCTTGATTACGCCTATTGTATTTGGTTGTTCTCGCGTCATATGCCTCCATACTATGAAATGCTCCCTTGTCCTTTCTTATGATGAGCATGATGCATCCACTTGTTGGGTATTTTACCGCACGAATGATAGGTTTTCCGCTAACCTCATTTGTTTTTCCGAGTGTTTGTCATGTTCTTTCATGTTGAAGGATTCACAAGGCGATACCGTCATGACACAATTTGGTCATGTGAAGGCATACACGATGTGCAACACCAACATTTGCGAGAATCTCCTGAAGGTGAACTCCTTCCCTTTGAGCCATCCTCAAATATGCATATTGGATGGGTCACTCTTTCATTGTTGTTTCCTTCTTTTTGTCTACATGTTACATCTATTGGATGGAGGACCGACATTGGAGATGGAACCCATGGACCTTCAAGTTGAGGAGCGCTCGGATTTATTGGATGCACCTTCGAACCTTCACTCATGCCACAACATCGAGCATTGGTATACCAACACCTCCATATTTGTTGATTGTGTTCACACATGTCATGTTCGATGGACATATCATACACATGACAAATTTGCATCTTATGCATGGATTGACTCACATCATGATTGCCTTGTTGCATCTTGTATTCCCATGTCATCCATGATATATGAGCTTGTGCATTTCATTAGCAAATTTTTTGTGATATACCTTGATGGCATATTCATACATCATGATCTTATTGCCTACCATCAGTTGCATGATCACATCACATTGAGCATCCATTACCATATTCTTGCTATTGATAAACCGTCTCACTATGACATCATTTTGCACCGTGGTTGCATTGATCACATCCACAATACATTTGTGTGCTCAATGATTACATTTCCTCCCATGAATGCTTTGCATCTCATTCTAGATCATCTCAATAAGCTTCATGCGCTTTGTCACGACCAATCTTGCCACACAGACTCGTTCTTACATGATGGACACTTTGTGTGCACTAACCATTGTATTTCCGAGTGTTGCTTATGTTTGCTCTTTTTGCATGTCTATCACTCCGGCAACACCTTGGACTACTTGGATTGCGCCATGTCTTCAACTTCGTCCAACTACAAGTCCGTCTATGACAACCGTTTCCATGGTGATGAGGATCACGATCCGAGGTCGGATCTTTCCCAAGGGAGGGGAGATGATGCGGAGCATCCCACATTCATCCCCATGTACACTCTGACTACTCTCCAAACCCCAAGTGGACATATGACGAGACCTCGAACATACGCCATTGGACACAAGGTGAACTCGCTCCTCTCTGAACCATCACTTTCTACATGTGAGATATGGCTGCTACCTCCAAGGTGTGTTCTATGCATGATTAGGTACTTGGAGGAAAGCCACGAAGTCACCACAGCCAACGGAACAGCTAGCGAGGACGCCAAGACAAGGACCAAGAGAAGAAGCTGCGCGAAGCTACAGCCACCGGACGACCGGCCCAACCCGGACGTCCGGCCCCTGAGGACCTGAGCCGAATCTACGGACGACCGGAGCCACCGGACGTCCGACGACTCCCAGCGCCTGGATGACTGCCAGACACCGGACGTCCAACACTCTCCAGCGCCCGGACGACCGACGCCGACCGGACGTTCGACACCACCTGTCCAGAGCCAAAACGTCGGACGTCCGACATGCACCGGACGACCGGACCCTCGCGAGCCACCGGACGTCCGGCACCTGTCGGACGTCCGACGCCTGTGCGCCCGCCGGTGTGTTGGGCCGAAGCCACTTACCCTTTCATTCGCCTAGACTATATATACTCCTCCACCTCCTCCTAGTTAGGATTAGCGTTGGTTTAGCTCATATTTCGAGATAGAGCTTCGCTCATCCATACCGATATCCTCCTCGAGAGAGACTGCGGCCGCTCTTCGGAGAAGATCCCCTTGGATTCAAGACCCCCTCTTGGGTGGCCTCATCAAGACCTCCTGACGGAGAAGAACCGGTTACCGTGTATCGTCCGTTGTTGACTTTGGATCAATGTATCTTCCTTTGTGTTCATCGATCTAGCGCATGTGTGATCTATTTCTTGTTGGTTGAGTGTTTCTCTTGTGTTTCCCCTCGTTTTCCCCCTCGCGTTCTTCGTGTTCCTCGTAGGGATCCGCTCCTTTCGTGAAAGATCGGCCATCTAGGGTTCCACCCTACATCATAACCACTCTTAAGATCAATTTTGGAAAAGATAGTGGCACCACTAAGTTAATCAAGCATATCATCAAGGCATGGAATGGGATACCTATAATGAACGGTAATAGCATTGATAGGTCTACAATCGGAGCACATGCGAAAGTTACCGTCTCGTTTTGGCACAAGAATGACCGGGACGGCACAAGGGCTCAAACTTTCACGTACATGTCCATGGTCTATGAGATGCTTTACTTGCCTTTGTATTTCTTTAGTTTCTTCGGGGTTGATGTGGCAAGGAGCTTTGTTCGGAAGCGGTGCTCAATGCCTCGTATTGGAGGTAGTCCCGGAGGTAGCTCCTAGGGAAAAACATCGTGAAATTCCTGCAAAAGAGAAGATAACACCAGAGGAAGAGTGTGAGAAGTGTTAGTTTGTGGTGCATTGTCCTTGCACACAAGGACGTAGTGTAGGACACTAGATGGGTTCTCAGACACTCCTCTTATCTCCCTTTTGGTGGCAAATAGGACTAAGTTCTTCTTTTCACTCATCATGGAGGTGTTCGATTTGGGCTTGTGGCACTCACTCTCTTTTTGGTGGCTCGCTCGCTCACTATTATCTCCATGATGGGTGGCTTGCTTGTCGGTGATCACTTGGCTTGGCGACATTGGACGAAGGATCTACTCCTTGCCCTTCATCTTGAAGATGTAGTGGTTCGTTCGGCCGTTGTGGATGACTCCTCTATCAAATTGCCATGGGCGTCGAAGGAGCAGATGGCAAACGGTCATTGGAACGACGTCGCACTACAAGGTGTCTTCGTAGGCGCCAATTTTGAAGGAGACCTTGGAGATAACCTGATGCAGAGCATCCCAAGGTCATCCCCATGGACCTACCATCGTCTCATCAAGTGCCTAGTGGACCCATGACTCAATCACATGCAAGAGCTCTTGAAACCGAGGTGACATCTCTCCTCTCACAATTCCACTTCAATGCACATGAAGCATGGCTACTACCTCATATGGACACTTTGTGCATACTCAGGTACCATGGAGAAGCTAAGGAGCAAGGACAAGAACAAGAGGAAGATGCATGAGAAGACGGAGAAGGAGGGCTGAAGGCAAAGTCCCAGCCACCGGATGACCGGCCGGGACCGGACGTCCAGCGCCTGAAGCATCAGCCAAGCCCCAGCAAGCGGACGTCCGGTCCAGACCGGACGAGCGGTGCCTGATAGAGGCAAAGGTGTCCCGATGTTTCGATGAGATGGTGGCTATCATTTTTTGTGGGAGTCGACCTTGACGATCCGACTACGAACGTGCGAGACGTCGCGCCTTAGCAATCGCTAAACCAACTTCCGAGGGGTTATTGACCACGCCGGAGCACGATCAACCTGACCACGAGGGCCTGTTTCCTGCGAGCAAACGAAGAACAAGCAAGAAACTGAGATTGCAATCTGGATATTGCGAATATAAGATGAAAGCTTTATTGATCAAGGTGGGGTTCTGTGACGTCTTGGTCTGGTCGTTGGACACAAATGAAGTACGCGAAGTTGCAGCTATGGCGAACTTTTAATCTAAACAAAACCCAAAGTCTAAACGACGCCCTAAGGGCTGTATATATGGAGGAAGAGAGGGGAATTTCGTGGCCCTTGAGGGTGGGGTCCGAAACCAACCCTAACTCTTGTTTCCCCACACATACGGACTCTAAAAATAGCCTATACTTAAGTATTTCGAAATTACATGGGCCTGGCCCATTAATAAGGTGACGCAGCACCTAGAATAGCCTATGGACGAATATTATGAAGTGGCATCTTGTATATTTCGTCCATGGCTTCATGCACTCCTTATGGCGGCTTCAAAGTCCTGAAATCATCACTTGTAACTCCGTTCTTGATCCCCTTGCGCATGCCATCAACTTCATGCGTGTTCTTGCTCCAATGTTCATCCTTCTCCAAGCTAGGCCCTTCATTTGAAAGCAAAACAAATGTATCCAATTTAGGCAGCATCATAATCTCATGAACATTAGAATCATTACCAAGAAACGAAAGTACCTGGTAATTTAATTGGCGTGCGCGAGCTCTAGTAATTGGTCCAGTATATATAACAGTAGGGGCTGTGGGTGTAACAATGGTATTGATGTCCTCATCATCCTCCCCTTCTTGAAATGGAGTCGTCCTCGACGGAAGCTCATCTTCCTCACCCAAAAAAAGCTTCAAATCTGCAATATTAAAAGTGGGACTAACCCCAAAATCTGCAGGTAGCTCAAGTTTATATGCATTATCATTTATTTTCTCCAAAACCTTAAAAGGACCATCAGCACCTGGCATTAGCTTTGATTTGCGCAGATTAGGAAATCTATCTTTACGCAAATGTAACCAAACAAGATCTCCAGGTGCAAACACAACATGTTTTCTACCCTTATCTCCAGCAAGTTTATATTTAGCATGCATACGCTCAATGTTTTCCTCAGTTAACTCATGCATTTTTAAAATCAATTCAGAACGTTCTTTAGCATCAAAATTAACCTTCTCCGAAGATGGAAGAGGCAACAAATCAATAGGTGCACGAGGTAGGAAACCATACACAATTTCAAAAGGGCACATCTTAGTAGTAGAATGCAATGAACGATTATAAGCAAATTCAATATGAGGCAAGCATTCTTCCCACATTTTCTTGTTATTCTTCAAAACAGCCCTAAGCATAGTAGACAATGTTCTATTGACTACTTCAGTTTGTCCAGCAGTTTGGGGGTGACAAGTAGTACTAAAAAGCAGCTTAGTCCCCAACTTAGCCCATAAACATCTCCAAAAGTGGCTACGAAATTTAGTATCACGATCTGAAACAATAGTATTTGGCACACCATGTAAGCGAATAATTTCACGAAAGAACAAATCAGCAACATTAACAGCATCATCGCTTTTATGACATGGTATAAAGTGTGCCATTTTCGAGAACCTATCCACGACAACAAATATGCTATCCCTCCCCTTCTTTGTTCTAGGTAAACCTAAAACAAAGTCCATAGATATATCCTCCCAAGGAACACTAGGTACAGGCAAAGGCATATATAAACCATGAGGATTGAGTCGTGACTTAGCTCTTTGACATGTAGTGCAGCGAGCAACAAAACGCTCAACATCCCGTCTCATCTTTGGCCAAAAGAAATGTGTAGCAAGTATATCCTCCGTCTTCTTGACGCCAAAGTGTCCCATTAATCCTCCTCCATGCGCCTCCTGCAACAACAAAAGACGAACGGAGCTAGCTGGAATGCATAGCTTGTTAGCACGAAACACAAATCCATCGTTAAGAACGAACTTGTTCCAAGTTCTCCCTTCCTTACAATTCTGCAATACATCTTTAAATTCAGCATCATTAACATATTGATCCTTGATGGTCTCCAAACCAAATATTTTAAAGTCAAGTTGTGAAAGCATAGTATAACGACGAGACAAGGCATCAGCAATAACATTTTCTTTACCCTTCTTGTGTTTAATCACATAAGGGAAAGTCTCAATGAATTCAACCCATTTAGCATGTCGACGGTTCAGTTTTTCTTGACTTTTAATGTGTTTCAAAGATTCATGATCAGAATGTATAACAAATTCCTTGGGCCATAAATAATGTTGCCATGTTTCTAAGGTCCGAACAAGAGCATATAATTCATCTTATATTCACTCATATAATCCAAACTTAGTTTTAAATTTGATGCTCAATCCCGCGAATAGGTGGTAATCCCGGTGGCACGTCTTGTGGAAAGACGTCGGCGAACTCCTGCAAAATGTTAGTGACAGCAGGAGGCAAAGAGGAAGGCACGTCCTCGAATGAAAATAATGCCTCTTTGCACACAAAAGCATAGCAAACAGATTTGCTAAAATCTAGATCATCAATATCAGATTTGGTGGCAAGTAAACATGCACTTTTCAATTTAATTTCAGAAGCAACACTAGATTGTTTATTATTATTAGGCTGCATTTGTTGCTCAAATTCTTTTGCCACAATATGATTTTCACTCTTAGTTTTCTCCTGTTTTGCTTTATTAGCTCTATTAATATCATCTTTCAAAATGGAATCAGGAGTCATAGGAAGCAAAGTAATATTTTTATCCTTATGAACAAGAGTATACTGATTGTTTCTACCATGGTGAATAGAATTTTTATCAAATTGCCATGGTCTACCAAGTAATAAGGAACATGCTTGCATCGGTACCACATCACAATCAACATAATCAGCATATGTAGAGATACTAAAATGCACACGAACAGTACGTGTTACCTTAACCTTGCCGCTGTTGTTGAACCATTGGATGTAGTAAGGATGTGGATGTGGTCTTGTGGTGAGAGATAGCTTCTCCACCATCTCGATGCTAGCCAAGTTGTTGCAACTCCCTCCATCTATGATCACGCGAACAGAACGTTCCTTCACAACTCCCTTTGTATGGAACAAATTATGCCTCTGATTTTGCTCAGCTTGTGTAACCTGCACACTCAAAACACGTTGAGCAACTAAACATTCATACCTGTCAGCATCTTCAGGAGCCATGTATTGCGTCTCATGATCAGAATCGTCTCCACCGTGTTCGTCACGTGTAATAAGAGCCAAAGTCTCCTCATCATAGTCACTAGCGGACTCATACCCACCATCCTCAGTAACAATCATCACACGCTTAGATGGGCATTCTCTCGCATAATGACCTCCACCCTTGCAACGTCGACAAATAATATCATGTGTTTGCCCTGTTGATGCCATGGATGAAGAAGAGCTCTTTGCAGGCCCAGAAGGTGTGCTCTTGGCAGATAGTGGTGATTGTGCCTGCTTTATTGTATCACGGTTGGAGGTGGCAGCCGACGGAGGCGCCGGTGAAGCAGAACGTGTGGAAGTAGATGATGCACGTGGTGTCCATGAAGAAGGTCGACCTGCAGAAAAGTTAGTCCGCGCCAATGCCTGTCGATCCTGCACTTCACGTTCAGCTTTACAAGCAAGATGGAATAAACGAGTGATATTAGTATACTCCTTATACTCTAGAATCGTCTGAATCTCTCTATTTAATCCACCCATAAAACGTGCAAGCATAGCTTCATTCTCCTCAACAATACCACATCTAATCATGCCAGTTTGTAATTCCTGATAATATTCTTCTACAGAATTTTTTCCCTGTCTTAAGCGCTGCAATTTTTGAAGTAATTCACGTTGATAATATGGTGGAACCCAACGAGTACGCATAGCAGTTTTCAAAGCAGCCCAAGTAGCAGGAATGGGATATAATCTACAATGCTCAGACCACCAAACACATGCAAAACTAGTGAATGCACAAACAGCAGCAGGAACACGTCTCTCCTCGGGATATTGTAAACATGTAAATCGTTGTTCAGTTTCTAACTCCCAAGTAAGATATATATCAGGAACATATCTACCCTCAAATGGTGGAATATTCAATTTTAGTTTAGGGAGATGGTCATGATCTCGTACCTGAGGGTGAGCCCTACCATTGCCAATATTTGCATGTGGACGACCTGATGGTTGCTGTGCTGGTGGTGGCACGTAGTTCTGATTTTGATCAACCTCATCCTCGTAATCGCCAGCAAAATCATCCTCCTCCGCATCAGCAGTAGGAGCCACAGAAGTAGCAACAGCAGCACCAACAGTTTGGCCAGGTGCAAGAGGGAGACGGCTCGCTCGGCGGAGGGCTGTTTCACGATGTGTAGGTAGTCGTCGTTGTTGTTGTTGTAGAGGTGCGTTAGGTACAGCCGGTGGTGGTGGTGGAAGACGCGCGAGCAATTCATTAAACCTGTTATCGAGCTTTGTTTCGAACGTCTTCTCCATGTCATCTATCTTCTCCATGGCCTCTTCAAATCTGTTTAGCACATCCTGCACCTGTCCATTCATCATTTGCTGAAATTTATCATGCAACTCCTGATTCGTCATGTTCTCCCAGTCAGTCTCGTCGGCTTGTGATCCTGCCATGGTTAGCAACAATAGAAAACACACAAGAATATGATCCTACAGAATACTAACAAGAGGTGGTGGTGGCGGGTGTCACAAATCCGTCAAGCAAATCTCAAATTCTTACCAGTTCTTACCCAGCAGCAGGCGGTGATCGGCAACCGTTGTAGTCAAAACTCTGAAAAGCTTGGATAGAGCGATTGCCAGGGAGAGTCAAACGCACGACGTAGAGGTATGTGGAGCTGGGAAGGCTTATAGTATGGTAGCAAAAAGGGTCAGCAATAATCAATTCAGAGATGCAAAGTTGAATAAATGCTCAACGACGGTACTGTGCTGGTCCTAGGCTAGACCGTGCTAGAGACGCGAGCCTAGAACACTAACAAAATCACGGCGCTGCACGTAAATAAGGGAAAAGCACACTCTGGAACTTTTTTTTTCGCTCCTCTTTTTTTTTGCGCTCCTCTTTTTTTTTGCGAAAAATTACTATAATGGCGAGTGTCTCAAAACTCTTCCCTCGCCAAACTGATAGGATGGGCACGAAAAAAAAATTTCACTTTTTTTTCGGAAATCAGGGCAGCGACGACAAAAAAGTGAGACAAAAAATCACTATGATGGCACGTGGCTCAGAAGACTCAGAAAAGCCTAAAAATAGGATAGGGAAAAAATATTTTTGCCCGTGAAAATTTTGGCCTAAAAACTGCCCGGGGGTCTGCAGACTCTTTTTTTTTCCGAGACCTACGCAGGCAAGGAAACACGAATCGGAATTGAGATTGATCTCAAGAACAAACCTAATATGAGAAGAACTCGGATTGGTGGTGGATATATGGTTATAGATTGGTGGTGGTATATGGATACAGATTGGTGGTGGTATATGGATACAGATTGGTGGTGGTATATGGATACGGATTCAGAACGGTGGCGGATAAGCAATGGTGGTAGATGGGCGATGATGATGGTGCGGCGGCGGCGTGACAACTTATGACCAGAACTCGAAACTCTAAAAGACTAGACTCTAAGACCAGCAACTTGACACGACGATGCAACCGCAAATTCAACAAAGCAAAAACCCTAAAAAGATTATGCAAAGGCTCAGATTGGTTCGGATATGATGAACTAACCCTAATTTTTTTTTGGCTTTTTCGTGGACTGTAGGTATGAAGAACAGACTCGATCTAATCTACGAAAAACTGTAAAAATCTCACCGAGCAACCTGGAAATCTGATACCACTTGATAGAGGCAAAGGTGTCCCGATGTTTCGATGAGATGGTGGCTATCGTTTTCTGTGGGAGTCGACCTTGACGATCCGACTACGAACGTGCGAGACGTCGCGCCTTAGCAATCGCTAAACCAACTTCCGAGGGGTTATTGACCACACCGGAGCACGATCAACCTGACCACGAGGGCCTGTTTCCTGCGAGCAAACGAAGAACAAGCAAGAAACTGAGATTGCAATCTGGATATTGCGAATATAAGATGAAAGTTTTATTGATCAAGGTGGGGTTCTGTGACGTCTTGGTCTGGTCGTTGGACACAAACGAAGTACGAGAAGTTGCAGCTATGGCGAACTTTTAATCTAAACAAAACCCAAAGTCTAAACGACGCCCTAAGGGCTGTATATATGGAGGAAGAGAGGGGAATTTCGTGGCCCTTGAGGGTGGGGTCCGAAACAAACCCTAACTCTTGTTTCCCCACACATACGGACTCTAAAAATAGCCTATACTTAAGTATGTCGAAATTACATGGGCCTGGCCCATTAATAAGGTGACGCAACACCTAGAATAGCCTATGGACGAATATTATGAAGTGGCATCTTGTATATTTCGTCCATGGCTTCATGCACTCCTTATGGCGGCTTCAAAGTCCTGAAATCATCACTTGTAACTCCGTTCTTGATCCCCTTGCGCATGCCATCAACTCCATGCGTGTTCTTGCTCCAATGTTCATCCTTCTCCAAGCTAGGCCCTTCATTTGAAAGCAAAACAAATGTATCCAATTTAGGCAGCATCATAATCTCATGAACATTAGAATCATTACCAAGAAACGAAAGTACCTGGTAATTTAATTGGCGTGCGTGAGCTCTAGTAATTGGTCCAGTATATGTAACAGTAGGGGCTGTGGGTGTAACAATGGTATTGATGTCCTCATCATGTGTGAATACATAGACAAACAAAGTGTCACTAGTATGCCTCTACTTGACTAGCTCGTTAATCAAAGATGGTTATGTTTCCTAACCATGAACAATGAGTTGTTATTTGATTAACGGGATCACATCATTAAGTGAATGATCTGATTGACATGACCCATTCCATTAGCTTAGCACCCGATCGTTTAGTATGTTGCTATTGCTTTCTTCATGACTTATACATGTTCCTATGACTATGAGATTATGCAACTCCCATTTGCCGGAGGAACACTTTGTGTGCTACCAAACATCACAACGTAACTGGGTGATTATAAAGGAGCTCTACAGGTGTCTCCAAAGGTACATGTTGGGTTGGCGTATTTCGAGATTAGAATTTGTCACTCCGATTGTCGGAGAGGTATCTCTGGACCCTCTCGGTAATGCACATCACTTAAGCCTTGCAAGCATTGCAACTAATGAGTTAGTTGCGGGATGATGTATTACAGAACGAGTAAAGAGACTTGCCGGTAACGAGATTGAACTAGGTATTGAGATACCGACAATTGAATCTCGGGTAAGTAACATACCGATGACAAAGGGAACAACGTATGTTGTTATGCGGTCTGACCGATAAAGATCTTCGTAGAATATGTAGGAGCCAATATGGGCATCCAGGTCCCGCTATTGGTTATTGACCGGAGACATGTCTCGGTGATGTCTACATTGTTCTCGAACCCGTAGGGTCCGCACGCTTAAGGTTATGATGACAGTAATATTATGAGTTTATGCATTTTGATGTACCGAAGGTTGTTCAGAGTCCCGAATGTGATCACGGACATGACGAGGAGTCTCGAAATGGTCGAGACATAAAGATTGATATATTGGAAACCTATATTTGGATATCGGAAGTGTTCCGGGTGAAATCGGGATTTTACCGGAGTACCGGGAGGTTACCGGAACCCCCCGGGAGGTACATGGGCCTTAATGGGCCTTACTGGAAGAAGAGGAGAGGCGGCCAAGGGCTGGGCCGCGCGCCCCTCCGCCCTAGTCCGAATAGGACAAGGAGAGAGGGGGCCGACGCCCACTTCCTTCTCTCTCTCTCTTTTCCCACCTCGCGAGTCCTATTCCAACTAGGATTGGGGGAGAAGTCCTACTCCCGGAGGGAGTAGGACTCCTCCTGGCGTGCCCTATGTGGCCGGCCGGCCTCCCCCTCTTGGTCCTTTATATACGAAGGCAGGGGCACCCCAGAGACACAAGTTGATCCACGTGATCATATTCTTAGCCGTGTGCGGCGCCCCCTTCCACCATAGTCCTCGATAATATTGTAGCGGTGCTTAGGCGAAGCCCTGCAACAGTAGTACATCAAGATCGTCACCACGCCGTCGTGCTGACGGAACTCTTCCCCGACACTTTGCTGGATCGGAGTCCGGGGATCGTCATCAAGCTGAACGTGTGCTAGAACTCGGAGGTGCCGTAGTTTCGGTGCTTGATCGGTCGGGCCGTGGAGACGTACGACTACATCAACCAAACGCTTCCGTTGTCGATCTACAAGGTATGTAGATCACACTCTCCCCTCGTTGCTATGCATCACCATGATCTTGCGTGTGCGTAGGAAATTTTTTAAAATTACTACGTTCCCCAACAGTGGTATCAGAGCCTAGGTTTTATATGTTGATGTTATATGCACGAGTAGAACACAAGTGAGTTGTGGGCGATATAAGTCATATTGCTTACCAGCATGTCATACTTTGGTTCAGCGGTATTGTTGGACGAAGCGGCCCAGACCGACATTACGTGTACGCTTATGCGAGACCGGTTCTCCCGACGTGCTTTGCACAGAGGTGGCTTGCAGTTGACAGTTTCTCCAACTTTAGTTGAACCAAGTGTGGCTACGCCCGATCCTTGCGAAGGTTAAAACAGCACCAACTTGACAAACTATCGTTGTGGTTTTGATGCGTAGGTAAGATTAGTTCTTGCTTAAGCCCATAGCAGCCACGTAAAACTTGCAACAACAAAGTAGAGGACGTCTAACTTGTTTTTGCAGGGCATGTTGTGATGTGATATGGTCAAGACATGATGCTGAATTTTATTGTATAAGATGATCATGTTTTGTAACCGAGTTATCGGCAACTGGCAGGAGCCATATGGTTGTCGCTTTATTGTATGCAATGCAATCGCGATGTAATGCTTTACTTTATCACTAAGCGGTAGCGATAGTCGTGGAAGCACAAGCTTGGCGAGACGACAACGATGCTACGATGGAGATCAAGGTGTCACGCCGGTGACGATGGTGATCACAACGGTGCTTCGGAGATGGAGATCACAAGCACAAGATGATGATGGCCATATCATATCACTTATATTGATTGCATGTGATGTTTATCTTTTATGCATCTTATCTTGCTTTGATTGACGGTAGCATTATAAGATGATCTCTCACTAATTATCAAGAAGTGTTCTCCCTGAGTATGCACCATTGCGAAAGTTCTTCGTGCTGAGACACCATGTGATGATCGGGTGTGATAGGCTCTACGTTCAAATACAACGGGTGCAAAATAGTTGCACACGCGGAATACTCAGGTTATACTTGACGAGCCAAGCATATACAGATATGGCCTCGGAACATGGAGACCGAAAGGTCGAGCGTGAATCATATAGTAGATATGATCAACATAGTGATGTTCACCAATGAAACTACTCCATCTCACGTGATGATCGGACATGGTTTAGTTGATTTGGATCACGTAATCACTTAGAGGATTAGAGGGATGTCTATCTAAGTGGGAGTTCTTTAAGTAAATTAACTGAACTTAAATTTATCATGAAACTTAGTACCTGATAAGTATCTTGCTTGTTTATGCTTGATTGTAGATAGATGGCTCGTGCTATTGTTCCGTTGAATTTTAATGCATTCCTTGAGAAAGCAAAGTTGAAAGATGATGGTAGCAATTACACGGACTGGGTCCGTAACTTGAGGATTATCCTCATTGCTGCACAGAAGAATTATGTCCTGGAAGCACCGCTGGGTGCCAGGCCTGCTGCTGGAGCAACGCCGGATGTTATGAACGTCTGGCAGAGCAAAGCTGATGACTACTCAATAGTTCAGTGTGCCATGCTTTACGGCTTAGAATCGGGACTTCAACGACGTTTTGAACGTCATGGAGCATATGAGATGTTCCAGGAGTTGAAGTTAATATTTCAAGCAAATGCCCGGATTGAGAGATATGAAGTCTCCAATAAGTTCTATAGCTGTAAGATGGAGGAGAACAGTTCTGTTAGTGAGCATATACTCAAAATGTCTGGGGTATAATAATCACTTGATTCAATTGGGAGTTAATCTTCCAGATGATTGCGTCATTGACAGAATTCTCCAATCACTGCCACCAAGCTACAACAGCTTCGTGATGAACTATAATATGCAAGGGATGAATAAGACTATTCCCGAGCTCTTCGCGATGCTAAAAGCTGCGGAGGTAGAAATCAAGAAGGAGCATCAAGTGTTGATGGTCAACAAGACCACTAGTTTCAAGAAAAAGGGCAAAGGGAAGAAGAAGGGAAACTTCAAAAAGAACAGGAAGCAAGTTGCTACTCAAGAGAAGAAACCCAAACCTGGACCTAAGCCTGAAACTGAGTGCTTCTACTGCAAGCAGACTGGTCACTGGAAGTGGAACTGCCCCAAGTATTTGGCGGATAAGAAGGATGGCAAGGTGAACAAAGGTATATGTGATATACATGTTATTGATGTGTACCTTACTAATGCTCGCAGTAGCACCTGGGTATTTGATACTGGTTCTGTTGCTAATATTTGCAACTCAAAACAGGGACTACGGATTAAGCGAAGATTGGCTAAGGACGAGGTGACGATGCGCGTGGGAAACGGTTCCAAAGTCGATGTGATCGCAGTCGGCACGCTACCTCTACATCTACCTTCGGGATTAATATTAGACCTAAATGTTATTTGGTGCCAGCGTTAAGCCTGAACATTATATCTAGATCTTGTTTGATGCAAGACGGTTATTCATTTAAATCAGAGAATAATGGTTGTTCTATTTATATGAGTAATATCTTTTATGGTCATGCACCCTTGAAGAGTGGTCTATTCTTATTGAATCTCGATAGTAGTAACACAAATATTCATAATGTTGAAACCAAAAGATGCAGAGTTGATAATGATAGTGCAACATATTTGTGGCACTACCGTTTAGGTCATATCGGTGTAAAGCGCATGAAGAAACTCCATACTGATGGACTTTTGGAACCACTTGATTATGAATCACTTGGTACTTGCGAGCCATGCCTCATGGGCAAGATGACCAAAACACCGTTCTCCGGTACTATGGAGAGAGCAACAGATTTGTTGGAAATCATACATACAGATGTATGTGGTCCGATGAATATTGAGGCTCGTGGCGGATATCGTTATTTTCTCACCTTCACAGATGACTTAAGCAGATATGGGTATATCTACTTAATGAAACATAAGTCTGAAACATTTGAAAAGTTCAAAGAATTTCAGAGTGAAGTTGAAAATCATCGTAACAAGAAAATAAAGTTTCTACGATTTGATCGTGCAGGAGAATATTTGAGTTACGAGTTTGGTGTGCATTTGAAAAATTGTGGAATAGTTTCGCAACTCACGCCACCCGGAACACCACAGCGTAATGGTGTGTCCGAACGTCGTAATCGTACTTTACTAGATATGGTGCGATCTATGATGTCTCTTACTGATTTACCGCTATCGTTTTGGGGATACGCTCTAGAGACGGCCACATTCACGTTAAATAGGGAACCATCAAAATCCGTTGAGACGACGCCTTATGAACTATGGTTTGGCAAGAAACCAAAGTTGTCATTTCTGAAAGTTTGGGGCTGCGATGCTTATGTGAAAAAGCTTCAACCTGATAAGCTCGAACCCAAATCGGAGAAATGTGTCTTCATAGGATATCCAAAGGAGACTATTGGATACACCTTCTATCACAGATCCGAAGGCAAGATTTTTGTTGCTAAATTCGGAAACTTTTTGGAGAAGGAGTTTCTCTCGAAAGAAGTGAGTGGGAGGAAAGTAGAACTTGACGAGGTAACTGTACCTGCTCCCTTATTGGAAAGTAGTACATCATAGAAAACTGTTTCTATGACACCTACACCAGTTAGTGAGGAAGCTAATGATGATGATCATGAAACTTCAGAACAAGATACTACTGAACCTCGTAGATCAACCAGAGTAAGATCCGCGCCAGAGTGGTACGGTAATCCCGTTCTGGAAGTCATGCTACTAGATCATGATGAACCTACGAACTATGAAGAAGCGATGGTGAGCCCAGATTCCGCAAAATGGCTTGAGGCCATGAAATCTGAGATGGGATCCATGTATGAGAACAAAGTATGGACTTTGGTTGACTTGCCCGATGATCGGCAAGCAATTGAGAATAAATGGATCTTCAAGAAGAAGACTGACGCTGACGGTAATATTACTGTCTACAAAGCTCGACTTGTCGCAAAAGGTTTTCAACAAGTTCAAGGGATTGACTACGATGAGACCTTCTCACCCGTAGCGATGCTTAAGTCTGTCCGAATCATGTTAGCAATTGCCGCATTTTATGATTATGAAATTTGGCAGATGGATGTCAAAACTGCATTCCTGAATGGATTTCTGGAAGAAGAGTTGTATATGATGCAACCAGAAGGTTTTGTCGATCCAAAGGGAGCTAACAAAGTGTGCAAGCTCCAGCGATCCATTTATGGACTGGTGCAAGCCTCTCGGAGTTGGAATAAACGTTTTAATAGTGTGATCAAAGCATTTGGTTTTATACAGACTTTTGGAGAAGCCTGTATTTACAAGAAAGTGAGTGGGAGCTCTATAGCATTTCTGATATTATATGTGGATGACATATTACTAATTGGGAATGATATAGAATTTCTGGATAGCATAAAGGGATACTTGAATAAGAGTTTTTCAATGAAAGACCTCGGTGAAGCTGCTTACATATTAGGCATTAAGATCTATAGAGATAGATCAAGACGCTTAATTGGACTTTCACAAAGCACATACCTTGACAAAGTTTTGAAGAAGTTCAAAATGGATCAAGCAAAGAAAGGGTTCTTGCCTGTGTTACAAGGTGTGAAGTTGAGTAAGACTCAATGCACGACCACTGCAGAAGATAGAGAGAATATGAAATATGTTCCCTATGCTTCAGCCATAGGCTCTATCATGTATGCAATGCTGTGTACCAGACCTGATGTGTGCCTTGCTATAAGTCTAGCAGGGAGGTACCAAAGTAATCCAGGAGTGGATCACTGGACAGCGGTCAAGAACATCCTGAAGTACCTGAAAAGGACTAAGGATATGTTTCTCGTATATGGAGGTGACAAAGAGCTCATCGTAAATGGTTACGTTGATGCAAGCTTTGACACTGATCCAGACGATTCTAAATCGCAAACCGGATACGTGTTTACATTAAACGATGGAGCTGTCAGTTGGTGCAGTTCTAAACAAAGCGTCGTGGCGGGATCTACATGTGAAGCGGAATACATAGCTGCTTCAGAAGCAGCAAATGAAGGAGTCTGGATGAAGGAGTTCATATCCGATCTAGGTGTCATACCTAGTGCATCGGGTCCAATGAAAATCTTTTGTGACAATACTGGTGCAATTGCCTTGGCAAAGGAATCCAGATTTCACAAGAGAACCAAGCACATCAAGAGACGCTTCAATTCCATCCGGGATCTAGTCCAGGTGGGAGACATAGAGATTTGCAAGATACATACGGATCTGAATGTTGCAGACCCGTTGACTAAGCCTCTTCCACGAGCAAAACATGATCAGCACCAAGGCTCCATGGGTGTTAGAATCATTACTGTGTAATCTAGATTATTGACACTAGTGCAAGTGGGAGACTGAAGGAAATATGCCCTAGAGGCAATAATAAAGTTATTATTTATTTCCTTATATCATGATAAATGTTTATTATTCATGCTAGAATTGTATTAACCGGAAACATAATACATGTGTGAATACATAGACAAACAAAGTGTCACTAGTATGCCTCTACTTGACTAGCTCGTTAATCAAAGATGGTTATGTTTCCTAACCATGAACAATGAGTTGTTATTTGATTAACAGGATCACATCATTAAGTGAATGATCTGATTGACATGACCCATTCCATTAGCTTAGCACCCGATCGTTTAGTATGTTGCTATTGCTTTCTTCATGACTTATACATGTTCCTATGACTATGAGATTATGCAACTCCCGTTTGCCGGAGGAACACTTTGTGTGCTACCAAACGTCACAACATAACTGGGTGATTATAAAGGAGCTCTACAGGTGTCTCCAAAGGTACATGTTGGGTTGGCGTATTTCGAGATTAGAATTTTTCACTCCGATTGTCGGAGAGGTATCTCTGGGCCCTCTCGGTAATGCACATCACTTAAGCCTTGCAAGCATTGCAACTAATGAGTTAGTTGCGGGATGATGTATTACAGAACGAGTAAAGAGACTTGCCGGTAACGAGATTGAACTAGGTATTGAGATATCGACGATCGAATCTCGAGTAAGTAACATACCGATGACAAAGGGAACAACGTATGTTGTTATGCGGTCTGACCGATAAAGATCTTTGTAGAATATGTAGGAGCCAATATGGGCATCCAGGTCCCGCTATTGGTTATTGACCGGAGACATGTCTCGGTCATGACTACATTGTTCTCGAACCCGTAGGGTCCGCACGCTTAAGGTTATGATGACAGTAATATTATGAGTTTATGCATTTTGATGTACCGAAGTTTGTTCGGAGTCCCGAATGTGATCACGGACATGATGAGGAGTCTCGAAATGGTCGAGACATAAAGATTGATATATTGGAAACCTATATTTGGATATCGAAAGTGTTCCGGGTGAAATCGGGATTTTACCGGAGTACCGGAAGGTTACCGGAACCCCCCGGGAGGTACATGGGCCTTAATGGGCCTTAGTGGAAGAAGAGGAGAGGCGGCCAAGGGCTGGGCCGCGCGCCCCTCCCCCTAGTCCGAATAGGACAAGGAGAGAGGGGGCCGGCGCCCACTTCCTTCTCTCTCTCTCTTTTCCCACCTCGCGAGTCCTATTCCAACTAGGATTGGGGGAGAAGTCCTACTCCCGGAGGGAGTATCCGGGAGTAGGACTCCTCCTGGCGCGCCCTATGTGGCCGGTCAGCCTCCCCCTCTTGGTCCTTTATATACGGAGGCAGGGGCACCCCAGAGACACAAGTTGATCCACGTGATCATATTCTTAGCCGTGTGCGGCGCCCCCTTCCACCATAGTCCTCAATAATATTGTAGCGGTGCTTAGGCGAAGCCCTGCAATAGTAGTACATCAAGATCGTCACCACGCCGTTGTGCTGACGGAACTCTTCCCCGACACTTTGCTGGATCGGAGTCCGGGGATCGTCATCAAGCTGAACGTGTGCTAGAACTCGGAGGTGCCGTAGTTTCGGTGCTTGATCGGTCGGGCCGTGGAGACGTACGACTACATCAACCAAACACTTCCGTTGTCGATCTACAAGGTATGTAGATCAAACTCTCCCCTCGTTGCTATGCATCACCATGATCTTGCGTGTGCGTAGGAAATTTTTTGAAATTACTACGTTCCCCAACAGGTCGATGCGGTGCTCAATGCCTCGGAGTGGAGGTAGTCTCGGAGGTAGCTCATCGGGGAAAACATCTTGAAATTCCTGCAAAAGAGAAGATAACACTAGAGGAAGAGTGTGAGAAGTGTTAGTTTGTGGTGCATTGTCCTTGCACACGAGGACGTATTGTAGGACACTAGATGGGTTCTCACACACTTCTCTCATCTCACGTTTGGTGGCAAATAGAACTAGGTTCTTGTTTTCGCTCATCGTGGAGGCACTCAATTTGGGCTTGTGGCGCTCACTCTCTTTTTGGTGGCTCACTCTCTCACCATTCTCTCCATGATGGGTGGCTTGCTTATTGGCGATCACTTGGCTTGGAGACATAGGGCGTAACACAAACTCCTTTCCTTGCATCTTGAAGCTATAGTGGTTTGTACGCCCATTGTGGATGATTCCTCTATAGAATTTCCATGGCCGTCCAAGGACAAGATGACAAACGGTCATTGGGATGACATCGCACTCCAAGATGTCTTCGTAGGCGCCGATTTTGAAGGATACTTGCACTCGGTGCTCGACTTGGATAGTGCCGGAGTCACTAAGCCATTGCACTATGTATGGATGTGGACGCTTCGTCTTGGGCAATTGGAGCTTGGAGAAAAGTTCTTCACTTGCGAGATTGTGACAACTCCCTCCATCGATGATAACCTTGACGGATCGTCCATTGATGCCGGCCTTGGTGTGGAATATGTGGCATCGTTGGTCTTCCTCTTGGTGATGTTGGAGAGTCAAGACTTTGGAGACAACAAGTGCGGGACTTGAGTCTTCATCACAAAAGACTTGTTCTTCTTCATTGTTCACTTGGCGGTGCATGGTGACTTGCTCAAGGGCTTCCATTTCTACTTCGCTCATGGAATCATAAGTGCCATCGTCGTTGAAGATCATGGTGCGCTTGTTGGTGCACTCATAGGACTTGTGGCCTCGGCCGCCGCAAGTGAAACACTTGAAGGAACTCGTCTTGACGGTCTCATCGGTAGGGGTTGATGATGATGAAGCTCTCGGCTTGAAGTTGCTCGTATTAGGATTGCTTGTAGTTGGCGAAGCTTTCTTGGAAGTCGACTTGTCGATGTTGGAAGTAGAGGGTTTTGTAGTCGGTGTTGGAGTCGTTGAAGCTTGATTATTGGGGAAACTATAGGACTGGGATGAGAACTTGGCATACTTGAAATCATCTTGCACTTGGCGTTCCGGTTTGGTAGCTTGGTGCACTAGCTCGATGAGATTTGAGTATGGTTGGAAGTCGGCGATCTTCTTGATAGGATGATTGAGTCCATTCAAGAAATGTGCCATTGTTTGCTCATCATCTTCCGTCACATTGGCTCTTATAATTTTAATCTCCATCTCCTTGTAGTATTCTTCAACGCTCTTGGTTCCTTGCTTGAGTTGTTGGAGTTTCTTGAAGATGTCGCGGTTGTAGTAGGTAGGTACGAAGCATGCTCTCATGACATCCTTCATTTGTGCCCAAGTAGTGATGGGTGGTTCACCTCTTGCCTCGCGGCGCTCTATGATTTGTTCCCACCAAATGAGGACATAGTCTTGGAACTCAAGGGATGCCATCGCGATCTTCTTCTCTTCTTCATAATTGTGCAAATGGAAGATCTTGTCAACTTTCAATGCCCATGAAAGGTATTCTTCGGGATCGTTGCTTCCGTTGAACTTGGGCATGGTGAACTTGAGCTTGCTATAGCATTGCTCTACATTGTGTTGGGGTCGGGGATGATGACGCCCATGTTGTAGATGATTGTTCAACTCGTGGTGCTCTTGACACGGATGGTTGTCAACCTCGTGTTGCTCTTGTCGCGGAGGATTCCCATTGTCTTCATGCTCTTGATGGTCTTGGCGAGCTTGTGGAGGAGTGCGTCGAGCTTGAGGAGGAACAAGACGATGCATGCGAGCTTGAAATCGTCGTTCTTGAATTTCCTCGCGAAGTGCTTCCTCTTGTTCATGGGCTTGTCGGCCTCGGTCGGCAACGGCTCGACTCGCATCACGTAGAGCTTGTTGCGCCTCAAGTGCTTGAGCGTCACGGAGTTGTTGTTCTTGACGTTGAGCCTCGGCATCTTGTGCATTTTGGTGTAGACACGCGCGTTCTTCCTCTTCATGTTGGCGTTGTTGTTGCCGTTCTCGAGCTAGCGCAAAGGCTTCTTCGGCTTGACGTCGTCGATGTTCTTGCGAGTCGGTGTCTCGAAGTGGATTGAGGTTTTCTTCACGCTCGTTGCACGCGGCACGTCAAAGAGTGTTTGAAGACGGTCTACTTGAGCCGGAGAGGGTAAAGTTGGAATGGCGACTTGAACGGCTCCTTCTTGAAGTGGAAGAAGAGCGGTTGAGCAACAAAGCGTGAATCTCGTCCATCCTTGCGTCATTCTCTTGCTTGTGATTGTCGAGCTTGTGGTCGAAGTAGTCCCTTATATGTTGTTCGGAAAGTCGCAAGTCGGCGACAAGGTTGTCGATGCATTCACTCATAGCTTGTTGCTCTTGATGCAAAGCACGTTGTGCACCAAAGAGGTGACTCTTGGTGACGAAGGAGTTCATGTCGTCGTCTTGCTCCATGAAGAGTGGGTTGGTAGAAGTACTTGGCCTATCCATCATTCCAAGACAAATGTGAGTGGTAGAAAGAGAAGAACGAATACCAAATGTACCTTGACTGAAGTTGAAAGTGAATCGATGATCACTCCAATGTAGGACAAGGAAATTGCCCAATTGGTACGAATTCTCGTCGGTTTCTCACACCTACACAAGTAAAAGCTTATGGTGGAGCTTGGTTAGGATGGTGGCACAATTTTTAATGTGAATGTAAGTAAGATTCAATAATGTTGGAAAAGATTCGCAAGATGCAATGTAACAAGTAGACCAAGCATATATGGTACACGGAAACACACGCGCAAATAGATAAATGGGGTTGTGCAACCAAGGGTGAGCCAAAATGTGGAATCCACAAAAATGCTCTTGTTGCACAACACTAGAGAGACGCTAGCATGATTGCACGATAGGCGGATACAAGAACTTGTGCACAACCTACTTAGCAAAAATGCAACGACTTCTATCCCAAATATGTTCTATGCAAAGTGTTGCTATGATATGATCCAAGATGATCGAGTATGACAATCTTAATGTTGTATGATGCTATGGTTCTTGCTTAAAAGCTCTTTGCTTATCTTTCCTCTTTGCTTAAAAGCTTGGTTGGCTCTTTGATGTTTGAGCTCTTTTCTCATGCAATGCTTGACGAACCAAGATAGCAAGTGAGTATGCGATGGCAACTTTGTGACACAAGAGATGATACCAATATAGGCAACAATGATGTTTGTATGTATGCTATGGGAAGTATGATCACTAATGTGCACAAGTCTCGTTGCCGGCAATACTCAATGGCTAGTCTCGATTGGTAAGCAACGCAAAGGAGTAAGGCTATGATGGCTATCAATGTAATGGCAAGAGTGATATGTCCAATACCAAGATGAAGTTACCGGTCTTGCTTCCGGTATGGTGTCAAAATGGTGGCACGAATACCAAGTCGTAGTCAAGGTGGTTGATGTTGATGACGTGTCCGTGGCGAAAATGAGCGGCGGTGATGTCGATGTCGAACCGTACCGGTACCTGCAGTTCGACTATAAATAGACCCCCCATTCATCCTAGCTAGGGTTAGCAAATGTTTAGCTCATATTTGTGAGAGAGCTTTTCTCATCCACTTGGTTACCTTCTCCTCGGATATTCGAGCCTCCACCGGAGAAAATCCCCCAAGCGGATTCAAGCCCCCTTTATGGGAAGACCCCCTTGTGGATTCAAGACCTCCTCACGGAGAAGAACCGGTTACCGCGTATTGTCCCTAGTTGTCAGTGGATTCGTGTATCGTTCTATGTACTCGAGGATCTAGCCCATGTGTGACTTATTCATGCCGGTTTAGGGATTTCCTCTTGTGTTTTCCTTCCGTTCTTCCCCGTGTTCTTCGTTATTTCCCCGGGATCCGCTCCTTTCGTGAAAGATCGGGCGATTAGGGTCTCTACCCTACATCACAACAAGGGCGGGACTTGAATCTTCATCGCAAAAGACTTGTTCCTCTTCATTGTTCACTTGTCGGTGCATGGCGACTTGCTCAAGAGCGTCCATTCCTCCTTCACTGATTGAGTCATAAGTGCCATCGTCGTTGTGGATCATGGTCCGCTTGTTGGTGCACTCATAGGACTTGTGGCCTCGACCTCCGCAAGTGAAACAATTGAAGGAACTCGTCTTGAGGGCTCATCGGTTGGGGTTGATGATGATGAAGCTCTCGGCTTGAAGTTGCTCGTAGTAGGATGACTTGGAGTTGACGAAGCTTTCTTAGAACTCGACTTGTCGATGTTGCTAGTAGATGGCTTGGTATACGGTGTTGGAGTTGTTGAAGCTTGGTTGTTGGAGAAGCCGTAGGACTTGGATGAGAACTTGGCATACTTGAAATCGTCTTGCACTTGACGTTCCGCTTTGGTAGCTTGATGCACTAGCTCGATGAGTTTCGAGTATGGTTGGAAGTCGGCGATATTCTTGATAGGATGGTTGAGTCCATTCAAGAAACGTGCCATTGTTTGCTCATCATCTTCCGTGACATTGGCTCGTATCATGGCTATCTCCATCTCCTTGTAGTACTCTTCAACGCTCTTGGTTCCTTGCTTGAGTAGTTGGAGTTTCTTTAAGAGGTCACGGTTGTAGTAGGTAGGCACAAAGCGTGCTCTCATGACATCGTTCATTTGCACCCAAGTAGTGATGGGTGGTTCACCTCTTGCCTCTCAGCGCTCGATAACTTGTTCCCACCAAATGAGGACATAGCTTTGGAACTCAAGGGATGCCATCGCAATCTTCTTCTCCTCATCTTAGTTGTGCAAACGGAAATTTTTGTCGACCTTCAATGCCCATGAAAGGTACTCATCGGGATCGTTGCTTCCATTGAACTTGGGCATGGTGAACTTGAGCTTGATGTAGCGTTGCTCTTCATTGTGTTGGGGTCGAGGATGATGACGTCCATGTTGTTGATGATTGTCAAGCTCGTGTCGCTCTTGGTGACGAGGGTGGTCAACCTCATGTTGCTCTTGTCATGGAGGATCGCCATTGTCTTCATGCTCTTGATGAACGTGATGTTCTTGGCGAGCTTGTGGAGGAGCTTGTCGAGCTCGAGGAGGAACTTGAGGAACTTGACGATGCATGCGAGCTTGAAATCTTCGTTCTTGAATTTCTTCACGAAGTGCTTCGTCTTGTTCACGAGCTTGTCGGCCTCGGTCGGCTACGGCTCGACTTGAATCTCGGAGGGCTTGTTGCGCCGCAAGTGCTTGAGCTTCACGGAGTTGTTGTTCTTGGCGTTGTGCCTCAGCATCTTGTGCATTTTGGTGTAGACGTGCGCGATCTTCCTCTTCATGTTGGCGTTGTCGTTGCCGTTCTCGTGCTAGCGCAAAAGCCTCTTGGGTTTGACGTCGTTGGAGCTCTTGAGAGTCGGTGTCACGTAGAGGCTTGAGGCATGCTTGACGATCGTTGTGCGCGGCACGGCGTAGAGTGTTCGATGTTAGTGTACTTGAGCCGGAGAGGGTGAAGTCAGAGTGTCGACTTGAACGACTCCTTCTTGAAGTGGAATAAGAGCGGTTGAGCAACAAAGCACGAATCTCGTCCATTCTTGCGTCATTCTCTTGCTTGTGATGGTCGAGCTTGTGGTCGAAGTAGTCCCTTGTACGTTGCTCAGAGAGTCACAAGTCGGCGGCGAGGTTGTCGATGCGTTCACTCATAGCTTGTTGCTCTTGATGCAAAGCACGTTGTTCACCAAAGAGGTGACTCTTGGTGACGAAGGAGTTCATGTCGTCGTCTTGCTCCATGAAGAGTGGGTTGGTAGAAGCACTTGGCCTATCCATCATTCCAAGACAAATGTGAGTGGTAGAAAGAGAAGAACGAATACCAAATGTACCTTGACTGAAGTTGAAAGTGAATCGATGATCACTCCAATGTAGGACAAGGAAATTGCCCAATTGGTACGAATTCTCGTCGGTTTCTCACACCTACACAAGTAAAAGCTTATGGTAGAGCTTGGTTAGGATGGTGGCACAATTTTTGATGTGAATGTAAGTAAGATTCAATAATGTTGGAAAAGATTCGCAAAATGCAATGTAACAAGTAGACCAAGCATATACGGTACACGGAAACACACACGCAAATAGATAAATGGGGTTGTGCAACCAAGGGTGAGCCAAAATGTGGAATCCACAAAAATGCTCTTGTTGCACAACACTAGAGAGACGCTAGCACGATTGCACGATAGGCGGATACAAGAACTTGTGCACAACCTACTTAGCAAAAATGCAACGACTTCTATCCCAAATATGTTCTATGCAAAGTGTTGGTATGATATGATCCAAGATGATCGAGTATGACAATCTTAATGTTGTATGATGATATGGTTCTTGCTTAAAAGCTCTTTGCTTATCTTTCCTTTTTGCTTAAAAGCTTGTTTGGCTCTTTGTGGTTTGAGCTCTTTTCTCATGCAATGCTTGACGAACCAAGATAGCAATTGTGTCTGCGATGACAACTTTGTGACACAAGAGATGATAGAAATATATGCAACAATGATGTATGTATGCTATGGGAAGTATGATCACTAATGTGCACAATTCTCGTTGCCGACAATACTCAATGGCTACTCTCGGTGGGTAAGCAACACAAAGGAGTAAGGCTGTGATGGCTATCAATGTAATGGCAAGAGTGATATGTCCAATACCAAGAAGAGGTTACCGATTCTTGCGGACGGTATGGTGTCAAAATGGTGGCATGAATACCAAGATGTAGTAGAGGTGGTCGTTGTTGATGATGCATCCGTGGCGAAGATGAGCGGCGGTGATGGTGATGTCGACCTGGACCTAGATAGCCGAAACACAAAAGGATACGGAACTGCAACTCAAATTCTCAAAGCTCGAAGTGGCAACACGTGTCGGAGAGTGAAACGGACCAAATGGTGGTGGTATGTGGAAGTGGTGATGGTGTATTGGTGGTAGGAATGCGTATGCGGAAATGTGGGCGGTGGTGGTGACTAGACTAAAAAAATTAGTTTCGTCAGGGTCGGTTGGACGTCCGGTCGTTGGACGTCTGGGCTGGGTTGGACGTCCGGTGCCTGGGCGATAATCGGGCACGGGATGAACTTCATGTGTTCGTGATGGGGATGACGAAAATGGTTAAAACCGGAGGATTTTGTGGATGGAAAGGGAGCGGAAAGGGGGGAAAGCTAGATCCACTCAAAACAAAGCAAATCCACGGATCCAAACCAACAAAATCTCAACACACTAACAAATGACAAAAAAAATTCGGGCTATTTTTGTGGGGAATTTTCAAATTAGGACGAAAAACAACAAAAACTAGGCTAGAAACACAACGGGGAGGCTCCGAAATCGTGATCAACCTGGCTGTAGATACCAAGATGATGTTGGGTAGAACCCTAGGGGCCGATCTTTCACGAAAGGAGCGGATCCCGTGATGAACATGAAGAACACGAGGAGGGAAACGAGGGAAATCACAAGGGGAAACACAAGAGGAACACTCAAACTAACAAGAACAAGTCACAAAAGTGCTAGATCCTCGAATACATAAGAGAAGATACACGATCCAAAGTCAACAAATGATGATACATTCTAACCGGTCTTCTCCGTGAGGAGGTCTTGAGTTCTACCCTAAAGAGGGGTCTTGAATCCGCTTGGGGGATCTTCTCCGGTGGAGGCTCGAATCTCCGAGGAGAAGGTAACCAAGTGGATGAGCAAAGCTCTCACACAAAATATGCGCTAATCCTTTGCTAACCCTAGAAAGGAGGTGGGAGAGGTCTATTTATAGTCTAAGTGCAAACGGGGACGAATGTAGGGGTACATGGGCCTCAGGCCCGAATCTGGACGCAGCCAGGTACCGGACGTCCGCTGGGGGCCGGTCATCCGGTGTCTCAGGAGCGGCCGGTCGTCCGGTGTCCTCCGGACGTCCGCTGGTTCTGCTCTGTGATGGGGTGCCGGACGTCCGGAAACGGTAGGCTTCCGCTGATGTGGGCTCGGATGCTGTCACACTGGTCGTCCGGTCGGGGCCAGACGTCCGCTCTTTTGCCTCGGGTGTAGGGGCACCGGTCGTTCGGTCTGGACCGGACGTCCGCTCGTTTGGCTCAAATACTGGTGCGCCGATCGTCCGGTCTGGACCGGACGTCCGCTGATGCTTCAAGCTCTGGACTTCTGTTCCCAGCCAGTAGTCGGGTGGCTGGGACTTTTCCTGCAGCTCCTCTTCTTCGTCTCCATCTTCACATCCATCTTCCTCTTCTTCGTGTCCTTGCCCCTTAGCTTCCCCATGATACCTGAGCATGCACAATGTGTCCATATGAGATAGTAGCCATGTCTCGTGTGCATCGAAGTGGAATTGTGAGAGGAGAGATGTCACCTCGGTTTCAAGACCTCTTGCACGTGCTCATGGCATGGGTCCAAGAGGTGTCGTAGGAGATGTAGTTGGGTCCATGGGGATGGCCTGGGGACGCTCCACATCATTAGACAACCTGCGCCAAATGAATTTCCTGAGGTTATCGCACGAGAAGGCCAAGCACCAACGGCCCCAGGAGGTGACGTGAATGGGGCCGGCCCGCCAGACAGAGCTCAGCCGTTGGATTTGTCGACGCTGCAGGGACGGGCCCGAGCACAGACGTCGTGCCTAGCCTTCTTATGCGAAGGATCCTGAAGAAAGACGATCGGCGCGTGGCTCCCATGGTGGGTGACAATCAAGCAGGCGATAACCATAGATAGATTATGCATGAGAAGCAAACTAGCTTAGATAAATGCGAGAACGATACATGCCACTGGGTCGGACCCGAGTGGCCTGGGGATGATGCAGCCCGAGGGGCGCCCCCAGCAAGGTGAACTAAAGATGCAAGCGGATACATGCCACAGGGGCTGACCCACGCGGCCTGGGAATGATGCAGCCTAGGGGGCGCTCCCAGCTGAATGAACTTGGAAAAATGTCACCTCGTTTGGTTGTCGTAGGAGTGTTGGGGTAGCTGAAGACGCGCGGCGAAGGAGTCGCTCCTCATGAGCCATCAAGGCCCAGAGCCTCGGGAGGCTATGGACGCTATGGTGGCCTCCTGAGGGTCGTCTCCATCTCTAACCGAACTGTGTGATGCCTGGCCTCCTGAGGGTCGTCTCCATCTCTAACCGGACTGCGTGATGCCTGGCCTCCTGACATGCTCTCCATCTCCTGGCAGATTGCGATGGAAGGCGGTAGCCATGCTCGGCAAGCCGAACGACATGCAAACGTAGCTGTGAGGCAGACCCTCGCACCGGGCAGCGCGTGAAGGCCATAAGCGCTCCTGAGATGCGGCCCTGTTGAGCCCTATGATGTCAATGCAGACGCGTAGCTCACCACCCTCGCCCGGGTGGGGAGAAGCACCAGGTGGGCGGAGGTCGCCGCGTATGACTCTTGCTTCCTGAAGCTCCTAGGTGGCCTTGTCAATGAACTCCTGGGCACGAGGTGCTCCTCGCCCGGTGCCCTCCTGAGGGAAACGTGTGGTGAGTCATGCCTGCACGTGGTGCCCGAGCGCCTCCCTCGTGATGTTGGCCAGGTCCAAGGCCCTCCAGAAGAGAGCGCCCCAAGCCCTGCCCGAGGAGGGTGCCGGGCGCGCCTACCTATGCAAGGGAGGAAAGTGCCCCAAGCGCGGGCACAGATCCCGAGGTGGCACCGCTGGAGGTGCCGCTCCCTAGAGGTCCAGTGCGGAGTAGCTGCTTCTTCTTGGGGTTGGCCGGAGGAGGGTACTGCGCACCCGCGCTGTCAGGGTCTTCGATCGATGCAACTTGGAAGGCGCGTTCAAGGGAGCAGACCACGTCTCTTTCTTTGCAGGCGACCATGATGATTACACCTATTCCCGGCATCTTGAGGACGTTGTAGCCCTGGTGGGTGACTGCCATGAACTTGGCTAGCGTCGGGTACCCGAGGATGGCGTTGCACGACAGGCGGATGTGGGTGATGTCGAAGTCGACGAGCTCGGTGTGGTAGTTGTCGCGCTGACCGAAGGTGACAGGGAGACGAACTTGCCCTATCGGGGTGGTGGAGCCGTTAGTCACTCCTGAGAAAGGCCTGGTGGGCTCAAGCTGATCGTATGGCACTTGAAGGCTGTCGAATGTCTCGACGGGCATGACACTGAGCCCTGTGCCGCCGTCGATGAGGGTCTTGGTGACTTGGACATTGCTGATGATGGGTGAACAGAGCATCGGGAGAACTCTGGCGGTTGCCGCACACTTGAGCTGGTCCGCCGAGCTAAATGTGATGGCGTACTAGGACCATCGGAGCGGGCGCGTGGCCTCGAGCTTGGGGAGGGCCGCGTTCACCTCATGAGAGAACTGCTTGAAGATGCGCTCGGAGGCTGGGGCCTGAGCGCCACCCAAGATGCAGGCGATGACGCTCGACTCCTGGAAGCCCCCAGCCCCTTTGTCCTGCTGATGGTCATCGTTTCTTCTTGGCGGCGGCAGCGAAGGGACACAAGGGTTGCCCTGACGATGGTCCTCGCGAGGCTGGTCCCTCCAGGCGCCCTCACGAGGCTGGTCCTGCCAACGATCCTCATGAGACTGGTCGCGCCACTTCTAGCGGGGCCCGCGGTCATCCCAACGTCCTCCACCTCGTCCACCTCCTCGGCCATAACCCTGGTCATTGCGCTCGGGGCGTCGACCGAAGCGTCCACTCTCGAATTACCCCGAGCTCTTGACAATCATTGGTGTTGTGGATACGCACGTTGTGGAAGGCGCAGAACATACGGATGCCCTTGGAAGACTCGGGAAGATCTCGGCCGCGCTTGGTGTGCGGTTCTGCCACGAGCACGACCACTCCTTTACGCTTCACGTCCTTGACCTTGGCCTTCTTCTCCTCTGTATCCGCAGCGGGGAGCTCGAGGAGGGACAGGCGCCCCTCTTCAGCTATTTCACACTTGGTTGCTATGTTGAACAGCTCCAAAGTCGTGCACAACTCTTCGTGGATGGCGAGCTCATCCTTCATCTTGATGTCGCGGACGCCGTCGGAAAACGATGAGATGATGGCCTCATCGGTCACCTTGGGGATCTTCATATGCACGCCGTTGAAGCGCTGGATGTACTTTTGCAGGGTCTCTCCCTGCTGTTGCTTGGTGCGGCGCAGGTCACTCGCGGCCGGGGAGAGGTCGCGAGTGCCCTGGAAGTTGGTGACGAAGTGGTCGCGCGTCTCATCCCAGGAGGAGATCGAGCCTGGAGGCAGGTTGAGGAGCCATGAGCGAGCGCCGTCCTTGAGAGCCATGGGAAACCAGTTTGCCATGACCTTTTTGTCGCCGTTGGCCGCCTCGATGCTCAGCTTGTAGAGCTGCAAGAACTCCACAGGGTCAGGGGTGCCGTCGTAGCGAGGAGGTAGATCCGTCTTGAACATGCCTGGCCAGACGACGCTACGCAGCTCGGGAGTGAAGGCGCGACAGCCTGCTGTGGCCACCGGGGCCCGTCGTGGGGGCGGAGCTTGATCTTGGTGCCCGTGCGCCACCACGACAACTGGCGCATGGCCTAGCCGTAGCAAGCGATCCTGACGTGGTGGTGCTGGGAGTGGTGGAGCGTTTTCTTGCGGACGGGGGACCTCTTGGCAGCTTCTTTCCTCGTGCACGGGCACACGGCGCGGTGGGTCATGTTGCGGGACCGCACATCTTGGAGCGAGGACGCCTTCTTGAAGCGGACGAAGCAGAGGCGCTCCATGAGCCACACACCTCGGCGCGAGGGCGCCATCATGTTGCGGAGGAGGCTGAGGCGCTCCGTGAGCCACATCGCCCGTAGCCGGGGGCGGACGGGGCAGCGAGAGGGATGGTGCAGGAGAGCCCCCTGCGGCGCTGACGAGCTCGGCGATGCGGTCCAACCAGTCCTCGTAGAGGTTATCAATCGGGTAGTAGCGCAGGAGCTCGCGTGCCATGAGCAGCGCGGCCTGCATGGTCGTGGGGGCGCGATGAGCATGATACGATGAGCCGGCCGAAGTCAGCGACGAGGTGGCGGTGCGGCCGTCACGGCGCACAGAGGGGTGCAGGGAAGAGGCTTGCTGCTCGTTCATCGGCGGGCCGGTGGCGGTGCTGGCGGCAGGTGACGGAGAACAACGGGGAGGCCCGCCGGCAGGGGCTATCTGAGCGACGCAGGTGGCGAGGGCGGCCTGGTGCTTGGGCGGGCCCGGCAAGCGTCAGCCATGAACTTGGTGGAGTGGTGAAGCGTGGATCGACGAAGCAAAAGGCTTCAGCGCACCCCTACCTGGCGCGCCATATGTCGGATTTCGGGATCCAGCAAAACCCTTGAGGTTCGAACACTGGGGTGTGCACAAAGATCTCTCCTCCCCTTCCAGCTCGCACACTACACGATCTCACGGCCTAGCTCGACGAACCCAAAGAACGAGAGACACAAGATTTATACTGGTTCGGTCCACCATTGTGGTGTAATACCCTACTCCAGTGTGGTATGGTGGATTGCCTCTTGGGTTGAGGATGAATAGATACAAGGGAAGAACAGCTGATGGGGAGCATCCTATGGACATCACCATGTCAAGAGTCCGTTTGGCAAGTGACACGTGCGACATCTACTTCACATACATAAAGGTATTGTCGGAACGGTACGGACGAGGAGGAGGAGTGTGAGCGCAAGTGTACAACTACACCATCGCGAGGGAAGCGTGGAAGCGAAGATGGAAGAAGACGGAGCTAAGGAGTCTACAGCGGCCGGACGTCCGACGTGCCACCGGACGTCCGACACTCTACAGCGCCCGGATGGCCGGCGTCCACCGGACGTCCGACACACCCTCAACCAGCCGCAGACCGAGCCCTGCGACCGGACAACCGACGCCGACCGGACGTCTGACGCCACCTGTCCCGAGAAGAATCAGCGGACGTCCGACGCACGCCGGACGTCCGGACCGTCCCGAGCAACCGGACGTCCGACCCCCACCGGTCGTCTGGTACCTGCCTATGCGCAACCGCGGGCCTTTGGCCTTGTATCCCTCTCCCACTTACCCCTTCGTGGCTTAGACTATAAATAGACCACCTCCACCTCCTTTGTAAGGTTAGCGTTGGTTTAGCTCATACTTAGAGATAGAGCTTCGCTCATCCACATCGGATCTCCTCCTCGTGAGAGACCGTGGCCTCTTCGGAGAAGATCCCTTTGGATTCAACACCTCCTTTTGGAGAAGAACATCAAGACCTCCTCACAGAGAAGACCGGCTACCTTTGTATCGTCCGTTGTTGACTTTGGATCTTGTATCTCACCTTTGTGTTCATCGATCTAGCGCATGTGTGATCTATTCTTGTTGGTTGAGTGATTCTCTCGTGTTGCCTCTTGTGTTTTCCCTCTTTTTTCCCTCGTGTTCTTCGCGTTATTGGACGGGATCCGCTCCTTTCGTGAAAGATCGGCCCCTAGGGTTCCTACCCTACATCATCTTGGTATCATGAGCCACGTTGATCACGATTTCGGAGCCTCCCCCACCGTTTTCTAGCCTTCTTTTGCTTGATTTCGTCCTAAATTCGAAAATCCCCACCAAAAATAGCCCCAATTTTTTTTGTGATTTGTTGGTTTGATGATGTTTTGTTGATTTTGATCCATGGATTTGCTTGGTTTCGAGTGGATCTAGCATCTCCCCAAGTTTCCCCATCTTTCATCCACGAAATCTCATCAATTTTGACCCCAAAATCCCCAAATTCCGCCCAAAATCGCGTCCCGAATCATGGATCTGGAGTTGACCCCGATACACCGGACGACCATCACCTTACCGGACGTCCGGAGCCGCAGGAACCACCGGACGTCCGACCTTACCGGACGACCGGAACCCCCTAACCCGAGCAGAATCAGCGGATTTCCGACCCGACCGGACGTCCGGCAACCGGACGACCGTTTTTTTCGGACGTCCGCTACCTGTAGATATCAACTTCGGCTGATTTTTGTTTCGGCCATAACTAATTCATCTAAACTCCGTTTTTGACGTTCTTTAGCTCGTTTTGAAGCTGTTGACATCCCCCTTCCCACAAAAATACCACCATCATCATTTGACTCCATCAAATGTTCTGAAATTTGGCAAGTTTGCCTAGGCCCTCCATCATATCATCCGCTACACAACCATAGCCTTCCGCAACCTAACCAATTTTGTTCCCCATCGCATTAGTGGTTGCTTGAGGAGTGATTTGAGTCTCCTAAGGTGTTTCAGCTACTTAGGAACGGTTGCTTCTTCATCGACCACCACCACCACTTCCGCATAACCTTGCCCACTATACACTTCCGCCACCTCAACTTAATCCAATTTTTGTTTGTGTTGTGAGTTGTGTCTCCTAAGGTGTTAGGCTACTTTGGGACCGTGATTTCAACTCCGACACTGTGTATAGTCCACCACCATAACCTCCACTTTCGCATTGCATGGTGCAACATCACCGCATTCCGCTACCACTATTTGACTTTTGTCCTTGAGATTTTGAGTTGTGGTTTTTCCGTTTCCTAAGGTGTTTCGGCTACTTAGGGACGAGTCTCCATCATCTTGGTATCTCCATCAAGATCACCGCCACTCATCATCTACACAGACGGTAACCTCCATATCATCTTGGTATCGTGGTATCGCTCCATTGTATATTCCCTTGCCATTGCATTGATAACCCCTATGATGAGAACATGACTACCTTGGATACGACCAAAAATATTGCATACATGCATATTTGTCAGGTGATTTCTAATGCAAACTATTCAATAATCTATTTATGTTATCCAGAACAAAAATACTTCACACACTTTTGTGTTTTGTCTAATTGTAGGTGTATGGGACATTTGTACAATCCACATATGAAGATAAGGGAAAAGGAGAAGTTTATGTTGTGTTCAAAAAGTCCTCTCACGTCACTTTTGCGCCAAGAGAAGATAGAGTCCAAGTCTTTCACGTTCTGGATTCAGATTCGGACTGCACAGACATACCTGACTCAAAACGCCAACAACTTTTTCATACGGACTCCGAATTGGGTGATTCTTTTTTTGTTGGAAACTAGATTTCGTGCTCTTTCCAACCCAATTGGATTCACCTTCAAATTCGTCCGGAGCGTTGAGTTACAGACGAAACAATCTGACGTTGCAGCAGAATCCGAGTCAAACTACAAGCCCAAAGGTGTTGCATCACCTCCACTTGGGCCCATGAGCCTTGTACGACCTAGGGTTAGTTTTAGGCTGCCTTGGGACATCCTCCCACCTCCTTGGCCGCCACCCCTTGCTCCTATATAAGTAGATCCATCTAATAGCTTTTTCCTTGGGATTTGTTTAGTTAAAAGTTAGCCATTGCAACTTCGTGTACTTCGTTTGTGTCCAACGACCAGACCAAGACCGCTTCCGGATCCCCACCTTTATCAATACTTCATCTATATTCGCAATATTCAGATTGCATTATCATATTCTTGCTTGTTCTTCGATTGCGTGCAGGAATAGACCTTCGTGGTCAGGCTGATCATGCTTCCAGCATCGTCAGTAACCTCGGGAGATTGGTTTAGCGATTGCTAAGGCGCAACGTCGTGCAGGTTTGTAGTCGGATCGTCAAAGTCGTCTCCACCAAATCGATAGTTATCATCTCATCGAAAGATCGGGACCCTCACCTCTATCACCCTAGCCCATTTTGCGTCACTTGCCTATCGAGACTAGCCATTTGAGTATTGCCGGCAACGTTACTTGTGCACATTAGTGATCTACACCATACATTGCATACATACCATCTCATATTGGTATCATATCATCTCGTGTGCCTCAAGTTTATTCCCGCATATATACAATTGCTACCTTGGTTTGTGCATTTCGCAAAGTGGCCACACAAAAAAAGAGAGAATAAGATTTTAAGCAAAAGAGAAAGAGCAAAGAAGCTTGTATGAAATAGCCATAGCATCCACCACATTGCATAAGATTGTCATATCCGTTCATCTTGGATCAAACACCGGGAACCATACATACATAGCATACTTGGGATAGAAAGCTTATCCATTTTGCATCTTATAGGTTGCGCACAAGTGTCATATCCGCCTATTGAGCAATCGTGCTAGCGTCTCTCTTGAGTTGTGCAACACGAGCGTTTTCCGTGGATTCCACATTTTGTGCTCATCCTTGGTTGCACGACCCCATTTATCTATCCGTGTGTGTGTTTCCGTGTGCCACATATTGCTATTGGTCTACTTGTTACACTTGCGAATTTGTGAATCTCTTTCAACATTATTGACTCTTGCTAACATTTTGCACCAAATTTTTGTGCCACTATCCTCACCGAGCTCCACCATAAGCCTTATTTGTGTAGGTGTGAGAAACCGACAAGAATTGGTACCAATTGTGCTATTTCCTTGTCCACATTGGAGTGATCATTGATCCACTTTCAACTTCGGTCAAGGTACATTGGTATTCGTTCTTCTCTTTCTCCCACTCATATTTGCTCGAGTCTTGTGATGGATAGGCAAGGCATTTCATCTTCGGTCTACAACAACAACGACGAGTTCGATTCCACGAACAACTCCATCGACGCCACGATGTAAGCTCAAATGGAGGAGATCAAGGCCCTCATCAAGTCCTACAAGCGGTCTTCCTCATCTTCGAGAAGATGCTCAAGAGCACATGCCTCCGAGCTACCATCTCCGGCAATATCACATCGGCATCGACACAATCACCAACAAGGACGTGAAGCTCAAGAGCTCAACACCAACAACCGCTCAACGACTTCACCATCCCCCTTGGCATCTTCGCCAAGCAACTTCAAGGCATCTTCGCCTACGGACATACGGCATCTTCACCCACAAGCACCTCAAGAGAAGCTCCCCAAGCTCAAGTCCACGACTTCCACGAGCTACTATGACCTCGACATCGACCATGAGATTCCTTTCTATGGGACTCTAGAACCCGAGGAGTATCTCGAGTGGGAGCGTTCGATGGACGACTACCTCAAGCTACATCAAGTTCCTCCCGAAGATCAAGTGAAGTGCGCCACAAGGAACTTCCACGACTACGCGTCCACATGGTGGCTTCACGCATCTTTGGAGACCTACGACATGAGTTGGCCCAAGACGAAGAGAGCTTTGCGGTGAGAGTTTGTGCCTCCAACCAACATGGAACACCTTTTACACCAATTGGAGGACACCATCCAAGGATCCAAGTCCATCGACGAGTACTTCAGGGATATGAAGATTGCCTTGTGACGAGCCGGCGTGGACGACCCCATTTCGATGAAGTTCCACTTCATGATGGGATTGAACAACAACATCTCCAAGACGATCTGCCTCGAGAACTACAAGTCCCTCGACGAAAACTATATTGGTGCTCTCAAGGCGGAACAAGAACTCATGAAGGCCAAAGCTTCTCCACCCCAAGCTCACTTCGCGACGACCAAGCTCCATGAGAACGAGCATGAGGCTAGTACCACCATGATGTCCAAGCCCGACGAGCTCCAAGACGATGCTCCCAAGTTCGACTTCACCACCATCCCTCTTTATGGCATTGACGATGCCGAGTCTACTTCGACTCTTTTTCAAGATGGTGCGGCGACGACTACGACTACGGACACCATCAAGGACCAAGCTTTGGAGGCGAGCGACATGGTGAAGAGCAAGGATGATGCTTCCATCTTCAGAGGCGAGAGTGATGATGTGCCATCTTCGGCCTTCATCCACGGTGACAACAACGAGATGGTTGAGCATGGGATTTTCCCTTCGACCACGGCGACGTATGATGACTTGAGTGACTTGTGCCACCATATTGAGAGTGAGAGTGACTTCACCATTAGCCCCATAGTTGTGTTGCCCCAATTCCCATGTGAGGAGAGCCACAACCCCCACCACTTGAGTGAGATGAGTGACCCCACCATACGTGAGATTGAGTGCACCTATTTTGTGGGAGTGAGTGAACCACCACATAGAGAGAGTGAGATAGTTGATAGGTCATGTGAGGCCACTTTTAACACTAACGACTTGACCTCTACCTCTATTGTGTCTTCTCATTTGGTGCTAGGTCCCTTATATGATGACGCGCCGATTCTCGACGACTTCGTCCTACCTTTGGACAAGACGATGGCCATGGTGGAATATGATGCACCCCCCACATGGTTCCATCACAATGATGATCTTGACCACCATTCGGTCTTACCCACCTCACCTACACCACGTGAGTGGAATGACAAAGGTAACATAGGTGAAGGTGATGCTCTTGTCCCACTAGTGGACTAGCATGACATTGATTGCTTGCATGATGTTGATCAACCTATTTCCATGCTTCATGCTAGTGTGACTTCCGCATGCGATGATTTACCCATTTATGATGAGTATGATGATTGCCATGTGGAGTCTATTAGTTGTGATGCCATGTTACATAGGATTTCTTGTGCTAATTCTCTCGGTCACATCATGTTTGCCAATCCGCTTGACTTGTCATATGCTATGCATGAGATCAATCATATGTCATATTTGCAATCTCTTCATAGTGACTATGCATATGCCATTAAAATTAACCCAATTTGCACATATGGCATAGATGAGGAGCCCATGGTTATTGGCATTTGTTTGTCTTGTGATAATACTGATATGCTCCCTTTGCATCATTTTATCTCATATACCATGCCATGACCACCTAGCTTCGGATATGCATTGTTTTGGATGTTGTCCATTTTCTCCATATGATGTTTCCAATATTGCTCTGGACCAATTACTAGAGCTCGCGCACGCCAATTGAATTATCAGGTACTTTCGTTTCTTGGTAACGATTCTAATGTTCATGAGAATATGATGCTGCCTAAATTGGATACATTTGTCTTGCTTACAAATGAAGGGCCTAGCTTGGACCAGAAAGATGAACCTTGGAACAAGTTCAAGCGTGGAGATGATGGCATGCGCAAGGGGATCCAGAACGGAGTTACAAGTGATGATTTCAGCACTTTGAAGCCACCATAAGGAGTGCATGAAGCCTTAGACGAAATATACAAGATGCCACTTCATAAATTTCGTCCAGAGGCTATTTTAGGTGCCGCGTCACCTTATTATTGGGCCAGGCCCATGTATTTTTGAAATACTTAAGTATAGGCTGTTTTTAGAGTCCGTGTGTGTGGGGAAACAAGAGTTAGGGTTGGTTTCGGACCCCTCCTCCAAGGGCCACGAAATTCCCCCCTCTTCCTCCATATATACAGCCCTTAGGGCATCATTTAGACTTTGGGTTTTGTTTAGATTAAATGTTCGCCGTAGCTGCAACTTCGCGTACTTCGTTTGTGTCCAACGACCAGACCAAGACGTCACAGAACCCCACCTTGATCAATAAAGTTTTCATCTTATATTTGCAATATCCAGATTGCAATCTCAGTTTCTTGCTTGTTCTTTGTTTGCTCACAGGAAACAGGCCCTCGTGGTCAGGTTGATCATGCTCCGGCGTGGTCAATAACCCCTCGGAGTTGATTTAGCGATTGCTAAGGCGCGACGTCCTCGCACGTTCGTAGTCGGATCGTCAAAGTCGACTTCCTCTAAAACGATAGCCACTATCTCATCGAAAGACGGGCACCTCTGCCCCTATAAATAAATCATATCCTAGGGACTACGCACACAACCAGGATCAAGAGAATTAAACCATATCTTAGCATCACCCTTTAATGAGAACAGAAATATTTTAAGTATATAGTAGTAGCGATTTTTCTCATTATTTGTAACATCCCAAATTTTCAATTTGGAATGTTATACACTAGATCATCATTGCATATCATACTTTATTTGCTTTTGGTTTGATCCTAGAAATTCTACGCAACTCAATGACCCACGGAGAGAGTTGGGGATTTCGTTATTTTCATATTTGAGTTTTCTCAAATTTTGAGAATAGGATCATTTGATTTTAATTATTTTATCATCAATTATTTCTATTACAAAAATATGAGAGAGGGAATAAAATGACTTTCCCAAAATAAAGAAATATTGAGGATTTAATAATAAAATCAAATAAGATTTTATTTCGGAGTTTTGTGTTATTTTATTTGAATTTAGGAAAAATGCGCGTTATTCAAAATTGCATTTAGGCCCCAAATAAATGTTCACTTTGTCCGGCTTCATTTTAGAAACCGGGGAAAATTTATTTCGGGATTTTTGGAGTCCGTTTAGTATTTCTTTTATTTGTTTTTCTGCGCGAAATATTAAAAAAAACGCAACCGACCTACGGGCCGTGTCCGACCCGGACAATAGGCAAGTCCAGGCTTTATAAGCCGGGGAGCCTAGCCCGGGAACTCCCAAACCCTAGCGCCCCAGCCCCGCCGCCCTAGCGCCGCCTTCGCTGCGCCGCCACCGACCGTCGCGCCGCCGCCCCGCCGCCCCGCGTCGCCGCCGACCGCCGCCACCGCCGGAGCACCGCCGCCGCCCGCCGGATCCGTCGCTAGAGTTGCCGGAGGTAGATTTTTTTAGTCGCCGGTTTTCCCAAAAAACCGTTCGGTTTTTCTGACTGTTTTGTTCGTTTTTTTAGTTTTGGTTTTTTAAATAGATCGGTTTTTCTGATTTATTTAAATAGCGAGTGTTCGTTCGTTCGTTCTAGCGAACGTTCGTCGTTTTTCTTTTCTCG
The DNA here is from genome assembly GCF_056163025.1 of Triticum urartu. Classification (NCBI taxonomy): domain Eukaryota; kingdom Viridiplantae; phylum Streptophyta; class Magnoliopsida; order Poales; family Poaceae; genus Triticum; species Triticum urartu. The sequence continues at coordinate 339,071,193 of NC_141874.1, forward strand.
GATTAAATCTGTGATTTTTCTGATCGCGATTTCTGATTCGATTTTCGTTTTAGTATAACTTTTCGCTCGTTTATTGAAATCAGGCGATTCAAGCGCCTGGAGTTTCGTCTCGAAACCCTCTATCCCTTTAACCAACTCAAACAAATTTTTGCTTCTGTAAAATTTGACCTAGATCCAGATTAGTAGAACGAAGGTTGTTTCTTTCGCCGTTTGACTTTCGTTGCTTCGTTTGATTTGATTCTTTTTGCAAACCGGAGTTCTTAAGTTGAACCTTCTGGTTAGATCTCTTATTTGAGTTTTACCTGTGCATTAGTTGACTACTTATTGTATGCTTGTTTGTTTGTCTGCGATAGAATACCTGGAGTGCGCCGCCTGTTACTTCGAATCTCTAGGTTTCACGGATCATCAGCAAGGCAAGTAACACTTTGATCATGCTTTCCAACTACCCAGTTTTATTGCATTAGATCAATCCTCACACATTGCATGATTAGGATCTAATTAAACTGTGGGTTTGGGAAGTAGTTGAGGTAGTACCTATTACCTGTTGTATTATCAAACCTTTGGGAGTTACTTCTACGTTTGCCTATTATGCCATGCTATGCTAGTAGACGTGGATTGGGTGAGTGAATATCCATGACACATGTGAGTTTGTTAATTAATGGTTTATCTAAGCTGGCAACTTAAACACACGTCTGGGTGGATTGAGGTACCTGGGTATTCCAGGATTGCCTGTTTTCTTTTGGACCGCCACCCAGGCCAAAAGGGATCATGACATTTTTCATACTAGAAACTTCTGTGTGCAGCCACAAGCTATTATGGGCTCTAGCATAGTTGATTAAGTCGTGTGAACTCTTACAGGGTAGACTAGCAGATGTAGGGGAAAGTAGGTGTAACGGTCTATCCATCGTAAGGTGCTAGCGCTTCTGAAAGACTATGTCTCGGTCATCCGTTTCTCAAACACCATGTAGTGCGAGAAACCAAATGGAGGCGATCGAGTCTTGTGGGGAAAAGTGCGCAAACCTCTGCAGAGTGTATAAACTAATCATGGTTAGCCGTGTCCCTGGTTATGGACATCTTGAGTATCTAGTACTTGGATTATCATGTGAATCTCAACACATTACTATAAAATTAAGTTTGAAAGGTTTGTTTAATGATGTTTAATTGGGATTGAGGATGCTGTCAACCATTCTCAATGTTTAACAACTACCATGATAGTTGAATAAAATTTATTCCTTTGCAGTAGGGAAAAATTTGCTTTACGCAAACTGTAACGATAGAGCTTTCCACCAGCCAAATATGCATATAGTATAGCTGTTTCATTCCATTACTCTCTATGTGTTACTTTGCCAGCATATTCCATGTGCTGACCCATTTTCGGGCTGCAACGTTGATGTTGCAGATTTTTCAGACGACGACTAAGGAGTTTTAGGTCGTGGTTCTATACTCAGTGATGCCGTTGGAGTTGATGGACTCACTTATCTTCTAAGCCTTCCGCTGTTATCGTTATTAGATGGCCTTAAGCCATATTTATTGTAATAAGTTCTCTATTGAGACACTTGATGTAATAAGTGTGTGATTGCTACTCTGTTATAAATCCTTCAAGTACTGTGTGGTGTCAGCATTACTGATCCAGGGATGACACCTGAGCACAGAGATCAGACTGTTTGAGGTCTGGTCGCTACAAAGATGGTATCAGAGCACACGCTGACTGTAGGACACGACCACTAAGCTAAAGACCTAGATCACTACTCACTCTCTTCTCTTCTGACCTCTCATCGTTTCTACTCTTTAGAATGGCGGATGCAAGGAACAAGTTCACGCAACCGGATGAAGATACACCCTTTGGACGTCACTTGAAGGAAGTCACTATATACCTGAACATAGGAGTACCAAGCTTCACCTGAAGAAGAGCGCTAGATGATTCAAGTTCAAGTTCCAAGAAGGACGTTCATACTAGTCACTGAGCCCATAAAGTTTTCTTTTGATGCACCAACTTGGAGTCTAGGAAAGAGCATGGCATCTCACATCGCCATGGGACGCATTGGAGAAGTCTACCGCAATGATCTCAAGGATACTATCTACCAGATTTGTGGGCGCCGAGATGAGCACTGGGAGATGATAAGCACCAGAAAGGATAGATCAATTGCAACTTTTATCCAGGAGTTAAACCAGCACATTCGATGTCAGGAGAACCAGATGTGCGCCGACATGATAGACCTGAAGAAGGCAAGGACAAGAATCAAGGAACTGGAGGAAGAGCTCAAGGCTACACGTGAAGATTATGAAGAGGAAATAGAAGTATTACTGGATAAGAATGCCGACCTAACAATGAAGATCGGGATATTTATGGGAGGCCCTACACCAGTAGATGAAGACGAAGAACCCAAGGAGATTCGCCCGGAAGACTACATCATCATCGACGACACCGACTCGGATCCAGATGATAGCGATGATGACTATGTTGATGAAGCCGGAGCAGATATCATGGAGTCTACAACCGAAGAATATTTCTAGTAGACCACCTCATCAGTAGTATTAGTCCACCATGTAAATACAGTAGTCCGAGCACTTTTGCGATAGTTAGATCGATTGTATGCCCTTGTTTGATTGAATGACGTGAATTGTTTGTTTTTGCCTCATGTGCATATGGGTAGTGTTTTCTCTTTAGACCCCCTCTATTCTTAAATGTCATCTTTTCTAAACCCTCAGATGCCTCCGAGACGTGACCTCGGATTTACCTTCCCACCGGAGCTCACCCAGTTGATCCAGCAACAGAACACATTGATGCAGTTGCTAGTCCAGAATCAAAATCAAGGGAACAACAACAACAACCCACCACCACCACCTGTTGATCACTTAGCCCGTTTTCTTAGGCTGAATCCGCCGGTGTTTTCCAGTAGCACCGAGCCGATAGTAGCAGATGATTGGCTCCGCAAGACAGCTAGAGAGTTGACCATAGCCGGATGCACAGATGCGGAGAAGGTGAAGTTTGCCGCACATTAGCTTGAAGGACCCGCAGCATCATGGTGGGAGAATTTCACAGCCACTTTCCCTGTCGACACTGTCACATGGGACCAGTTTCAGCAGGCTTTTCGAACTTCCCATATTTCAGCAGGAGCTATGGCCTTGAAGAAGCGAGAGTTTCGCAACTTGCGCCAAGGAGGACGGACAGTTGGCCAGTATGTGGAGGACTTTAGTAAATTAGCACGTTATGCCCCAGATGACGTTGCTACGGATGCAGCTAAGCAGGAGAAGTTTCTGGAAGGACTAAATGATGAGTTGAGCATGCAGTTGATGGTAGCAACCTTCAACAACTACCAGGAGTTGGTAGATCGTGCTCTTATGATTGAAGGGAAGCAGCAACAAATTGAAAATCACAAGAGGAAGTATGCACAAGGAAAGTACAATTCAGGAGCTCAGCAGAAGCCACGATTTACCCCTAGACCAGGAGGACATTTTCAGCATACCCATGGAGGAGGTAGCTCGCACAATCACAATGGCACCAAGAATGGTAATGGTAATGGAGGAAGCAACGGCCAGAACCGTACCAACCCATCAACCCCAGCCAAGAAAGACCTGAGCCAAGTCACTTGCTTTAAGTGTCAGAAGACCGGACATTATGCCAATGAATGTCCTGAAGGCTAGAATGGCAATGGAAGCTCTGGGAAGAAGCCGTACCCTTTCAACAGGGGACAGGTGAACCACGTTAACATGGAGGAGGTTGAAGAGCAGCCGGATGCAGTAATAGGTAAGTTTTTGGTTAAGTCATTTACTGCACTCGTTCTTTTTGATACTGGTGCATCGCATTCATACATATCAAGGGGATTTGTGGATAAGTATAACCTGCCCACTAAGGTTCTTAGAACACCTATGCTACTAAGCTCACCAGGAGCGGAATATATGGCCAATCAAGGATGTTTCCAAGTGCCATTAAGTATAGGAAGACATATTTTCCCAACGGATTTAATTATTCTGGAATCCCAAGGTTTGGATGTAATTCTCAGTATGGATTGGCTGTCGATGTATGGGGGAAACATCGATTGCGCCAGTAAGACAATTTTGCTTACGACGCCAGAAGGAAGAAGGATCAAGTATGTATCCGTGCATGCGCCAAATAGGACACAAGTAAATTCCTTATCAGGAGTTGTGCAGGAGGAAGTACCAGTGGTAAGTGATTTCCCTGACGTATTTCCAGAAGAGTTGCCAGGCATGCCACCGGATAGAGATATTGAGTTTTTGATTGAGCTTTTGCCAGGCACAGGACCAATATCGAAGAGACCATACAGGATGCCCGCAAAGGATTTAGTGGAGATTAAGAAGCAGATTAAGGAGTTACTGGATAAAGGTTACATTCGCCCAAGTTCGTCACCTTGGGGATCACCAGTACTTCTAGTGGAGAAAAAGGATGGTTGTTGATTATCGTGGGTTGAATGAAGTAACGATTAAGAACAAGTACCCACTACCAATGATCAATGATCTGTTTGATCGATTGCAAGGAGCTAAAGTGTTTTCCAAGATCGATTTGCGATCAGGGTACCATCAATTGAATATTCAGGAGCAAGACATACCTAAGACAGCATTCACCACAAGATATGGGCTGTATGAGTACACCGTTATGTCATTTGGTCCGACTAATGCATCTGCATATTATATGAACATGATGAACAAAGTGTTTATGGAGTTTTTGGATATGTTCGTCGTAGTGTTCATTGATGATATCCTTGTTTACTCGAAGAATGAGGAGGAGCATAAGGAGCATTTGCGTTTGGTACTTGGTAAGCTCAGAGAACATCAGTTATATGCGAAGTTTGGCAAATGTGAGTTTTGGTTGAAAGAAGTTGGATTTCTCGGACACGTTATATCCGGAGAAGGTATAGCAGTAGATCCCACTAAGGTTGATACCATGACAAATTGGGAAGCCCCAACAACAGTTGGAGAGATCCAGAGTTTTCTTGGACTCGCAGGATACTACCGGAGATTCATTGAGAATTTCTCAAAGATTGCGAAGCCTATGACGGAGTTGTTGAAAAAGGATACCAAGTTCATATGGACTGAGGAGTGTGAGGCTAGTTTCCAGGAGTTGAAGAAACGTTTGGTTACCTCACCAATATTGATTTTGCCAGATCAGACCAAGGATTATGAGGTGTATTGCGACGCTTCACGTCGAGGACTTGGAGCAGTGCTTATGCAGGAAGGAAGAGTGGTTTCCTATGCCTCACGACAGCTTAAGCCGCATGAGTCAAATTATGCTACGCATGATTTGGAGTTAGCAGCCGTAGTGCATGCATTGAAAACATGGAGACGTTTCCTCATTGGAAATCATTGTGAGGTGCACACGGATCACAAGAGTTTGAAATACATTTTCACGTAGAAGGAGTTAAACCTCAGACAAAGGAGATGGTTGGAGCTCATCAAGGATTATTATATGAGATTGCATTACCATCCCGGAAAGGCTAATGTAGTAGCTGACGCATTGAGCCATAAGAGCCATGTCAATACACTAATGACGGGAGAAATACCAAAGGAGTTAGCCGAGGATCTTCGTGAGCTATGTTTGTGAAAGTGCAAGTGATCGACTAGAGGGGGTGAATAGGCGATTTTTATGAAAGTCTTCAAAACATGGAAGTTTCGAAGACAAATGATAGAAATAAACCTATTACCATGCAGCAGAAGGTAGACTACACTAGGCAAACCATAGTCAAGTATTCAATGAAGTGAAAGCATAATGACTAATAGCAGCTAGGCAGTAAGGATCAGGTAGGAAGATATTGTGAAGCCAATCAGAACAAGCAGTCACTCAGTGAAGACAAAAGATAATGCGATCATAAAATGACTTCACAAGGACCAACAGTAAGTAAAGGGAAGGGAAGGATGAAACCAGTGACTCGTTGAAGACAATGATTTGTTTGACCAGTTCCAACTGTTGTGACAGTTGTACGTCTGGTTAGGGCGGCTAGGCATTTAAACCTGAGGACACACAGTCCCAGACACCCAGTCCTGAACACGCAGCTCAGGACACCCGGTCCTCACCGTATTCCCCTTGAGCTAAGGTCACACAGACCTCGCCCAATCACTCTGGTAAGTCTTCAAGGTAGACTTCCAAACCTTCACAGACTTCGTTCACCGGCGATCCACAATGACTCTTGGATGCTCAGAACGCGACGCCTAACCGGCTGGAGGATTCACAGTCCTTAAGTATAATAAGTCTTCAGATCACACAGACAGGAAGACTTAAGTGATGCCTAACACTCTTTGGCTCTGGGTGTTTAGGGCTTTATCCTCGCAAGGAATTCTCTCTCAAAGGCTTCGAGGTGGGTTGCTCTCAAACGACAAAAGCCGTACTCTAACTCTGAGCAGCCAACCGTTTATGGTTGTAGGGGGTGGGCTATTTATAGCCACTGGGTAACCCGACCTGATTTGTGCGAAATGACCTTGGGTCACTAAGGAACTGACATGTGTTCCAACGGTCAGATTTCAAACACACACGGCAACTTTACTTGGGCTACAAGCAAAGCTGACTTATCCAACTCTGGACAAGATTTGCTCTCATAGTCTTCACTCGAAGACATAGGATTTTGGTTAAGCATCAGTTCAGTCATTCTGACTGGTTCTCTTCGACCCCACTTAACAGTACGGTGGTTCCTATGACTCAACAAAGAAAAACACAGAACGACGAAACTGCCAAGTCTTCGCGCTCCATAGTCTTCACGCGATGTCTTCTCTTATCATAGTCTTCAATGTGAATGTCTTCACATACTACCTCTGACTTCAATGTCTTCATACATTTTTAGGGGTCATCTCTGGTAGGAAAACCGAATCAATGAGGGACTTCTACCTGTGTTATCCTGCAATTCTCACAAACACATTAGTCCCTCAACTAGGTTTGTCGTCAATACTCCAAAACCAACTAGGGGTGGCACTAGATGCACTTACAATCTCCCCCTTTTTGGTGATTGATGACAAACTAGTTGAAGTTTTCAACGGGGAATAGAATATGTGAAACTGTAAAGGATAGGTTATTGTCTTCATAAGTGGCAAAGGCTCCCCCTGAAGATGTGTATATAAGTAATTTGCTTTTGGTATGCAAATGCACATGGCAGGTTGTACTTGTGGAGATCCTCTTCAACTTATGATGACAATTCATCATGCATGAAAAGTATGTGAAGATAATGACATGCATAATGAAAAATGGACGTCTGCAAAATGATCTAAGTGCGGGATTTATCGTCGCACATGCGGAATTTATCATCGCATCACAGAAAAGCAAATAAGTAGCAGACGACCATCGAGTTTAAGTGTTACAACTCAAAGAACCAAATGTATCAAAACGCGAGAGTTGTAAACACTAGGTAAAATATAAAGCAACCGCCCATATGGACCCGCTTGAAGACTATCAAACTCATATGCTTCTCCCCCTTTTGTCAGTAAGGACCAAAAAGGTTTGAAGACATAGAGCATCTACTCGTTCCCATGAGGAGTAGGTGAAGCAGCAGGGTCGTCGGAGTTGGTTAGCGGTGCAGACGAACTCGGTGAAGTGGTGATTCGCGCCGAAGGTGGTGAGGTAGCATCGTCTTCATCATCAATGACACGTGCATTCACTGTTGCAGCAGAGGAGGAGAACTCAGAGTCTTCAAGAGATGGAGTACGTCACAGCATAGTCCTTCTTGGAGGTGTTGAGTCAAACTTGAAGCGTTCAGAGAAGCCATCCTCTTGAAGATCATCTTCAGAACTGATAGAGGCAAAGGTGTCCCGATGTTTCGATGAGATGGTGGCTATCGTTTTCTGTGGGAGTCGACCTTGACGATCCGACTACGAACGTGCGAGACGTCGCGCCTTAGCAATCGCTAAACCAACTTCCGAGGGGTTATTGACCACGTCGGAGCACGATCAACCTGACCACGAGGGCCTGTTTCCTGCGAGCAAACGAAGAACAAGCAAGAAACTGAGATTGCAATCTGGATATTGCGAATATAAGATGAAAGCTTTATTGATCAAGGTGGGGTTCTGTGACGTCTTAGTCTGGTCGTTAGACACAAACGAAGTACGAGAAGTTGCAGCTATGGCGAAATTTTAATCTAAACAAAACCCAAAGTCTAAACGATGCCCTAAGGGCTGTATATATGGAGGAAGAGAGGGGAATTTCGTGGCCCTTGAGGGTGGGGTCCGAAACCAACCCTAACTCTTGTTTCCCCACACATACGGACTCTAAAAATAGCCTATACTTAAGTATTTCGAAATTACATGGGCCTGGCCCATTAATAAGGTGACGCAGCACCTAGAATAGCCTATGGACGAATATTATGAAGTGGCATCTTGTATATTTCGTCCATGGCTTCATGCACTCCTTATGGCGGCTTCAAAGTCCTGAAATCATCACTTGTAACTCCGTTCTTGATCCCTTTGCCCGTGAAAATTTTGGCCTAAAAACTGCCCGGGGGTCTCCAGACTCTTTTTTTTCCGAGACCTACGCAGGCAAGGAAACACGAATCGGAATTTAGATTGATCTCAAGAACAAACCTAATATGAGAAGAACTCGGATTGGTGGTGGATATATGGTTACAGATTGGTGGTGGTATATGGATACAGATTGGTGGTGGTATATGGATACGGATTGGTGGTGGTATATGGATACGGATTCAGAACGGTGGCGGATAAGCAATGGTGGTAGATGGGCGATGATGATGGTGCGGCGGCGGCGTGACAACTTATGACCAGAACTCGAAACTCTAAAAGACTAGACTCTAAGACCAACAACTTGACACGACGATGCAACCGCAAATTCAACAAAGCAAAAACCCTAAAAAGATTATGCAAAGGCTCAGATTGGTTCGGATATGATGAACTAACCCTAATTTTTTTTGTGGCTTTTTTGTGGACTGTAGGTATGAAGAACAGACTCGATCTAATCTACGAAAAACTGTAAAAATCTCACCGAGCAACCTGGAAATCTGATACCACTTGATAGAGGCAAAGGTGTCCCGATGTTTCGATGAGATGGTGGCTATCGTTTTCTGTGGGAGTCGACCTTGACGATCCGACTACGAACGTGCGAGAGGTCGCGCCTTAGCAATCGCTAAACCAACTTCCGAGGGGTTATTGACCACGCCGGAGCACGATCAACCTGACCACGAGGGCCTGTTTCCTGCGAGCAAACGAAGAACAAGCAAGAAACTGAGATTGCAATCTGGATATTGCGAATATAAGATGAAAGCTTTATTGATCAAGGTGGGGTTCTGTGACGTCTTAGTCTGGTCGTTAGACACAAACGAAGTACGAGAAGTTGCAGCTATGGCGAACTTTTAATCTAAACAAAACCCAAAGTCTAAACGACGCCCTAAGGGCTGTATATATGGAGGCAGAGAGGGGAATTTCGTGGCCCTTGAGGGTGGGGTCCGAAACCAACCCTAACTCTTGTTTCCCCACACATACGGACTCTAAAAATAGCCTATACTTAAGTATTTCGAAATTACATGGGCCTGGCCCATTAATAAGGTGACGCAGCACCTAGAATAGCCTATGGACGAATATTATGAAGTGGCATCTTGTATATTTCGTCCATGGCTTCATGCACTCCTTATGGCGGCTTCAAAGTCCTGAAATCATCACTTGTAACTCCGTTCTTGATCCCCTTGCGCATGCCATCAACTCCATGCGTGTTCTTGCTCCAATGTTCATCCTTCTCCAAGCTAGGCCCTTCATTTGAAAGCAAAACAAATGTATCCAATTTAGGCAGCATCATAATCTCATGAACATTAGAATCATTACCAAGAAACGAAAGTACCTGGTAATTTAATTGGCGTGCGCGAGCTCTAGTAATTGGTCCAGTATATGTAACAGTAGGGGCTGTGGGTGTAACAATGGTATTGATGTTCTCATCAAGAACACATAAGCGTCAGCCCTTTCCATGTACGCCGACAGGTTTCATGGGCAACAAAGGCATTCTTGGTGGCAAGGTTGCGAATGCGGTTAACATCCACCAAGAGGCTTTACATCTGACGCTTAAGCCAGTCGTGATGTTTGTCCTGTTTCTGATGCAGCGCGACGAGAAGCTCTCGGTCATTGAGGACACGAGATCGTCTTTGAGGCCTTTGCACAATGGTGCTACCAGTGGCATCAGTTTGAGCACGAGGGGCACGTGTGTTTCCAGCAAGGGGATAAACACGAGACACTGCTGGAATTCCTTCAATGGGCTGGGTGAAGCTTTGGTGATTAGCATTGTGAACATAAATGGGATCCTTAGCAGGCTCTGGGTAAATGGCTTCAACTGACAGATCAACCTCGGGCAAGAATATAAGATGATTGCGCGCAGACGGCTAATAGTTGAAGGTTGAGTGACGCTTGATCAGACGCATGACCCAGGGAGCATAGAATTTCAACCCAAAGATGTTGGAGCCAGATGCAGCCAGCTGCCTGATGAAGAAGTCTTGAGCATTGAAGCTGATGCCATTGAAGATATAGAAAACCGAATTCTTCATTGCTCCTTCAAGCTTCGCTGCAGGTGAGTGTCCTTTGACTGGCCATAGAGTCTTCCTGATGATGTGGTAGATGGTGCGAGGCAGGTACTCTAGGTCTTCAACAAAGAACTCCTTAGGATATTCAGCATCTGGAGGCAAAGGCTTCATCATGCTCAGCATTTGACTCATGTTGGGTTCTGGCTTCTGAAAGATGCTGTCCAAGGCATCTTGGTGTTGTTGACAACCTGGTTCATAGTATTCACCAGGAGTGTGCAAGCCTGTGAGCTCAATGATGTCAAGAGCTTTAGCTTCATGATGGACATTGCCTGTCATCCACTTAAGGACCCAAGTCTTCGGATCCCTGTTGTAGCCTCGAATATGAAGAGTGGCATAGAATTGAAGCAACAATTCTTCATTCCAGTGCTCCTTGTCAGTGATGAACTGCAGCAGACCAACATCTCGAAAACAGTCCAATGCTTCTTCGAGGCAGCGCTGACCAGCTATAGCTTCAGAGTCAAGGCGCATATGTGGAAATATGCGCCCTTGATTGTATAGGACACAGGAATAATAGCTGCGCTGCTGATAGCTCCAAAACCGATCTGAGGTAATGCGCGGTTTGGTATAAGGGTTCTTGGAGCTGTTGAAGAAGGTATTATGTGCCACGAAGCCATTCGCATTGAAGACCCCAGGTGAAGTGGCAGTGCCTGGGAAACGTTGAAGTCTTGGATTGGGCTTTTGGACTTGAGGCCTGTGCTCGACGTGGTACTCAAATTGTGGACCAGCAGCAGGCGGAGGAGTCAGAATGGGCCATCGAACCATAACTTGCTGACCACGATCAAATGCCAGCTCCATTGTGTGAGGTCTTGGAGGGGGAACAGGGGCATTGGCATTGTCTTCATGGGCTTCAGGGGCCACATTGATTTCAGGTGCAGGCTCCACATCTGCTTCAGCCATGACTACGTCATTGGCTTCATTGGTGTTGGTGGTGGCAGCCTCAGGATTCTCAACCTCCACTTCAGAAGCTGGAGGGTCAGTCACGTTCTCCTCGAGAACAACATCTTGGTGAGACAGGCTGTAGCAACTCTTGGGGCTTCTTCTTCATCGGCTGATGCAGCCGGAACATCTTCAGCCAGTTTGGCTTCGGATTTAGAGACAGTCACAGTAGGAGTGGCATCTGGAAACACTTGACGTGCAACAGATTGGTGGTGCACTTCTCCTTCTGGAACGCTCGAAAGAGGGACTTGAGGCCTTGGTCCTTTGCGAAGCCTGCGTAACGCTGGCGACGCCTTTGGAGATGGAGTTGGCTGGGCCTCAAAGTCATCTTCTTCTTCTTGCCGGGGTGGTGTGACTTGTTGTTGGGGAGTACTCAGGGTGTCTTGTTGTTGTGGGTGATCAGCCCACGATGCATCTTGAGCAATTGGCGTCAGAGGACGACCAATGCTGATGAGTTCGCTGTTCGTGAGAACAGGCGATGATACCAAGTTGTGCTCGATCTGAGGAAGAACTACATCATCTTCAACATTGTCATGATGACCAATGTCTTCAGCAGCGGTGGGGTCAACTGCTGGAATGTCTTCAGCTTCATGAGCCTCTGTGGAAGCAGGCTCATGAACAATCAGTTGGCGCTCTTGGTGTGCAGATGCAGGGCGAACCATTGAGATAGGTTCAACAACTAAGGGCTCTGTGGGAGCAGCCCGATCCTTCTTAGTTTTGCGCTTCTTCTTGGAGGGAGCAGCATCAAAGACTTCAGGATTTTTCCTCTTTCTGGCTTTAGCCTCATCAATCCTCGTCTTCTTTAGTTCTGAAGCGGTTGACCTGACCTTTGGCTTCGAGCCAGTCATGCTGGCTGGGAAGACAATGGGATGTGCTTCCTGCCTTGGTGCTTCGGGTTCGGCCACAGCTGGCTTCTTCTTCTTCTTTGCAGCCATCCTGGGATCGATGCCAGGACGACCAAGAGCTTTGCGCTTCTCAGCCTCATTATAGTCTTGCACACACTTGTCAGCCAGGTTCTTCATGCGCTCACGAGAACCTTTATCTTCTTCACGCTTCTTGAGAAAGGCTTCTTTGAGCTCGTACAGCATGATCTTGAAGTTTTTGACATCTTGCACGCTGAGCTTTGCCATGTGCTTCTTGAACTGAGCTTTCTCATAGTCAATTTTGTGCTTCAGCTCAACTATGCACTGAGCTAGAGCTAGCTCAGAAGCAATGGCGCCAGAGAAGGCGACACCGAGGCCAATTGGAAGTTGCAGATCCTCAAAGCTGAGATTGGGGGTTTCAAACTACTCATCAATGAAGTTATGGATGATTGCCACATCAAAGAGAGGTAAATCATTGAAGATTTCTGCTTCTTCTTTGCTCTTGATCAGTTGCTCAAGAGCGTCATCTGCTAGATCTTCATCGCTGGACAGATCAATGGCGTCGTTGCACAGAATAGCAGTAGCAGTCAATTCTTGGCTGGTGTGTTGCAAAGGCATCTTTACTCTCAAGGGCTTGGAGATGCGTGACAAATCTTTAGACTGCACACTGTCTTCAGGAGGTGCAGTAGCCAGTGGCTTCACCCGTGAGATTTTTGGTGCTTAGGCAGGCTTTGAAGCTTTAGGCTTCTTCAGTTTCTTTGGCTTCGGCGGTGCAGGCGCTTCATCAGATTCAGCGTCATCTGCAAGCTCATCCACGGCTGTCCCTTGAACCTTGATATGAGTGATGAGACCTTCCAGGTTGTAGAAGGGCCCAACAAGATTGGGTTCAGCTTCGCGGGTGCCATCGGCACAGGGAGCAGAAGGACCAGGGTTGAAGTCTAGTCCCCATGGCTTCTTGTTTTGCTTAGCCGAATTCTTGGCAAACTGGAAGTTGCGCTTGAACAGATTGTCGTCACGACACCATAGCAATGACGATGGGTGTGCATCCGCAGGCTGTGGTCCACGAACCATGCAAGGATAGAAGCCTTGTTCAATGGCTTCATCGCTGGACCTGGGTTGAAGATTTCTATATAGGATGTCTCCCCATGGTCGCTTGATGGCATTCTTCTCAGCATATTCCTGGGTCACAAACCTGTACTTGAACCATTGTTCTGCCCAATATCTTCGAATCCATTGGATTCGGGTCTTGCGCTGATTGTAATCCTCTTCAGGATCTGTCTTGTAAAGCTCTGATAGGTCATCAGGCAAATCTCTTGACGTTCCCCCACGACGCTGTCTGCCACCCTTCCTTACTGATTTCTCTGCAGCCATGAACTTCAAACTGAGTGGCTTCAACACGTTCAAAGGCTTCAAAGGCTTTCGCTTGCTGGACAAACAGGAACTGGCTTCGGGAGAGTTAATGTGATGCTGTAAGAATTCTGCAAACGAATGCAGACTATGAGAACCAAGGGATTCTCCCACGGACATGTACCTATGACAGCATTAGAGATGCGAGGGAAGGGGAAGAGGTCATATGCATTCTCAGAAGATTTTGAAGATAAATCAGTTTAGAAGACATTGACCTCATCATGCGAAGACATTCACTTATATGTTGAGAGTTGGTTCCAGATTTGTATGAATCCGTGAATAAGTACAAGTGAGGTATCTAACTAGATATGAAGCTTAAGTGAATAGACTAGGCAGTATGAGATGCAGACAGGATAGATCTAACATTGTATAGGCAGAAACCTATTTTGGTAAACAGGATGAGTCTTTGAGGATCAAAAGGATGGCAAAAATAGAGTTGTATTTATCATGTGAAGAACTGCTAGATGGGAAGAGTAGGAGACCGACCAGTTCAATCCACCGTGCCCTAACTTGGCGATGGATGACACCTACGGCAGCAGAGGAGAGGACGATGTCCGCGGCCGGCGTGAGGACGGCGTCGGAGAAGTCACGGCAGCTATGCGCTTCGTCGCCAGCGTCGTCGAGAGCTAGCGGTGGCGCTAGGGTTTTGACGAGGTGGAGAGGTGGAAGAAGGTTTTCTTGACCGCAGGGGACATGTATTTATAGGGACATGGACGGCATAGTGTTATTACACAGGTGCCCCTTGCGATTCACATCTGAAGGACAGGTGGCCATCATGCAACATATCGGAGGTTGTTCCACGTTCCCACGCACGCCTGGATTGTCGGGTGGTCATTCCCACTTCTCCGGGTTTCAGGTGAAGGAATTAGCATTGAAAATGGACATAATGTTTGTCTCTGTATCTTCTGCTGACAAGGACGCATAGAAGATATTCGACAGTTTCAATAGAATGCATATGATTTGGAGAGATAGAGTTTGAGATAGAAAGCATAGAGAGGTTAGGGTCCGATCACATTCACTTAGTTCAAAAGATTCAACAAGAAGACATAGCTATAAGTGAATGCTGTAGAGGACAGAACACTAGTATATATATATATATATAAGACAATCAGATCAACATAGTGAAGATAATCATGAAGACAAGTTGAGATTGAAGCCAAACCAAATGTGAAGACATACCAAACGTAACGCCCTGAGTGAAACACTTCAAACAGAAAAATTTGGTGGTGGCGTTACCCACCGTATAGGAAGTATTAGACTCAGACACGGCGCACAATTATCGTGGCGCTTCGAAGTCAAATTCCACATTAATGTATTCACACTTAGAATGTAAGTCTTCATTGATTGAAGATATACTTTACTTCGTGTGTTGCACATCTAAGTCATCAATATGCATAAGTGTTAGGATGTGTGCCTGATCACAGGACATTTGAGGATTCCAAGATATTTAGCTCACACCGTAACTTGCAAAACCTCTTCTCATCCAAGGGCTTGGTGAAGA
This sequence comes from Triticum urartu, assembly GCF_056163025.1. Lineage (NCBI taxonomy): Eukaryota > Viridiplantae > Streptophyta > Magnoliopsida > Poales > Poaceae > Triticum > Triticum urartu. The sequence goes on from NC_141874.1 coordinate 339,086,411, forward strand.
TATCTGCCAATTTCTCTTCAGTATTGACGTGTATGATATCAGTATCTTCCTTCACAACATGATCTCTGAGAAAGTGATGACGAATTTCAATGTGCTTTGTCTTCGAGTGCTGAACTGGGTTGTTGGCAATCTTGATGGTGCTTTCGTTGTCGCAGTAGAGTGGCACTTGCTTCAGATGAATGCCATAATCTTTGAGTGTTTGCTTCATCCATAGAAGCTGAGTGCAACAAGATCCAGCAGCAATGTATTCAGATTCAGCAGTGGAGATGATAGAGGCGAGGGTCCCGATCTTTCGATGAGATGATATCTATCGATTTGGTGGAGACGACTTTGACGATCCGACTACAAACGTGCATGACGTTGCGCCTTAGCAATCGCTAAACCAACTCCGGGAGGTTATTGACCACGCTGGAGCACGATCAACCTGACCACGAAGGTCTATTCCTGCAAGCAATCGAAGAACAAGCAAGAATATGATTAAGCAATCTGAATATTGCGAGTATGGATGAAGTATTGATAAAAGTGGGGTTTCATAAGCGGTCTTGGTCTGGTCGTTGGACACAAACGAAGTACACGAAGTTGCAGCGATGGCTAACTTTTAACTAAATAAAACCCAAGTCTAAACGATGCCTTAAGGGCTATATTTATAGGGAAGAGAGAGGGGATTTTGTCCACCCTTGGCAATGTGGGACTAAAACACCTCCTAAGTCGTTTTCCCTACAATATGGACTCTAAAAATAGATTACATGGGCCTGGCCCAAAATAAGGTGGCGCAACACCAATAATAAGCTATGGACGAAATTTATGAAAGGCCATCTTGTATATTTCGTCCATCTTCTTGTATGTCATCATGGTGGCTTCAAAGTCCGGAAATCTCCACTTGAACCTCCGTTCTTGTTCTCTTTGCATGCACCTTCATCTCCGTGCTTGACCATGCTCCAATGCTCATCCTTCTTGTCCGTGCTAGGCCCTTCAATTGCAAGCAACACAAATGTATCTAAGTTAGGCAGCATCATATTCTCATGAGCACTAGAAACATTACCAAGAAACGAAAGTACCTGATAATTTAATTGGCGTATCTAAGCTCTAGCAACTGTTCCAAGAGGTAAAACAACAGGGGATATGGGTGTAACTGTGGTAGCCATGTCCTCATCATCCTCCCCTTATTGAAAACAAAGCCGTCCTCGGCGTTGCTTAATCTGAAATATGGCTAACAATAGAGACAAGGTGTACACGTTGTATATGTATAGGTCATCCATTTTAACTGATCTCAGTTTTGGCACATGTGACACAGTTATACAAGAGCACCCTTCAAAAGTCGTGAAAATAAAGCCAATATATTATCACAAGAAGTCAAAGGCATGAAAATATTGCAACTCAGTTTGCACATATAAGTGAAGCTCTTATTCATAATAAAAGATTGGCAATGCTCATCATTAAACCATCCCAACCTTGATGAACCATCACCAAGATTAGAGGTCATATCAAAATGATTAAACATTGGCACAACTATTTTCAAACGTATTTGATCCAAATCTGATCTTTTCACTGATTCACATGGTTCTTTTGCATCAATAGTTAATTCAATGGGTTCACTCAAAATTGTTTGATCACATGGCAAAGTCAAATCATGAACATAGTCCTCTAAAATAGCTGGTGTGATCAAAGTAGTGGGTAGCTCATCGCATGGTTCATTTAAATTGACAAGGAAATCATCATACTCATGTGGAGGTGGAAGATCGGTACCTTTGTCATTACCTCTGATGATCAACAAAGATGATGTAGGCACTCTAAGTGGCGACACGTCACATGGTGGAGCTGATGTAGTGCTCTCAACACTGGATGTTGTTGCCATAGGAGACGCAGTGGTGGAAGGAACAACCGTCGCAACTCGTGGGATTTGCACCTTCCGCTTGTTTATCTTGTGGGCAACACATCTTGTTATCTCTTGTTCAGCTTTGCAAGCAAGACGAAACAAACGGTCCATAGGATAACATGTTTCATGAATTAGTATCTCCTGAATGTCACGGTTTAATCCTCCCCAAAATCTATCCATAAAATCTTCTTCACTTTCTTCTAAAGAGGAATGCAACAAGGTAGTTTGTAAAGTATCATAATATTTCATTACAGTGTCACTACCTTGTTTTAAATGTTGCAACTTTTTAATCATGTCACGAGTATAATAAGCGGGGACGAATGTATGTCGCATGGCAAGTTTCAAATCATCCCAAGTAATAGGTATATAATCAGGGTGTAACCGACAATATTCACTCCACCAAACTAAAGCATAACCATTGAAAGAACCAACCGCAACCTTAACTTTTTTACATTCATCAAAATTATGGGAAGCAAATATAATATTTATGTCGAACTCCCATTCAATATATAAAGCAGGTCTAAAACGGCCATTAAATGATGGTATAGAAACATTAACCTGATCATGTGCATTTGGATGTTTATGCACCTCTCGTGATCGTTGTGGAATTTGCATAGGTGGTGGCACGTCTTCCGCGATCGACAAAGCCCATGGATTGACTCTAGATCCTGTCATGATTAGTAGAAACAAGAAACAAAATCCAAAAATAATGTTCCTATAACTACTAGGATGTGGTAGTAAAACGCTCACAGTAAAGCAAATATCAATGTCTTACAATGTCTTACCATGCAGCAGGCGGTGATCGGCAACCAGCGGTGTCAAGTAACTCCAAAAGTTGGGTAAAGCGATTGCTAGGTGAGCGTATGGATAGACGGTGTAGAAATATGTGGAGCTGGGTTGGCTTTATATATGTGGGAAAAAAATGCTACAACCACGTTAATTAGTGCAAGCTGAAAATTCGTTCAAAGTGGTCGAGTGCTGGTTCTAGGCTAGACTGTACTAGAGACGCGAGCCTAAGACACAGAAGAAATTCACGATATGCCGCGAACACCAGCCGTATTGTTCTTTTAACCACACCTTTTTTACAGCAACAAGACACGTGGTACAAACCTCCTTTTTTCTCTTTTTCTTTTATCAGTTCTCCAAAGAAATCCAACCGAGTGAGGCAACCTCTTTTTTTTACCACAGCCAAAGTACTACTACGTACTAGTAGTCTATATCACAAGGAACACTGGGTTTTTTTTTTGCCAAGAAAACTGCCAGAAATTGGAAACCACCAACCGATTGTTTTTTTTTTCAACAGAGACAAACGAATCTGAACACCTCTTTTTTCTTTCCTTGCTGCGATCTCCACCCCTCCTGTAATGCAACCTGCTCTTTTTTTATTTAACAACAAACGTGCCACACAAGGACATCAAATCAGCCACCAACCAATCGGATGGGCACTTTCCTTTCACTTTACCTCTTTCCTCCTTATTCTGTTTTTCTTTCTTGGCCGATCAGAATTGCCTTTTTTTTCAATCGCTTTGATTTCCTTCCAAATCGCACAAACTCCTACGTAAAAGAAACAGATCCGTAGCTTTCCTTATTTTTTTCTTCCAAATGTGGAAACAACCACCTCTCCTTGATTTACGCGCAGATTTATTTCCTCCTTTCCGTTTTTTTTCAAACAAACACCACGTAAGAGCTAAGGCAACCTCAAACGGTGCACTTTTTTTTCACTCTTTCTAAAACAAATTCCAATCCGGATGTAACTCTTCTTTCCTTCTTTTAAATTGAGCGCTAAAATCCCAGCCTATTATTTCGGGATTTCCATGAGAGCTAATCTGCAACTTCTCTTTCCTTTTAAATCTCTTTCTTTTAGGCCGCACCAAACTTGCCTTTTATTTCTTCAAGATCCTTTCCAAACCGACCAGTTTAGGCGTGAAGCAAGTCCTCGGGCCAGCACATAAAATCGTTTTTCTTTTTATTTTTCTCTGATCCGACTTGCCTATTTCTCTCTCTCTCTCTTGGAAACTCACGTGATCTCTTTCCTTCAATTCTGCCCAAAAGTACTACGAGATCACGTTACATACAGTACTACGAGATCTCACTCAAAAGGCAACCGACCCCCCCTTTTTTTTGCCGATCGAAACTTGCCTATTTATCTCCCACGTTGGCTGCTCCTATTTTCTTTGATTATTTTTTCTCCTTAATTTTCGCCAAGGAGACTTCCAGAACGTGGAAACCACCAACCGAAATCAGCCAACTAGTAAGACTTCCTTTTTTTTTCTCCAAACGTGATGATCCAAGGCAATTGATTTTTTAACTTCCAAAATCTTTCTCGAAAGAAACGGATCTGTACGCCCAAACAACCGACATGCCAACTTTTTTTTTCTCCGATCTCCACTTCTTCTATATGAAATCTGCTCCTTTTCTTTTTGCCCAACTCTTTCTTCCGAGATAAACAACCGATCAATAGTCCTTTATGCTCTCCCCTTTTCTGTTCCAACGTAGCAACTCAATTTTCTCTCTCGAAGATGAATACGACTGCAAGATGAACTGGTGAGATGATGATGATGAACGACGGCGGTGAGTGGTGATAGCAGAAGATGACAACAAAGATGGTATATGCGGATGCTGCGTGAACAAAACGTGACCAGAACTCGAAACTCTAAAAGACTAGACACTAGAAACCAGCAACTCGACACACGATGCAACCAAAATTTCAACCATGCAAAAACTAAGTGATAATAGCGAAAGGCTCAGACTGTCTGGGATACGGATGAACTAATCTAACTCTCCTTTTTTTGTGGCTTTTTCGTGGACTGTAGGTATGAATGACAGATGTGATCTAAACTATGAAAAACTGTAAAATCTCACCGAGCAACCTGGCTCTGATACCACTTGATAGAGGCGAGGGTCCCGATCTTTCGATGAGATGATATCTATCGATTTGGTGGAGACGACTTTGACGATCCGACTACAAACGTGCACGACGTTGCGCCTTAGCAATCGCTAAACCAACTCCGGGAGGTTATTGACCACGCTGGAGCACGATCAACCTGACCACGAAGGTCTATTCCTGCAAGCAATTGAAGAACAAGCAAGAATATGATTAAGCAATCTGAATATTGCGAGTATGGATGAAGTATTGATAAAAGTGGGGTTTCATAAGCGGTCTTGGTCTGGTCATTGGACACAAACGAAGTACACGAAGTTGCAGCGATGGCTAACTTTTAACTAAATAAAACCCAAGTCTAAACGAAGCCTTAAGGGCTATATATATAGGGAAAAGAGAGGGGATTTTGTCCACCCTTGGCAAGGTGGGACTAAAACACCTCCTAAGTCCTTTCCCCTATAATATGGACTCTAAAAATAGATTACATGGGCCTGGCCCAAAATAAGGTGGCGCAACACCAATAATAAGCTATGGAGGAAATTTATGAAAGGCCATCTTGTATATTTCATCCATCTTCTTGTATGTCATCATGGTGGCTTCAAAGTCCGGAAATCTCCACTTGAACCTCCGTTCTTGTTCTCTTTGCACGCACCTTCATCTCCGTGCTTGACCATGCTCCAATGCTCATCCTTCTTGTCCGTGCTAGGCCCTTCAATTGCAAGCAACACAAATGTATCTAAGTTAGGCAGCATCATATTCTCATGAACACTAGAAACATTACCAAGAAACGAAAGTACCTGATAATTTAATTGGCGTATCTGAGCTCTAGCAACTGTTCCAAGAGGTAAAACAACAGGGGATATGGGTGTAACTGTGGTAGCCATGTCCTCATCAGGAGAGAGATACACAGTTCTGCTTCTCTGGAGACCAACATACAAGTGATCGTCCCAGAAAATGACATGTGCCTTATGTAGACTTGCGATCCACCTTGTCACCAGCATAATCAGCATGCGAGAATCCAACCAGATCAAACTCTGTGCCCTTTGGATACCATAATCCTAGTGTTGGGGTGTGAGCCAAATATCTAAGAATTCACTTCACAGCTAGGTGATGCGATTCCTTTGGTGCCGCTTGGAACCGGGCACACATGCAAACACTAAGCATGATATCTGGCCAAGATGCACATAGATAAAGTAAAGAACCAACCATGGAGTGGTATACCTTTTGATCGAACTCTTTACCATTGTCGTCGGGACCCAGATGATGTTTGGCTAGCATTGGCGTCATGAAGCCTTTGCAGTCTTGCATCCCAAATTTCTTCAGGCAATATTTGAGGTACTTCTCTTAAGATATGAAGATGTCGTTGCGTTGTTGACGTATTTGAAGACCAAGGAAGAACTTCAACTCACCCATCATGGACATCTGATATTGCTCTTGCATCATATATCCAAACTCTTCAGTGTATTTCTGATTGGTGCAGCCGAAGATAATGTCATCCACATATATTTGGCACACAAACAATTCACCATCATATGTCTTCGTGAAGAGAGTGGGGTCGAGGGAACCAAGTTTGAAGCCTTTGCTCTTCAGCAAGTATTTGAGTGTGTCATACCAAGCCCGAGGAGCTTGTTTGAGGCCATACAGCGCCTTGTTGAGCTTGTACACCATGTCAGGATGTTTTGGATCTTCAAAGCCAGGCGGTTGTGCAACATACACTTCTTCATCAATCTTGCCATTGAGAAAAGCGCTCTTCACATCCATTTGATACAGAAGAATGTTATGATGATTTGCATAGGCCAGCAGTATGCATATGGCTTCAAGTCTAGCCAAAGGAGCAAATGTTTCATCGAAGTCAATCCCTTCAACTTGAGTGTACCTTGAGCAACGAGACGAGCTTTGTTTCTGACAACTTGACCAGGCTCATCTTGCTTGTTGCGATATATCCATTTGGTGCCTATTATATTGTGCTTGCGAGGATCAGGACGCTTAACCAGTTCCCATACATTATTCAGCTCAAACTGTTGAAGCTCTTCTTGCATAGCTTGAATCCATTCAGGTTCCATGAAGGCTTCTTCAACTTTCTTGGGTTCAGATATTGAGACAAATGCGAAGTGCCCACAGAAATTTGCTAGTTGTGTTGTCCTTGAACGAGTGAGTGGACCTGGTGCATTGATGCTATCAATTATTCTCTCAATCTGTACTTCATTTGCGACACCAGGATGTACCGGACGAAGATTTTGCTCTTGCTGATCATTGTCATCGTTAGAAGGATTGTCTTCAGGATGACCATTGTCTTCAGTTTGATCATTGTCTTCAGGTTGATCAGGTGCGGAGATGATAAGTTCCTCTTCAGGCTGAGCTTCAGAAGGTATGATTTCTCCAGTTCCCATAAGTTTGATTGATTCACTGGATGGAACTTCATCTAGCACATCTGGCAGGTGCTCTTTTTGTGAGTCGTTAGTCTCATCGAACCACACATCCACTGTTTCAACCACTTTGTAATGAAAGAGGTTGAAGACTCTATAGGAGTGCGAATCCTTTCCATATCCAAGCATAAAACCTTCATGTGCTTTTGGTGCAAATTTTGAAGTGTGATGTGGATCCTTGATCCAGCACCTGGCACCAAATACTCTGAAGTAACTGACATTTGGCTTCTTGCCAGTAAGGAGCTCATAGGATGTCTCGTTGAGAAGCTTGTGAAGATAAACACAGTTGATGATATGGCATGCAGTATCAATGGCTTCAGGCCAGAACTTTCTTGGAGTCTTGTATTCATCAAGCATCGTCCGGGCCATCTCAATAAGTGTTCTGTTCTTGCGTTCCACGACGCCACTCTGCTGTGGTGTGTACGGAGCTGAGAATTCATGTGTAATGCCCAAAGTATCAAGATAAGTGTCTAGACCAGTGTTCTTGAATTCAGTGCCGTTATCACTTCTGATGTGCTTGATCTTGACGCCATAGTTGTTCATGGCTCGATTGGCGAAGTGTCTGAAGACATCCTGCACTTCAGTCTTGTAGAGGATTATATGCACCCAAGTATATCTTGAATAATCATCAACAATGACAAAGCCATAGAGACAAGCAGTAGTAGTAAGAGTTGAGTAATGAGTGGGACCGAAAAGATCCATGTGGAGCAGTTCGAAGGGTTGAGTCGTTGTCATGATTGTCTTCGAGGTATGCTTGGCCCTCGTCATCTTTGCTGCTTCACAGGCACCGCATAAGTGATCCTTCTTGAACTTGACGCCCTCGATGCCTATGACATGCTTCTTCCTTGCAAGGGTGTGGAGGTTCCTCATGCCAGCATGCCCTAGCCTCCGATGCCAGAGCCAGCATTCAGAAGCTTTTGCTAGAAGACATACGACAAGTTGTGGTCCTGCTGAGAAATCTACCATGTACAAATCATCTTTCCGATACCCTTCAAACACTAGAGACTTGTCAGATTCCATTAGAACAAGGCAACGATATTTTCCAAACATCACAATCATGTTTAAATCGCAAAGCATTGAGATAGACATTAAGTTGAAACCAAGGGATTCAACAAGCATGACTTTATCCATGTGTTGATCCTTTGAGATTTCAACTCTACCTAGACCCAATACCTTGCTTTTACGAGTGTCAGCAAATGTGATGTGACTTTTGTCAGATGGACGTAAGGTTGAGTCCATGAGAAGACTTCGCTTGCCAGTCATGTGATTAGTACACCCACTATCAATAATCCATTCTGAAGCAGCTGGTGTCGTACCCTACAGTGCAGTTAGGGGGATAGGCTTCACGAAGAGAATTGTGAAGAATAAACATTTGACGAGCAAGTGGATTATGAAAGCTTAGATCGAGGTTAGGACTGATAGGGCAAGTGGCAAGCGACTCAGGAACAAAATACATAGTAAGACCATTTGGGCATTTGATCTTGCGCCCTACAAGATGTTTAAGGTCCCTAGCAATAGCTTCAGATGATTTTGGTTTTCGGCTGGAGACCTTTCCCTGCAAAAGAGAGTTAAGCTTTCTTAGCCACCCACATCTTCAAGGGTGGCTTCGAAGCAATGAGTCTAAGTGCAGCATCTGAGAACTTTGGCTTTGGAGCCCTAGCAAAAAGTCTTGCAGGTGGGCAATAGTACTCATAAGAATAAGCAGAATAGTTCTTGGTCTTATGAACATGGCGGTTTGATGAAACGCGCTCATATTCATAGGCCTGAGTATGACTTCCCTGCAAAACATTTGCGTTAGTGCGACTCAGGTGAGTCCTCTATCTATATGAAGCCTTTGGACCGTATGAAGCCTGTGGTCTGGGGTTTGTCTTCTTCATGTGTGGTGTCATGACGACATTCACAGGAAGATTCTCCAAACATCTTTTTGGCACCCAGACTTTCTTCATAGGCGGCCCATTCCTGCAGTTAGTACCAATGTACCTGGCAAACACTTCACCATTCTGATTCTTAAACAGTTTATAGTTTGCATCAAAGGATTCATCAATAACAATGGGATTAGCACAAGTGAAGCCAGATAGGCTAGATGGATCCGCTGAAGGTTCCTTTGTAGCAACCCATGTGGTTTTGGGGTACTGCTCAGGTTTCTAGTAAGAGCCATCAGCATTCATTTTCCTTTCGAACCCAACACCCTCTTTCCTAGGGTTTCGGTTCAGGATCTGCCTTTTGAGGACATCACATAGTGTCTGATGCCCTTTGAGACTTTTGTACATCCCTGTTTCAAGCAATGTGTTCAACCTAGCATTCTCATCAGCAATAGCAGTGGTATCCTCAGCAGAGGGGTTAGTTACCACATCAACAGTTGAAGATATTGCAATAGTAGCAGCAGTAGAACACCCAGCAACAGAAGTACTGTTGTCACGCTCGATGCATTTAAGACATGGTGGTTCAAATCCTTCCTGAGCTGAACTAATCTGTTCGGCGCGAAGTGACTCGTTTTCCTTTTGAAGATCTTCATGAGCCGCTCTCAATTTCTCAAGATCTTGCTTCCTTTGAAGATAATCATAGGAAAGCTTTTCATGAGTTGTTGAGAGCGTTTCATGACGACTTTCAAGTTCCTCATACTTAACGTGAAGATTTTTTATGTCTTCAATTAAGGACTAAGATCGAGTCATTTCAGCGTCTAACAGATCATCGCTTTTGTCTAACAGTTTTTGAATATGTTCCATAGCTCTCTGTTGTTCAGTTGCAATTTTAGCAAGTGTTTTGTAGCTGGGTTTGGAACCACAACCAGAGTCATCTTCACTAGATGTTTGATAGTGAGTAGTGCGTGTGTTTACCTTGGCACCGCGTGCCATGAAGCAGTAGGTAGGAGCGGAGTAGTCCTTGTCATTTGCATCGGTGTCGGTGACGGAGTCATTGTCTTCAGTGTTGAAGATGGACTTGGCAATGTATGCTATAGCCAGACTCGCAACGCCAGAATCGGACTCCTCCTCAGACTCCACCTCCGCCTCCTCAGAAGCGGACTCCTCCTCTGAATCCATTTCCTTGCCAACAAACGCACGTGCCTTGCCAGATGAGCTCTTCTTGTGTGATGAAGACTTTGAGGAGGACTTGGAAGAAGACTTTGAGTATTTCTTCTTCTTCTTGTCATCAGAATCATACTCCTTGCTCTTCTTTTTCTTCTTGTTCTCATTGTCCCACTGCGGACACTCAGAGATGTAGTGGCCAGGTTTCTTGCACTTGTGGCATGTTTTCTTCTTATAGTCATGAGCAGAAGCTTCATAATTCCTTGAGCTTGATCGTGAGGACTTTCTGAAGCCTTTCTTCTTGGTGAATTTTTGGAACTTCTTCACAAGCATAGCAAGCTCCTTTCCAATGTCTTCAGGATCATCAGAACTGCTGTCAGATTCTTCTTCAGATGAGGTGACAGCTTTTGCCTTCAAGGCATGAGTTCACCCATAGTTGGGACCGTAGATATCTCTTTTCTCAGAAAGCTGAAACTCGTGTGTGTTGAGCCTCTCAAGTATGTCAGACAGATCGAGTGTCTTGAAGTCAGGACGTTCTTGAATCATCAGGGCTAGGGTGTCAAACGAGCTGTCAAGTGATCTCAGGAGTGTCTTGACGACTTCATGCTTGGTGATCTCAGTGGCGCCGAGGGCTTGAAGCTCATTTGTGATGTAAGTGAGTCGATCAAACGTGAGCTGGACATTCTCATTGTCATTTCTCTTGAAGCGGTTGAAGAGTTTGCGAAGGACTCTGATTCTCTGATCTCTCTGGGTTGAGACGCCTTCGTTGACCTTGGAGAGCCAGTCCCAGACTAGCTTAGATGTTTCCAAAGCACTCACGCGGCCATACTGTCCTTTGGTCAGATGACCACAGATGATGTTCTTGGCAGTGGAGTCCAGTTGAACGAACTTCTTGACATCAGCAGCGGTGACACCTTCACCAGCCTTGGGAACGCCATTCTTGACGACATACCATAGGTCGACATCATTGGCTTCAAGATATTCAGTAGGGATATTCAGTTGACATCAGCAGCTCTGATACCAATTGAAAGTGCTAGTGATCGACTAGAGGGAGGGTGAATAGCCGATTTTTATGAAAGTCTTCAAAACATGGAAGTTTCGAAGACAAACGATAGAAATAAACCTATTACCATGCAGCGGAAGGTAGACTACACTAGGCAAACCATAGTCAAGTATTCAATGAAGTGAAAGCACAATGACTAATAGCAGCTAGGCAGTAAGGATCAGGTAGGAAGATATTGTGAAGCCAATCAGAACAAGCAGTCACTCAATGAAGACAAAAGATAATGCAATCATAAAATGACTTCACAAGGACCAACAGTAAGTAAAGGGAAGGGAAGGATGAAACCAGTGACTCATTGAAGACAATGATTTGTTGGACCAGTTCCAACTGCTATGACAGTTGTACGTCTAGTTAGGGCGGCTAGGTATTTAAACCTGAGGACACACAGTCCCGGACACCCAGTCCTGAACATGCAGCTCAGGACACCCGGTCCTCACCGTATTCCCCTTGAGCTAAGGTCACACAGACCTCGCCCAATCACTCTGGTAAGTCTTCAAGGTAGACTTCCAAACCTTCACAGACTTCGTTCACCGGCGATCCACAATGACTCTTGGATGCTTAGAACGCGACGCCTAACTGGCTTGAGGATTCTGATGAGGACATCAATACCATTGTTACACCCACAGCCCCTACTGTTACATATACTGGACCAATTACTAGAGCTCGCGCACGCCAATTAAATTACCAGGTACTTTCGTTTCTTGGTAATGATTCTAATGTTCATGAGATTATGATGCTGCCTAAATTGGATACATTTGTTTTGCTTACAAATGAAGGTCCTAGCTTGGAGAAGGATGAACATTGGAGCAAGAACACGAATGGAGTTGATGGCATGCGCAAGGGGATCAAGAACGGAGTTACAAGTGATGATTTCAGGACTTTGAAGCCGCCATAAGGAGTGCATGAAGCCTTGGACGAAATATACAAGATGCCACTTCATAATATTTGTCCATAGGCTATTCTAGGTGCTGCGTCACCTTATTAATGGGCCAGGCCCATGTAATTTCGAAATACTTAAGTATAGGCTATTTTTAGAGTCCGTATGTGTGGGGAAACAAGAGTTAGGGTTGGTTTCGGACCCCACCCTCAAGGGCCACGAAATTCCCCTCTCTTCCTCCATATATACAGCCCTTAGGGCGTCGTTTAGACTTGGGTTTTGTTTAGATTAAAAGTTCGCCATAGCTGCAACTTCACGTACTTCGTTTGTGTCCAACGACCAGACCAAGACGTCACAGAACCCCACCTTGATCAATAAAACTTTCATCTTATATTCGCAATATCCAGATTGCAATCTCAGTTTCTTGCTTGTTCTTCGTTTGCTCGCAGGAAACAGGCCCTCGTGGTCAGGTTGATCGTGCTCCGGCGTGGTCAATAACCCCTCGGAAGTTGGTTTAGCGATTGCTAAGGCGCGACGTCTCGCACGATCGTAGTCGGATCGTCAAGGTCGACTCCCACAGAAAACGATAGCCACCATCTCATCGAAACATCGGGACACCTTTGCCTCTATCAAGTGGTATCAGATTTCCAGGTTGCTCGGTGAGATTTTACAGTTTTTCGTAGATTAGATCGAGTCTGTTCTTCATACCTACAGTCCACGAAAAAGCCACACAAAAAAAAATTAGGGTTAGTTCATCATATCCGAACCAATCTGAGCCTTTGCATAATCTTTTTAGGGTTTTTGCTTTGTTGAATTTGCGGTTGCATCGTCGTGTCAAGTTGCTGGTCTTAGAGTCTAGTCTTTTAGAGTTTCGAGTTCTGGTCACAAGTTGTCACGCCGCCGCCGCACCATCATCATCGCCCATCTACCACTTTTGCTTATCCGCCACCGCTCTGAATCCATATCCATATACCACCACCAATCCGTACCCATATACCACCATCAATCTCTATCCATATACCACCACCAATCCGTACCCATATACCACCATCAATCTCTATCCATATACCACCACCGCTACCATATACCACCACCGCTGCCATATACCACCACCATATATCCACCACCAATCCGAGTTCTTCTCATATTAGGTTTGTTCTTGAGATCAATCTCAATTCCGATTCGTGTTTCCTTGCCTGCGTAGGTCTCGGAAAAAAAAAGAGTCTGGAGACCCCCGGGCAGTTTTTAGGCCAAAATTTTCACGGGCAAAAATATTTTTTCCCTATCCTATTTTTAGGCTTTTCTGAGTCTTTTGAGCCACGTGCCATCATAGTGATTTTTTGTCGCACTTTTTCGTCGTCGCTGCCCTGATTTCCGAAAAAAAAAAGTGAAAAAAAAAATTTCGTGCCCATCCTATTAGTTTGACGAGGGAAGAGTTTTGAGACACTCGCCATTATAGTAATTTTTCGCAAAAAAAAAAAAAAAAGAGGAGCGCAAAAAAAAAAAGAGGAGCGCAAAAAAAAAAAAGAGGAGCGCAAAAAAAAAGCAAAAAAAAAAAAGTTCCAGAGTGTGCTTTTCCCTGATTTACGTGCAGCGCCGTGATTTTGTTAGTGTTCTAGGCTCGCGTCTCTAGCACGGTCTAGCCTAGGACCAGCACAGTACCGTCGTTGAGCGTTTATTCAACTTTGCATCTCTGAATTGATTATTGCTGACCCTTTTTGCTACCATACTATAAGCCTTCCCAGCTCCACATACCTCTACGTCGTGCGTTTGACTCTCCCTGGCAATCGCTCTATCCAAGCTTTTGAGAGTTTTGACTACAACGGTTGCCGATCACCGCCTGCTGCTGGGTAAGAACTGGTAAGAATTTGAGATTTGCTTGACGGATTTGTGACACCCGCCACCACCACCTCTTGTTAGTATTCTGTAGGATCATATTCTTGTGTGTTTTCTATTGTTGCTAACCATGGCAGGATCACAAGCCGACGAGACTGACTGGGAGAACATGACGAATCAGGAGTTGCATGATAAATTTCAGCAAATGATGAATGGACAGGTGCAGGATGTGCTAAACAGATTTGAAGAGGCCATGGAGAAGATAGATGACATGGAGAAGACGTTCGAAACAAAGCTCGATAACAGGTTTAATGAATTGCTCGCGCGTCTTCCACCACCACCACCGGCTGCACCTAACGCACCTCTACAACAACAACAACGACGACTACCTACACATCGTGAAACAGCCCTCCGCCGAGCGAGCCGTCTCCCTCTTGCACCTGGCCAAACTGTTGGTGCTCCTGTTGCTACTTCTGTGGCTCCTGCTGCTGATGCGGAGGAGGATGATTTTGCTAGCGATTACGAGGATGAGGTTGATCAAAATCAGAACTACGTGCCACCACCAGCACAGCAACCATCAGGTCGTCCACATGCAAATAATGGCAATGGTAGGGCTCACCCTCAGGTACGAGATCATGACCATCTCCCTAAACTAAAATTGAATATTCCACCATTTGAGGGTAGATATGTTCCTGATATATACCTTACTTGGGAGTTAGAAACTGAACAACGATTTACATGTTTACAATATCCCGAGGAGAGACGTGTTCCTGCTGCTGTTTGTGCATTCACTAGTTTTGCATGTGTTTGGTGGTCTGAGCATTGTAGATTATATCCCATTCCTGCTACTTGGGCTGCTTTGAAAACTGCTATGCGTACTCGTTGGGTTCCACCATATTATCAACGTGAATTACTTCAAAAATTGCAGCGCTTAAGACAGGGAAAAAATTCTGTAGAAGAATATTATCAGGAATTACAAACTGGCATGATTAGATGTGGTATTGTTGAGGAGAATGAAGCTATGCTTGCACGTTTTATGGGTGGATTAAATAGAGAGATTCAGACGATTCTAGAGTATAAGGAGTATACTAATATCACTCGTTTATTCCATCTTGCTTGTAAAGCTGAACGTGAAGTGCAGGATCGACAGGCATTGGCGCGGACTAACTTTTCTGCAGGTCGACCTTCTTCATGGACACCACGTGCATCATCTACTTCCACACGTTCTGCTTCACCGGCGCCTCCGTCGGCTGCCACCTCCAACCGTGATACAATAAAGCAGGCACAATCACCACTATCTGCCAAGAGCACACCTTCTGGGCCTGCAAAGAGCTCTTCTTCACCCATGGCATCAACAGGGCAGACACATGATATTATTTGTCGACGTTGCAAGGGTGGAGGTCATTATGCGAGAGAATGCCCATCTAAGCGTGTGATGATTGTTACTGAGGATGGTGGGTATGAGTCCGCTAGTGACTATGATGAGGAGACTTTGGCTCTTATTACACGTGACGAACACGGTGGAGATGATTCTGATCATGAGACGCAATACATGGCTCCTGAAGATGCTGACAGGTATGAATGTTTAGTTGCTCAACGTGTTTTGAGTGTGCAGGTTACACAAGCTGAGCAAAATCAGAGGCATAATTTGTTCCATACAAAGGGAGTTGTGAAGGAACGTTCTGTTCGCGTGATCATAGATGGAGGGAGTTGCAACAACTTGGCTAGCATCGAGATGGTGGAGAAGCTATCTCTCACCACAAGACCACATCCACATCCTTACTACATCCAATGGTTCAACAACAGCGGCAAGGTTAAGGTAACACGTACTGTTCGTGTGCATTTTAGTATCTCTACATATGCTGATTATGTTGATTGTGATGTGGTACCTATGCAAGCATGTTCCTTATTACTTGGTAGACCATGGCAATTTGATAAAAATTCTATTCACCATGGTAGAAACAATCAGTATACTCTTGTTCATAAGGATAAAAATATTACTTTGCTTCCTATGACTCCTGATTCCATTTTGAAAGATGATATTAATAGAGCTAATAAAGCAAAACAGGAGAAAACTAAGAGTGAAAATCAGATTGTGGCAAAAGAATTTGAGCAACAAATGCAGCCTAATAATAATAAACAATCTAGTGTTGCTTCTGAAATTAAATTGAAAAGTGCATGTTTACTTGCCACCAAATCTGATATTGATGATCTAGATTTTAGCAAATCTGTTTGCTATGCTTTTGTGTGCAAAGAGGCATTATTTTCATTCGAGGACGCGCCTTCCTCTTTGCCTCCTGCTGTCACTAACATTTTGCAGGAGTTCGCCGACGTCTTTCCACAAGACGTGCCACCGGGATTACCACCTATTCGCGGGATTGAGCATCAAATTGACTTAATTCCCGGTGCATCATTACCCAACCGTGCACCATACCGTACCAATCCAGAGGAGACGAAGGAGATTATGCGTCAAGTACAAGAACTGCTCGACAAAGGTTATATACGCGAATCCCTTAGTCCTTGTGCTGTTCCTATCATTTTAGTGCCGAAAAAGGATGGTACGTCGCGTATGTGCGTTGATTGTAGAGGCATTAATAATATTACTATTCGTTATCGTCATCCTATTCCTAGGCTAGATGATATGCTTGATGAATTGAGTGGCTCTACAATATTCTCCAAAGTTGATTTGCGTAGTGGTTACCATCAAATTCGTATGAAATTGGGAGATGAATGGAAAACAGCATTTAAAACTAAGTTTGGATTATATGAGTGGTTAGTCATGCCTTTTGGGTTAACTAATGCACCTAGTACTTTCATGAGGTTAATGAACGAAGTTTTACGTGCCTTCATTGGACGATTTGTGGTAGTTTACTTTGATGACATATTGATTTATAGCAAATCTTTGGAGGACCATTTGGAACATTTACGTGCTGTTTTTATTGCTCTACGTGATGCACGTTTGTTTGGTAACCTTGGAAAGTGCACCTTTTGCACCGACCGAGTATCTTTTCTTGGCTATGTTGTTACTCCACAGGGAATTGAAGTTGATAAAGCCAAGATTGAAGCTATTGAGAGTTGGCCGCAGCCCAAAACGGTCACACAAGTGAGGAGTTTCCTTGGCCTCGCTGGTTTCTATAGGCGTTTTGTGAGAGATTTCAGCACCATTGCTGCACCTCTCAACGAGCTTACAAAGAAGGATGTACCTTTTGTTTGGGGTACCGCACAGGAAGAAGCCTTCACGGTATTGAAAGATAAGTTAACACATGCTCCTTTACTCCAACTTCCTAATTTCAATAAGACTTTTGAGCTTGAATGTGATGCTAGTGGAATTGGATTAGGAGGTGTGTTATTACAAGATGGAAAACCTGTTGCATACTTTTCTGAAAAATTGAGTGGGCCTAGTCTGAACTATTCTACTTATGATAAAGAATTATATGCTCTTGTTCGGACCTTAGAAACATGGCAACATTATTTATGGCCCAAGGAATTTGTTATACGTTCTGATCATGAATCTTTGAAACACATTAAAAGTCAAGCAAAACTGAACCGTAGACATGCTAAATGGGTTGAATTCATTGAGACTTTCCCTTATGTCATTAAACACAAGAAGGGTAAAGAAAATGTTATTGCTGATGCCTTGTCTCGTCGTTATACTATGCTTTCACAACTTGACTTTAAAATATTTGGTTTGGAGACCATCAAGGATCAATATGTTAATGATGCTGAATTTAAAGATGTATTGCAGAATTGTAAGGAAGGGAGAACTTGGAACAAGTTCGTTCTTAATGATGGATTTGTGTTTCGTGCTAACAAGCTATGCATTCCAGCTAGCTCCGTTCGTCTTTTGTTATTGCAGGAGGCGCATGGAGGAGGATTAATGGGACACTTTGGCGTCAAGAAGACGGAGGATATACTTGCTACACATTTCTTTTGGCCAAAGATGAGACGGGATGTTGAGCGTTTTGTTGCTCGCTGCACTACCTGTCAAAGAGCTAAGTCACGACTCAATCCTCATGGTTTATATATGCCTTTGCCTGTACCTAGTGTTCCTTGGGAGGATATATCTATGGACTTTGTTTTAGGTTTACCTCGAACAAAGAAGGGGAGGGATAGCATATTTGTTGTCGTGGATAGGTTCTCGAAAATGGCACACTTTATACCATGTCATAAAAGTGATGATGCTGTTAATGTTGCTGATTTGTTCTTTCGTGAAATTATTCGCTTACATGGTGTGCCAAATACTATTGTTTCAGATCGTGATACTAAATTTCTTAGCCACTTTTGGAGATGTTTATGGGCTAAGTTGGGGACTAAGCTGCTTTTTAGTACTACTTGTCACCCCCAAACTGATGGACAAACTGAAGTAGTCAATAGAACATTGTCTACTATGCTTAGGGCTGTTTTGAAGAATAACAAGAAAATGTGGGAAGAATGCTTGCCTCATATTGAATTTGCTTATAATCGTTCATTGCATTCTACTACTAAGATGTGCCCTTTTGAAATTGTGTATGGTTTCCTACCTCGTGCACCTATTGATTTGTTGCCTCTTCCATCTTCGGAGAAGGTTAATTTTGATGCTAAAGAACGTTCTGAATTGATTTTAAAAATGCATGAGTTAACTAAGGAAAACATTGAGCGTATGAATGCTAAATATAAACTTGCTGGAGATAAGGGTAGAAAACATGTTGTGTTTGCACCTGGAGATCTTGTTTGGTTACATTTGCGTAAAGATAGATTTCCTAATCTGCGCAAATCAAAGCTAATGCCACGTGCTGATGGTCCTTTTAAGGTTTTAGAGAAAATAAATGATAATGCATATAAACTTGAGCTACCTGCAGATTTTGGGGTTAGTCCCACTTTTAACATTGCAGATTTGAAGCCTTATTTGGGTGAGGAAGATGAGCTTCCGTCGAGGACGACTTCATTTCAAGAAGGGGAGGATGATGAGGACATCAATACCATTGTTACACCCACAGCCCCTACTGTTACATATACTGGACCAATTACTAGAGCTCGCGCACGCCAATTAAATTACCAGGTACTTTCGTTTCTTGGTAATGATTCTAATGTTCATGAGATTATGATGCTGCCTAAATTGGATACATTTGTTTTGCTTACAAATGAAGGTCCTAGCTTGGAGAAGGATGAACATTGGAGCAAGAACACGAATGGAGTTGATGGCATGCGCAAGGGGATCAAGAACGGAGTTACAAGTGATGATTTCAGGGCTTTGAAGCCGCCATAAGGAGTGCATGAAGCCTTGGACGAAATATACAAGATGCCACTTCATAATATTTGTCCATAGGCTATTCTAGGTGCTGCGTCACCTTATTAATGGGCCAGGCCCATGTAATTTCGAAATACTTAAGTATAGGCTATTTTTAGAGTCCGTATGTGTGGGGAAACAAGAGTTAGGGTTGGTTTCGGACCCCACC
Organism: Triticum urartu; assembly: GCF_056163025.1. NCBI lineage: Eukaryota > Viridiplantae > Streptophyta > Magnoliopsida > Poales > Poaceae > Triticum > Triticum urartu. The sequence goes on from NC_141874.1 coordinate 339,105,831, forward strand.
CTCAAGGGCCACGAAATTCCCCTCTCTTCCTCCATATATACAGCCCTTAGGGCGTCGTTTAGACTTGGGTTTTGTTTAGATTAAAAGTTCGCCATAGCTGCAACTTCACGTACTTCGTTTGTGTCCAACGACCAGACCAAGACGTCACAGAACCCCACCTTGATCAATAAAACTTTCATCTTATATTCGCAATATCCAGATTGCAATCTCAGTTTCTTGCTTGTTCTTCGTTTGCTCGCAGGAAACAGGCCCTCGTGGTCAGGTTGATCGTGCTCCGGCGTGGTCAATAACCCCTCGGAAGTTGGTTTAGCGATTGCTAAGGCGCGACGTCTCGCACGATCGTAGTCGGATCGTCAAGGTCGACTCCCACAGAAAACGATAGCCACCATCTCATCGAAACATCGGGACACCTTTGCCTCTATCAGATTCACAGTCCTCAAGTGTAATAAGTCTTCAAATCATACAGACAGGAAGACTTAAGTGATGCCTAACACTCTTTGGCTCTGGGTGTTTAGGGCTTTATCCTCGCAAGGAATTCTCTCTCAAAGGCTTCGAGGTGGGTTGCTCTCAAACGACAAAAGCCGTACTCTAACTCTGAGCAGCCAACCGTTTATGGTTGTAGGGGTTGGGCTATTTATAGCCGCTGGGCAACCCGACCTGATTTGTCCGAAATGACCCTGGGTCACTAAGGAACTGACACGTGTTCCAACGGTCAGATTTCAAACACACACGGCAACTTTACTTGGGCTCCTAGCAAAGCTGACGTATCCAACTCCGGACAAGATTTGCTCTCATAGTCTTCACTCGAAGATATAGGATTTTGGTTAAGCATCACTTCAGTCATTCTGACTGGTTCTCTTGGACCCCACTTAACAGTACGGTGGTTCCTATGACTCAACAAAGGAAAACACAGAACGACGAAACTGCTAAGTCTTCGCGCTCCATAGTCTTCACGCGATGTCTTCTCTTATCATAGTCTTCAATGTGAATGTCTTCACATACCACCTCTGACTTCAATGTCTTCATACATTTTTAGGGGTCATCTCTGGTAGGAAAACCGAATCAATGAGGGACTTCTACCTGTGTTATCCTGCAATTCTCACAAACACATTAGTCCCTCAACTAGGTTTGTCGTCAATACTCCAAAACCAACTAGGGGTGGAACTAGATGCACTTACAATTTGGAAATAGTTCCGAGAGGCTATGTAGCAGCATTGGAGATTCAGTCAACTTTGATGGACAGAATCAGAGAAGCTCAGAAAACTGACAAGGATATTGCCTCTATAAAGGAGAAAATGAGCGAAGGAAAGGCTAAAGGATTTCGTGAGGATGAGCACAACACCCTATGGTTTGAAGACCGTGTTTATGTGCCAAATGACTCGGAGATCAGGAAGTTGATTCTGCAAGAGGCACATGACTCACCATATTCGATTCACCTAGGAAATACCAAGAAGTATTTGGATTTGAAAGATACTTTCTGATGGACCGGAATGAAGAAAGATATTGCGGAGTATGTAGCAGTTTGTGATGTATGTTAGAGAGTAAAGGCAGAGCATCAGAAGCCAGCAGGATTGTTACAGCCATTGTCGATACCCGAATGGAAGTGGGATAAGTTAGGCATGGATTTTATCACGGGATTACCCAGGACTCGTTCAGGCTATGACTCGATTTGGGTTGTAGTTGATCGGTTGACGAAAGTAGCTCATTTCATCCCGGTAAAGACCACTTACACTAGTGCTAAGTTGGCAAAGATATACATGAACAGGATTGTATGCTTACATGGAGTTCCGAGGAGTATTGTATCAGATAGAGGAACCCAGTTTACCTCAAAGTTTTGGAACCAGTTGCACGAAACTTTGGGTACCAGGCTAGAGTTCAGCACAGCTTTTCATCCGTAGACAGATGGACAGACCGAGAGAGTCAATCAGATTTTGGAGGATATGCTAAGAGCCTGTGCGCTAGATTATGGATCTAGTTGGGATGACAATTTGCCATATGTAGAATTCTCTTACAACAACAGCTATCAATCCAGTTTAAAGATGGCCCCTTTCGAGGCCTTGTACGGAAGGAGGTGCAGGACACCGTTGTCGTGGGATGAAGTTGGAGACCGCCAGTTGTTTGGGCCTGATTTGATTAAGGAGTCTGAATAGAAGGTGAAGTTGATTCGCGATAGGCTTAAGGTAGCCCAGTCCAGGCAGAAAAGCTACGCAGATTCTAAATGCAAGGAGACGGTTTACGAAGTCGGAGACCGAGTTTATCTTCGAGTATCCCCACTTCGGGGAATAAAGCGCTTTGGTGTTAAGGGAAAGTTAGCGCCACGATTTGTAGGACCATACCGAGTATTGGAACGCATGGGAGAAGTGGCCTACAAGTTGGAAATGCCCGAAGGATTGTCAGGAGTTCATGATGTGTTCCACGTTTCTCAGTTGAAGAAGTGCCACGCGGAGATGGCTGACATACCCATGAGAGACACAATGCCATTGGAAGCAATTCAGTTGGATAACATTTGACCTATGAAGAGAAACCAGTTAAGATTCTCGAGTTTGCCAGCCGAGTCACCCGCAGCAAGGTTATCAAGTTTTGTAAAGTTCAGTGGAACCACCACACGGAGGATGAAGCCACCTGGGAGCGAGAGGAGGATTTGCTCAAGGACCACCCTCACCTATTTTCTAGCCAACCCGAATCTCGAGGGCGAGATTCATTTTAAGGGGGGTAGGTTTGTAACATCCCAAATTTTCAATTTGGAATGTTATACACTAGATCATCATTGCATATCATACTTTATTTGCTTTTGGTTTGATCCTAGAAATTCTACGCAACTCAAGGACCCACGGAGAGAGTTGGGGATTTCGTTATTTTCATATTTGAGTTTTCTCAAATTTTGAGAATAGGATCATTTGATTTTAATTATTTTATCATCAATTATTTTTATTACAAAAATATGAGAGAGGGAATAAAATGACTTTCCCAAAATAAAGAAATATTGAGGATTTAATAATAAAATCAAATAAGATATTATTTCGGAGTTTTGTGTTATTTTATTTGAATTTAGGAAAAATTGCGTTTTTCAAAATTGCATTTGGGCCCCAAATAAATGTTCACTTTGTCCGGCTTGATTTTATAAACCGGGGAAATTTTATTTCGGGATTTTTGGAGTCCGTTTAGTATTTCTTTTATTTGTTTTTCTGTGAGAAATATTTTTTTTAAAAAAACGCAACCGACCTACGGGCCGTGTCCTACCCGGACACTAGGCCCGTCCAGGCTTTATAAGCCGGGGAGCCCAGCCCGGGAACTCCCAAACCCTAGTGCCCCAGCCCCGCCGCCGCCTTTGCCGCCACCGACCGCCGCCCCGCGCCGCCCCGCGCCGCCACCGACCGCCGCCCCACGCCGCCGCCGCCGCCCCGCGTCGCCGCTGACCGTCGCCGCCGCTGGAGCACTGCCACCGCCCACCGGATCCGTCGCCTGAGTTGCCGGAGGTAGTTTTTTTTAGTCACCGGGTTTTCCCGAAAAACCGTTCGTTTTTCCGACGGTTTTGTTCGTTTTTTTTGTTTCGGTTTTTTAAATAGATCGGTTTTTCTGATTTATTTAAATAGCGAGCGTTCATTCATTCGTTCGTTCTAGCGAACGTTCGTCATTTTTCTTTTCTCGGATTAAATCTGCGATTTTTCTGATCGCGATTTCTGATCCGATTTTCGTTTTAGTATAACTTTTCACTCGTTTAACGGAATCAGGCGATTCAAGCGCCTGGAGTTTCGTCTCGAAACCCTCTATCCGTTTAACCAACTCAAACAAGTTTTTGCTTCTGTAAAATTTGACCTAGATCCAGATTAGTAGAACGAAGGTCGTTTCTTTCGCCGTTTGACTTTCGTTGCTTCGTTTGATTTGATTCTTTTTGCAAACCGGTGTTCTTAAGTTGAACCTTCTGGTTAGATCTCTTATTTGAGTTTTACCTGTGCATTAGTTGAGTACTTATTGTATGCTTGTTTATTTGTCTGCGATAGAATACCCGGAGTGCGCCGCCTGTTACTTCGAATCTCTAGGTTTCACGGATCATCAGCAAGGCAAGTAACACTTTGATCATGCTTTCCAACTACCCAGTTTTATTGCATTAGATCAATCCTCACACACTGCATGATTAGGATCTAATTAAACTGTGGGTTTGGGAAGTAGTTGAGGTAGTACCTATTACCTGTTGTATTATCAAACCTTTGGGAGTTACTTCTACGTTTGCCTATTATGCCATGCTATGCTAGTAGACGTGGATTGGGTGAGTGAATATCCATGACAGATGTGAGTTTGTTAATTAATGGTTTATCTAAGGTGGCAACTTAAACACACATCTGGGTGGATTGAGGTACCTGGGTATTCCTGGATTGCCTGTTTTTCTTTATGGACCGCCACCCAGGCCCAAAGGGATCATGAGATTTTTCATACTAGAAACTTCCGTGTGCAGCCACAAGCTATTATGGGCTCTAGCATAGTTGATTAAGTCGTGCGAACTCTTAAAGGGTAGACTAGCAGATGTAGGGGAAAGTAGGTGTAACGGTCTATCCATTGTAAGGTGCTAGCGCTTCTGAAAGACTATGTCTCGGTCATCCGTTTGACAAACACCATGTAGTGCGAGAAACCAAACGGAGGCGATCGAGTCTTATGGGGAAAAGTGCGCAAACCTCTGCAGATTGTATAAACTAATAATGGTTAGCCGTGTCCCCGGTTATGGACATCTTGAGTATCTATTACTTGGATTATCATGTGAATCTCAACATGTTACTATAAAATTAAGTTTGACGGGTTTGTTTAATGATGTTTAATTGGGATTGAGGATCCTGTCAACCATTCTCAATGTTTAACAACTACCATGATAGTTAAATAAAATTTATTCCTTTGTAGTAGGGAAAAAATTGCTTTACGCAAAACTGTAACCATAGAGCTTTCCACCAGCCAAATATGCATATAGTATAGCTGTTTCATTCCATTACACTCTATGTGTTACTTTGCCAGCATATTCCATGTGCTGACCCATTTTCGGGCTGCAATGTTAATGTTGCAGATTTTTCAGACGACGATTAAGGAGTTTTAGGTCGTGGTTCTATACTCAGTGATGCCGTTGGAGTTGATGGACTCACTTATCTTCTAAGCCTTCCGCTGTTATCGTTATTAGATGGCCTTAAGCCATATTTATTGTAATAAGTTCTCTATTGAGACACTCGATGTAATAAGTGTTTGATTGCTACTCTGTTATAAATCCTTCAAGTACTGTGTGGTGTCAGCATTACTGATCCAGGGATGACACTTGAGCACAGAGATCAGACTATTTGAGGTCTGGTCGCTACATTATTAGTGAACAAGGTGGCTATATCATTTAATTTAGTAAGATGTGCCACAACGGTTTCAGGTTCATAACCATAGAAAGGATAAGATTCAACCAAAGTAATTATATCAGGGTCGATAGAGAATTCATAATCCTTATCTGTCGTGGAATTGTCATGGCAGATGTCCTAGCGAAAGGACTTAGTCATAGGGCCATCGCAACTAGGAAGCTAAAAGGGGTTAATCGGGACAAAGGACACGAGAGGTTTTATACTAGTTCGGCCCCTTACGACGAAGATAAAAGCCTATGTCTAGATGTGTTTGGAATTGCTGGGGTTTCGAAGACCAGGGAGCGAATATGCTTGTCTTGGCTTCGAGTTGTTGTCTCCTCCCCTAAGATGCCGCCGGGTCGTCCCCTTATATACACGAGTTGAAGCCTGGCGGCCTACAGAGTCCCGGCCGGCTTACAAAACGTGTCCGGCACGGTGACTTCTTTTACATGCCTTTATTTACAAGTCTTTCCTTACAATGGCGGTTTACAATATTGGGCCTTAAGCCGCCTCTGGGCTTAGGCTTTCTATAAGTCTTAATAAACTATCGCCTTGAATGTTACTGGGCTTCTTTTGTAACCCGCCATTGGGGCTGACCCGGCCCCTCCTGGGCGGGTCTTACCTGGTAGCTATATTCCCAACATTAGACCCCAGGTTGACTTTGAACTTTGTTCCTTGTCAATCTTCAATACTTATATGAAATCCATCTTCCTATCTCTGTAAAATTTCTGTAACCCGTCGTGACGTCATCTTCTGAAAACACAAAAAACTGTTATGACGTCATTCTCAATGGATCTTTATCTTTTAATGTCTTCCGAGAATCGAGGCGTCCATTTAGTTGGATAGTCATTATTTGGGTCTTCCTTGATTTTCGCGCCGCCTGTTTGCTTATCCCCTTATAAATAGGCACACCCCGGTCTTTCTCATTCTTCTCTCTTCTTCGTCTTCTTCCTCTCACAACCCTCCCGCTCCTCGAGCTCCGCCGCCATCGCGCTTCACCTCTGTCTCCGTCGACCTTGGCCACTGCATCAACCGGAATCGGTCCAGAGAACGGCGGCGACCTCCGCAGAAGATCCGTGGTTGTAAGTGCTCACCTTCCTGCTCCTCAGATCTGCATTAGGGTTTCTAGGTTTCTGCGTGTTCTTCGTAGTTCATCATGGTTTCCTTGTAGTTCTTCCACTACTGCTTCTTCTTGATCCAAAGAGAACAAGTGTTCACGCGGTAGTTGTTTTGTGCCCATCCTCGATACCAAAAGATCCCTTTCTCTGGTTCAAAGGCCTCATCAGAGCTCATGAACTCATCTGAGCTAGATTTTTAGGTCTAGAATATTTTCCATTTTGAATGACCCTTCGATCCAGAATAATATCAAGAAATTAGGAAACTTGTTTGCTTCAACACTTAGCCAATTCTGTCTTTGATTTCCTTCAAATGTCTGTAGTCATGGCAGCTTACGACGCCGGCTTAATTTTCCCTTATATGACATTAGCCCTTACTTAAGCCGCCATTTCCTATTTGCACCATCATCATTTAACTGTTAATTTCACCATTGAATTGAACCGGTATGCTACTTTCTTTTCAGTTCATCTTTTAATCATCATGGCATCAAAAGCGCCGACCGTCTACAACTGGGTCCCTTCCACAGTAACTGAGTACAACTTGAAGGAATTCTTTACCATAGGATTTTTACCAGGGAAGAATGTTATGTCTTACCGTGCACCTGACCCGGACAAGGAATGGCCCAATCCCAAAGATGGTGAAGTCATTGTCTTTTCTGACCACATGAATCGGGGTTTTTCACCCCCCCGGCTCAAAATTCTTTAGAGACGTCCTTCACTTTTTCAAACTTCATCCTCAAGACCTTGGGCCCAATTCCATATACAATATCTGCAATTTCCAAGTTCTCTGTGAGGTGTACCTTCACCAAGAACTGACAATGGAACTCTTTAGAGAGTATTTTTATCTGAACCGCCAGAACGAGTGTACCAATGGCCCTAGCTTGGAACTTGGAGGCATCTCAATTTAGCGCCGACAGGGCGCCGTCTTCCCCCTGATAGTCTTGCCGAGTCATCCCAAAGACTGAAATCAGACCTGGTTCTAGTGTCAAGACACTTCACCAGCCAATGAGAAACCACTGCCGGGTTACCGCGCGGATCATCTAGATTCCAAGTTTATGCTTCCTGACAAGCTTACTGCCGCCGAACGCAAGAAGCTTATTCCATCAATTAAAAGGATTAATGCCTTACTGGGGAACGGCTTAACCGGAGTTGATTTGACTCATTGCTGGGTCTCGTGGCGGGTCATCCCTCTAAGCCGCCGATCTAAATTGATGTACGAATATGGTGGAGGCCCAGATGACTCTCTTCTTCACAGCTCCGTTCAACTAACTGAAGAAGATATTGTTTCAATGTCGACCCTTCTGGTGAATGGCAAATATGAAGACTGCAGTAAAGTCGGGTTAAACCCCTTCTGCAAACTTAACCTGGCGCCAGAGATAAAGAACCCCTGACCTCTTTCTCTTTGTATTTTCCTCTAAAGTTTTTTTAAATACTTGCATGACCTTTCATCTTGTTTTACTTGTTTACAGGCCAAATCTAACTTCTGGAAAGCCAAGTATGAGCATGAAGCCGCCAAGAAGGCAAGAGACGCCGCCATAACTGCCAAGAAGACGACCCGGAGGTCCACGAAGAAAAAGAGCACCGCTGAAGACCTGTTAAAGCTTGGTAATGATACTTCTGAGTCGGAGGTAGCCCTTGACTCCCTTGGCCAGTTTTTTAACAACCTTATTGACACTGACTATTGCCAGGACGACACAGGGGCCAGTCAGGCCATGGAAGAAGAGGTAACTATTTCCTCCGACTCAGCCCATTTGCCAAGACAGAAACTTCGACTGGTAACCCGGAAAGTAAGGTTTTCACACCCTTTGGCTTATTTGGACCCTCATTTTCTGTTGAAACATGAGAGCCGCCGTCAGGCCTGGAACGACGATGAACCGCCTTCCATTCTTCAACAAACTCCTCAAAAACGCCAGAATTAGGTCTCTTTTATCTTCATCTTTTACTTTTCATTAATGGACCTGCTCCCTTGCATTACTAACTTTATTTTATCGTCTGCAGGAGGTGTCTCGCTCTTCTGGCGACTCATCTCAAACTCAATTTACGGCTTTCAAGACTGCCCCTGGGTAAGGAAAAAATCATCTTTCCTCCGTGTCTTTCAAACTGCATCTTTGTTGATGTAGGGTAGGAACCATAGGGGCCGATCTTTCATGAAAGGAGCGGATCCCGCGAAGAACACTGGGAAGAACAGAGAGAAATCACAAGGGGAAACACTCAAGAACAAGTCCAATCACACATCCACTAGACAATCAAACACACAAGATCCACAAGGTACATGAACAACAAAGGGAAAGATACAAGGTAAGGTTCATCTCCATGAGGAGGTCTCGAAGGGGGCCGCCCAAGAGGGGGTCTTGATGTTCTTCCCCAAAAGGAGGTCTTGAATCCGCTTGGGGGATCTTCTCCGAGGAGGCTTGAATCTCCGAGGAGAAGGTAACCAAGTGGATGAGCAAATCTCTCACACAAATATGAGCTAATCCTTTGCTAACCCTAGAAACGAGGTGGGGGTGGTCTATAAATAGTCTAAGCCACGAAGGGGTAAGTGTTGGGTTTCGTAGTAATTTCAAAAACTTTCCTACGCTCATGCAAGATCATAGTGATGTATAGCAACGAGAGGGGAGAGTATGATCTATGTACCTTATAGATCGACAACGGAAGCGTTTGGTTGATGTAGTCGTACGTCTTCACGGCCCGACCGATCAAGCACCGAAACTATGGCACCTCCGAGTTCTAGCACACGTTCAGCTCGATGACGATCCCCGGACTCCGATCCAGCAAAGTGTCGGGGAAGAGTTCCGTCAGCACGACGGCGTGGTGATGATCTTGATGTACTACTGCAGCAGGGCTTCGCCTAAACTCTGCTACAATATTATCGAGGACTATGGTGGAAGGGGGCACCGCACACGGCTAAGAATATGATCACGTGGATCAACTTGTGTGTTTCTGGGGTGCCCCTGCCTCCGTATATAAAGGACTAAAGGGGGGAGTGCGGCCGGCCTAGGAGAGGCGCGCCAGGAGAGTCCTACTCCCTCTGGGAGTAGGATTCCCCCCCCCCCCCCAATCCTAGTTGGAATAGGATTCACGGAGGGGGGAAGAGAGAGAGGGTGGCAGGCTCCCTCTCCTTGTCCTATTCGGACCAAGGGAGGGGAGGGGCACGCAGCCCACTTTGGGCAGCCCCTTCTCTTTTCCACTAAGGCCCACTATGGCCCATCTAGCTCCTGGGGGGTTCCGGTAACCTCCCGGTACTCCGGTAAAATCCCGATTTCACCCGGAACACTTCCGATATCCAAACATAGGCTTCCAATATATCAATCTTTATGTCTCGACCATTTCAAGACTCCTCGTCATGTCCGTGATCACATCCGGGACTCCGAACAAACTTCGGTACATCAAAAATGCATAAACTCATAATATAACTGTCATCGAAACCTTAAGCGTGCGGACCCTACGGGTTCGAGAACAATGTAGACATGACCGAGACATGTCTCCGATCAATAACCAATAGCGGAACCTGGATGCTCATATTGGCTCCTACATATTCTACGAAGATCTTTATCGGTCAGACCGCATAACAACATAAGTTGTTCCCTTTGTCATCGGTATGTTACTTGCCCGAGATTCGATCGTCGGTATTCCAATACTTAGTTCAATCTCATTACTGGCAAGTCTCTTTACTCGTTCTGTAATACATCATCCCGCAACTAACTCATTAGTTGCAATGCTTGCAAGGCTTAAGTGATGTGGATTACCGAGAGGGCCCAGAGATACCTCTCCGACAATCAGAGTGACAAATCCTAATCTCGAAATACGCCAACCCAACATGTACCTTTGGAGACACCTGTAGAGCTCCTTTATAATCACCCAGTTACGTTGTGACGTTTGGTAGCACACAAAGTGTTCCTCCGGCAAACGGGAGTTGCATAATCTCATAGTCATAGGAACATGTATAAGTCATGAAGAAAGCAATAGCAACATACTAAATGATCGGGTGCTAAGCTAATGGAATGGGTCATGTCAATCAGATCATTCACTTAATGATGTGATCCCGTTAATCAAATAACAACTCATTGTTCATGGTTAGGAAACATAACCATCTTTGATTAACGAGCTAGTCAAGTAGAGGCATACTAGTGACACTTTGTTTGTCTATGTATTCACACATGTATTATGTTTCCGGTTAATACAATTCTAGCATGAATAATAAACATTTATCATGATATAAGGAAATAAATAATAACTTTGTTATTGCCTCTAGGGCATATTTCCTTCAGTCTCCCACTTGCACTAGAGTCAATAATCTAGATTACACAGTAATGATTCTAACACCCATGGAACCTTGGTGCTGATCATGTTTTGCTCGTGGAAGAGGCTTAGTCAACGGGTCTGCAACATTCAGATCCGTATGTATCTTGCAAATCTCTATGTCTCCCACCTGGACTAGATCCCGGATGGAATTGAAGCGTCTCTTGATGTGCTTGGTTCTCTTGTGAAATCTGGATTCCTTTGCCAAGGCAATTGCACCAGTATTGTCACAAAAGATTTTCATTGGACCCGATGCACTAGGTATGACACCTAGATCGGATATGAACTCCTTCATCCAGACTCCTTCATTTGCTGCTTCCGAAGCAGCTATGTACTCCGCTTCAGATGTAGATCCTGCTACAACGCTTTGTTTAGAACTGCACCAACTGACAGCTCCACCGTTTAATGTAAACACGTATCCGGTTTGCGATTTAGAATCGTCCAGATCAGTGTCAAAGCTTGCATCAACGTAACCTTTTACGATGAGCTCTTTGTCACCTCCATATATGAGAAACATATCCTTAGTCCTTTTCAGGTATTTCAGGATGTTCTTGACCGCTGTCCAGTGATCCACTCCTGGATTACTTTGGTACCTCCCTGCTAGACTTATAGCAAGGCACACATCAGGTCTGGTACACAGCATTGCATACATGATAGATCCTATGGCTGAAGCATAGGGAACGTCTTTCATTTTCTCTCTATCTTCTGCAGTGGTCGGGCATTGAGTCTTACTCAACTTCACACCTTGTAACACAGGCAAGAACCCTTTCTTTGCTTGATCCATTTTGAACTTCTTCAAAACTTTGTCAAGGTATGTGCTTTGTAAAAGTCCAATTAAGCGTCTTGATCTATCTCTATAGATCTTAATGCCTAATAAGTAAGCAGCTTCACCGAGGTCTTTCATTGAAAAACTCTTATTCAAGTATCCCTTTATGCTATCCAGAAATTCTATATCATTTCCAATTAGTAATATGTCATCCACATACAATATCAGAAATGCTATAGAGCTCCCACTCACTTTCTTGTAAATACAGGCTTCTCCAAAAGTCTGTATAAAACCAAATGCTTTGATCACACTATCAAAGCGTTTATTCCAACTCCGAGAGGCTTGCACCAGTCCATAAATGGATCGCTGGAGCTTGCACACTTTGTTAGTTCCCTTTGGATCGACAAAACCTTCTGGTTGCATCATATACAACTCTTCTTCCAGAAATCCATTCAGGAATGCAGTTTTGACATCCATCTGCCAAATTTCATAATCATAAAATGCGGCAATTGCTAACATGATTCGGACAGACTTAAGCATCGCTACAGGTGAGAAGGTCTCATCGTAGTCAGTCCCTTGAACTTGCCGAAAACCTTTTGCGACAAGTCGAGCTTTGTAGACAGTAATATTACCGTCAGCGTCAGTCTTCTTCTTGAAGATCCATTTATTCTCAATTGCTTGCCGATCATCGGGCAAGTCAACCAAAGTCCATACTTTGTTCTCATACATGGATCCCATCTCAGATTTCATGGCTTCAAGCCACTTTGCGGAATCTGGGCTCACCATCGCTTCTTCATAGTTCGTAGGTTCATCATGATCTAGTAGCATGACTTCCAGAACGGGATTACCGTACCACTCTGGTGTGGATCTTATTCTGGTTGATCTACGAGGTTCAGTAGTATCTTGTTCTGAAGTTTCATGATCATCATCATTAGCTTCCTCACTAACTGGTGTAGGTGTCATAGAAACAGTTTTCTGTGATGTACTACTTTCCAATAAGGGAGCAGGTACAGTTACCTCGTCAAGTTCTACTTTCCTCCCACTCACTTCTTTCGAGAGAAACTCCTTCTCCAGAAAGTTTCCGAATTTAGCAACAAAAGTCTTGCCTTCGGATCTGTGATAGAAGGTGTATCCAATAGTCTCCTTTGGATATCCTATGAAGACACATTTCTCCGATTTGGGTTCGAGCTTATCAGGTTGAAGCTTTTTCACATAAGCATCGCAGCCCCAAACATTCAGAAACGACAACTTTGGTTTCTTGCCAAACCACAGTTCATAAGGCGTCGTCTCAACGGATTTTGATGGTGCCCTATTTAACGTGAATGCGGCCGTCTCTAGAGCGTATCCCAAAAACGATAGCGGTAAATCAGTAAGAGACATCATAGATCGCACCATATCTAGTAAAGTACGATTACGACGTTCGGACACACCATTACGCTGTGGTGTTCCGGGTGGCGTGAGTTGCGAAACTATTCCACAATTTTTCAAATGTACACCAAACTCGTAACTCAAATATTCTCCTCCACGATCAGATCGTAGAAACTTTATTTTCTTGTTACGATGATTTTCAACTTCACTCTGAAATTCTTTGAACTTTTCAAACGTTTCAGACTTATGTTTCATTAAGTAGATATACCCATATCTGCTTAAGTCATCTGTGAAGGTGAGAAAATAACGATATCCGCCACGAGCCTCAATATTCATCGGACCACATACATCTGTATGTATGATTTCCAACAAATCTGTTGCTCTCTCCATAGTACCGGAGAACGGTGTTTTGGTCATCTTGCCCATGAGGCACGGTTCGCAAGTACCAAGTGATTCATAATCAAGTGGTTCCAAAAGTCCATCAGTATGGAGTTTCTTCATGCGCTTTACACCGATATGACCTAAACGGCAGTGCCACAAATATGTTGCACTATCATTATCAACTCTGCATCTTTTGGTTTCAACATTATGAATATGTGTGTTACTTCTATCGAGATTCAATAAGAATAGACCACTCTTCAAGGGTGCATGACCATAAAAGATATTACTCATATAAATAGAACAACCATTATTCTCTGATTTAAATGAATAACCGTCTCGCATCAAACAAGATCCAGATATAATGTTCATGCTTAACGCTGGCACCAAATAACAATTATTTAGGTCTAATATTAATCCCGAAGGTAGATGTAGAGGTAGCGTGCCGACTGCGATCACATCGACTTTGGAACCGTTTCCCACGCGCATCGTCACCTCGTCCTTAGCCAATCTTCGCTTAATCCGTAGTCCCTGTTTCGAGTTGCAAATATTAGCAACAGAACCAGTATCAAATACCCAGGTGCTACTGCGAGCATTAGTAAGGTACACATCAATAACATGTATATCACATATACCTTTGTTCACCTTGCCATCCTTCTTATCCGCCAAATACTTGGGGCAGTTCCGCTTCCAGTGACCAGTCTGCTTGCAGTAGAAGCACTCAGTTTCAGGCTTAGGTCCAGGTTTGGGTTTCTTCTCTTGAGTAGCAACTTGCTTGCCGTTCTTTTTGAAGTTCCCCTTCTTCTTCCCTTTGCCCTTTTTCTTAAAACTAGTGGTCTTGTTGACCATCAACACTTGATGCTCCTTTTTGATTTCTACCTCCGCAGCTTTCAGCATCGCGAAGAGCTCGGGAATAGTCTTATTCATCCCTTGCATATTATAGTTCATCACGAAGCTCTTGTAGCTTGGTGGCAGTGATTGGAGAATTCTGTCAATGACGCAATCATCTGGAAGATTAACTCCCAATTGAATCAAGTGATTATTATACCCAGACATTTTGAGTATATGCTCACTGACAGAACTGTTCTCCTCCATCTTGCAGCTATAGAACTTATTGGAGACTTCGTATCTCTCAATCCGGGCATTTGCTTAAAATATGAACTTCAACTCCTGGAACATCTCATATGCTCCATGACATTCAAAACATCGTTGAAGTCCCGATTCTAAGCCGTAAAGCATGGTACACTGAACTATTGAGTAGTCATCAGCTTTGCTCTGCCAGACATTCATAACATCCGGCGTTGCTCCTGCAGCAGGCCTGGCACCCAGCGGTGCTTCCAGGAAGTAATTCTTCTGTGCAGCAATGAGGATAATCCTGAAGTTACGGACCCAGTCCGTGTAATTGCTACCATCATCTTTCAACTTTGCTTTCTCAAGGAACGCATTAAAATTCAACGGAACAACAGCACGAGCCATCTATCTACAAACAAGCATAAACAAGCAAGATACTTATCAGGTACTAAGTTTCATGATAAATTTAAGTTCAGTTAATTTACTTAAAGAACCCCCACTTAGATAGACATCTCTCTAATCCTCTAAGTGATTACGTGATCCAAATCAACTAAACCATGTCCGATCATCACGTGAGATGGAGTAGTTTCATTGGTGAACATCATTATGTTGATCATATCTACTATATGATGCACGCTCGACCTTTCGGTCTCCGTGTTCCGAGGCCATATCTGTATATGCTTGGCTCGTCAAGTATAACCTGATTATTCCGCGTGTGCAACTGTTTTGCACCCGTTGTATTTGAATGTAGAGCCTATCACACCCGATCATCACGTGGTGTCTCAGCACGAAGAACTTTCGCAACGGTGCATACTCAGGAAGAACACTTCTTCATAATTAGTGAGAGATCATCTTATAATGCTACCGTCAATCAAAGCAAGATAAGATGCATAAAAGATAAACATCACATGCAATCAATATAAGTGATATGATATGGCCATCATCATCTTGTGCTTGTGATCTCCATCTTCGAAGCACCATCGTGATCACCATCGTCACCGGCGCGACACCTTGATCTCCATCGTAGCATCGTTGTAATCTCGCCAATCTTATGCTTCCACGACTATCGCTACCGCTTAGTGATAAAGTAAAGCATTACAGCGCGATTGCATTGCATACAATAAAGCGACAACCATATGGCTCCTACCAGTTGCCGATAACTCGGTTACAAAACATGATCATCTCATACAATAAAATTTAGCATCATGTCTTGACCATATCACATCACAACATGCCCTGCAAAAACAAGTTAGACGTCCTCTACTTTGTTGTTGCAAGTTTTACGTGGTTGCTACGGGCTTAAGCAAGAACCAATCTTACCTACGCATCAAAACCACAACGATAGTTTGTCAAGTTGGTGCTGTTTTAACCTTCGCAAGGACCGGGCGTAGCCACACTCGATTCAACTAAAGTTGGAGAAACTGTCACCCGCAAGCCACCTATGTGCAAAGCACGTCGGGAGAACCGGTCTCGCGTAAGCGTACGCGTAATGTCGGTCCGGGCCGCTTCGTCCAACAATACCGCCGAACCAAAGTATGACATGCTGGTAAGCAGTATGACTTATATCGCCCACAACTCACTTGTGTTCTACTCGTGCATATAACATCAACATATAAAACCTAGGCTCGGATGCCACTGTTGGGTTTCGTAGTAATTTCAAAAAATTTCCTACGCTCACGCAAGATCATAGTGATGTATAGCAACGAGAGGGGAGAGTATGATCTATGTACCTTATAGATCGACAACGGAAGCGTTTGGTTGATGTAGTCGTACGTCTTCATGGCCCGACCGATCAAGCACCGAAACTACGGCACCTCCGAGTTCAAGCACACGTTCAGCTCGATGACGATCCCCGGACTCCGATCCAGCAAAGTGTCGGGGAAGAGTTCCGTCAGCACGACGGCGTGGTGACGATCTTGATGTACTACTGCAGCAGGGCTTCGCCTAAACTCCGCTACAATATTATCGAGGACTATGGTGGAAGGGGGCACCGCACACGGCTAAGAATATGATCACGTGGATCAACTTGTGTGTTTCTGGGGTGCCCCTGCCTCCGTATATAAAGGACTAAAGGGGGGAGTGCGGCCGGCCTAGGAGAGGCGCGCCAGGAGAGTCCTACTCCCTCTGGGAGTAGGATTCCCCCCCCCCAATCCTAGTTGGAATAGGATTCGCGGAGGGGGGAAGAGAGAGAGGGTGGCCGGCCCCCTCTTCTTGTCCTATTCGGACCAAGGGAGGGGAGGGGCGCGCAGCCCACTTTGGGCAGCCCCTTCTCTTTTCCACTATGGCCCATCTAGCTCCGGGGGGTTCCGGTAACCTCCCGATACTCCGGTAAAATCCCGATTTCACCCGGAACACTTCCGATATCCAAACATAGGCTTCCAATATATCAATCTTTATGTCTCAACCATTTCGAGACTCCTCGTCATGTCCGTGATCACATCCGGGACTCCGAACAAACTTCGGTACATAAAAAATGCATAAACTCATAATATAACTGTCATCGAAACCTTAAGCGTGCGGACCCTACGGGTTCGAGAACAATGTAGACATGACCGAGACACGTCTCCGGTCAATAACCAATAGCGGAACCTGGATGCTCATATTGGCTCCTACATATTCTACGAAGATCTTTATCGGTCAGACCGCATAACAACATACGTTGTTCCCTTTGTCATCGGTATGTTACTTGCCCGAGATTCGATCGTCGGTATTCCAATACTTAGTTCAATCTCGTTACCGGCAAGTCTCTTTACTCGTTCTGTAATACATCATCCCGCAACTAACTCATTAGTTGCAATGCTTGCAAGGCTTAAGTGATGTGCATTACCGAGAGGGCCCAGAGATACCTCTCTGACAATCGAAGTGACAAATCCTAATCTCGAAATACGCCAACCCAACATGTACCTTTGGAGACACCTGTAGAGCTCCTTTATAATCACCCAGTTACGTTGTGACGTTTGGTAGCACACAAAGTGTTCCTCCGGCAAACAGGAGTTGCATAATCTCATAGTCATAGGAACATGTATAAGTCATGAAGAAAGCAATAGCAACATACTAAACGATCGGGTGCTAAGCTAATGGAATGGGTCATGTCAATCAGATCATTCACTCAATGATGTGATCCCGCTAATCAAATAACAACTCATTGTTCATGGTTAGGAAACATAACCATCGTTGATTAACGAGCTAGTCAAGTAGAGGCATACTAGTGACACTTTGTTTGTCTATGTATTCACACATGTATTATGTTTCCGGTTAATACAATTCTAGCATGAATAATAAACATTTATCATGATATAAGGAAATAAATAATAACTTTATTATTGCCTCTAGGGCGTATTTCCTTCAGTAAGTGGGAGAGAGATACAAGGCCAAAGGCCCGGCTGCGCATAGGCAGGGCGGTAGTACCGCTTCAGCGGTAGTACCGCTTGTACGGGCGGTAGTACCGGACTTGTGCCACTCGATCACAGGAGTTTGTCGGGTTGAGCGGCAGTAGAGCGGAAGTTGGCCAGTAGTACAGCTTGTGGGCCTTCAGTGGTAGTACCGCTTGATGTGGGCGGTAGTACCGCTCGTCCTGGACTGGGCGGATCCTCTTCTTCCTTCTCTTCCATGCTTCTCTCACGGATGGTGTAGTTGTACACTTGTGCTCGCCCTCCTCCTCCTCATCCATGATATTCCGACAATACCTATGTATGCACACGAGAGGAGTGTCAAGTAGTATACCATCCTCGAAGGGGTCAAATGAGCACGCATAAAGGAGATGATTCACCTTTGTGTATGTGAAGTAGATGTCGCACGTGTCGCTTGCCGAACGGACTCTTGACATGGTGATGTCCATAGGATGCTCCGCATCATCCCCTCCCCCTTGGGAAAGATCCGACCTCGGATTGAAAACCAAATCACCATGGGAAAGAGATGGCTTCGCCGTGTAGAAGCGGACGTTCACCAAGTAGTCATCATCTTCAAGGTTGGAGTGGGCACTCTCCAATGTCGCACCATCTAGTGATTCCTTCAAAATGAGCAAGGACAACAAACACTTGGAAAAATAAATGTGGTTAGCGTTAGTGCAAAACCAAGCATTCAAGAGGTGATTCACCAAACAAGTGTCGTCATCATGCAAAGCATATGGTGTGACAAAGGATTGTGACGTGGCATGTAAGCATATCAATCTAGAACAAGCAAAGAAATCATGGGGACAAGCATGTGAAAGTGAGGTAGTGATGCAAATATGTGTGACAAGATAAGAGGCATCTACCTCAAGTTCATAGTAAGCATTCACAAATTTCTCAATGAAAGGTCTATGGTAGGCATATGAATCATTCACAACACCAAATAAAATGAAGTGTCTAAACACATGGTTCAAGTGCAAGACAAACCAAGCATAATGTGCATGGGGTGTAGTGAATATAGTGTGGCACTCAACACAATATAAAAAGCAATTGTGCATCATGTGTGAGGCAATCAAGGCAAGCATGTAGCAATCAATGGGACATGGCATATGTGAAGAAACGGCATTGTTGCAACCAAACATGTGATAGGAGCAAGTAATCCAAGAATTAGATGCAACACACAAGGCATATATATCATGATGCATGGAATGGTGAAAGTGACAAGTCGAAGCAAGATCTCCAACATGTATGCAATCAAGTGATCCAAGATGAACAATAAGTCTCATGGTGCAACCAACACAAGTAGTATTATCCTCAATATCCATGCACATGGTTTGGGGGTTCTCAAAAGAGAAGGATATCACCTTGAAAGGACAATGCCGAAGTACAAGCAAGTGCGATGTAGAATCGTCGTGGTAGAAGGTGGTTCGCTCTCAAGAGCTCGGATTTTCAACTCACGTGACGTGGAAGTTGACACAACGTCCAAGTATCCTACACATGCACACAACAAAACAAAGAACGTATGCGCATGGTAGATAAACACATCATCCATCATGATGGTTCTCTTCTTTTGCATATAACCATTAGAAGCACAAGTGCATGAACAATATGATGCAACAATGGCAATATTCATGGCACAAGGTATATGGTGCAAAGAATAAAGACAAGCATGCTTCACAAAAAATATGTCAAGATCTCCAAATATATGCGAGAATGCTATGGGGGCAATCTCATTGGCAAGACTAAAATCATTGTTGTGCTCAATACATGGAAAATCATCTAGCATGAGAGAGGCAACATATGGAGATATATGACGACAAGCAATAACAATCATGTGCAAAGCATGTAGATGGTTGTCATCAACCGCATGAAATGAGAAAGTATGAATCATCGGTGATGCAACAAGGTAAGCAATCATAGGAATCAAGTCGTGCAAGCTAGTAGTGCGAAGATGCAACATACTAGATGAACTCATGGCAATCATGTCATGTGAGCAAATAATAGTCATAGGCAATGTACATGACATATCGCAAGCACGAACACAAAGCAAGACGAAAGTATCATCATAGGCATGGGGTACAAAGCAACCATGGCAATAACTAGCAATATCTCCACCAAGCTTGCAAATTCACATACGAGTATGAGAATCAATCATCATGTGTAATGCAAAGCATGGGTCACAAATGCATTGCAAAAGTATAGGAATGAGCATATCATGGAAAGTGAACATGGCAAGATGGGCAAATGATATATAATGGACAATAACCCATAGCCAAGTGAGGGTCGTGTAGAAGAAATGCACGAAGTATTTGCACGAGGAGAGTGGTGGGAAAGACAATCCATGGTATCCCAAGTCATCATTGCTCTCTAGAGCTCGTTTTATCAACTCATGGGATTGCGAGGTTGACAAGTATTCATGGGTGCCTACACAAGAGACACAAACCAAAGAAATTGTGCGCGTGGTACATGTACACATCATCCATCATGATGTGTATGTGCACGTGTGAGTTAGCACAAGATAAGCATTGGTCAAAGAAATTTGATGCATGGTATAAGAACATGTCATCCATCATGAAAGAATAGTTATTGTGTATGACACAATGGGGATGCAAATTGAGCATACAAGTATATGGGACATCAATAGCATGTTTATTCATGGGGAGCATATTGTGCACACAAGTATTGGGATCATGCAATGAATGGGATGAATCAAAATCTCCTAAAATGTATGAGGAAACTATGGGGGTCTCCTCATGAGCAATAATGGAAACATCATATGGAGAAAATGGACAGCATCCAAAACAATGCATATCCGAAGCTAGGTGTTCATGGCATGGCATATGAGATAAATGATGCAAAGGGAGCATATCAATATCATGACAAGAAAAACAAATGCCAATAACCACGGGCTTGTCATCTATGCCATAAGTGCTAATTGGGTTAATCTGAAAGGCATATGCATAGTCACTATGAAGAGATTGCAAATATGACATGTGGTTGATCTCATGCATAACATATGACAAGTCAAGCGGATTGGCAAACATGATGTGACCGAGAGAATTAGCACAAGAGATCCTATGTAACATGGAATCACAACTAATAGACTCCACATGGCAATCATCATACTAATCATAAATGGGTAAATCATTGCATGGGGAGGTCACACTAGCATGAAGCATGGAAATAGGTTGATCAACATCATGCAAGCAATCAATGTCATGATAGTCCACTAGTGGGACAAGAGCATCACCTTCACCTATGTTACCTTTGTCATTCCACTCACGTGGTGTAGGTGAGGTGGGTAAGACCGAATGGTGGTCAAGATCATCATTGTGATGGAACCATGTGGGGAGTGCATCATATTCCACCTTGGCCATCGGCTTGTCCAAAGGTAGGACGAAGTCATCTAGAATCGGCGCGTCATCATATAAGGGACCTAGCACCAAATTAGAAGACACAATAGAGGTAGAGGTCAAGTCGTTAGTGTTGAAAGTGGCCTCACATGACCTATCAACTATCTCACTCTCTCTATGTGGTGGTTCACTCACTCCCTCAAAATAGGTGCACTCAAACTCACATATGGTGGAGTCACTCATCTCACTCAAGTGGTGGGGGTTGTGTCTCTCCTCACATGTGGATTGTGGCAACACATATATGGGGCTAGTGGTGAAGTCACTCTCACTCTCAATATGGTGGCACGAGTCACTCAAGTCATCATACGTCGCCGTGGTCGAAGGGAAAATCCCATTCTCAACCATCTCGTTGTTGTCGCCGTGCATGAAGGACGAAGATGGCACATCATCACTATCGCCTCCTAAGATGGAAGCATCATCCTTTCTCGTCACAATGTCGCTCGCCTCCAAAGCTTGGTCCTTGATGGTGTCCATAGTCGTAGTCATCGTCGCACCATCTTGAAAAAGAGTCGAAGTAGACTCGGCATCGTCAATGCCACAAAGAGGGATGGCGGTGAAGTCGAACTTGGGAGCATCGTCTTGGAGCTCGCCGGGCTTGGACATCATGGTGGTACTAACATCATGCTCATTCTCATGGAGCTTGGTCGTCGCGAAGTGAGCTTGGGGTGGAGAAGCTTTGGCCTTCATGAGTTCTTGTTCCGCCTTGAGAGCACCAATGTAGTTGTCGTGGAGGGACTTGTAGTTCTCGAGGAAGATCGTCTTGGAGATGTCGTTGTGCAATCCCATCATGAAGTGGAACTTCATCGAAATGGGGTCGTCCACGCCGGCTTGTCGCAAGGCAATCTTCATCTCCTTGAAGTACGCGTCGATGGACTTAGATCCTTGGGTGGTGTTCTCCGGTTGGCGTAGAAGTTGTTCCATGTAGGTTGGAGGCACGAACTCTCACCGCATAGCTCTCTTCGTCTTGGGCCAACTCATGTCGTAGGTATTCGAAGGTGTGTGAAGCCACCATGTCGATGCATAGTCGTGGAAGTTTCTTGTGGCACACTTCACTTAATCTTCGGGAGGAACTTGATGTAGCTTGAGGTAGTCGTCCATCAAACGCTCCCACTCGAGATACTCCTCGGGTTCTAGAGTCCCATAGAAAGGAATCTCATGGTCGATGTCGAGGTTGTAGTAGCTCGTGGAAGTCGTGGACTTGAGCTTGGGGAGCTTCTCTTGAAGTGCTTGTGGGCAAAGATGCCGTATGTCCATAGGCAAAGATGCCTTGAAGTCGCTTGGCGAAGATGCCAAGGAAGATGGTGAAGTCATCGAGTGGTTGTTGGTGTTGAGCTCTTGACCTTCACGTTCGTGGTGGTGATGGCGTCGATGCCGATGAGACCTTGCCGGAGATGGTATCTTGGAAGCATGTGTACTTGAGCGTCTTCTCGAAGATGAGGAAGATCGCTTGTAGGACTTGATGAGGGCTTTGATCTCCTCCATTTGAGCTTGCATCTTGGTGTCGGTAGAGTTATTCGTGGCATCGAACTCCTCGTTGTTGTTGTAGACCGAAGGTGAAATACCTTGCCTATCCATCACAAGACTCGAGTAGAGGTGAGTAGGAAATGAGATGAACAATACCAAGTTACCTTTTCCCAAAGTTGAGGATGTGTCTCGTTTCACTCAATGTGAGATGAAAGAATAGTGGAATTGGTACCGGACTTGTTCACTCACACCTACAAACTAAAGCTTATGAGTAGCTCGGTGAGGATAGTGGCACAAAAATTTAATGCAAAATGTTAGCAAGAGTCAATAATGTTGAAAGAGATTCACAAATTCGCAATTGAAACAAGTAGACCAATAGCAATATGTGGTACACGGAAACACACACCCGGATAGATAAATGGGGTCGTGCAACCAAGGATGAGCACAAAATGTGGAATCCACAGAAAATGCTCGTGTTGCACAACTCAAGAGAGACGCTAGCACGATTGCTCAATCGGCGGATACGACACTTGTGCACAACCTATGATATGCAAAATGTATCGACTTTCTATCCCAAGTATGCTATGTATGTATGGTTCCCGGTGTTATGATCCAAGATGATCGGATATGACAATGTGGTATGATGCTATGGCTATTGCTTACAAGCTTATTTGCTCTTTCTCTTTTGCTTAAAAGCTTATTCTTTTTTTTTGTATGTCCACTTTGCGAAATGCACCAACCAAGATAGTAATTGTGTATATGCGGGAACAAACTTGAGACACAAAATATGATATGATGATACCAATATGATACCAAGATGATGGAAGGTGTAGACCACTAATGTGCACAAGTAACGTTGCCGGCAATACTCAAAGGCTAGTCTCGATAGGCAAGTGACGCAAAATAGGCTAGGGGTTATCAATGCAATGGCAAGGGAATTACAATGGAGGGATACCACGATACCAAGATGATATGGAGGTTACCATCCGTGGCGATGATGAGTGGCGGTGATCTTGATGGAGATACCAAGATGATGGAGACTCGTCCCTAAGTAGCCAAAACACCTTAGGAAACGGAAAACCGCGAACTCAAAATATCAAATGTCAAATGGTGGTAGCAGGATGCAGTGGTGGTAGCGGGATTGCGGAAATGCAATGATGGGTTTTGCGAGTAGGCAATGCAGAAGTGGAGGGTAAGGTTGACTATACACGGTGTCGGAGTTGGAAGCATGGTCCCTAAGTAGCCGAAACACCTTAGGAGACACAACTCACAACGCAAACAAAATTGGGTTAAGTTGGGGGTCGAAGAAGTGCATGGTTGGTAAGCCTATGCGGAAGTGGTGGTGGTGGTTGATGAAGAAGCAACCGTCCCTAAGTAGCCTAGACACCTTAGTAAACTCAAATCACTCCTCAAGCAACCACTAATGCGATGGGGAACAAAATTGGTTAGGTTGCGGAAGTCGGTGGTGGTGTGGCGGATGATGTGGTAGAAGCCCTAGGCAAAGATGCCAAAGTTCCAAAAAATTCATGGAGTCAAATGGTGTTGAAACCTATATATATATATATATATATATATATATATATATATATATATATATATATATATATATATGGATGAGGGATGTCAATAGCTACTCAACGAGCTAAAGAACACGAAAATCGGACTCCGGATGTGAAAGTTATGGTCGAAACGGCGAAACTCGAAACGCTGAAACTGGGAGGGGCGGAAGTACCGCTTGGAAGGGCGGTAGTACCGCTTGTGGAGCTCAGCGGTAGTACCGCTTGGTGGGGTGTTAGTACCACTCGTGTCGGGAAAATTCGCAGAACTGGATCAGGGCGAATTTTGGGGCGGAAAAGGATGATTTCGAGGTCAAAATTCGAGCGATTTTGTGGATGGAAAGTGGAGAAAATTGGGGAGATGCTAGATCTACTTGAAACCAAGCAAATCTATGGATCAAATCCAACAAAACTTCGTCAAACCAACAAATCACAAAAAAAATTGGGGCTATTTTTGGTGGGGATTTTCGTATTTAGGGAAGAACACAACAAAATTAGGCTAGAAAACAACGAGGGGAGGCTCCGAAATCATGATCAAAGTGGCTCATGATACCAAGATGATGTAGGGTAGGAACCTAGGGGCCTATCTTTCACGAAAGGAGCGGATCCCGCGAAGAACATGAAGAACACGGGGAAGAACGGAGAGAAATCACAAGGGGAAACACTCAAGAACAAGTCCAATCACACATCCACTAGACAATCAAACACACAAGATCCACAAGGTATATGAACAACAAAGGGAAAGATACAAGGTAAGGTTCATCTCCATGAGGAGGTCTTGAAGGGGGCGTCCCAAGAGGGGGTCTTGATGTTCTTCTCCAAGAGGAGGTCTTGAATCCGCTTGGGGGATCTTCTTCGAGGAGGCTCAAACCTCCGAGGAGAAGGTAACCAAGTGGATGAGCAAAGCTCTCACACAAATATGAGCTAATCCTTTGCTAACCGTAGAAAGGAGGTGGGGTGGTATATATATAGTCTAAGCCATGAAGGGGTAAATGGGAGAGAGATACAAGGCCAAAGGCCCGGCTGCGCACAGGCAGGGCGGTAGTACCGCTTCAGCGGTAGTACCGCTTGTACGGGCGGTAGTACCAGACTTGTGCCGCTCGATCACAGGAGTTTGTCGGGTTGAGCGGCAGTAGAGCGGAAGTTGGCCGGTAGTACAGCTTGTGGGCCTTCAGCAGTAGTACCGCTTGATGTGGGTGGTAGTACCGCTCGTCCTGGACTGGGCGGATCCTCTTCCTCCTTCTCTTCCATGCTTCTCTCACGGATGGTGTAGTTGTACACTTGTGCTCGCCCTCCTCCTCCTCGTCCATGATGTTCCGACAATACCTATGTATGCACACGAGAGGAGTGTCAAGTAGTATACCATCCTCGAAGGGGTCAAGTGAGCACGCATAAAGGAGATGATTCACCTTTCTGTATGTGAAGTAGATGTCACACGTGTCGCTTGCCGAACGGACTCTTGACATGGTGATGTCCATAGGATGCTCCGCATCATTTGTACTAACTGTCTCATAACATCTTTTGTAGTGGCCAAGCCAAGTCCAAGAAGGCCAAAGTAACAAAACCGGTGGAAGACCCGTCAGTCCTTGCTCCTGAACCGGCCATGCCAACTTCTCCCCCTCGAACTGAAGCACCAAAAGTCCCGGCTGCCAATGCTCAATTGGATCCTCCTGAGCCGTCAGCTGATGATACTGTTGTTAACCCCTCTACTGCCAGACCATTCAGTTTAGCTAACCCGCCATCATCTTCTGATCGTGACGTTCTGGTCACTGGTAGACGTTATGTTGAATCGGGGACTCCTACTGCGTTAGCCCGGCACATTGCTAAACAAGAAGCCCTGGAGAGACACAGAGTGCGTTTTGATATCTCTCACTACAGTCATCTGAATGCTAATGACATTTTGTCCGGCTATCTCAGCCATGTTCATTCCACCCGTGAATCAGAGATTGAGATGGTCAAACAACTTCAGCTGAAATATGAGGTATGTTCTCCGGTTTACTTATACTCTGCCAGCCCCTAAGTATTCAGATGATGATCCTGCATGATCTGGAGACTTTATGATATAGATGGATATTTTCTCTCTAAGTTTTTCAAAAGTCCAATAAATAGTGTAAACTTCACCTGTAGTCCCCAAGTGCCGGCTCAATTTACCAGAAATGAACCGGTACTTTAACTTCATAGCTGTCTTTTGCCGAACCAACAAATATTGTAATCTGGCTTAATCTGGAGAGACTTTCTGAATATCATGCATTAGCCCCCAAGTGCCAACTGCTGTTACTTTGTAAGGTACTTGGGACTTGAAATATATTAGAGTCATAAGAAATTGTTTTGGCAGACATTAGCCCCCAAGTGTCAAGTGGTATTGCAGTGCAAAGTACTTGAGACTTGAATCTTGAACTTTAGTTTAAACCTTGACACACCTGTGTATGTTTTGTAGAACGCACTATCTGAATTGGGTTCCTAATTAACTGACGCCAAGACCCAGCTGGCGGATCAAGAGGCAGAAGTCAAGTATGCTGATGCTAAACTTCAATTAAGTCTTGCTGAGACAAAAAAATTGAAAACCAGCTTGACTGCCAAAAAGAAATCCTAGGCTGAAGAAAAGACGCTGCTGACACAACGCGCCGAAAAAGGTGAAGAGGCTCTTGAGGAGGTTACCATGGAGCTGACCGGCTTAATGAACCGGGTGTCTCAAATGGTTTCCGCCATCTTTGGTAAGCCATCTGTACTGATCTTTTATACCTTCTTTTGACCCGGAATATAAACCGCCTCCTGACCCCTTGTTTAAAAAATATGTGCAGGCCCGCGAAGCAAGAATCCGAGCCAAGATAATGTGACTAAACTGAAGGCGATCTATACCTTAGTGGAGCAGTTGTACACTAGCGCTCAACGAGCACTTGCTGCTATCTCTCCTGCCAACCAAGGACCCAACCGGCTTAGTGATGTCTTGAAAAAATTGTCAATCTTACCCGCCAGGTTTTAAGAAGTCAAACGATCCTGTGCCAGAGCCGGAGCCTTGACTTCCCTGAGCCGCTGCAAAGCCTGGTGCCAAATCTAGACCCGGCGGACGTAGCCAGGGGATACCCTACCGTGAAGGAAGACAGGTCTCTATTTGAGCAGGATGACTTTGGTGCTTGCGTGAGGGGAGTTTGACCTCATGCCACCATTCTTGGAGATGAGATCAACATTGACAAATATCAGCCGGCTTTTGATTTGGAGAATAAGAAGATGGCGACTCCCTCTTACAAGGTGACAGACCTTACCCCGCCGGTTCGTCAACATACGTTTGGTCCGGAAGTTGATCCGGCTGGCCTGATTGATGATGAAGCAAAGTTCATTGCCGTGAACGGCTTTGACTGGTCCAATCCCAGCTTCCAATTAATAGAAGGAGGTGAACCGGCGAGGGAAGAGCGAGAACCATCTTTGTGGGCTCTTTAAAGCCTTGTAATATATTTAGCTTGAAACAACTGCATATTTTGCCTATGCCATCGTGCATAAGATGCCGTGTGTGACTCTTTGCTTCCTGATGTCAATATATGCGTCACATTTATGGTTATCTCTGTAATATTTCGGCTCTGTTCCTATAGAAAAGGAAGAAACTGGCTTGGCGGTTTAGCACCGAACGGGTCAGAACACCCGGTATATAACCAATGGTTTATCATAGTAGAAGAAACAGAAACAGATGCGAAAATAAACAAGGTTGAAACAACCATTGATTAACACAGAAACAACAGTTCGTAAATAATAGTCATACCTGTATTTTGTACCTCTGGACCACCGGTTTATATGACCCGGGTGATGAGGTTGATGATCCAGTCCTTTTGAGAAGTCAATGCTTCTGTACGCCTGATGACTATCATGCCTTGGCGGTTTATTGTCAAATAGTCAAACCTGTGAAAAGACCGTGCTGATTGTTTAAAATTGAGACAATAAAAGACCAATAAGGCAAATAACAGTTTGCAAACAATATAAATTAACCTTGTAACTAAAGGTTGGGGGTTTCTGATTCGAATACAATCAGTAAACCGGACCAAAGGGGTTAAGCTAAGATTCAAATACGATCATATAGCCCCCAGTGGCTTTGGCGTTGCGCCAATCAAGAGGGTACCGACAGCTATGTTCTCTTTGGTTCGAATACGACCTATGTTTGAACAGGAAGCCCCCAAATGATCTTGAGAGGTTTTTAACGACCCTGATTCGAATACGATCCAAGTCGGACCCAAAAGGGGTTAAGCTATGATTCAGATACGATCAAGAAGCCCCCTAGTGAGTTTGGCTTTGAGCCGATCAAGATGGTTACGACAGCTATGTTCTCTTTGGTTCGAATATGACCTATGTTTGAACAGGAAGCCCCCAAGTGATCATGAGGTTTACATCTAGATTCGAATACGATCATAAGCCGGACCATAAAGGTCAAGCTAAATTCAGATATGATCAGCTCCTTAATAGTCATGAAAAATAGTAAAGATATAGGACCTTTGAAGAGGAAAAAAGACAGAGGTCCTGCTTTATTACTTATCATAGATATACAACGTCAAAGTATGTACATGACGAGGGCCGGTGGCTCAGGTGTAGTATGGCCGAAGTTGAGCAATGTTCCACGGCCGGCGGGTCTCCTCCTCCGACTTACGTGAGTCTTTGTGCTCTCGAACATCAATGAAGTAATATGACCCGTTGTTTAAGTTCTTGCTGACCACAAAGGGTCCTTCCCAAGGCGAGGATAGCATGTGTGCATCTGACAGATCCTGGATGAGCCGAAGCACCAGGTCACCTTCTTGAAAAGTCCTGGACTTAATCCGGTGGCTGTGATAACAGCGCAGGTCCTGTTGATAAATTGCTGATCAAGCCACTGCTAAGTCTCTCTCCTCATCTAACAAGTCAAGTGCATCCTGTCTGGCTTGTTCGTTATTAGCTTCAACATAAGCCACCACACGAGGCGAGCATGACGGATGTCACTAGGCAGCACCGCTTCCGCTCCATAAACCATGAAGAAGGGTGTATAACCCGTGGACCTCTTAGGAGTGGTGTTAGTACTCCACAGTACCGAGGGTAACTCCTCTACCCAGCAACCCGGCTTCTGTTGTAAGGGAACCATGAGCTGGGGCTTGAGACCTTTTAAGATTTCTTGATTTGCTCTCTCAGCCTGCCGGTTAGATTGAGGGTGAGCTACAGAAGAAACATCCAGCCGGATGTGCTCTCTTTGACAAAACTCCTCCATAGCCCATTGGGACAAATTAGTGCCATTGTCAGTGATAATGCTGTGTGGAAAACCAAAGCGAAAAATCACCTTTTTCATGAACTGAACCGCTGTGGCTGCATCACACTTACTCACTGGCTCTGCCTCAACCCACTTTGTGAATTTGTCAACTGCCACTAAAAGATGTGTCTTTTTATCCTTGAACCTTTTTAAAGGTCCAACCATGTCAAGCCACCAGACTGCGAACGGCAAGTGATTGGAATCATCCGCAATTCCTGAGCCGGCACATGCGCTCGTCGTGCAAATTTTTGACATCCATCACATCTACTGACCAGATCTTTTGCATCAGCGTGGGCCATCAACCAGTAAAAATCATGACGAAAACCTTTGTCCACAAGAGATTTTGACCCGGCGTGATGACCACGATCCCCTTCATGGATCTCACGAAGTATTTCTTGGCCTTCTTCAGGAGAAACACACCGCTGAAATGCTCCAGTGACACTGCGATGGTATAATTCTTCGTCAGAAATCGTCATTGACTTGGACCGCTGGGTTATCTGTCGGGCCAGGGTCTCATCCTCTGGAAACTCGCCCCGGGTCATGTAAGCCAAGAACGGTACTGTCCAATCTGGAATGACGTGAAGAGCTGCCACAAACTGTGCCTCCGGGTCCGGAACGGCCAAATCTTCCTCTGTAGGTAACTTAACAGACGGGTTATGCAAAACATCCAAAAAGGTGTTAGGTGGCACCGGCTTACGCTGAGACTTCATTCTTTCTTCGGTCAATGTGTTCCACTTGGTAACCCTTAAAATGTCTTGCAACAGCATCAACTTCATGGCGATAAGCCGCCATGAGAGGATCCTTGGAATCCCACTTGCCTGACACCTGTTGAGCCACCAAATCTGAATCGCCAAGGCACCGGACCCGGCTCAGACTCATTTCTTTAGCCATTCGAAGACCATGGAGCAAGGCTTCATATTCTGCTGCGTCGTTCGTACAAGGAAACATCAACCGCAACACATAACAAAACTTGTCGCCTCGAGGGGAAGTTAAAACAACTCCATCCCCCGAGCCTTCCAACTGTCTGGACCCATCAAAGTGAATCGTCCAATATGTGTTGTCCGGTTTCTCCTCTGGCATCTGCATCTCTGTCCAGTCATTAATAAAGTCAACCAACGCTTGAGATTTGATCGCAGTACGTGGCACATACTTCAACCCATGAGACCCAAGCTCAATGGCCCACTTCGCGACTCGTCCAGTAGCTTCTCTGTTTTCAATGATGTCTCCCGAAGGAGCAGAGCTAATCACAGTGATTGAGTGACCCTGAAAGTAATGTTTGAGCTTCCAGCTTGCCATGAACACCCCATACACGAGCTTCTGCCAATGTGGATATCTTTGTTTAGATTCAATCAGCACCTCACTGACATAATAAACCGGCTGTTGGACCAAATGTTCCTTGCCGGCCTCCTTGCGTTCACCACAATGGACACACTAACAGCTCATGAGTTAGCAACTACATATAATAACAATGGCTCTTTCTCAACTGGAGCAGCAAGAACCGGGGGTTCAACAAGTTGTTTCTTCAAATCCACAAAAATAGAGTTAGCAGCATCACTCCAGACAAAGTCATCCGCCTTTTTCATCATTTGATACAAAGGCATCGCCTTCTCCCCTAACCGGCTTAAGGCCGTGATGCGACCCGCTAGCCGCTGAACGTCATTGATGCACACCGGTTTAGCCAGAGATGTGATTGCCTTGATCTTCTCCGGGTTACCCTCAATACCTCTGTTAGACACCATAAAACCCAAAAGTTTGCAAGCTGGGACTCCGAAAACACACTTGGCCGGGTTAAGCATCATCTTGTAGACCCGGAGGTTATCAAAGGTCTCCTTCAGATCTTTTACCAAGGTTTCCTCCTTTCTGGACTTCACCACTATATCATCCACATAAGCATGAACATTCAGCCCAATCTGCTTGTGAAGGAAATTCTATACACACCGTTGATAAATTCCCTGGGCACTTTTAAGCCCAAAAGGCATAGACACATAGCAGAAGGCTCCAAACGGAGTGATGAAAGCTGTTTTCTCCTGGTCCTTAACTGCCGTCTTGATCTGATGATAACCTGAGCATGCATCCAAAAAACTCAAACGCTCACAACCCGTCGTAGCATCAATGATCTGATCAATACGAGGGAGATCAAAAGGGTCAGCCGGACAAGCCTTGTTCAAATCGGTGTAATCCACGCACATACGCCAGGTGCCGTTCTTCTTGAGTACAAGCATCGGGTTAGCCAACGACTCTGGGTGAAAAACTTCCACAATGAACCCGACCGCCAAGAGTCAGGCCACCTCTTCTCCTATGGCCTTGCGTCGGTCCTTGTTAAGCCGCCAAAGGAACTGCCTGACCGGCTTAAACTTCGGATCAATGTTAAGAGTGTGCTCAGCGAGTTCTCTCGGGACACCCGGCATGTCAGAAGGCTTCCATGCAAAGATGTCCCGATTCTCACGGATGAACTCGATGAGCGCGCTTTCCTATTTTGGATCCAAGTTGGCACTGATGATGAACTGTTTGGATGAGTTGCCTAGCACAACATCAACCAACTTGGTGTCATCAGCCGACTTGAACTTCAACACCGGTTCATGTTCCGTAGTTGCCTTCTTCAAAGACGTCATGTCCGCAGGCTCAACGTTATCTTTATAAAACTTCAACTCCTCTGTCGCGCAAATAGACTCTGCATAAGAGGCATCACCTTCCTCACATTCCAGGGCTATTTTCCGGCTTCCATGTACTGTAATGGTGCCTTTATAACCCGACATCTTGAGCTGCATATATACATAACACGGCCGAGCCATGAACTTGGCGTGAGCCGGCCGTCCAAACAGAGCATTATATGGACTTTTGATCTTAACCACCTCTAAAGTTAACTTCTCAGCCCTGGAAACATATTCATCCTCAAAGGCTACTTCCAGTTCAATCTTACCAACTGGGTATGCCAACTTGCCAGGCACAACACCGTGAAAAATAGTGTTGGATTGCTTAAGACTCTTATCAGTCAACCCCATCCGATGGAACGTCTCATAGTAGAGGATGTTGATGCTACTGCCTCCATCCATGAGCACTTTAGTGAATTTATATCCACCAACCTGAGGTGCCACTACCAAGGCTAAGTGACCTGGATTATCAACCCAGGGAGGATGATCTTCTCTGCTCCACACAATAGGTTGTTCTGACCACCTCAAATAACGTGGAATCGCTGGCTCAACGGCATTGACAGCCCTCTTATGAAGCTTCTGGTCCCTCTTGCATAAACTAGTGGTAAATACATGGTACTGCCCACTATTCAACTGTTTTGGGTTGCTCTAATATCCGGACTGTTGCTGCTGATTACCTTGGCCAGGTTGTGGATTATAACCTCGCTGGTTACCCGGATGGCCCTGACCGTGAAAACCGCTTCCACCTGAACCGGCGCCCGGGCCATGAAAGCCGCCTCCGCATGAACCGCCGCCAGGCCAGTGACTTCCATCAAATGTGTTGGAATTTTTAAATGCCTTCATGATTGTACAGTCCTTCCACAGATGGGTGGCTGGCTTCTCCCGGGTGTCGTCTCTTGGACAAGGTTCATTCAATAGTTGCTCGAGGGTGGGACCTGACCCGCCTGACCGAGGGGGTTGCCTACCCTTGCGCTATTGGTTGTTGCCCTGTGCATTGGTGTTAGCCACAAATTCGTCAGCCTTACGTTTGTTACCTCCTTGGTTTGCCGGGTTATGCTGGTGACCCTTGCCGTTGCCGTTCTTCTTTCCCTTCCCTGTTTTTTCTTCATCAGACACGGGATCCTTGGTACTGTCAGAATCAGCATACTTGACCAGAGCCGCCATCAACTGGCCCATGTCATTGCAGTCACGCTTGAGCCGCCCCAGCTTCTGCTTCAGAGGTTCAAAATGGCAATTTTTCACCAACATTAAGACTGCCGAGACGGCATCCATCTTATCAGATGAATGTATTATCTCCTTGACCCGGCGCACCCAATGGGTTGTGGACTCACCTTCCTATTTCTTACAATTAGTCAGGTCCAGATTGACATAGGTTGTTTGCATGTGTCCTTGAAGTTCTGAATGAATCGGGCTTTTAATTCCGCCCATGAGCCGATGGAATTGGGGGGCAATCCTTTCGACCAAGTGTGAGCCGTTCCATCCAACATCATAGTGAAATACTTAGCCATTGTTGCATCGCTGACTTCCAATAGCTCCATCGCCATCTCATAACTCTCAATTCAGGCCCCAGGCTGCAAGTCGGCCGTGTAATTAGGCACCTTATGAGGCCCCTTGAAGTCTTTGGGCAAGCGCTCATTACGTATAGCTGGCACCAGGCAAGGGACACCTCTTGTTCTTCTAGCTACCCTTGCCTCAACAGAGGTTGCTGGATAAGCCGGAAAAGCCTGATGAGCCGCCTGCTCAGCGGCCAATTGAACTGCCCGCTCAGCCTCTTGACGGATCCTCTCCTGATCCGCTAAGTTAAGGGCTCTAGCCTGCAGCGGCTCATGCCTGCGCGGTTGGTTACGGCGTTGAGCGTTGCTTGACATATCAGCTGAGTCCATATGCCTGCTATAGCTCGGGCTACGGCTCAGGCGAGGGGTTGAATGGATTCTGTCTCGACTATAAGATTACGCATCCTGCTGCGCCAGAGCCGTCTGAAGAAGTTCCCTCACCCTTCGTGTTTCGATTACTGTCGGAGAGCCGCCTTCCATCGGGAGAGCCGCCAAACGAGCCGACGCAGCAATGAGGTTTTCCAAAGCATTGGAGAAGTGACCCGGTGGTGTTGGCGCATAATGAGGCGGAGCGGTACTCATACGAGGTGGTTCCATGGCCCGCGGCTGAACCGGCGCTCCGGGTGTCGTGATCTGATTTGCCTCCGGCGGGTTACTTGGACCGGCCTCGGGTGTGTGGAAAAAAATGTTCCTAGGATCGAGCGTCAGAGGTAGACGTGACTGATTTTTCTGATGCCTTCTCCTCATGACCTCGTTTGACGCGTTTAGATCCACCGAGAGCCGGAAAGTCTCTGATTGAAGCTGCTGAGCACAAGCGTCCAAAGCCGCCCATTTCGCGGCCATCCTGACCTCTTCTGCTGCTAAATTTTCCTTGGCCTGTGCCATCTCTTCGCGTACCCGTGCCACCTCCGCGTTGTGCTGAGCTTTATCCGCCGGCTCTACCACGGCAGTCAATAGAGCCGTCAGCTTATCCATGAGGTCCTTTAGCATCTGAGCCGGGGGGAGCACGGGGTCTCCTGACCCGGCCGCTGCCGACTCGGTGGTTGTTGCTGCTACAGCCGTGGAGTTCTGCCCGGGTTGAGTGCCTGCCATGAATACTCCGGCTCGATTCGGCGGCTCAAAGGGGTCCGGAATACTGCTGGCATCGGAACAGCCCCCAAGCATGCCATCATGCAGCTGCTACAAAGAATCCGCCTCGCCTGTTGATGACGTAGCATCAGAACAGATGGTCGTCTCACCGCCATCCACTGATCCTTCCGAGTATTCACCTCCATGGATGCAACCCACAAAGGCATGCTTTACAGCGGGTCGGGCCTAGGCGGGCCTCGCGCGCTGAGCCGTCTCGATGATGTTGGTGCAGACGTCCGGCTCAGGGCCTGATTCACCGATCCGGCCAATGAAGACATGAATCCCGTCGAAGGGGACCCGGTACCCGTACTCAATTGAGCCGGCCTCGGGGCCCCAGCCTTCGTCCTCGATGTAGAGCTTGCTGCGACGACTCTTGGTCATCCGGCCCACAACCCATCCCTTGAGCCCTTCGAAGTTGCTCTTCAAGAACTCAAATCCACCGTGCGCTGGCCCCACGGTGGGCGCCAACTGTCGTGGAATTGTCACGGCAGATGTCCTAGCGAAATGACTTAGTCGTAGGGCCATCACAACTAGGAAGCTAAAAGGGGTTAATCGGGACAAAGGACACGAGAGGTTTTATACTAGTTCGGCCCCTTAGGATGAAGGTAAAAGCCTACATCTAGTTGTCTTTGGAATTGCTGGGGTTTCAAAGACCAGGGAGCGAATATGCTTGTCCTGGCTTCGAGTTGTTGTCTCCTCCCCTAAGCTGCCGTCGGGTCGTCCCCTTATATACACGGGTTGACAGCTGGCGTCCTACAGAGTACCGGCCGGCTTACAAAACGTGTCCGGCTCGGTGACTTCTTTTACATGCCTTTCTTTACAAGTCTCTCCTTACAATGGCGGTTTACAATATTGGGCCTTGAGCTGCCTCTGGGCTTAGGCTTTCTATAAGTCTTAATAAACTATCGCCTTGAATGTTACTGGGCTTCTTTTGTAACCCACCATTGGGGCTGACCCGGCCCCTCCTGGGCGGGTCTTACCTGGTAGCTATATTCCCAACATTATCAGTAACAAAGATAAGTGAAGTAGCATAAGCGGGATCATATTTCATTCTAGCATTCAGAGATTTTTGTTTCAGCTTAGCTAAAAGTTTCTTAAGATCACTCCTATCATTGCAAGCAAGAACGTCTCTAGCAGTTTCTTCATCCATAACATAACCCTCAGGAACAACAGGTAATTCATATCTAGGGGGGGAATCTTCATCATCACTTTCATCAATATTATCAGTTTCAATAATTTCATTCTCTTTAGCCCTAGCATGTTGTTCAGCAAGAAATTCACCAAGTGGCACAGTAGTATCAAGAAGTAGTTTCATCATAAGTATCATGCATAGCAGAAGTGGCATCATCAATAACATGCGACATATCAGAATTAATAGTAGAAGCAGGTTTAGGTGTCGCAAGTTTACTCAAAATAAAAGGTGAATCAAGTGCAGAGCTAGATGGTAGTTCCTTACCTCCCCTCGTAGTTGAGGAAAAAATCTTGGTTCTTTGATCTTTCAAGTTCTTCATAATGATAAGAAGATATAAATCCCAAGTGACTCAAACAATAGAGCTATGCTCCCCAGCAACGGCGCCAGAAAATAGTCTTGATAACCCACAAGTATAGGGGATCGCAACAGTTTTCGAGGGTAGAGTATTCAACCCAAATTTATTGATTCGACACAAGGGGAGCTAAAGAATATTCTCAAGTATTAGCAGCTGAGTTGTCAATTCAACCACACCTAGATAACTTAATATCTACAGCAAAGTATTTAGTAGCAAAGTAATATGATAGTAGTGGTAACGGTAGCAAAAGTAATATTTTTGGTATTTGTAGTGATTGTAGCAGTAGCAGCGGAAACGTAAATAAGCGAAGAACAATATATGAAAAGCTCGTAGGCATTGGATTCGTGATGGAGAATTATGCCGGATGCGATCGATCATGTAGCATTCATAACCTAGGGTAGCACAGAACTAGCTCCAGTTCATCAATGTAATGTAGGCATGTATTCAAAATATAGTCATACGTGCTTATGGAAAAGAACTTGCATGACATCTTTTGTCCTACCCTCCCGTGGCAGCAGGGTCCTATTGGAAACTAAGGGATATTAAGGCCTCCTTTTAATAGGGTACCGGACCAAAGCATTAACACATAGTGAATACATGAACTCCTCAAACTACGGTCATCACCGGTAAGTATCCCGATTATTATCACTTCGGGGTTAACGGATCATAACACATAATAGGTGACTATAGACTTGCAAGATAGGATCAAGAACTCCCATATATTGATGAAAACATAATAGTTTCAGATCTGAAATCATGGCACTCGGGCCCTAGTGACAAGCATTAAGCATAGCAAAGTCATATCAACATCAATATTAGAACATAGTGGATACTTGTAGGGTAACACAGTAGGAAACAAAAATATTCGGACCAACGCACTAGCCCCGAACCACTATGGAGACTCCATACGTGGTTTGAACTTTTTCATTACCGACTCGTAGCGCATCGGGACGTAGAGTCGATGACGATCGGCGGTGCAGATCACCGCAGCTAGGATTTACAACCTCCCAACCGCGAGGATGTATACCCTCATCTGCCCCTCGGACAGCCCTTTGGGAGGTGGTCGGACAGTTCGCCGGATGGTGTCGCGAAGAGCCCTTCGGGAGGACCTTCGAAAGTTGGACAGTCACTAGGATAGCCCTTCGGGAGGACCTTTGAAACTCGGACGGTCAAACGGATAGCCCTTCGGGAGGCACTCTCGAACTAAGACCGAAACTACGATCTCTCTACCGAGTTGCACACATACGGTGTCATCTATAAGGCAGGGCTTCGCCGTCCGGAACTAGTTCCTGCCGGAACCTAGACAGCCTTTCGGCTCTACGAAACTATTTCGCTGGGACGGAGAGATAGAGCCAGATCATGCATGGCATTTGTACGAGAGCAAGAGTGTGTCTTTAGTCAGCCCCCTCTCCCCTATTTATAGGCCAACCCCAAGGGTGGCTTCTCCAAGAAGCCAAGGGGATAATACCAAAAGGCCCTCAAGGTGGCTTCTCCAAGAAGCCAAGCAAAAAGCACTTTCACTATTCATGACGACATTTTTCAGCGTCGGTTCGCACTAAAAATATTTATGTGGGCTTAGAACATTTCCAGTACCCACTAAAATAATTTTCAACGCGTTCCGAAACAATTCCGGTTTAGTGATTTTCATCTGCGAAAAGCAAACAAGAATGCGTTTTCACTATTCATGAAGACAATTTTTCGCGTCCATTAAATCCGAAAATATTTATGTGGGTCTTAGAATAATTCCAGAACCCACTAAAATGATTTTCGATTTGTTCTGAAACAATTTCATATTAGTGAATTTCATTTGCGAAAAACAACCAAAGCGGTACCGGCAGCTCCGAAACATTTTCTGTTTTTATGCCCAAAAATTCCCAGAAGTTTCCATAATAATCCTGGCACCCTCCAAGAATTATCAGGCATGTCCCGAAACCAATTTGACTTAATGGTATATCTCGAAACAACTTTTCGGTGTTACAAAACTATTTCGCTATTCTCTCTCCGGAACTCTTCCATTGTCTTCGAAACTTTTTCGGCAAATTTCTCTCAGACTCCCTGTCTAGTATTCAGCAAATATATGACCCTTAAGCATGTGACCCTATAGGTTCGGTGAAGTATAGACATGACCAGAACACTTTCTGATCAATGATCAACATCAGAGCCGTGGACACCCATATTGACCCCTATACCCACACGAATGAATATTCGAGTGAACCTCCAGTTGCAGTGAGCTATTCATGTTGCTTCGTGATATGTCACAAACACTCGAGGTGAGATTTATTGCATCCCCGTGGACGAACAATTTGTCCACCATGCAAGTTACCTCGTTACCGGTTTCGCTCTCTTTTCTCGTTTCCGTGTTCCGGCATCCCTGTGATCAAATCACAGTGTGTCTGGCCAGACGATGATGTATACCGTAACACCGAGAGGGCCCGATAATATCTCTCCATCATCGGAAGAGCAAATCTCAATCTTGAGCTATCAAGTTACTTAACACACTTTTCCATGAAGCCTTAAGCCACCGTAATAGCCACCCATTTACGGATGACGTTTAACAAACCTCAAAGTTCATGAAGCAAGTATGAAGAAAATTGATACTCTCATGGTCTAAGGAATTATGCAAACATTAACCATCTCTGGGTTATCAACCATAAACTTGTGACGAATGAATCTCATAGCATAACATCAATCCGGGTCGATTCAACACAAATGTTCTCTTAACATTGTGCCCTCAAAGTTGCTGGCATTGACATGCCCATGATCAGGAAAACAGAACCATCATGCAACACTTGAGCTAGTCTTAGAGGCTAGACTAAGAATACTTCTTACCGTTTATTATTCCACACGTGCATATGAGTCTTCCTCCAAGCCTCCTGTTCTTGCAGACTCGAGAACCATAGCAGTTATAGCATGGAACATAAACATAATTATGAACTTGGAGATAAATAATATCATTTATTATTGCCTCTAGGGCATATCTCCTACAAACTCCCACTTGCACTAGAGTCAATAATCTAGTTAATGCTAATGCACTTTATGATGAGGACATCAATACCATTGTTAGACCCACAGCCCCTACTGTTACATATACTGGACCAATTACTAGAGCTCGCGCACGCCAATTAAATTACCAGGTACTTTCGTTTCTTGGTAATGATTCTAATGTTCATGAGATTATGATGCTGCCTAA
Source organism: Triticum urartu (assembly GCF_056163025.1). NCBI lineage: Eukaryota > Viridiplantae > Streptophyta > Magnoliopsida > Poales > Poaceae > Triticum > Triticum urartu. The sequence continues at coordinate 339,145,336 of NC_141874.1, forward strand.
ATTGGATACATTTGTTTTGCTTTCAAATGAAGGGCCTAGCTTGGAGAAGGATGAACATTGGAGCAAGAACACGCATGAAGTTGATGGCATGCGCAAGGGGATCAAGAACGGAGTTACAAGTGATGATTTCAGGACTTTGAAGCCGCCATAAGGAGTGCATGAAGCCATGGACGAAATATACAAGATGCCACTTCATAATATTCGTCCATAGGCTATTCTAGGTGCTGCGTCACCTTATTAATGGGCCAGGCCCATGTAATTTCGAAATACTTAAGTATAGGCTATTTTTAGAGTCCGTATGTGTGGGGGAAACAAGAGTTAGGGTTGGTTCCGGACCCCACCCTCAAGGGCCACGAAATTCCCCTCTCTTCCTCCATATATACAGCCCTTAGGGCGTCGTTTAGACTTTGGGTTTTGTTTAGATTAAAAGTTCGCCATAGCTGCAACTTCGCGTACTTCGTTTGTGTCCAACGACCAGACCAAGACGTCACAGAACCCCACCTTGATCAATAAAGCTTTCATCTTATATTCGCAATATCCAGATTGCAATCTCAGTTTCTTGCTTGTTCTTCGTTTGCTCGCAGGAAACAGGCCCTCGTGGTCAGGTTGATCGTGCTCCGGCGTGGTCAATAACCCCTCGGAAGTTGGTTTAGCGATTGCTAAGGCGCGACGTCTCGCACGTTCGTAGTCGGATCGTCAAGGTCGACTCCCACAGAAAACGATAGCCACCATCTCATCGAAACATCGGGACACCTTTGCCTCTATCAAGTGGTATCAGATTTCCAGGTTGCTCGGTGAGATTTTACAGTTTTTCGTAGATTAGATCGAGTCTGTTCTTCATACCTACAGTCCACGAAAAAGCCACACAAAAAAAAATTAGGGTTAGTTCATCATATCCGAACCAATCTGAGCCTTTGCATAATCTTTTTAGGGTTTTTGCTTTGTTGAATTTGCGGTTGCATCGTCGTGTCAAGTTGCTGGTCTTAGAGTCTAGTCTTTTAGAGTTTCGAGTTCTGGTCACAAGTTGTCACGCCGCCGCCGCACCATCATCATCGCCCATCTACCACTTTTGCTTATCCGCCACCGCTCTGAATCCATATCCATATACCACCACCAATCCGTATCCATATACCACCATCAATCTCTATCCATATACCACCACCGCTACCATATACCACCACCGCTGCCATATACCACCACCATATATCCACCACCAATCCGAGTTCTTCTCATATTAGGTTTGTTTTTGAGATCAATCTCAATTCCGATTCGTGTTTCCTTGCCTGCGTAGGTCTCGGAAAAAAAAAGAGTCTGGAGACCCCCGGGCAGTTTTTAGGCGAAAATTTTCACGGGCAAAAATATTTTTTCCCTATCCTATTTTTAGGCTTTTCTGAGTCTTTTGAGCCACGTGCCATCATAGTGATTTTTTTTCGCACTTTTTCGTCGTCGCTGCCCTGATTTCCGAAAAAAAAAGTGAAAAAAAAAATTTCGTGCCCATCCTATCAGTTTGACGAGGGAAGAGTTTTGAGACACTCGCCATTATAGTAATTTTTCGCAAAAAAAAAAGAGGAGCGCAAAAAAAAAAGAGGAGCGCAAAAAAAAAGCGAAAAAAAAAGTTCCAGAGTGTGCTTTTCCCTTATTTACGTGCAGCGTCGTGATTTTGTTAGTGTTCTAGGCTCGCGTCTCTAGCACGGTCTAGCCTAGGACCAGCACAGTACCCTCGTTGAGCGTTTATTCAACTTTGCATCTCTGAATTGATTATTGCTGACCCTTTTTGCTACCATACTATAAGCCTTCCCAGCTCCACATACCTCTACGTCGTGTACGTTTGTAGTCGGATCGTCAAAGTCGTCTCCACCAAATCGATAGTTATCATCTCATCGAAAGATCGGGACCCTCAACGAGCTTACACAGAAGGATGTACCTTTTGTTTGGGGTACCGCACAGGAAGAAGCCTTCACGGTATTGAAAGATAAGTTGACACATGCTCCTTTACTCCAACTTCCTAATTTCAATAAGACTTTTGAGCTTGAATGTGATGCTAGTGGAATTGGATTAGGAGGTGTGTTATTACAAGATGGAAAACCTGTTGCATACTTTTCTGAAAAATTGAGTGGGCCTAGTCTGAACTATTCTACTTATGATAAAGAATTATATGCTCTTGTTCGGACCTTAGAAACATGGCAACATTATTTATGGCCCAAGGAATTTGTTATACATTCTGATCATGAATCTTTGAAACACATTAAAAGTCAAGCAAAACTGAACCGTCGACATGCTAAATGGGTTGAATTCATTGAGACTTCCCCTTATGTGATTAAACACAAGAAGGGTAAAGAAAATGTTATTGCTGATGCCTTGTCTCGTCGTTATACTATGCTTTCACAACTTGACTTTAAAATATTTGGTTTGGAGACCATCAAGGATCAATATGTTAATGATGCTGAATTTACAGATGTATTGCAGAATTGTAAGGAAGGGAGAACTTGGAACAAGTTCGTTCTTAACAATGGATTTGTGTTTCGTGCTAACAAGCTATGCATTCCAGCTAGCTCCGTTCGTCTTTTGTTGTTGCAGGAGGCGCATGGAGGAGGATTAATGGGACACTTTGGCGTCAAGAAGACGGAGGATATACTTGCTACACATTTCTTTTGGCCAAAGATGAGACGGGATGTTGAGCGTTTTGTTGCTCGCTGCACTACATGTCAAAGAGCTAAGTCACGACTCAATCCTCATGGTTTATATATGCCTTTGCCTGTACCTAGTGTTCCTTGGGAGGATATATCTATGGACTTTGTTTTAGGTTTACCTAGAACAAAGAAGGGGAGGGATAGCATATTTGTTGTCGTGGATAGGTTCTCGAAAATGGCACACTTTATACCATGTCATAAAAGCGATGATGCTGTTAATGTTGCTGATTTGTTCTTTCGTGAAATTATTCGCTTACATGGTGTGCCAAATACTATTGTTTCAGATCGTGATACTAAATTTCTTAGCCACTTTTGGAGATGTTTATGGGCTAAGTTGGGGACTAAGCTGCTTTTTAGTACTACTTGTCACCCCCAAACTGATGGACAAACTGAAGTAGTCAATAGAACATTGTCTACTATGCTTAGGGCTGTTTTGAAGAATAACAAGAAAATGTGGGAAGAATGCTTGCCTCATATTGAATTTGCTTATAATCGTTCATTGCATTCTACTACTAAGATGTGCCCTTTTGAAATTGTGTATGGTTTCCTACCTCGTGCACCTATTGATTTGTTGCCTCTTCCATCTTCGGAGAAGGTTAATTTTGATGCTAAAGAACGTTCTGAATTGATTTTGAAAATGCATGAGTTAACTAAGGAAAACATTGAGCGTATGAATGCTAAATATAAACTTGCTGGAGATAAGGGTAGAAAACATGTTGTGTTTGCACCTGGAGATCTTGTTTGGTTACATTTGCGTAAAGATAGATTTCCTAATCTGCGCAAATCAAAGCTAATGCCACGTGCTGATGGTCCTTTTAAGGTTTTAGAGAAAATAAATGATAATGCATATAAACTTGAGCTACCTGCAGATTTTGGGGTTAGTCCCACTTTTAATATTGCAGATTTGAAGCCTTATTTGGGTGAGGAAGATGAGCTTCCGTCGAGGACGACTTCATTTCAAGAAGGGGAGGATGATGAGGACATCAATACCATTGTTAGACCCACAGCCCCTACTGTTACATATACTGGACCAATTACTAGAGCTCGCGCACGCCAATTAAATTACCAGGTACTTTCGTTTCTTGGTAATGATTCTAATGTTCATGAGATTATGATGCTGCCTAAATTGGATACATTTGTTTTGCTTTCAAATGAAGGGCCTAGCTTGGAGAAGGATGAACATTGGAGCAAGAACACGCATGAAGTTGATGGCATGCGCAAGGGGATCAAGAACGGAGTTACAAGTGATGATTTCAGGACTTTGAAGCCGCCATAAGGAGTGCATGAAGCCATGGACGAAATATACAAGATGCCACTTCATAATATTCGTCCATAGGCTATTCTAGGTGCTGCGTCACCTTATTAATGGGCCAGGCCCATGTAATTTCGAAATACTGAAGTATAGGCTATTTTTAGAGTCCGTATGTGTGGGGGAAACAAGAGTTAGGGTTGGTTCCGGACCCCACCCTCAAGGGCCACGAAATTCCCCTCTCTTCCTCCATATATACAGCCCTTAGGGCGTCGTTTAGACTTTGGGTTTTGTTTAGATTAAAAGTTCGCCATAGCTGCAACTTCGCGTACTTCGTTTGTGTCCAACGACCAGACCAAGACGTCACAGAACCCCACCTTGATCAATAAAGCTTTCATCTTATATTCGCAATATCCAGATTGCAATCTCAGTTTCTTGCTTGTTCTTCGTTTGCTCGCAGGAAACAGGCCCTCGTGGTCAGGTTGATCGTGCTCCGGCGTGGTCAATAACCCCTCGGAAGTTGGTTTAGCGATTGCTAAGGCGTGACGTCTCGCACGTTCGTAGTCGGATCGTCAAGGTCGACTCCCACAGAAAACGATAGCCACCATCTCATCGAAACATCGGGACACCTTTGCCTCTATCACTTTACACCTATAGCATACTTGTGTAAAAAATGCTTCACATGTGGTATAGCCTGATGTCGATCGGATCTGACAACTTCAGCTCCATGTGTATCTCTGCATATCCTCGCGTTTTCACGCTTTCACAAAATTAATATTTTGTGCGGACTTGGCTTTGTATATATGTGAATCATTGGTCAAAACCGGATTCCTCAGACTGAGCTATGGAGCAACTGCAATAGCGTCCCATTGACCAAAGCCTTCTTGGAACCATACTAAGTTCATGAATGAACTATATGATTCAACATCTTTCTCTTTGTCGCTTTTAAAGCGGCAACATACTTTGCCTTTGTTATATAATTCGCCATAGTAACTTGTTTGGAACAATTTCCAACTAACTGTGCCACCATATTGTGTGTTACAAAAAACACTAAATGTATATCGAAAATCGCATGGAGAAATGATGAAGATTGTATCGATGTAACCTTTTACAGCGAACTCTTCATGATCTCCACTTGCGAGAAAACATGTCATCAGTGCTACTTTAGTACTCAATGATCCTTTTTCACTGTTGTCCCATGATCAGTACTTTTGATCACTTTGGCATCTATACTCGCAACATCTTGGGAGTATTGGAGATATCTAGTTGTTTTACATACCATGGAATACATGATTAATCCAAACACAGGAGTGTGTGGAATCTCCATCATGTATTTTTCTCATCAGTGTTTTGGGACACTGATTCTTGCAAAAACTCTTTCCATGTGACTTTGGCAAGAATCACTCCTTGTCGTTCTTAGTGCTAAACGGTTTTAGCATCTTGTCAATATGTATTTTTGCTCAACCCTATTAGGTAAATCTATCTCCATAGATCATTATGCCTAATATCAAGGCTATTTAGCGCAAGCGCTTCATCGGAAAACTATTTTCAAATGAAGTCCTAATTTGTGTCAAGAAATTTATTTGCAATTAACAATGTGTCGAGCACACAAGGTTTTCAGAAATATTATTATGCTCCCACTTACTTTCTTGAAACCACAAGCATCTTCGTTACTCATTGATGAATTCAAACCCCTTTGACCATTCCATCAAAAATGAAGATTCCAACTCCATTTTGCTCTCTTTTGTCCAATGCTGGAACTCTGAAGTTTGCATACTTACTAGCATACTCTGGACTGACAAAATACTTTGGATTGTATCACATACAGGTCCTAGGTTGTATTTACATTTCATGGAAATTATTTTGTCATCCATGTTGCATATCTCATGTTTGAAATATGTATTAATTGCTAGTTTAACCCGAACCGACTTTAAGCATTGCTACAGTGAGACAATCTCATTGTAGTCAATTCCTTGAACTTGTTATTGCAACAAGTCGAGCTTAATGGATAAAACATTTTTATCCATATCAGTTTATAGTCCCATTACAATCCATTAGACTCCAAGTCTTTCGGAGGGTTTATCAAGATTTAAATCTTGAATCATTTATGGAAACTATCTCGGATTATATTGGCATTTAGCCAATTCTGGAGTCAAGGCCCATCAACGCTTCCTTATGTATCATCGGTATATTGTTTTCTAACAACATTATCTTGTTTGCGCACCTGAGAGGTTTGCACGAGCTTTGCCTACGTTGTTCAGCTGCAAGTTCAACCGAAGTCCACACATCTCATGTAGAGGCTTCCGTATCAGTCACAATAGGATACTCTGGAATCACTTCCAAGGTTCCTTTCATTTGACCCGATAACGAAGATACTTGTTATCTCGTCGAGTTGCACTGTCCTCCCACTTACCCTCTTGCAAGAACTATTCTCTTTAAAAGCATACCATTTTGTGGCAAAAATCCTTTGCTATAGTGGTGGGGGAATACCCAATGACTTGGGATAACTTACAAAGCAGCACTTGTCTGATTTGGAATAGGTTTGTAACCTTTTACACAAGCCCCATATTCCAAATGTTAAGAAAAGATATAACATGGTTGGGCGTACCATACCATGTCGTCATTTCAACATACCTTATGGAGCTCTTTTCAGTGTAAAAGCCGTAGTCTCTAAAGCATTACTCTTTAAAATTGATAATGGAAAATTTATTTATTTCATCTTTGATCTTACCATGTCATAAATGGTTTGATTACATCTACACAGACATTCCACTCATAGTGGTGTTTCGGGAGGTGTAAGTTATGAAACTCTTTTCACAACTCATCAGACATTCGCTAAACTTGTAACTCAGATATTCCTTTCTGCAATCAAATTGTAGAAACATAATTTCCTTGTTATAATAACTTCTACTTCATTTTTGAAAACCTTTCGAATGATTTCAAAAGATCCAGACTTACGTCTCATCAAGAAAATATCCATATATCTACTTGAGTCATTTCTAAAGATATATAAATCCACTACTTGCAACAACATTTATTGAACTACACACATCAAAATGTATGATCACCAATAAGTTTGTTGCTCGTTCCTTGTGGCCTGTGAACGGTATTTCAGTCACTTCACTTTTCGGAGGAAAGTTGCAAGTGTCAGATGATTCAAAATCAAACGACTTCAAAATCCATCATAATGGAATTTTTCCACGCGGGTTTTTCCAATATGACCAAGTGAAGTGCCACACATGTGTGGTATTCTCATAGTCTTGCGACATTTAGCGTCAGTGTTATGGATGTATAATTTTACCATCAATATTCAGAACATACATCCCATCTTGGATGGAAGCATGGCCCTTCATGTTATTCATAATACTGAACAACAATTGTTCTTTTATGAACAACCCTTTTGCAATAAACATTGTGCAATGGGCTAGAGAGTAAGAAATTCTAAAATGAATTATGAAAGTAAACACAGAGGTAATGTATTAATATCATTATTCATAACATACATCTCATTCATAATTAAAGTATGGCCCTTAATGTTTATTCATAATACTGAACATAAAAAGTTCTCTTATGAACAACCTTCTTGCAAGATACCTTATGCAAAGGGCTAGAGTGTGAGAATCTCTAAAATGAATTATGAAACAAATACATAGGTAATACACCGATGGAAGGTATAGTAACTTTTACTATATTCCCAGCATGTATTAAAACCTCATTCCTGGCTAGTCTTTTTAGGCCATAGTAGCTCTTACATTGATTCGCAACAGAATGCAATCGAGCGGGTATCTTTTTGATTAACTCACAATACCCAAGGATTAGTGATTAACATGTTTAAGCATAATTCCCAAGAACTATATCTTTGACCAGCCTTCTATACATCAAAAACTTGTATGACATTCATACATGAGCTGGATATTCCGGTCATCTTTCTTTCTGCCTTTATACTTCTAATAGTTTAACTTTTAGTATTTCTCCTACTCGCAAAAGAAGCACCCAACTTAAGAGTGACGTTAGCCCCGGACTTCCTAGGCATGTAAGTCATACTAACACCCTTTGGACACATCCTTTCTCTTTAAGTTGTTGTTTTATTCACCTTTCATCATATGATAGGCGTTCTTCTGGATCCCTCTCTTATCAGTCTAATGCATAGTAGACACTTTACTAATAATTTGCAAACAAACATTGCTTTGGATATTTTATATCTTTCAGCCTTTGTTTGTATTTGAAAATTAATGTTCAGTTCCATGAATATCACATAACTATCCCAAACTTTCAAAGTTCAAGTTTCATGGAAGCAAACATATTGCACTTGACCTCAATGGAATTCTAGCTTTTGGATCGAATGACGAGAGTCTCATCATCCATTGCATCTAGCGGGAGTATACGGAAGGCATGCGATAGGACAAAGTCCTTCTCGGCACTTTTGAGGACAATCCTCACATTACGTTACCAATCGTGAAGTTTTAACCAGATATTTAACAGCTATTCAATTTTAACAAGGAAGGTGGAAATGCGAGCCATTATTCTACAACTATTTTGCAAGTGACACTTAGAAAGTGTTCATAATTAATTGCACTGAGAATTAAACGAGTTAATTCTATAGTGCGCTCCCACTCAAATCAATATCTCTCAAAATTGATTATCAGTGATACAAGACCCACATTTCAATTCAACGCCATTGATGTGGACATCACTGATGACGAGAATTTCAATTGGTAGGCAAACTTGCTGAGCACATCTCCATGTGACTCTTGTTCATCTTTCGATGGGTGTGTTCCGAGCTCAGGACGATCCTACCTGAACATCAAAGACAACCAAGTGATCTTGCTACGAGGTCTGACCTCACCCGCCTCATTCCTCTCCATTCGTTCGTACCCATGTGGACATGGCGCACCCTGAAAAGATACGAATTACAGACGGTGCTACACTTGGGTGAACACTAACTACTTTGATATTTTCAAGTGAGAGATCACCCTAATAAAAAGCGAGTACCGCACAATCAAGAAGGGTGCATCATAAGGGTTAAACATCTCACGCAGTTCATAATAGCATGATATGGTATAGCCCTTTCTGACGGAGAAGTATTTCATTTCTTTGCCTTCGTCATTCGCGTCGGTGTTCACCTTCGTGAAGATTGCCACCACCTTGTCGATGCACCAGATAATACTGCTATCTCCGTAGTGTATAAAATTAATGCATTCCTTAAGGTTGACACGCAGGTCATTAAAGTGCAATCATATGGCTCCAGCCATCATGCCGAATCATGACACGTAGGTCATGTTAATAACATTATATAGTCATCTCATACATAATAAAATTATTATGAGCACTGCTATACCACATCACATGCACATGCAAACCCTCCTGTAAAACCAAGTTAGACTTTCTAACCGGTTCATGCAAAAACTTGTTTTTCGTGGCTTCTAAGGTTTCGAAACAAACCGAAGCTACTAACGTCCATCATCAAGCATGATAATTCAAGTCGCTTGATTAACTTTGCAAGGTGTATGAAGCACGAGATAATAAAATCTCGAACCCCATACTAAACTTCGTCATACGCATGACCCCGTGCAGATCATATCTGCATTGCCCTTTTGTCTGCGAAATTTCATCTTTCTTTCTAACTATGGTGGATTTCAACGAACTGTTAGCACTTCGTTGATCAATCAGGAAAATTATTTGTAGTAGATGAGTAACCTGCATCTATGCATAGCACGGCCCATCATGCCACTGTAGGGTAACGCAGCAGAAAACAAAAAATTTCGGACCTACGCACTAGCCCAGGACCACTATGGAGACTGCATACATGGTTTGATCTTTTTCGTTACCGACTCGTAGCGCAACGGGAAGTAGAGTCGATGATGATCGGCGGTGCAGATCCCCGCAGCTAGGATTTACAACCTCCCAACCGCGAGGATGTATACCCTCATCTGCCCCTCGGACAGCCCTTCGGGAGGTGGTCGGACAGTCCCCCAGACCGTGTCGCGAACAGCCCTTCGGGAGGACCTTCGAAAGTCGGACAGTCACTTGGACAGCCCTTCAGGAGGACCTTTAAAACTCGGACGGTCACACGGACAGCCCTTCGAGAGGCACTCTCGAACTAAGACCGAAACTACAATCTCTCTACAGAGTTGCACACATACGGTGTCATCTATCCGGCAGGGCTTCGCCGTCCAGAACTAGTTCCTGTCGGAACCCAGACAACCTTTCGGCTCTACGAAACTATTTCGCTGGGAGGGAGAGAGAGAGCCAGATCATGCATGGCATTTGTATGAGAGCAAGCGTGTGTCTTTAGGCAGCCCCCACCACCCCTATTTATAGGCCAAGCCCAAGGGTGGCTTCTCCAAGAAGCCAAGGGGATAATACCAAAAGGCCCTCAAGGTGGCTTCTCTAAGAAGCCAAGCAGAAAGCACTTTCACTATTCATGACGACATTTTTCAGCGTCAGTTCGAACTGAAAATATTTATGTGGGCTTAGAAAATTTCCAGTAATCACAAATTATTTTCAACGTGTTCCGAAACAATTCTGGTTTAATGATTTTCATCTGCGAAAAGCAAACAAGAATGCGTTTTCACTATTCACGAAGACAATTTTTTGTATCCATTAAATCCGAAAATATTTCTGTGGGTCTTAGAATAATTCCAGTACCCACTAAAATGATTTTGGATTCGTTCTGAAACAATTTCAGATTAGTGAATTTCATCTGCGAAAAACAACCAAAGCGGTACCGGCAACCAAAGCGAAAAACAACCAAAGTGGTATATCCTGAAACAACTTTTCGGTGTTACGGAACTATTTTGCTATTCTCTCTCCAGAACTCTTCCATTGTCTCTGAAACTTTTTCAGCAAATTTCTCTCAGACTCCCTGTCTAGTATTCAGCAAATAGATGACCCTTAAGCGTGTGACCCTATAGGTTCGGTCACGCATAGACATGACTGGAACACTTTCTGATCAATGATCAACATCGGAGCCGTGGACACCCATATTGACCCCTATACCCACACGAATGAATATTCGAGTGAACCTCCAGTTGCAGTGAGCTATTCCTGTTGCTTCATATATGTCACAAACACCCGAACTGATATTTATTGCATCCCCGTGGACGAACAATTTGTCCACCATGCAAGTTACCTCGTTACCGGTTTTGCTCTCTTTTCTTGTTTCCGTGTTCCGGCATCCCTATGATCAAATCACACTATGCCTGGCGAGACGATGATGGATACCGTAACACCGAGAGGGCCCGAGAGTATCTCTCCATCGTCGGAGGAGGAAATACCAATCTTGAGCTATCATGTTACTTGACACACTTTTCCATGAACCCGTAAGCTGCCGTAATAGCCACCCATTTACGGATGACGTTTAACAAACCCAAAGTTCATGAAGCAAGTATGAAGAAACTCGATACTCTCATGGTCTAAGGAATTATGCGAACGTTAACCATCTCTGTGTTATCAACCATAAACTTGTGACGAATGAATCTCATAGCATAACATCAATCTGGGTCGATTCAACACAAATGTTCTCTTAACATTGTGCCCTCAAAGTTGATGGCATTGACATGCCCATAATCAGGAAAACAGAACCATCATACAACACTTGAGCTAGTCTTAGAGGCCATAGTAAGAATACTTCTTACTGTTTATTATTCCACACGTGCATATGAGTCTTCCTCCAAGCCTCGTGTTATTGCAGACTCGAGAACCATAACAGTTATAGCATGGAACATAAACATAATTATGAACTTGGAGATAAATAATAACATTTATTATTGCCTCTAGGGCATATCTCCTACAATACTAGGGATCAAACCCTAACAAAACTAACTCGATTACATGATAAATCTCATCCAACCCATCACCGTCCAGCAAGCCTATTATGGAATTACTCACGCACGACGGTGAGCATCATGAAATTGGTGATGGAGGAACATTGATGATGACGATGGCGACAGATTCCCCTCTCTGGAGCCTCGAACGGACTCCATATCAGCCCTCCCGAGATGATAGAGGCAAAGGTGTCCCGATGTTTCGATGAGATGGTGGCTATCGTTTTCTGTGGGAGTCGACCTTGACGATCCGACTACGAACATGCCAGACGTCGCGCCTTAGCAATCGCTAAACCAACTTCCGAGGGGTTATTGACCATGCCGGAGCACGATCAACCTGACCACGAGGGCCTGTTTCCTGCGAGCAAACGAAGAACAAGCAAGAAACTGAGATTGCAATCTGGATATTGCGAATATAAGATGAAAGCTTTATTGATCAAGGTGGGGTTCTGTGATGTCTTGGTCTGGTCGTTGGACACAAACGAAGTACGCGAAGTTGCAGCTATGGCGAACTTTTAATCTAAACAAAACCCAAAGTCTAAACGACGCCCTAAGGGCTGTATATATGGAGGAAGAGAGGGGAATTTCGTGGCCCTTGAGGGTGGGGTCCGAAACCAACCCTAACTCTTGTTTCCCCACACATACGGACTCTAAAAATAGCCTGTACTTAAGTATTTCGAAATTACATGGGCCTGGCCCATTAATAAGGTGACGCAGCACCTAGAATAGCCTATGGACGAATATTATGAAGTGGCATCTTGTATATTTCGTCCATGGCTTCATGCACTCCTTATGGCGGCTTCAAAGTCCTGAAATCATCACTTGTAACTCTGTTCTTGATCCCCTTGCGCATGCCATCAACTTCATGCGTGTTCTTGCTCCAATGTTCATCCTTCTCCAAGCTAGGCCCTTCATTTGAAAGCAAAACAAATGTATCCATTTTAGGAAGCATCATAATCTCATGAACATTAGAATCATTACCAAGAAACGAAATTACCTGGTAATTTAATTGGCGTGCGCGAGCTCTAGTAATTGGTCCAGTATATGTAACAATAGGGGCTGTGGGTGTAACAATGGTATTGATGTCCTCATCATCCTCCCCTTCTTGAAATGAAGTCGTCCTCGACGGAAGCTCATCTTCCTCACCCAAATAAGGCTTCAAATCTGCAATATTAAAAGTGGGACTAACCCCAAAATCTGCAGGTAGCTCAAGTTTATATGCATTATCATTTATTTTCTCTAAAACCTTAAAAGGACCATCAGCATGTGGCATTAGCTTTGATTTGCGCAGATTAGGAAATCTATCTTTACGCAAATGTAACCAAACAAGATCTCCAGGCGCAAACACAACATGTTTTCTACCCTTATCTCCAGCAAGTTTATATTTAGCATTCATACGCTCAATGTTTTCCTTAGTTAACTCATGCATTTTTAAAATCAATTCAGAACGTTCTTTAGCATCAAAATTAACCTTCTTCGAAGATGGCAGAGGCAACAAATCAATAGGTGCACGAGGTAGGAAACCATACACAATTTCAAAAGGGCACATCTTAGTAGTAGAATGCAATGAACGATTATAAGCAAATTCAATATGAGGCAAGCATTCTTCCCACATTTTCTTGTTATTCTTCAAAACAGCCCTAAGCATAGTAGACAATGTTCTATTGACTACTTCAGTTTGTCCATCAGTTTGGGGGTGACAAGTAGTACTAAAAAGCAGCTTAGTCCCCAACTTAGCCCATAAACATCTCCAAAAGTGGCTAAGAAATTTAGTATCACGATCTGAAGCAATAGTATTTGGCACACCATCTAAGCGAATAATTTCACGAAAGAACAAATCAGCAACATTAACAGCATCATCGCTTTTATGACATGGTATAAAGTGTGCCATTTTCGAGAACCTATCCACGACAACAAATATGCTATCCCTCCCCTTCTTTGTTCTAGGTAAACCTAAAACAAAGTCCATAGATATATCCTCCCAAGGAACACTAGGTACAGGCAAAGGCATATATAAACCATGAGGATTGAGTCGTGACTTAGCTCTTTGACATGTAGTGCAGCGAGCAACAAAACGCTCAACATCCCGTCTCATCTTTGGCCAAAAGAAATGTGTAGCAAGTATATCCTCCGTCTTCTTGACGCCAAAGTGTCCCATTAATCCTCCTCCATGCGCCTCCTGCAACAACAAAAGACGAACGGAGCTAGCTGGAATGCATAGCTTGTTAGCACGAAACACAAATCCATCGTTAAGAACGAACTTGTTCCAAGTTCTCCCTTCCTTACAATTTTGCAATACATCTTTAAATTCAGCATCATTAACATATTGATCCTTGATGGTCTCCAAACCAAATATTTTAAAGTCAAGTTGTGAAAGCATAGTATAACGACGAGACAAGGCATCAGCAATAACATTTTCTTTACCCTTCTTGTGTTTAATCACATAAGGGAAAGTCTCAATGAATTCAACCCATTTAGCATGTCGACGGTTCAGTTTTGCTTGACTTTTAATGTGTTTCAAAGATTCATGATCAGAATGTATAACAAATTCCTTGGTCCATAAATAATGTTGCCATGTTTCTAAGGTCCGAACAAGAGCATATAATTCTTTATCATAAGTAGAATAGTTCAGACTAGGCCCACTCAATTTTTCAGAAAAGTATGCAACAGGTTTTCCATCTTGTAATAACACACCTCCTAATCCAATTCCACTAGCATCACATTCAAGCTCAAAAGTCTTATTGAAATTAGGAAGTTGGAGTAAAGGAGCATGTGTCAACTTATCTTTCAATACCGTGAAGGCTTCTTCTTGTGCGGTACCCCAAACAAAAGGTACATCCTTCTTTGTAAGATCGTTGAGAGGTGCAGCAATGGTGCTGAAATCTCTCACAAAACGCCTATAGAAACCAGCGAGGCCAAGGAAACTCCTCACTTGTGTGACCGTTTTGGGCTGCGGCCAACTCTCAATAGCTTCAATCTTGGCTTTATCAACTTCAATTCCCTGTGGAGTAACAACATAGCCAAGAAAAGATACTCGGTCGGTGCAAAAGGTGCACTTTCCAAGGTTACCAAACAAACGTGCATCACGTAGAGCAATAAAAACAGCACGTAAATGTTCCAAATGTTCCTCCAAAGATTTGCTATAAATCAATATGTCATCAAAGTAAACTACCACAAATCGTCCAATGAAAGCACGTAAAACTTCGTTCATTAACCTCATGAAAGTACTAGGTGCATTAGTTAACCCAAAAGGCATGACTAACCACTCATATAATCCAAACTTAGTTTTAAATGCTGTTTTCCATTCATCTCCCAATTTCATACGAATTTGATGGTAACCACTACACAAATCAACTTTGGAGAATATTGTAGAGCCACTCAATTCATCAAGCATATCATCTAGCCTAGGAATAGGATGACGATAACGAATAGTAATATTATTAATGCCTCTACAATCAACGCACATACGCGACGTACCATCCTTTTTCGGCACTAAAATGATAGGAACAGCACAAGGACTAAGGGATTCGCGTATATAACCTTTGTCGAGCAGTTCTTGTACTTGACGCATAATCTCCTTCGTCTCCTCTGGATTGGTACGGTATGGTGCCCGGTTGGGTAATGATGCACCGGGAATTAAGTCAATTTGATGCTCAATCCCGCGAATAGGTGGTAATCCCGGTGGCACGTCTTGTGGAAAGACGTTGGCGAACTCCTGCAAAATGTTAGTGACAGCAGGAGGCAAAGAGGAAGGCACGTCCTCGAATGAAAATAATGCCTCTTTGCACACAAAAGCATAGCAAACAGATTTGCTAAAATCTAGATCATCAATATCAGATTTGGTGGCAAGTAAACATGCAGTTTTCAATTTAATTTCAGAAGCAACACTAGATTGTTTATTATTATTAGGCTGCATTTGTTGCTCAAATTCTTTTGCCACAATCTGATTTTCACTCTTAGTGTTCTCCTGTTTTGCTTTATTAGCTCTATTAATATCATCTTTCAAAATGGAATCAGGAGTCATAGGAAGCAAAGTAATATTTTTATCCTTATGAACAAGAGTATACTGATTGTTTCTACCATGGTGAATAGAATTTTTATCAAATTGCCATGGTCTACCAAGTAATAAGGAACATGCTTGCATCGGTACCACATCACAATCAACATAATCAGCATATGTAGAGATAGTAAAATGCACACGAACAGTACGTGTTACCTTAACCTTGCCGCTGTTGTTGAACCATTGGATGTAGTAAGGATGTGGATGTGGTCTTGTGGTGAGAGATAGCTTCTCCACCATCTCGATGCTAGCCAAGTTGTTGCAACTCCCTCCATCTATGATCACGCGAACAGAACGTTCCTTCACAACTCCCTTTGTATGGAACAAATTATGCCTCTGATTTTGCTCAGCTTGTGTAACCTGCACACTCAAAACACGTTGAGCAACTAAACATTCATACCTGTCAGCATCTTCAGGAGCCATGTATTGCGTCTCATGATCAGAATCGTCTCCACCGTGTTCGTCACGTGTAATAAGAGCCAAAGTCTCCTCATCATAGTCACTAGCGGACTCATACCCACCATCCTCAGTAACAATCATCACATGCTTAGATGGGCATTCTCTCGCATAATGACCTCCACCCTTGCAACGTCGACAAATAATATCATGTGTTTGCCCTGTTGATGCCATGGATGAAGAAGAGCTCTTTGCAGGCCCAGAAGGTGTGCTCTTGGCAGATAGTGGTGATTGTGCCTGCTTTATTGTATCACGGTTGGAGGTGGCAGCCGACGGAGGCGCCGGTGAAGCAGAACGTGTGGAAGTAGATGATGCACGTGGTGTCCATGAAGAAGGTCGACCTGCAGAAAAGTTAGTCCGCGCCAATGCCTGTCGATCCTGCACTTCACGTTCAGCTTTACAAGCAAGATGGAATAAACGAGTGATATTAGTATACTCCTTATACTCTAGAATCGTCTGAATCTCTCTATTTAATCCACCCATAAAACGTGCAAGCATAGCTTCATTCTCCTCAACAATACCACATCTAATCATGCCAGTTTGTAATTCCTGATAATATTCTTCTACAGAATTTTTTCCCTGTCTTAAGCGCTGCAATTTTTGAAGTAATTCACGTTGATAATATGGTGGAACCCAACGAGTACGCATAGCAGTTTTCAAAGCAGCCCAAGTAGCAGGAATGGGATATAATCTACAATGCTCAGACCACCAAACACATGCAAAACTAGTGAATGCACAAACAGCAGCAGGAACACGTCTCTCCTCGGGATATTGTAAACATGTAAATCGTTGTTCAGTTTCTAACTCCCGAGTAAGATATATATCAGGAACATATCTACCCTCAAATGGTGGAATATTCAATTTTAGTTTAGGGAGATGGTCATGATCTCGTACCTGAGGGTGAGCCCTACCATTGCCATTATTTGCATGTGGACGACCTGATGGTTGCTGTGCTGGTGGTGGCATGTAGTTCTGATTTTGATCAACCTCATCCTCGTAATCGCCAGCAAAATCATCCTCCTCCGCATCAGCAGCAGGAGCCACAAAAGTAGCAACAGCAGCACCAACAGTTTGGCCAGGTGCAAGAGGGAGACGGCTCGCTCGGCGGAGGGCTGTTTCACGATGTGTAGGTAGTCGTCGTTGTTGTTGTTGTAGAGGTGCGTTAGGTGCAGCCGGTGGTGGTGGTGGAAGACGCGCGAGCAATTCATTAAACCTGTTATCGAGCTTTGTTTCGAACGTCTTCTCCATGTCATCTATCTTCTCCATGGCCTCTTCAAATCTGTTTAACACATCCTGCACCTGTCCATTCATCATTTGCTGAAATTTATCATGCAACTCCTGATTCGTCATGTTCTCCCAGTCAGTCTCGTCGGCTTGTGATCCTGCCATGGTTAGCAACAATAGAAAACATACAAGAATATGATCCTACAGAATACTAACAAGAGGTGGTGGTGGCGGTTGTCACAAATCCGTCAAGCAAATCTCAAATTCTTACCAGTTCTTACCCAGCAGCAGGCGGTGATCGGCAACCGTTGTAGTCAAAACTCTCAAAAGCTTGGATAGAGCGATTGCCAGGGAGAGTCAAACGCACGACGTAGAGGTATGTGGAGCTGGGAAGGCTTATAGTATGGTAGCAAAAAGGGTCAGCAATAATCAATTCAGAGATGCAAAGTTGAATAAACGCTCAACGACGGTACTGTGCTGGTCCTAGGCTAGACCGTGCTAGAGACGCGAGCCTAGAACACTAACAAAATCACGGCGCTGCACGTAAATAAGGGAAAAGCACACTCTGGAACTTTTTTTTTTCGCTCCTCTTTTTTTTTGCGCTCCTCTTTTCTTTTTGCGAAAAATTACTATAATGGCGAGTGTCTCAAAACTCTTCCCTCGCCAAACTGATAGGATGAGCACGAAATTTTTTTTTCACTTTTTTTTCGGAAATCAGGGCAGCGACAACGAAAAAGTGCGACAAAAAATCACTATGATGGCACGTGGCTCAAAAGACTCAGAAAAGCCTAAAAATAGGATAGGGAAAAAATATTTTTGCCCGTGAAAATTTTGGCCTAAAAACTGCCCGGGGGTCTCCAGACTCTTTTTTTTTCCGAGACCTACGCAGGCAAGGAAACACGAATCGGAATTGAGATTGATCTCAAGAACAAACCTAATATGAGAGGAACTCGGATTGGTGGTGGATATATGGTTGTGGTATATGGCAGCGGTGGTGGTATATGGTAGCGGTGGTGGTATATGGATAGAGATTGATGGTGGTATATGGATACGGATTGGTAGTGGTATATGGATAAGGATTCAGAGCGGTGGCGGATAAGCAAAAGTGGTAGATGGGCGATGATGATGGTGCGGCGGCGGCGTGACAACTTATGACCAGAACTCGAAACTCTAAAAGACTAGACTCTAAGACCAGCAACTTGACACGACGATGCAACCGCAAATTCAACAAAGCAAAAACCCTAAAAAGATTATGCAAAGGCTCAGATTGGTTCGGATATGATGAACTAACCCTAATTTTTTTTGTGTGGCTTTTTCGTGGACTGTAGGTATGAAGAACAGACTCGATCTAATCTATGAAAAACTGTAAAATCTCACCGAGCAACCTGGAAATCTGATACCACTTGATAGAGGCAAAGGTGTCCCGATGTTTCGATGAGATGGTGGCTATCGTTTTCTGTGGGAGTCGACCTTGACGATCCGACTACGAACGTGCGAGACGTCGCGCCTTAGCAATCGCTAAACCAACTTCCGAGGGGTTATTGACCACGCCGGAGCACGATCAACCTGACCACGAGGGCCAGTTTCCTGCGAGCAAACGAAGAACAAGCAAGAAACTGAGATTGCAATCTGGATATTGCGAATATAAGATGAAAGCTTTATTGATCAAGGTGGGGTTCTGTGACGTCTTGGTCTGGTCGTTGGACACAAACGAAGTACGCGAAGTTGCAGCTATGGCGAACTTTTAAACTAAACAAAACCCAAAGTCTAAACGACGCCCTAAGGGCTGTATATATGGAGGAAGAGAGGGGAATTTCGTGGCCCTTGAGGGTGGGGTCCGAAACCAACCCTAACTCTTGTTTCCCCACACATACGGACTCTAAAAATAGCCTATACTTAAGTATTTCGAAATTACATGGGCCTGGCCCATTAATAAGGTGACGCAGCACCTAGAATAGCCTATGGATGAATATTATGAAGTGGCATCTTGTATATTTCGTCCATGGCTTCATGCACTCCTTATGGCGGCTTCAAAGTCCTGAAATCATCACTTGTAACTCCGTTCTTGATCCCCTTGCGCATGCCATCAACTTCATGCGTGTTCTTGCTCCAATGTTCATCCTTCTCCAAGCTAGGCCCTTCATTTGAAAGCAAAACAAATGTATCCAATTTAGGAAGCATCATAATCTCATGAACATTAGAATCATTACCAAGAAACGAAAGTACCTGGTAATTTAATTGGCGTGCGCGAGCTCTAGTAATTGGTCCAGTATATGTAACAGTAGGGGCTGTGGGTGTAACAATGGTATTGATGTCCTCATCACGAGAGAGTTTAGGCCTTGGCGGCGGCTCCATATTATAAAACGCGATGAATCCTTCTCTCTGCTTTTTTTCTCCCCGAAAGTGAATATATGGAGTCAAGGTTGAGGTCGGTGCAGCGTCAAGGGGCCCATGAGGCATGGGGCGCGCCCAGGGGCATAGGGCGCACCCCCAACCTCGTGGAGAGGTGGTGGGTTGTGCCTCAAGTTTGCCAACCTAGAGGTATAGGGCGCGCCCCCAACCTCATATTGGTATCATACCATCTCGTGTGCCTCAAGTTTGTTCCCGCATATACACAATCGCTATCTTGGTTTGTGCATTTCGCAAAGTGGCTATATACAAAAAAATAATACGCTTTTAAGCAAAAGAGAAAGAGCAAAGAATCTTGTAAGCAAGTGACATAGCATCATACCCCATTGCATATAAGATTGTCATATCTGATCATCTTGGATCATAACACTGGGAGCCACACATAAATAGCATACTTGGGATAGAAAGTTCATACATTTCGCATCTTATAGGTTGTGCACAAGTGTTTTATCCGCCTATAGAGCAAACGTGCTAGCGTCTCTCTTGAGTTGTGCAACACGAGTGTTTCCGTGGATTCCACATTTTGTGCTCATCCTTGGTTGCACGACCCCATTTATCTATCCGTGTGTGCGTTCCCGTGTGCCACCCATATTGCTATTGATCTACTTGTTTCACTTGCGAATTTGTGAATCTCTTTCAACATTATTGACTCTTGATAACATTTTGCATAAAAAATTTGTGCCACTATCCTCACCCAGCTCCACCATAAGCCTTATTCGTGTAGGTGTGAGAAACCAACAAGAATTGGTACCAATTGTGCTATTTCCTTGTCCACATTGGAGTGATCATTGATCCACTTTCAACTTCGGTCAAGGTACATTTGGTATTCGTTCTTCTCTTTCTCCCACTCAAATTTGCTCGAGTCTTGTGATGGATAGGCAAGGCATTTCATCTTCGGTCTACAACAACAACAACGAGTTCGATGCCATGCAAAACTCCACCGACGCCAAGATGTAAGCTCAAATGGAGGAGATCAAAGCCCTCATCAAGTCCTACAAGCGATCTTCCTCATCTTCGAGAAGACGCTCAAGAGCACATCCTCCGAGCTACCATCTCCGGCAAGGTCACATCGGCATCGACACCATCACCACCACGAACGTGAAGGTCACAAGCTCAACACCAACAACCGCTCAACGACTTCACCATCTCCCTTGGCATCTTCGCCAAGCGACTTCAAGGCATCTTCGCCTACGGACATACGGCATCTTCGCCCACAAGCACCTCAAGAGAATGATAGAGGCAAAGGTGTCCCGATGTTTCGATGAGATGGTGGCTATCGTTTTCTGTGGGAGTCGACCTTGACGATCCGACTACGAACGTGCGAGACGTCGCGCCTTAGCAATCGCTAAACCAACTTCCGAGGGGTTATTGACCACGCCGGAGCACGATCAACCTGACCACGAGGGCCTGTTTCCTGCGAGCAAACGAAGAACAAGCAAGAATCTGAGATTGCAATCTGGATATTGCGAATATAAGATGAAAGCTTTATTGATCAAGGTGGGGTTCTGTGACGTCTTGGTCTGGTCGTTGGACACAAACGAAGTACGCGAAGTTGCAGCTATGGCGAACTTTTAATCTAAACAAAACCCCCCAAAGTCTAAACGACGCCCTAAGGGCTGTATATATGGAGGAAGAGAGGGGAATTTCGTGGCCCTTGAGGGTGGGGTCCGAAACCAACCCTAACTCTTGTTTCCCCACACATACGGACTCTAAAAATAGCCTATACTTAAGTATTTCGAAATTACATGGGCCTGGCCCATTAATAAGGTGACGCAGCACCTAGAATAGCCTATGGACGAATATTATGAAGTGGCATCTTGTATATTTCGTCCATGGCTTCATGCACTCCTTATGGCGGCTTCAAAGTCCTGAAATCATCACTTGTAACTCCGTTCTTGATCCCATTGCGCATGCCATCAACTTCATGTGTGTTCTTGCTCCAATGTTCATCCTTCTCCAAGCTAGGCCCTTCATTTGAAAGCAAAACAAATGTATCCAATTTAGGCAGCATCATAATCTCATGAACATTAGAATCATTACCAAGAAACGAAAGTACCTGGTAATTTAATTGGCGTGCGCGAGCTCTAGTAATTGGTCCAGTATATGTAACAGTAGGGGCTGTGGGTGTAACAATGGTATTGATGTCCTCATCATCCTCCCCTTCTTGAAATGAAGTCGTCCTCGACGGAAGCTCATCTTCCTCACCCAAATAAGGCTTCAAATCTGCAATATTAAAAGTGGGACTAACCCCAAAATCTGCAGGTAGCTCAAGTTTATATGCATTATCATTTATTTTCTCTAAAACCTTAAAAGGACCATCAGCACGTGGCATTAGCTTTGATTTGCGCAGATTAGGAAATCTATCTTTACGCAAATGTAACCAAACAAGATCTCCAGGTGCAAACACAACATGTTTTCTACCCTTATCTCCAGCAAGTTTATATTTAGCATTCATAAGCTCAATGTTTTCCTTAGTTAACTCATGCATTTTTAAAATCAATTCAGAACGTTCTTTAGCATCAAAATTAACCTTCTCTGAAGATGGAAGAGTCAACAAATCAATAGGTGCACGAGGTAGGAAACCATACACAATTTCAAAAGGGCACATCTTAGTAGTAGAATGCAATGAACGATTATAAGCAAATTCAATATGAGGCAAGCATTCTTCCCACATTTTCTTGTTATTCTTCAAAACAGCCCTAAGCATAGTAGACAATGTTCTATTGACTACTTCAGTTTGTCCATCAGTTTGGGGGTGACAAGTAGTACTAAAAAGCAGCTTAGTCCCCAACTTAGCCCATAAACATCTCCAAAAGTGGCTAAGAAATTTAGTATCATGATCTGAAACAATAGTATTTGGCACACCATCTAAGCGAATAATTTCACGAAAGAACAAATCAGCAACATTAACAGCATCATCGCTTTTATGACATGGTATAAAGTGTGCCATTTTCGAGAACCTATCCACGACAACAAATATGCTATCCCTCCCCTTCTTTGTTCTAGGTAAACCTAAAACAAAGTCCATAGATATATCCTCCCAAGGAACACTAGGTACGGCAAAGGCATATATAAACCATGAGGATTGAGTCGTGACTTAGCTCTTTGACATGTAGTGCAGCGAGCAACAAAACGCTCAACATCCCGTCTCATCTTTGGCCAAAAGAAATGTGTAGCAAGTATATCCTCCGTCTTCTTGACGCCAAAGTGTCCCATTAATCCTCCTCCATGCGCCTCCTGCAACAACAAAAGACGAACGGAGCTAGCTGGAATGCATAGCTTGTTAGCACGAAACACAAATCCATCGTTAAGAACGAACTTGTTCCAAGTTCTTCCTTCCTTACAATTCTGCAATACATCTTTAAATTCAGCATCATTAACATATTGATCCTTGATGGTCTCCAAACCAAATATTTTAAAGTCAAGTTGTGAAAGCATAGTATAACGACGAGACAAGGCATCAGCAATAACATTTTCTTTACCCTTCTTGTGTTTAATCACATAAGGGAAAGTCTCAATGAATTCAACCCATTTAGCATGTCGACGGTTCAGTTTTGCTTGACTTTTAATGTGTTTCAAAGATTCATGATCAGAATGTATAACAAATTCCTTGGGCCATAAATAATGTTGCCATGTTTCTAAGGTCCGAACGAGAGCATATAATTCTTTATCATAAGTAGAATAGTTCAGACTAGGCCCACTCAATTTTTCAGAAAAGTATGCAACAGGTTGTCCATCTTGTAATAACACACCTCCTAATCCAATTCCACTAGCATCACATTCAAGCTCAAAAGTCTTATTGAAATTAGGAAGTTGGAGTAAAGGAGCATGTGTCAACTTATCTTTCAATACCGTGAAGGCTTCTTCCTGTGCGGTACCCCAAACAAAGGTACATCCTTCTTTGTAAGCTCGTTGAGAGGTGCAGCAATGGTGCTGAAATCTCTCACAAAACGCCTATAAAAACCAGCGAGGCCAAGGAAACTCCTCACTTGTGTGACCATTTTGGGCTGCGGCCAACTCTCAATAGCTTCAATCTTGGCTTTATCAACTTCAATTCCCTGTGGAGTAACAACATAGCCAAGAAAAGATACTCGGTCGGTGCAAAAGGTGCACTTTCCAAGGTTACCAAACAAACGTGCATCACGTAGAGCAATAAAAACAGCACGTAAATGTTCCAAATGTTCCTCCAAAGATTTGCTATAAATCAATATGTCATCAAAGTAAACTACCACAAATCGTCCAATGAAAGCACGTAAAACTTCGTTCATTAACCTCATGAAAGTACTAGGTGCATTAGTTAACCCAAAAGGCATGACTAACCACTCATATAATCCAAACTTAGTTTTAAATGCTGTTTTCCATTCATCTCCCAATTTCATACGAATTTGATGGTAACCACTACGCAAATCAACTTTGGAGAATATTGTAGAGCCACTCAATTCATCAAGCATATCATCTAGCCTAGGAATAGGATGACGATAATGAATAGTAATATTATTAATGCCTCTACAATCAACGCACATACGCGACGTACCATCCTTTTTCGGCACTAAAATAATAGGAACAGCACAAGGACTAAGGGATTCGCGTATATAACCTTTGTCGAGCAGTTCTTGTACTTGACGCATAATCTCCTTCGTCTCCTCTGGATTGGTACGGTATGGTGCCCGGTTGGGTAATGATGCACCGGGAATTAAGTCAATTTGATGCTCAATCCCGCGAATAGGTGGTAATCCCGGTGGCACGTCTTGTGGAAAGACGTCGGCGAACTCCTGCAAAATGTTAGTGACAGCAGGAGGCAAAGAGGAAGGCACGTCCTCGAATGAAAATAATGCCTCTTTGCACACAAAAGCATAGCAAACAGATTTGCTAAAATCTAGATCATCAATATCAGATTTGGTGGCAAGTAAACATGCAGTTTTCAATTTAATTTCAGAAGCAACACTAGATTGTTTATTATTATTAGGCTGCATTTGTTGCTCAAATTCTTTTGCCACAATCTGATTTTCACTCTTAGTTTTCTCCTGTTTTGCTTTATTAGCTCTATTAATATCATCTTTCAAAATGGAATCAGGAGTCATAGGAAGCAAAGTAATATTTTTATCCTTATGAACAAGAGTATACTGATTGTTTCTACCATGGTGAATAGAATTTTTATCAAATTGCCATGGTCTACCAAGTAATAAGGAACATGCTTGCATCGGTACCGCATCACAATCAACATAATCAGCATATGTAGAGATACTAAAATGCACACGAACAGTACGTGTTACCTTAACCTTGCCGCTGTTGTTGAACCATTGGATGTAGTAAGGATGTGGATGTGGTCTTGTGGTGAGAGATAGCTTCTCCACCATCTCGATGCTAGCCAAGTTGTTGCAACTCCCTCCATCTATGATCACGCGAACAGAATGTTCCTTCACAACTCCCTTTGTATGGAACAAATTATGCCTCTGATTTTGCTCAGCTTGTGTAACTTGCACACTCAAAACACGTTGAGCAACTAAACATTCATACCTGTCAGCATCTTCAGGAGCCATGTATTGCGTCTCATGATCAGAATCGTCTCCACCGTGTTCGTCACGTGTAATAAGAGCCAAAGTCTCCTCATCATAGTCACTAGCGGACTCATACCCACCATCCTTAGTAACAATCATCACACGCTTAGATGGGCATTCTCTCGCATAATGACCTCCACCCTTGCAACGTCGAAAAATAATATCATGTGTTTGCCCTGTTGATGCCATGGATGAAGAAGAGCTCTTTGCAGGCCCAGAAAGTGTGCTCTTGGCAGATAGTGGTGATTGTGCCTGCTTTATTGTATCACGGTTGGAGGTGGCAGCCGACGGAGGCGCCGGTGAAGCAGAACGTGTGGAAGTAGATGATGCACGTGGTGTCCATGAAGAAGGTCGACCTGCAGAAAAGTTAGTCCGCGCCAATGCCTGTCGATCCTGCACTTCACGTTCAGCTTTACAAGCAAGATGGAATAAACGAGTGATATTAGTATACTCCTTATACTCTAGAATCGTCTGAATCTCTCTATTTAATCCACCCATAAAACGTGCAAGCATAGCTTCATTCTCCTCAACAATACCACATCTAATCATGCCAGTTTGTAATTCCTGATAATATTCTTCTACAGAATTTTTTCCCTGTCTTAAGCGCTGCAATTTTTGAAGTAATTCACGTTGATAATATGGTGGAACCCAACGAGTACGCATAGCAGTTTTCAAAGCAGCCCAAGTAGCAGGAATGGGATATAATCTACAATGCTCAGACCACCAAACACATGCAAAACTAGTGAATGCACAAACAGCAGTAGGAACACGTCTCTCCTCGGGATATTGTAAACATGTAAATCGTTGTTCAGTTTCTAACTCCCAAGTAAGATATATATCAGGAACATATCTACCCTCAAATGGTGGAATATTCAATTTTAGTTTAGGGAGATGGTCATGATCTCGTACCTGAGGGTGAGCCCTACCATTGCCATTATTTGCATGTGGACGACCTGATGGTTGTTGTGCTGGTGGTGGCACGTAGTTCTGATTTTGATCTACCTCATCCTCGTAATTTCCAGCAAAATCATCCTCCTCCGCATCAGCAGCAGGAGCCACAGAAGTAGCAACAGCAGCACCAACAGTTTGGCCAGGTGCAAGAGGGAGACGGCTCGCTCGGCGGAGGGCTGTTTCACGATGTGTAGGTAGTCATTGTTGTTGTTGTTGTAGAGGTGCGTTAGGTGCAGCCGGTGGTGGTGGTGGAAGACGCACGAGCAATTCATTAAACCTGTCATCGAGCTTTGTTTCGAACGTCTTCTCCATGTCATCTATCTTCTCCATGGCCTCTTCAAATCTGTTTAGCACATCTTGCACCTGTCCACTCATCATTTGCTGAAACGTATCATGAAGCTCCTTGTTCGTCAAGTTCTCCCAGTCAGTCTCATTGGCTTATGATCCTGGCATGGTTAGTAGCAATAGAAACACATAAGAATATGATCCTACAGACTACTAACAAGTGGTGGTGGTGGCGGGTGTCACAAATCCGTCAAGCAAATCTCAAATTCTTACCAGTTCTTACCCAGCAGCAGGCGGTGATCGGCAACCGTTGTAGTCAAAACTCTCAAAAGCTTGGATAGAGCGATTGCCAGGGAGAGTCAAACGCGCGACGTAGAGGTATGTGGAGCTGGAAAGGCTTATAGTATGGTAGCAAAAAGGGTCAGCAATAATCAATTCAGAGATGCAAAGTTGAATAAACGCTCAACGACGGTACTGTGCTGGTCCTAGGCTAGACCGTGCTAGAGACGCGAGCCTAGAACACTAACAAAATCACGGCGCTGCACGTAAATAAGGGAAAAGCACACTCTGGAACTTTTTTTTTCGCTTTTTTTTGCGCTCTTTTTTTTTGCGAAAAATTACTATAATGGCGAGTGTCTCAAAACTCTTCCCTCGTCAAACTGATAGGATGGGCATGAAAATTTTTTTTTCACTTTTTTTTCGGAAATCAGGGCAGCGACGACGAAAAAGTGCGACAAAAAATCACTATGATGGCACGTGGCTCAAAAGACTCAGAAAAGCCTAAAAATAGGATAGGGAAAAAATATTTTTGCCCGTGAAAATTTTGGCCTAAAAACTGCCCGGGGGTCTCCAGACTCTTTTTTTTTCCGAGACCTACGCAGGCAAGGAAACATGAATCGGAATTGAGATTGATCTCAAGAACAAACCTAATATGAGAAGAACTCGGATTGGTGGTGGATATATGGTTGTGGGATATGGCAGCGGTGGTGGTATATGGTAGCGGTGGTGGTATATGGATAGAGATTGATGGTGGTATATGGATACGGATTGGTAGTGGTATATGGATAAGGATTCAGAGCGGTGGCGGATAAGCAAAAGTGGTAGATGGGCGATGATGATGGTGCGGCGGCGGCGTGACAACTTATGACTAGAACTCGAAACTCTAAAAGACTAGACTCTAAGACCAGCAACTTGACACGACGATGCAACCGCAAATTCAACAAAGCAAAAACCCTAAAAAGATTATGCAAAGGCTCAGATTGGTTCGGATATGATGAACTAACCCTAATTTTTTTGTGTGGCTTTTTCGTGGACTGTAGGTATGAAGAACAGACTCGATCTAATCTACGAAAAACTGTAAAATCTCACCGAGCAACCTGGAAATCTGATACCACTTGATAGAGGCAAAGGTGTCCCGATGTTTCGATGAGATGGTGGCTATCGTTTTCTGTGGGAGTCGACCTTGACGATCCGACTACGAACGTGCGAGACGTCGCGCCTTAGCAATCGCTAAACCAACTTCCGAGGGGTTATTGACCACGCCGGAGCACGATCAACCTGACCACGAGGGCCTGTTTCCTGCGAGCAAACGAAGAACAAGCAAGAATCTGAGATTGCAATCTGGATATTGCGAATATAAGATGAAAGCTTTATTGATCAAGGTGGGGTTCTGTGACGTCTTGGTCTGGTCGTTGGACACAAACGAAGTACGCGAAGTTGCAGCTATGGCGAACTTTTAATCTAAACAAAACCCCCCAAAGTCTAAACGACACCCTAAGGGCTGTATATATGGAGGAAGAGAGGGGAATTTCGTGGCCCTTGAGGGTGGGGTCCGAAACCAACCCTAACTCTTGTTTCCCCACACATACGGACTCTAAAAATAGCCTATACTTAAGTATTTCGAAATTACATGGGCCTGGCCCATTAATAAGGTGACGCAGCACCTAGAATAGCCTATGGACGAATATTATGAAGTGGCATCTTGTATATTTCGTCCATGGCTTCATGCACTCCTTATGGCGGCTTCAAAGTCCTGAAATCATCACTTGTAACTCCGTTCTTGATCCCCTTGCGCATGCCATCAACTTCATGCGTGTTCTTGCTCCAATGTTCATCCTTCTCCAAGCTAGGCCCTTCATTTGAAAGCAAAACAAATGTATCCAATTTAGGCAGCATCATAATCTCATGAACATTAGAATCATTACCAAGAAACGAAAGTACCTGGTAATTTAATTGGCGTGCGCGAGCTCTAGTAATTGGTCCAGTATATGTAACAGTAGGGGCTGTGGGTGTAACAATGGTATTGATGTCCTCATCAGAGAAGCTCCCCAAGCTCAAGTCCGTGACTTCCACGAGCTACTAGGACCTCGACATCGACCATGAGATTCCTTTCTATGGGACTCTCGAACCCGAGGAGTATCTCGAGTGGGAGCGTTTGATGGACGACTACCTCAAGCTACATCAAGTTCCTCCCGAAGATCAAGTGAAGTGCGCCACAAGGAATTTCCACGACTACGCGTCCACATGGTGGCTTCACGCATCTTCGGAGACCTACAACATGAGTTGGCCCAAGACGAAGAGAGCTTTGCGGCGAGAGTTCGTGCCCCCAACCTACATGGAACAACTTCAACGTGTATTGGAGAACACCATCCAAGGATCCAAGTCCATCGATGAGTACTTCAAGGAGATGAAGATTGCCTTGCGACGAGCCGGCGTGGACGACCCCATTTCGGTGAAGTTCCACTTCGTGATGGGATTACACAACGACATCTCCAAGTCGATCTTCCTCGACAACTACAAGTCCCTCGACGACAACTACATTGGTGCTCTCAAGGCGGAACAAGAACTCATGAAGGCCAAGGCTTCTCGACCCCAAGCACACTTCTCAAAGACCAAGCTCCAAGAAGACGAGCATGAGGATAGTACCACCAAGATGTCCAAGCCCTACGAGCTCCAAGACGATGCTCCCAAGTTTGACTTCACCGCCATCCCTCTTGGTGGCATTGATGATGCCGAGTCTACTTTGACTCTTTTTAAGATGATGCGGCGACAAGTACCACTACGAAGACCCTCAAGGACCAAGCTTTGGAGGCGAGGTGGCGAGCAAGGATGATGCTTCCATCTTAGGAGGCGAGAGTGATGATGTGCCATCTTCGGCCTTCATCCATGGCGACGACAACGAGATGGTTGAGCATGTGATTTTCCCTTCGACCACGGCGACGTTTGATGACTTGAGTGACTTGTGCCACCATATTGAGAGTGAGAGTGACTTCAACTAGCCCCATATATGTGTTGCCACAATTCCCATGTGAGGAGAGCCACAACCCCCACCACTTGAGTGAGATGAGTGACTCCACCATATGTGAGTTTGAGTGCACCTATTTGGAGGGAGTGAGTGAACCACCACATAGAGAGAGTGAGATAGTCGATAGTTCATCTGAGGCCACATTCAACACTAACAACTTGACCTCTACCTCTATTGTGTCTTCGCATTTGGTACTAGGTCCCATATATGATGACGAGCCGATTCACGACGACTTCGTACTCCCTTTGGAGAAGACGATGGCCATGGTGGAATATGATGCACCCCCACATGGTTCCATCAAGATGAACATGACCACCACTTGGTCTTTCCCACCTCACCTACAACACATGAGTGGAATGACAAAGGAAACATAGGTGAAGGTGATGCTCTAGTCCCACTAGTGGACATTCATGACATTTATTGCCTGCATGATGTTGATCCCCCTATTGACATGCTTCATGCTAGCATGATTTCCCCATGCGATGATTTACCCATTTATGATGAGTATGATGATTGCCATGTGGAGTCTTTTAGTTGTGTTGCCATGTTACATAGGATTTCTTGTGCTAATTCTCTCGGTCACGTCATGTTTTCCAATCCGCTTGACTTGTCATATGCTATGCATGAGACCGACCACATGTCATATTTGCGATCTCTTCATAGTGACTATGTATATGCCATTAAGATTAACCCAATTTGCACTTATGGCATAGATGACAAGCCCATGGTTATTGGCATTTGTTTTTCTTGTGATGATATTGATATGCTCCCTTTGCATCATTTATCTCATATGCCATGCCATGACCACCTAGCTTCGGATATGCATTGTTTTGGATGTTGTCCATTTTCTCCATATGATGTTTCCAATATTGCTCATGAGGCGACCCCCATAGTTTCCTCATACATTTTAGGAGATTTTAATTCATCCCATTCATTGCATGATCCCAATACTTGTGTGCACAATATGCTCCCCATGAATAAACATGCTATTGATGTGCCTTATACTTGCATGCTCAATTTGTGTCCCCATCGTGTCATACACAATAACTATTATTTCATGATGGATGACATGTTCTTATACCATCCATCAAATTTCTTTGAGTGATGCTTATCTTGTGCTAACTCTCACGTGCACATACACATCATGATGGATGATGTGTACATTTACCACACACACAATCTCTTTCGTTTGTGTCTCTTTTGTGTAGGTACCCACGAATTCTTGTCAACCTCGCAATCCCACGAGTTGACAAAACAAGCTCTAGAGAGCAACGATGACTTGGGGTCCCATGGAGTGTCCTTCCCACCGCTCTCTTCACACAAAGACTTCGTGCATTTCTTCTACATGACCCTCACTTGGCTATGGGTTATTGTCCATTACATATTATATGCCCATCTTGCCATGTTCACTTTGCATGATATGCTCATTCCTATGCCTTTGCCATGCATTTGTAACCCATGCTTTGCATTACACATGATGATTGATTCTAGTACTTCTATGTGTATTTGCAAGCTTGGTGGAGATATCACTTATTATTGCCATGTTTGCTTTGTGCCCCATGCCTATGATTATACTATGATCTTGCTTTGTGTTCGTGCTTGCGATATGTCATGTGCATTGCCTATGCCTATTATTTACTCACATGACATCAGTGCCATGATTTCCTCTAGTGTGTTGCATCTTTGCTCCACTAGTTTGCATGACATGATTGTTATTGCTTCTTGTCATATCTCTCCATATGTTGCCTCTCTCATGCTAGATGATTTGCCATGTATTGAGTGCAATTATGCCTTTAGTCTTGATAATGAGTTTGCCCCCATAGCATTCTCACATATATTTGGAGATTTTGACATATTACTTATGAAGCATGCTTGTCTTACCTCTTTGCACCATATACCTAGTGCATCATATTCTTCACGCACTTGTGCTTCTAATGGTTATGTGCAAGAGAAGAGAACCATTATGATGGATGATGTGTTTATCTACCATGCGCATATGTTCTTTCTTTTGTTGTGTGCATGTGTAGGATACTTGGACTTCATGTCAACTTCCACGTCACGTGAGTTGACAATCCGAGATCTTGAGAGTGAACCACCTTCTACCACGACGATTCTACATCACACTTTCTTGTACTTCGGCATTTTGAAGGACGCACAAGAACATGCTTTCAAGGTGATATCCTTCTCTTTTGAGAACCTCCAAATCATGAGCATGCATATTGTGGATCATACTACTTGTGTTGCTTGCACCATGCGACTTATTTGTCATCTTGGACCCCTTGCTTGCGCACATGTTAGAGATCTTGCTTCCACTTGTCATTTTCACAATTCCATGCATCATGATATATAAGCCTTGTGTGTTGCATTCAATTCTTGGATTACTTGCTCCTATCACATGTTTGGTTGCAACAATGTCATCACTTCACATATGCCATGTCCCATTGACTGCTACATGCTTGCCTTGATTGCCTCACACATGATGAACAATTGCTCTTTCCATTGTGTTGACTGCCACACGATATTCACTACACCCAATGCACATTATGCTTGGATTGTCTTGCACTTGACCCATGTGTTTAGACACTTCATTTTATTTGGTGTTGTGAATGATTCCTATGCCTACCATAGACCTTTCATTGAGCAATTTGCCCATGCTTGCTATGATCTTGAGGTAGATGCTTGATGAGGACATCAATACCATTGTTACACCCACAGCCCCTGCTGCTGTACATACTGGACCAATTACTAGAGCTCACGCACGCCAATTGAATTATCAGGTACTTTCGTTTCTTGGTAACGATTCTAATGTTCATGTGAATATGATGCTGCCTAAGTTGGATACATTTGTTTTGCTTACAAATGAAGGGCCTAGCTTGGACAAGAAAGATGAACCTTGGAGCAAGTTCAAGCATGGAGATGATGGCATGCGCAAGGGGAACAAGAACGGAGTTACAAGTGATGATTCCAGGACTCCGAAGCCACCATAATGAGTGCATGAAGCATGGGACGAAATATACAAGATGCCACTTCATAAATTTCGTCCAGAGGCTATTCTAGGTGCTGCATCACCTTATTATTGGGTAAACAAGAGTTAGGGTTGGTTTCGGACCGCTCCACCAAGGGCCACAAAATTCCCCCTCTCTCCTCCATATATACAGCCCTTAGGGCACCGTTTAGACTTTGGGTTTTGTTTAGATTAAAAGTTCGCCATAGCTGCAACTTCTCGTACTTCGTTTGTGTCCAACGACCAGACCAAGACGTCACAGAACCCCACCTTGATCAATAAAGCTTTCATCTTATATTCGCAATATCCAGACAGCAATCTCAGTTTCTTGATTGTTCTTCGTTTGCTTGCAGGAAATAGACCCTCGTGGTCAGGTTGATCGTGCTCCGGCGTGGTCAATAACCCCTCGAAAGTTGGTTTAGCGATTGCTAAGGCGCGACGTCTCGCACGTTCGTAGTCGGATCGTCAAGGTCGACTCCCACAGAAACGATAGCCACCATCTCATCGAAACATCGGGACACCTTTGCCTCTATCAAGTGGTATCATATTTCCAGGTTGCTCGGTGAGATTTTACAGTTTTTCGTAGTTTAGATCGAGCCTGTTCTTCGTACCTATAGTCCACGAAAAAGCCAAAAAAATCGGGGTAGTTCATCCTATCCGAACCAATCTAAGCCTTTGCATAATCTTTTCTGTATTTGCTTTGTTGAATTTGTGGTTGCATCGTCGTGTCAAGTTGTTGTTCTTAGCGTCTAGTCCTTTAGAGTTTCGAGTTCTGTTCACAGGTTGTCACGTCACCGCTACCATATATCACCACCGCATCATCATCATCGCTACTGCCATATACCACCACCACACCAACTTCATCATCGCTGCCATATTCACCAGCACATATTCACCACCAATCCGAGTCCATATACGCCACCACATATCCGCCGCCATCACGCCAATCCGAGTCCACCTGCAACATATATCCACCACCAGTGATAGAGGCAAAGGTGTCCCGATGTTTCGATGAGATGGTGGCTATCGTTTTCTGTGGGAGTCGACCTTGACGATCCGACTACGAACGTGCGAGACGTCGCGCCTTAGCAATCGCTAAACCAACTTCCGAGGGGTTATTGACCACGCCGGAGCACGATCAACCTGACCACGAGGGCCTGTTTCCTGCGAGCAAACGAAGAACAAGCAAGAATCTGAGATTGCAATCTGGATATTGCGAATATAAGATGAAAGCTTTATTGATCAAGGTGGGGTTCTGTGACGTCTTGGTCTGGTCGTTGGACACAAACGAAGTACGCGAAGTTGCAGCTATGGCGAACTTTTAATCTAAACAAAACCCAAAGTCTAAACGACGCCTTAAGGGCTGTATATATGGAGGAAGAGAGGGGAATTTCGTGGCCCTTGAGGGTGGGGTCCGAAACCAACCCTAACTCTTGTTTCCCCACACATACGGACTCTAAAAATAGCCTATACTTAAGTATTTCGAAATTACATGGGCCTGGCCCATTAATATGGTGACGCAGCACCTAGAATAGCCTATGGACGAATATTATGAAGTGGCATCTTGTATATTTCGTCCATGGCTTCATGCACTCCTTATGGCGGCTTCAAAGTCCTGAAATCATCACTTGTAACTCCGTTCTTGATCCCCTTGCGCATGCCATCAACTCCATGCGTGTTCTTGCTCCAATGTTCATCCTTCTCCAAGCTAGGCCCTTCATTTGAAAGCAAAACAAATGTATCCAATTTAGGCAGCATCATAATCTCATGAACATTAGAATCATGACCAAGAAACGAAAGTACCTGGTAATTTAATTGGCGTGCGCGAGCTCTAGTAATTGGTCCAGTATATGTAACAGCAGGGGCTGTGGGTGTAACAATGGTATTGATGTCCTCATCATCCTCCCCTTCTTGAAATGAAGTCGTCCTCGACGGAAGCTCATCTTCCTCACCCAAATAAGGCTTCAAATCTGCAATATTAAAAGTGGGACTAACCCCAAAATCTGCAGGTAGCTCAAGTTTATATGCATTATCATTTATTTTCTCTAAAACCTTAAAAGGACCATCAGCACGTGGCATTAGCTTTGATTTGCGCAGATTAGGAAATCTATCTTTACGCAAATGTAACCAAACAAGATCTCCAGGTGCAAACACAACATGTTTTCTACCCTTATCTCCAGCAAGTTTATATTTAGCATTCATACGCTCAATGTTTTCCTTAGTTAACTCATGCATTTTTAAAATCAATTCAGAACGTTCTTTAGCATCAAAATTAACCTTCTCCGAAGATGGAAGAGGCAACAAATCAATAGGTGCACGAGGTAGGAAACCATACACAATTTCAAAAGGGCACATCTTAGTAGTAGAATGCAATGAACGATTATAAGCAAATTCAATATGAGGCAAGCATTCTTCCCACATTTTCTTGTTATTCTTCAAAACAGCCCTAAGCATAGTAGACAATGTTCTATTGACTACTTCAGTTTGTCCATCAGTTTGGGGGTGACAAGTAGTACTAAAAAGCAGCTTAGTCCCCAACTTAGCCCATAAACATCTCCAAAAGTGGCTAAGAAATTTAGTATCACGATCTGAAGCAATAGTATTTGGCACACCATCTAAGCGAATAATTTCACGAAAGAACAAATCAGCAACATTAACAGCATCATCGCTTTTATGACATGGTATAAAGTGTGCCATTTTCGAGAACCTATCCACGACAACAAATATGCTATCCCTCCCCTTCTTTGTTCTAGGTAAACCTAAAACAAAGTCCATAGATATATCCTCCCAAGGAACACTAGGTACAGGCAAAGGCATATATAAACCATGAGGATTGAGTCGTGACTTAGCTCTTTGACATGTAGTGCAGCGAGCAACAAAACGCTCAACATCCCGTCTCATCTTTGGCCAAAAGAAATGTGTAGCAAGTATATCCTCCGTCTTCTTGACGCCAAAGTGTCCCATTAATCCTCCTCCATGCGCCTCCTGCAACAACAAAAGACGAACGGAGCTAGCTGGAATGCATAGCTTGTTAGCACGAAACACAAATCCATCGTTAAGAACGAACTTGTTCCAAGTTCTCCCTTCCTTACAATTCTGCAATACATCTTTAAATTCAGCATCGTTAACATATTGATTCTTGATGGTCTCCAAACCAAATATTCTAAAGTCAAGTTGTGAAAGCATAGTATAACGACGAGACAAGGCATCAGCAATAACATTTTCTTTACCCTTCTTGTGTTTAATGACATAAGGGAAAGTCTCAATGAATTCAACCCATTTAGCATGTCTACGGTTCAGTTTTGCTTGACTTTTAATGTGTTTCAAAGATTCATGATCAGAATGTATAACAAATTCCTTGGGCCATAAATAATGTTGCCATGTTTCTAAGGTCCGAACAAGAGCATATAATTCTTTATCATAAGTAGAATAGTTCAGACTAGGCCCACTCAATTTTTCAGAAAAGTATGCAACAGGTTTTCCATCTTGTAATAACACACCTCCTAATCCAATTCCACTAGCATCACATTCAAGCTCAAAAGTCTTATTGAAATTAGGAAGTTGGAGTACAGGAGCATGTGTTAACTTATCTTTCAATACCGTGAAGGCTTCTTCCTGTGCGGTACCCCAAACAAAAGGTACATCCTTCTTTGTAAGCTCGTTGAGAGGTGCAGCAATGGTGCTGAAATCTCTCACAAAACGCCTATAGAAACCAGCGAGGCCAAGGAAACTCCTCACTTGTGTGACCGTTTTGGGCTGCGGCCAACTCTCAATAGCTTCAATCTTGGCTTTATCAACTTCAATTCCCTGTGGAGTAACAACATAGCCAAGAAAAGATACTCGGTCGGTGCAAAAGGTGCACTTTCCAAGGTTACCAAACAAACGTGCATCACGTAGAGCAATAAAAACAGCACGTAAATGTTCCAAATGGTCCTCCAAAGATTTGCTATAAATCAATATGTCATCAAAGTAAAGTACCACAAATCGTCCAATGAAGGCACGTAAAACTTCGTTCATTAACCTCATGAAAGTACTAGGTGCATTAGTTAACCCAAAAGGCATGACTAACCACTCATATAATCCAAACTTAGTTTTAAATGTTGTTTTCCATTCATCTCCCAATTTCATACGAATTTGATGGTAACCACTACGCAAATCAACTTTGGAGAATATTGTAGAGCCACTCAATTCATCAAGCATATCATCTAGCCTAGGAATAGGATGACGATAACGAATAGTAATATTATTAATGCCTCTACAATCAACGCACATACGCGACGTACCATCCTTTTTCGGCACTAAAATGATAGGAACAGCACAAGGACTAAGGGATTCGCGTATATAACCTTTGTCGAGCGGTTCTTGTACTTGACGCATAATCTCCTTCGTCTCCTCTGGATTGGTACGGTATGGTGCCCGGTTGGGTAATGATGCACCGGGAATTAAGTCAATTTGATGCTCAATCCCGCGAATAGGTGGTAATCCCGGTGGCACGTCTTGTGGAAAGACGTCGGCGAACTCCTGCAAAATGTTAGTGACAGCAGGAGGCAAAGAGGAAGGCACGTCCTCGAATGAAAATAATGCCTCTCTGCACACAAAAGCATAGCAAACAGATTTGCTAAAATCTAGATCATCAATATCAGATTTGGTGGCAAGTAAACATGCATTTTTCAATTTAATTTCAGAAACAACACTAGATTGTTTATTATTATTAGGCTGCATTTGTTGCTCAAATTCGTTTGCCACAATCTGATTTTCACTCTTAGTTTTCTCCTGTTTTGCTTTATTAGCTCTATTAATATCATCTTTCAAAATGGAATCAGGAGTCATAGGAAGCAAAGTAATATTTTTATCCTTATGAACAAGAGTATATTGATTGTTTCTACCATGGTGAATAGAATTTTTATCAAATTGCCATGGTCTACCAAGTAATAAGGAACATGCTTGCATCGGTACCACATCACAATCAACATAATCAGCATATGTAGAGATGCTAAAATGCACACGAACAGTACGTGTTACCTTAACCTTGCCGCTGTTGTTGAACCATTGGATGTAGTAAGGATGTGGATGTGGTCTGGTGGTGAGAGATAGCTTCTCCACCATCTCGATGCTAGCCAAGTTGTTGCAACTCCCTCCATCTATGATCACGCGAACAGAACGTTCCTTCACAACTCCCTTTGTATGGAACAAATTATGCCTCTGATTTTGCTCAGCTTGTGTAACCTGCACACTCAATACACGTTGAGCAACTAAACATTCATACCTGTCAGCATCTTCAGGAGCCATGTATTGCGTCTCATGATCAGAATCGTCTCCACCGTGTTCGTCACGTGTAATAAGAGCCAAAGTCTCCTCACCATAGTCACTAGCGGACTCATACCCACCATCCTCAGTAACAATCATCACACGCTTAGATGGGCATTCTCTCGCATAATGACCTCCTCCCTTGCAACGTCGGCAAATAATATCATGTGTTTGCCCTGTTGATGCCATGGATGAAGAAGAGCTCTTTGCAGGCCCAGAAGGTGTGCTCTTGGCAGATAGTGGTGATTGTGCCTGCTTTATTGTATCACGGTTGGAGGTGGCAGCCGACGGAGGCGCCGGTGTAGCAGAACGTGTGGAAGTAGATGATGCACGTGGTGTCCATGAAGAAGGTCGACCTGCAGAAAAGTTAGTCCGCGCCAATGCCTGTCGATCCTGCACTTCACGTTCAGCTTTACAAGCAAGATGGAATAAACGAGTGATATTAGTATACTCCTTATACTCTAGAATTGTCTGAATCTCTCTATTTAAACCACCCATAAAACGTGCAAGCATAGCTTCATTCTCCTCAACAATACCACATCTAATCATGCCAGTTTGTAATTCCTGATAATATTCTTCTACAGAATTTTTTCCCTGTCTTAAGCGCTGCAATTTTTGAAGTAATTCACGTTGATAATATGGTGGAACCCAACGAGTACGCATAGCAGTTTTCAAAGCAGCCCAAGTAGCAGGAATGGGATATAATCTACAATGCTCAGACCACCAAACACATGCAAAACTAGTGAATGCACAAACAGCAGCTGGAACACGTCTCTCCTCGGGATATTGTAAACATGTAAAACGTTGTTCAGTTTCTAACTCCCAAGTAAGATATATATCAGGAACATATCTACCCTCAAATGGTGGAATATTCAATTTTAGTTTAGGGAGATGGTCATGATCTCGTACCTGAGGGTGAGCCCTACCATTGCCATTATTTGCATGTGGACGACCTGATGGTTGCGGTGCTGGTGGTGGCACGTAGTTCTGAGTTTGATCAACCTCATCCTCATAATCTCCCACATAATCATCCTCCTCCGCATCAGCAGCAGGAGCCACAGAAGTAGCAACAGCAGCACCAACAGTTTGGCCAGGTGCAAGAGGGAGACGGCTCGCTCGGCGGAGGGCTGTTTCACGATGTGGAGGTAGTCGTCGTTGTTGTTGTTGTAGAGGTGCGTTAGGTGCAGCCGGTGGTGGTGGTGGAAGACGCGCGAGCAATTCATTAAACCTGTTATCGAGCTTTGTTTCGAACGTCTTCTCCATGTCATCTATCTTCTCCATGGCCTCTTCAAATCTGTTTAGCACATCCTGCACCTGTCCATTCATCATTTGCTGAAATTTATCATGCAACTCCTGATTCGTCATGTTCTCCCAGTCAGTCTCGTCGGCTTGTGATCCTGCCATGGTTAGCAACAATAGAAAAACACACAAGAATATGATCCTACAGAATACTAACAAGAGGTGGTGGTGGCGGGTGTCACAAATCCGTCAAGCAAATCTCAAATTCTTACCAGTTCTTACCCAGCAGCAGGCGGTGATCGGCAACCGTTGTAGTCAAAAACTCTCAAAAGCTTGGATAGAGCGATTGCCAGGGAGAGTCAAACGCACGACGTAGATGTATGTGGAGCTGGGAAGGCTTATAGTATGGTAGCAAAAAGGGTCAGCAATAATCAATTCAGAGATGCAAAGTTGAATAAACGCTCAACGACGGTACTGTGCTGGTCCTAGGCTAGACCGTGCTAGAGACGCGAGCCTAGAACACTAACAAAATCACGGCGCTGCACGTAAATAAGGGAAAAGCACACTCTGGAACCTTTTTTTTTTCGCTTTTTTTTTTGCGCTCCTCTTTTTTTTTTTTTTTTGCGAAAAATTACTATAATGGCGAGTGTCTCAAAACTCTTCCCTCGTCAAACTGATAGGATGGGCACGAAATTTTTTTTTTTTTTTTTTTTGGAAATCAGGGCAGCGACGACGAAAAAGTGCGACAAAAAATCACTATGATGGCACGTGGCTCAAAAGACTCAGAAAAGCCTAAAAATAGGATAGGGAAAAAATATTTTTGCCCGTGAAAATTTTTGCACGTGGCTCAAAATATTTTTTTTTTTCCGAGACCTACGCAGGCAAGGAAACACGAATCGGAATTGAGATTGATCTCAAGAACAAACCTAATATGAGAAGAACTCGGATTGGTGGTGTATATATGGTGGTGGTATATGGCAGCGGTGGTGGTATATGGTAGCGGTGGTGGTATATGGATAGAGATTGATGGTGGTATATGGATACGGATTGGTGGTGGTATATGGATATGGATTCAGAGCGGTGGCGGATAAGCAAAAGTGGTAGATGGGCGATGATAATGGTGCAGCGGCGGCGTGACAACTTGTGACCAGAACTCGAAACTCTAAAAGACTAGACTCTAAGACCAGCAACTTGACACGACGATGCAACCGCAAATTCAACAAAGCAAAAACCCTAAAAAGATTATGCAAAGGCTCAGATTGGTTCGGATATGATGAACTAACCCTAATTTGTTTTTGTATGGCTTTTTCGTGGACTGTAGGTATGAAGAACAGACTCGATCTAATCTACGAAAAACTGTAAAATCTCACCGAGCAACCTGGAAATCTGATACCACTTGATAGAGGCAAAGGTGTCCCGATGTTTCGATGAGATGGTGGCTATCGTTTTCTGTGGGAGTCGACCTTGACGATCCGACTACGAACGTGCGAGACGTCGCGCCTTAGCAATCGCTAAACCAACTTCCGAGGGGTTATTGACCACGCCGGAGCACGATCAACCTGACCACGAGGGCCTGTTTCCTGCGAGCAAACGAAGAACAAGCAAGAATCTGAGATTGCAATCTGGATATTGCGAATATAAGATGAAAGCTTTATTGATCAAGGTGGGGTTCTGTGACGTCTTGGTCTGGTCGTTGGACACAAACGAAGTACGCGAAGTTGCAGC
Organism: Triticum urartu; assembly: GCF_056163025.1. Lineage (NCBI taxonomy): Eukaryota > Viridiplantae > Streptophyta > Magnoliopsida > Poales > Poaceae > Triticum > Triticum urartu. The sequence goes on from NC_141874.1 coordinate 339,186,623, forward strand.
TATGGCGAACTTTTAATCTAAACAAAACCCAAAGTCTAAACGACGCCCTAAGGGCTGTATATATGGAGGAAGAGAGGGGAATTTCGTGGCCCTTGAGGGTGGGGTCCGAAACCAACCCTAACTCTTGTTTCCCCACACATACGGACTCTAAAAATAGCCTATACTTAAGTATTTCGAAATTACATGGGCCTGGCCCATTAATATGGTGACGCAGCACCTAGAATAGCCTATGGACGAATATTATGAAGTGGCATCTTGTATATTTCGTCCATGGCTTCATGCACTCCTTATGGCGGCTTCAAAGTCCTGAAATCATCACTTGTAACTCCGTTCTTGATCCCCTTGCGCATGCCATCAACTCCATGCGTGTTCTTGCTCCAATGTTCATCCTTCTCCAAGCTAGGCCCTTCATTTGAAAGCAAAACAAATGTATCCAATTTAGGCAGCATCATAATCTCATGAACATTAGAATCATGACCAAGAAACGAAAGTACCTGGTAATTTAATTGGCGTGCGCGAGCTCTAGTAATTGGTCCAGTATATGTAACAGCAGGGGCTGTGGGTGTAACAATGGTATTGATGTCCTCATCAACCAGTCCGATTTCCACCAGATTCATCGCCGCCACCAATCCGAGATTCCACCAGATTTATCTCCGCCACCAGTTGGAGTCCAGTATTTGTTGCTTTGTTTTCGAGTTCTAGATCACACGATACTCCGAGTCGTGACAGAGTAGGACTCCCCAACTTTCGAGCCATCTGTAGAAGAAAAATAGTTCCAAACTCAAAAAAAAACTAAGTCTGGAAAATTCTAGCTAGGCAGTTTTTAGACCATTTGTAGACTTTTTCAAAAAATAAATTGTTGCGAAGCAAAAAAAAGAAAAGACGAAAAAGTGCAAAAAAAGTGAAAAAAAGAAAAAAAAATTAGAGCGTGCTCCTCCCTTGTTTACGTGCAGCGCCGTGATTTTGTTAGTGTTCTTGGCTCGCGTCTCTAGCACGGTCTAGCCTAGGACCAACACAGTACCGTCGTTGAGCGTTTATTCAACTTTTCATCTCTGAATTGATTATTGCTGACCCTTTTTGCTACCATATTATAAGCCTTCCCAGCTCCACATACATCTACGTCATGCATTTGGCTCTCCCTGGTAATCGCTCTATCCAAGCTTTAAGAGTTTTGACTACGACGGTTGCCAATCACCGCCTGCTGCTGGGTAAGAACTGGTAAGAATTTGAGATTTGCTTGACGGATTTGTGACACCACCACCTCTTGTTAGTATTCTGTAGGATCATATTCTTGTGTATTTCTATTGTTGCTAACCATGGCAGGATCACAAGCCGATGAGACTGACTGGGAGAACATGACGAATAAGGAGTTCCATGATAAATTTCAGCAAATGATGAGTGGACAGGTGCAAGATGTGCTAAACAGATTTGAAGAGGCCATGGAGAAGACGTTCGAAATAAAGCTCGATAACAGGTTTAATGAATTGCTCGCGCGTCTTCCACCGCCACCACCGGTTGGACCTAACGCACCTCTACAACAACAACAACAACAACAACAACAACAACAACAACGACTACCTCCACATCGCGAAACAGCCCTCCGCCGAGCGAGCCGTCTCCCTCTTGCACCTGGCCAAACTGTTGGTGCTGCTGTTGATACTTCTGTGGCTCCTGCTGCTGATGTGGAGGAGGATGATTTTGCGGGATATTACGAGGATGAGGTTTATCAAAATCAGAACTACGTGCCACCACCAACACCGCAACCACCAGGTCATCCACATGCAAATAATGGCAATGGTAGGGCTCACCCTCAGGTACGAGAACATGACCATCTCCCTAAACTAAAATTGAATATTCCGCCATTTGAGGGTAGATATGTTCCTGATATATATCTTACTTGGGAGTTAGAAACTGAACAACGATTTACATGTTTACAATATCCTGAGGAGAGACGTGTTCCTGCTATTGTTTGTGCTTTCACTAGCTTTGCATGTGTTTGGTGGTCTGAACATTGTAGATTATATCCTATTCCAGCTACTTGGGCTGCTTTGAAAATTGCTATGCGTACTCGTTGGGTTCCACCATATTATCAATGTGAATTACTTCAAAAATTGCAGCACTTAAGACAAGGAAAAAATTCTGTAGAAGAATATTATCCGGAATTACAAACTGGCATGATTAGATGTGGTATTGTTGAGGAGAATGAAGCTATGCTTGCACGTTTTATGGGTGGATTAAATAGAGAAATTCAGACCATTCTAGAATATAAGGAGTATACAAATATCACTCGTTTATTCCATCTTGCTTGTAAAGCTGAACGTGAAGTGTAGCCGTGTAGGTCAGCACATGGTATATGCTGGCAACATCACACTATAGGGCAATGATTAATAATGGCTGTCACTACATGCATATTTGGCTGGTGGAGGCTTTAAGTTTAACATTTGCATAAAGCCAATTTTTCCCTACAACAAAGGAATAGATTTTATTTACTACCAAGTTTATGCCATTATCGAGAAAGTATCCCCAACACAATCCCACAATTATCAAGTAACCATAGTAATAATAATATCCCAACAAAATTTATTAAGTAAAGTGATGAGATCAACCAATAACTCAAATACTAGATACTCAAGATGTCCATAACCGGGGACACGTCTAATCATGATTAGTTTGCACACTCTGCAGAGGTTTGCGCACTTTTCCCCAGAAGACTCGACCGCATCCATGATCGGATGATCGAGACATATCCTTTATGTAGGTGTCCCTATAACCGATAGATAGGCTGGTACACCTACAATTCCCCTACATCTGCTAGCCCATCATGGAAAGGTTTCCCACAACTTACTTCACTATGCCAGATCCCATAATGGCTTGTGGCTGCACACGGATGTTTCTGAGCATAAATAATCTTATGATCCCTTTGAGCCTGGGTGGCATTCCTTAGGATGATCACACAGAACCCCGGGATCTCCTAGGACAACACTGGATTCCCTAGGTGCCCATAACCAATCCACCCAGATGTGTATTAAAGTGGCCACCTTAAGTTTCCCCTGGTTAGTATCTCTCACAACTTGCATGATTCTCACATACCAATCCCCGTCAACGAGCATGGATAAGCAATATGAGCACAACGTATATTCCCGGGGTGATCAAAGGTATTAGGTTCCTACCTCATCAAGTACATAGCAATAACCACATGTTCCCAATCCTACTCATGCAATATTTGAGGGTGTAACTAATGCATAAGAACTGGTTAATAAAGGGTATGATCAAAGTGTAACTTACCTTGCTGACGATCGGAAAACCCTAGAGATTCGTAGTAGCAAGCTTCGCACTCCGGAAAATATATCATAGACAAACAATAGCATACATAAGCACTCAAGCATGAAGATGCAAAGAAAACCGAAGAAAAAGATCTTCACAGAAAGTTTAAGTCGAGAACCTCGATATGCAAAAAGAATCAATCAAATTGGAAGTACGAGACTCAAGTTACGATCAAAAGAAGTTCAAATTCAAATGTGTTTGAAACCAAATGTTAGTCTTTCAAAAACATGTTTAAGTTGGTTTTCTGGACAGAGGGGATCATAATGAAGAATTTGGCATTGGTTGCAATGGATTTGGATAAACGAGCAAAAGGTTACGATGGTTTAAAGATCAGGGGCTAATCTATGAAGAAAAAATATTTATGGATGGGTCCCTGGCCGAAAATAAACAGAAAAAGAAAAATCTATCGGTCGAACGTCTGCTACGAGAGATTTAACGACCGAAACCGACCGTTAATAGATCTAAATGAGCGAACGTTCGCTAGATAGATCGAACCGAAAAAAACCGAAGCGAATTGAAACAAAAACTGAACCCTTAAAGAAAACCAACGAACCGGGGACGGTTCATTACCGGACCGGAAAAATCAGTGGGTCGGGTCGGCGGATCGGGCGGCGGGTGGCTTCGGCGGCGGCGTGCTCTGGTGGCGGCGGGCTCAGTGACGGGCGGCGGCGCGACAGCGAGGCGAGCGGTGGTGCGGCTCGGTACGGCGGCGACGGCTGTGAGAGGAGGCGGTGGTGGTGGGGAGAGGAGGCGGCGGGGGCGACGGTTTATAAAGGCAAGGGGCGTCCGCTTGCGGGAGGGGGCGGCCGAGGCTATGTCGGCGCCGGACTCCGGCAGGAGTCCGGGTGGGGCACGAGTACGAAGGCAGCTGCCAGCTGGGCTTCGGCCCAGTTCGGCGGCCGAGAAGTTTTTTTTCAACATTTTCCGAAAATACAAAAAATAGGAAAATCTAATAAAAATATTTTTAAAAATTCCAGAAAAATTCACACAATTCCCTCATAATTAAATAGGCTAGGTCAACATTTTTCTAGACCTAAATGCCTAAAAATAAAATAAACTTTTTGCACTAATAAAAATAATTAAACACGCAAATAAAATCGAATAAAACATATATTTATTCAAAAATAAATTTCCAACATTTCTTTACTATTTTTTAAGAAGTCATATTATCTTTTCTCATTATTTTATTTATTCGAAATTATTGGAAAAATATTTTGAATAAATAATTTTTGATCCGATTTGTCAATTTTTGAAAATTCAAAAATGGATTTTTGAGAAAACCTCCAACTCTCTCAATTGGTCCTTGAGTTGCTTAAGGTTTCTAGGATCAAAATTCAAATAAAATAGAATTCCAAAATGCTCAAATGATGAATGCATATGAATGATCTAATTAACATCCAAATTGAAAATTGGGATGTTACACCTATGGACTCAATGTGATCTTGGATCACTAAAATGAAAATGAAGAGCCTTGAGCTTTTGCCAATCTTTGTCCTTAGCATTTTGAGGGATCCATATCTCTAGTCCATGCCATGCCAATCATTGAACTTATTGAAATATTTAACTTGAATGGATATTAGTGCAATGAGCTATATGTTGTTATGAATTACCAAACCCACCTGGGGATTAGTTGCACTTTCAGTTGTTGATCAAGTCATGGTGCCACCGAATCGAGCTTCAGTGCAACAACATTTACCTTTATGGGAAGGCCCTTATTTGGTCTATTTTCATGCCTCTCGCCGTTGCCTCCAACGAGGGAAGGTTATGCGCGCTACCCTGGTTCGGTAGGCAGGCCTAGCCTTGTGTGCCCATTGTTGTTTGGTACCATTGTCCCCGTTTGGGACCTTTTTTTTTGCCATGACTGCGGCCGTTTGATGTCCAGAGTGGCATCCGGGGACAATCATGACTTATCCCAAAGGGGAGTTGGTTGGAGTGGCCGGGAGAGTGTCATATAGTAGATTGGTTTTGTCAGAACGCCATTGGTCCAGCCAAATGGGAGTATGATGCCATGGGCTCTGTAGTTTGGGTACAGTGTACTAACCTGTGCAGAGTGTGTATAATCTATCGATAGCCACATCCTCGGTTATGGATACAATTCCTAGTAGGTCACACCGTGGGTCAACAGAAATAATTAACTTGCACACTAATATTAATTTGATGGCACATGCTTTGGTTGGTAATCTTGTGTGATCATCGAGCTTGTATCCTTTGTGATCCAGGGGTGATCAACGTGGTAAGCTGACGGATGTGGTTACGAGGTAACCTAGATGGTAAGATGGTCCGAGGGACCATGTTTTTCGTCACATCTACTTCATGAGAAGCATGCAATGTTCTTGTATTTAACCCGCTTAATTTCATGTTATTGTTTGTAATTGTTGATTTGTTTGTCGTGAGCTCGCAAGTACATTCAAAGTACTCACCGGGTGTGTCATGCTAGTTTCAGGAGAAGTTGTACAAGAAGTCAAAGTTGCATCGTTCACCGCAGTCTAGGCCATGTCCCAGCAGTGTCCCTGTGAGATGGAGTCCTTCTACATCGTTGTCCCACTGCCGAGTAGCTATGTCATTATCGTCGAGGCCCTCATCTTGTCCACTAAATAATGTACATATGTGCTGTAGCACAGTTTGTCCCTCTTGGCCTTGCTACCTTATGTATCATCGAACCTATGTTCCCACAAGAAATCAATAAAGTGGTTGTATTTCAGTACCAAGTTGTTGCTAGAAGACATGATCTCTGGGCTGGCAATGCAAGGTAAACCGGTTGCTCTGAGCCGGGGTGCCACAATGCTTGATATTAGAGCCGTGCTAACTGCTGGACACCCTAGACAGCTGACGCGCGAGTTGAGTGATAGTTAGTAGTCTTGAGTGCCTTTAGTGTGTATTTGCATCTAATGGTTGCATTGCATGCATTTAGATTATTTTTATTACTAACAGACTAATGGTTGTGAGTGTAGATGGCACCAGTTCCGTACCCGTACCAGTCTAAGCTAGCACCCTTCACCTCTCCTCACCTTTTGTGTAACGTGTGGCGTCGACTCTACCCCGACGGCGATAGCCTGGTGATGAGGACATCAATACCATTGTTACACCCACAGCCCCTACTGTTACATATACTGGACCAATTACTAGAGCTCGCGCACGCCAATTAAATTACCAGGTACTTTCGTTTCTTGGTAATGATTCTAATGTTCATGAGATTATGATGCTGCCTAAATTGGATACATTTGTTTTGCTTTCAAATGAAGGGCCTAGCTTGGAGAAGGATGAACATTGGAGCAAGAACACACATGGAGTTGATGGCATGCGCAAGGGGATCAAGAACGGAGTTACAAGTGATGATTTCAGGACTTTGAAGCCGCCATAAGGAGTGCATGAAGCCTTGGACGAAATATACAAGATGCCACTTCATAATATTCGTCCATAGGCTATTCTAGGTGCTGCGTCACCTTATTAATGGGCCAGGCCCATGTAATTTCGAAATACTTAAGTATAGGCTATTTTTAGAGTCCGTATGTGTGGGGAAACAAGAGTTAGGGTTGGTTTCGGACCCCACCCTCAAGGGCCACGAAATTCCCCCCTCTTCCTCCATATATACAGCCCTTAGGGCGTCGTTTAGACTTTGGGTTTTGTTTAGATTAAAAGTTCGCCATAGCTTTGATCAAGTCATGGTGCCACCGAATCGAGCTTCAGTGCAACAACATTTACCTTTATGGGAAGGCCCTTATTTGGTCTATTTTCATGCCTCTCGCCGTTGCCTCCAACGAGGGAAGGTTATGCGCGCTACCCTGGCTCGGTAGGCAGGCCTAGCCTTGTGTGCCCATTGTTGTTTGGTACCATTGTCCCCGTTTGGGACCATTTTTTTTGCCATGACTGCGGCCGTTTGATGTCCAGAGTGGCATCCGGGGACAATCATGACTTATCCCAAAGGGGAGTTGGTTGGAGTGGCCGGGAGAGTGTCATATAGTAGATTGGTTTTGTCAGAACGCCATTGGTCCAGCCAAATGGGAGTATGATGCCATGGGCTCTGTAGTTTGGGTACAGTGTACTAACCTGTGCAGAGTGTGTACAATCTATCGATAGCCACATCCTCGGTTATGGATACAATTCCTAGTAGGTCACACCGTGGGTCAACAGAAATAATTAACTTGCACACTAATATTAATTTGATGGCACATGCTTTGGTTGGTAATCTTGTGTGATCATCGAGCTTGTATCCTTTGTGATCCAGGGGTGATCAACGTGGTAAGCTGACGGATGTGGTTACGAGGTAACCCAGATGGTAAGATGGTCCGAGGGACCATGTTTTTCGTCACATCTACTTCATGAGAAGCATGCAATGTTCTTGTATTTAACCCGCTTAATTTCATGTTATTGTTTGTAATTGTTGATTTGTTTGTCGTGAGCTCGCAAGTACATTCAAAGTACTCACCGGGTGTGTCATGCTAGTTTCAGGAGAAGTTGTACAAGAAGTCAAAGTTGCATCGTTCACCGCAGTCTAGGCCATGTCCCAGCAGTGTCCCTGTGAGATGGAGTCCTTCTACATCGTTGTCCCACTGCCGAGTAGCTATGTCATTATCGTCGAGGCCCTCATCTTGTCCACTAAATAATGTACATATGTGCTGTAGCACAGTTTGTCCCTCTTGGCCTCGCTACCTTATGTATCATCGAACCTATGTTCCCACAAGAAATCAATAAAGTGGTTGTATTTCAGTACCAAGTTGTTGCTAGAAGACATGATCTCTGGGCTGGCAATGCAAGGTAAACCGGTTGCTCTGAGCCGGGGTGCCACAATGCTTGATATTAGAGCCGTGCTAACTGCTGGACACCCTAGACAGCTGACGCGCGAGTTGAGTGATAGTTAGTAGTCTTGAGTGCCTTTAGTGTGTATTTGCATCTAATGGTTGCATTGCATGCATTTAGATTATTTTTATTACTAACAGACTAATGGTTGTGAGTGTAGATGGCACCAGTTCCGTACCCGTACCAGTCTAAGCTAGCACCCTTCACCTCTCCTCACCTTTTGTGTAACGTGTGGCGTCGACTCTACCCCGACGGCGATAGCCTGGTGATGAGGACATCAATACCATTGTTACACCCACAGCCCCTACTGTTACATATACTGGACCAATTACTAGAGCTCGCGCACGCCAATTAAATTACCAGGTACTTTCGTTTCTTGGTAATGATTCTAATGTTCATGAGATTATGATGCTGCCTAAATTGGATACATTTGTTTTGCTTTCAAATGAAGGGCCTAGCTTGGAGAAGGATGAACATTGGAGCAAGAACACGCATGGAGTTGATGGCATGCGCAAGGGGATCAAGAACGGAGTTACAAGTGATGATTTCAGGACTTTGAAGCCGCCATAAGGAGTGCATGAAGCCTTGGACGAAATATACAAGATGCCACTTCATAATATTCGTCCATAGGCTATTCTAGGTGCTGCGTCACCTTATTAATGGGCCAGGCCCATGTAATTTCGAAATACTTAAGTATAGGCTATTTTTAGAGTCCGTATGTGTGGGGAAACAAGAGTTAGGGTTGGTTTCGGACCCCACCCTCAAGGGCCACGAAATTCCCCCCTCTTCCTCCATATATACAGCCCTTAGGGCGTCGTTTAGACTTTGGGTTTTGTTTAGATTAAAAGTTCGCCATAGCTTTGATCAAGTCATGGTGCCACCGAATCGAGCTTCAATGCAACAACATTTACCTTTATGGGAAGGCCCTTATTTGGTCTATTTTCATGCCTCTCGCCGTTGCCTCCAATGAGGGAAGGTTATGCGCGCTACCCTGGCTCGGTAGGCAGGCCTAGCCTTGTGTGCCCATTGTCTTAGAGTCTAGTCTTTTAGAGTTTCGAGTTCTGGTCATAAGTTGTCACGCCGCCGCCGCACCATCATCATCGCCCATCTACCACCATTGCTTATCCGCCACCGTTCTGAATCCGTATCCATATACCACCACCAATCCGTATCCATATACCACCACCAATCTGTAACCATATATCCACCACCAATCCGAGTTCTTCTCATATTAGGTTTGTTCTTGAGATCAATCTCAATTCCGATTCGTGTTTCCTTGCCTGCGTAGGTCTCGGAAAAAAAAAGAGTCTGGAGACCCCCGGGCAGTTTAGGCCAAAATTTTCACGGGCAAAAATATTTTTTCCCTATCCTATTTTTAGGCTTTTCTGAGTCTTTTGAGCCACGTGCCATCATAGTGATTTTTTGTCGCACTTTTTCGTCGTCGCTGCCCTGATTTCCGAAAAAAAAATTTGCGTGCCCATCCTATCAGTTTCATGAGGGAAGAGTTTTGAGACACTCGCCATTATAGTAACTTTTCGCAAAAAAAAGAGGAGCGCAAAAAAATAGCGAAAAAAAAAGTTCCAGAGTGCTTTTCCTTTATTTACGTGCAGCGCCATGATTTTGTTAGTGTTCTTGGCTCGCGTCTCTAGCACGGTCTAGCCTAGGACCAGCACAGTACCGTCGTTGAGCGTTTATTCAACTTTGCATCTCTGAATTGATTATTGCCGACCCTTTTTGCTACTATACTATAAGCCTTCCCAGCTCCACATACCTCTACGTCGTGCGTTTGACTCTCCCTGGCAATCGCTCTATCCAAGCTTTTGAGAGTTTTGACTACAACGGTTGCCGATCACCGCCTGCTGCTGGGTAAGAACTGGTAAGAATTTGAGATTTTCTTGACGGATTTGTGACACCCGCCACCAACACCTCTTGTTAGTATTCTGTAGGATCATATTCTTGTGTGTTTTCTATTGTTGCTAACCATGGCAGGATCACAAGCCGACGAGACTGACTGGGAGAACATGACGAATCAGGAGTTGCATGATAAATTTCAGCAAATGATGAATGGACAGGTGCAGGATGTGCTAAACAGATTTGAAGAGGCCATGGAGAAGATAGATGACATGGAGAAGACGTTCGAAACAAAGCTCGATAACAGGTTTAATGAATTGCTCGCGCGTCTTCCACCACCACCACCGGCTGCACCTAACGCACCTCTACAACAACAACAATGACGACTACCTACACATCGTGAAACAGCCCTCCGCCGAGCGAGCCGTCTCCCTCTTGCACCTAGCCAAACTATTGGTGCTGCTGTTGCTACTTCTGTGGCTCCTGCTGCTGATGCAGAGGAGGATGATTTTGCTGGCGATTACGAGGATGAGGTTGATCAAAATCAGAACTACGTGCCACCACCAGCACAGCAACCATCAGGTCGTCCACATGCAAATAATGGCAATGGTAGGGCTCACCCTCAGGTACGAGATCATGACCATCTCCCTAAACTAAAATTGAATATTCCACCATTTGAGGGTAGATATGTTCCTGATATATATCTTACTTGGGAGTTAGAAACTGAACAACGATTTACATGTTTACAATATCCCGAGGAGAGACGTGTTCCTGCTGCTGTTTGTGCATTCACTAGTTTTGCATGTGTTTGGTGGTCTGAGCATTGTAGATTATATCCCATTCCTGCTACTTGGGCTGCTTTGAAAACTGCTATGCGTACTCGTTGGGTTCCACACAAAAAAAATTAGGGTTTGTTCATCATATCCGAACCAATCTGAGCCTTTGCATAATCTTTTTAGGGTTTTTGCTTTGTTGAATTTGCGGTTGCATCATCGTGTCAAGTTGCTGGTCTTAGAGTCTAGTCTTTTAGAGTTTCGAGTTCTAGTCATAAGTTGTCACGCCGCCGCCGCACCATCATCATCGCCCATCTACCACTTTTGCTTATCCGCCACCGCTCTGAATCCTTATCCATATACCACTACCAATCCGTATCCATATACCACTACCAATCCGTATCCATATACCACCATCAATCTCTATCCATATACCACCACCGCTACCATATACCACCACCGCTGCCATATCCCACAACCATATATCCACCACCAATCCGAGTTCTTCTCATATTAGGTTTGTTCTTGAGATCAATCACAATTCCGATTCGTGTTTCCTTGCCTGCGTTGGTCTCAGAAAAAAAAAAGAGTCTGGAGACCCCCGGGCAGTTTTTAGGCCAAAATTTTCACGGGCAAAAATATTTTTTCCCTATCCTATTTTTAGGCTTTTCTGAGTCTTTTGAGCCACGTGCCATCATAGTGATTTTTTGTCGCACTTTTTCGTCGTCGCTGCCCTGATTTCCGAAAAAAAAAATTGCGTGCCCATCCTATCAGTTTGACGAGGGAAGAGTTTTGAGACACTCGCCATTATAGTAACTTTTCGCAAAAAAAAAGAGGAGCGCAAAAAAAAGCGAAAAAAAAAGTTCCAGAGTGCTTTTCCCTTATTTACGTGCAGCGCCGTGATTTTGTTAGTGTTCTAGGCTCGCGTCTCTAGCACGGTCTAGCCTAGGACCAGCACAGTACCGTCGTTGTGCGTTTATTCAACTTTGCATCTCTGAATTGATTATTGCCGACCCTTTTTGCTACCATACTATAAGCCTTCCCAGCTCCACATACCTCTACGTCGTGCGTTTGACTCTCCCTGGCAATCGCTCTATCCAAGCTTTTGAGAGTTTTGACTACAACGGTTGCCGATCACCGCCTGCTGCTGGGTAAGAACTGGTAAGAATTTGAGATTTGCTTGACGGATTTGTGACACCCGCCACCAACACCTCTTGTTAGTATTCTGTAGGATCATATTCTTGTGATGAGGACATGACTACCTTGGATACGACCAAAAATATTGCATACATGCATATTTTTCAGGTGATTTCTAATGCAAACTATTCAATAATCTATTTATGTTATTCGGAACAAAAATACTTCACACACTTTTGTGTTTTGTCTAATTGCAGGTGTATGGGACATTTGTATAATCCACATATGAAGATAAGGGAAAAGGAGAAGTTTATGTTGTGTTCAAAAAGTCCTCTCACGTCACTTTTGGGCCAAGAGAAGATAGAGTCCAAGTCTTTCACGTTCTGGATTCAGATTCGGACTGCACAGACATACCTGACTCAAAACGCCAACAACTTTTTCATACGGACTCCGAATTGGGTGATTCTTTTTTTGTTGGAAACTAGATTTCGTGCTCTTTCCAACCCAATTGGATTCACCTTTAAAGTCGTTCGGAGCGTTGCTTTACGGACGAAACAATCTGACGTTGCAGCAGAATCCGAGTCAAACTATAAGCCCAAAGGTGTTGCATCACCTCCACTTGGGCCCATGAGCCTTGTACGACCTAGGGTTAGTTTTAGGCTGCCTTGGGACGTCCTCCCACCTCCTTGGCCGCCACCCCTTGCTCCTATATAATTAGATCCATCTAGTAGCTTTTTCCTGGGGATTTGTTTAGTTAAAAGTTAGCCATTGCAACTTCGTGTACTTCGTTTGTGTCCGACGACCAGACCAAGACCGCTTACGGATCCCCACCATTATCAATACTTCATATATATTTGCGATATTCAGATTGGTTTATCATATTCTTGCTCGTTCTTCGATTGCTTGCAGGAATAGACCTTCGTGGTCAGGCTGACCGTGCTTCCAGCATCGTCAGTAACCTCAGGAGATTGGTTTAGCGGTTGCTAAGGCGCAACGTCGTGCACGTTTGTAGTCGGATCGTCAAAGTCGTCTCCACCAAATCGATAGTTATCATCTCATCGAAAGATCGGGACCCTCGCCTCTATCAAGTGATATCAGTTTTCAGGTTGCTCGGTGAGAATTTCCAGTTTTCCTAGATTAGATTTATTTTCTTACCTATTGTCCAAGAAAAAGCCACAAAAAAGAGTTAGATCTATTCATCCTTGGTCCAAGCCAGTCTGAGCCTTTGCAATTTTCTTTTCATTGCTTGCATAGTTGAATTATCGGTTGCATCGTCGTGTCGAGTTGCTGGTCTTAGTGTCTAGTTCGTTTAGAGTTTCGAGTTCTGTTCACATTAGTCACGCCACCGCTGCATCATTATCTCTTCCGCTGTCCACCACCCATCCATCAATTTCCACCACGTGCTACCCACCATTCATTGTCATAATAATAGTTGAGATCATTCACATCTTCACTTGATCCAATCTGCATCTTATCTAGTTTGTTTTGGAAAGAGGGAGAAAAAAAAGAGAGAAAAAAAATGAGAGGAAAAAAAAGAGAAAAAAAGTCAGAGAAAAAAAGGAGAGAAAGAAAAAAAAGTGTGAGGAAAAAAAAGAGAAAAAAAAAACAAAATTCGGATCTTTTTAGACTCAATCTCGTAGTTGAATTCGGATTGCAATCTGTTTTGTGCACTGCTCAGTAAAACAGCTTGGCTATTGTTTCACATCATTATCTTTACTGCCGTTGTGATCTTCACTTATATCTTGCTGTCCAGAGCTACTTAGTATCCTTCATTGATGCTGGTTGTGCTACGACGTGACCTCATTAGTGTTCTAGGCTCGCGTCTCTAGTTCGGTCTAGCCTAGGACCAGCACAGTACCGTCGTTGAGCGTTTATTCAGCATTGCATCTCTGAATTGATTATTGCTAATCTTTTGCTACCATATATAGCCAACCCAGCTCCACATATTTCTACACCGTGTATACGCACGTTCCCCTGGCAATCGCTTTACACAATCTTCGGAGTTATTTGACACCGCTGGTTGCCTGTCACCACCTGTTGCATGGTAAGAACTTGTAAGATATTGATATTTGCTTTACTGTGAGCACTTTACAACCACATCCTAGTAGTTCATAGGAACATTATTCTCGAATTTTGGTTCTTGTTTCTACTAATCATGACAGGTTCCAGAGATAGAAGTTCTTGGACGACGGACACACCTTCACCATCAGGAGAGTTGGGACAACACACACAAGCATATGGTCAGGTTATCTCTTTACCATCATTTGAGGGTAGATTTAATCCTGCTATTTATCTAGCTTGGGAGCTTGAAGTAGAACAAGTTTTTAGTCACCATGATTTTTCTGAACTTGAGAGAGTACGAGCTACCATTAGAGCATTTACTGGTTTTGCTTCTGTTTGGTGGAGTGTACATTGTAAGAAAAACATTGATAACCAACCCACAACTTGGAAAGTTTTGAAAGCTGTAATGAGACAACAATTTTTCCCTCCTTATTATCGTCGTGAATTGCTTCGCAAATTTGAACAATTTAAACAAGGCAACAACACTTTTCATGCTTACTACCAAGAGTTCAAATCTTATATGCATCATTGTGACATAGAAGAATCTGAGAATGATACAATGAATAGATTTTTTGGTGGTTTGAACCATAATATTCAGGCAAGATTTCAGTATATTCCTCGTTGCATTACTGGTATGTATGTCCTTGCCTGTACCTTTGAGAGACAGATACAGGAGGATGCATTAGGTGACTACGACAACTACTATTCCAGTTCATACTCACCACCGCCGGTGGGTTCCTCCATCATTGCACCTCAGATTATGAGCGCGGCATCATCTCAAGGGTATGGTACATTGTCAACGTCCATACCTACATCAGCTACATCTTTGCCACAAGGTAACAGTAAAGGTATTGATGATATAACTTCACATGAGAATGATGCATGTCTAGTTAACTTGAATGCGTCATGTATTGAGTTACCTATTGATTTGAGCACACCACCTATTTTAGAGAATCTTGTTACTGTCATGAATGCGTCATGTGATCACACAACTGAAATATCAATAATTTTGAGTGCACCCATTGAATTAACTGTTGATGCAAAAGAACTAATGTTTAATCATTTTGATATGGCCTCCAATCTTGGTGATGATTCTGTGTCCAATGACTTATTGCATGTTTGCTTATTTAAGCATGTCGTAGCATGTAAATTTGATGCAAGTAAGGTTTATTCACCAAAGTTGGGATGGTTTAATGATGAACATTGCGAATCTTTTGAAATGAATAAGAGCTTCACTTATATGTGCAAACCGAGTTCTAATATTTTCATGCCTTCTACTTCTTGTGATAATTTTTTGGCTTTAGTTTTTATGAACTATGAAAGTTACTCATGTATACATGTGTCATACATGCAAAAATCAAAGGAAGTTAAACTGGATGACATATACATATACAACATGTACACCTTGTCTCTTTTGTTAGCCACATTTCAGATTAAGCAACGCCGAGGACGGCTTTGTTTTCAAAAAGGGGAGGATGATGAGGACATGACTACCTTGGATACGACCAAAAATATTGCATACATGCATATTTTTCAGGTGATTTCTAATGCAAACTATTCAATAATCTATTTATGTTATCCGGAACAAAAATACTTCACACACTTTTGTGTTTTGTCTAATTGCAGGTGTATGGGACATTTGTATAATCCACATATGAAGATAAGGGAAAAGGAGAAGTTTATGTTGTGTTCAAAAAGTCCTCTCACGTCACTTTTGGGCCAAGAGAAGATAGAGTCCAAGTCTTTCACGTTCTGGATTCAGATTCGGACTGCACAGACATACCTGACTCAAAACGCCAACAACTTTTTCATACGGACTCCGAATTGGGTGATTCTTTTTTTGTTGGAAACTAGATTTCGTGCTCTTTCCAACCCAATTGGATTCACCTTCAAATTCGTTCGGAGCGTTGCTTTACGGACGAAACAATCTGACGTTGCAGCAGAATCCGAGTCAAACTATAAGCCCAAAGGTGTTGCATCACCACCACTTGGGCCCATGAGCCTTGTACGACCTAGGGTTAGTTTTAGGCTGCCTTGGGACGTCCTCCCACCTCCTTGGCCGCCACCCCTTGCTCCTATATAATTAGATCCATCTAGTAGCGGCAAGGTTAAGGTAACACGTACTGTTCGTGTGCATTTTAGTATCTCTACATATGCTGATTATGTTGATTGTGATGTGGTACCTATGCAAGCATGTTCCTTATTACTTGGTAGACCATGGCAATTTGATAAAAATTCTATTCACCATGGTAGAAACAATCAGTATACTCTTGTTCATAAGGATAAAAATATTACTTTGCTTCCTATGACTCCTGATTCCATTTTGAAAGATGATATTATTAGAGCTAATAAAGCAAAACAGGAGAAAACTAAGAGTGAAAATCAGATTGTGGCAAAAGAATTTGAGCAACAAATGCAGCCTAATAATAATAAACAATCTAGTGTTGCTTCTGAAATTAAATTGAGAAGTGCATGTTTACTTGCCACCAAATCTGATATTGATGATCTAGATTTTAGCAAATCTGTTTGCTATGCTTTTGTGTGCAAAGAGGCATTATTTTCATTCGAGGACGTGCCTTCCTCTTTACCCCCTGCTGTCACTAACATTTTGCAGGAGTTCGCTGACGTCTTTCCACAAGACGTGCCACCGGGATTACCACCTATTCGAGGGATTGAGCATCAAATTGACTTAATTCCCGGTGCTTCGCTACCCAACCATGCACCATACCGTACCAATCCAGAGGAGACGAAAGAGATTATGCGTCAAGTACAAGAACTACTCGACAAAGGTTATATACGCGAATCCCTTAGTCCTTGTGCTGTTCCTATCATTTTAGTGCCGAAAAAGGATGGTACGTCGCGTATGTGCGTTGATTGTAGAGGCTTTAATAATATTACTATTCGTTATCGTCATCCTATTCCTAGGCTAGATGATATGCTTGATGAATTGAGTGGCTCTACAATATTCTCCAAAGTTGATTTGCGTAGTGGATACCATCAAATTCGTATGAAATTGGGTGATGAATGGAAAACGGCATTTAAAACTAAGTTTGGATTATATGAGTGGTTCGTCATGCCTTTTGGGTTAACTAATGCACCTAGTACTTTCATGAGGTTAATGAACGAAGTTTTACGTGCCTTCATTGGACGATTTGTGGTAGTTTACTTTGATGACATATTGATTTATAGCAAATCTTTGGAGGAACATTTGGAACATTTACGTGCTGTTTTTATTGCTCTACGTGATGCACATTTGTTTGGAAACCTTGGAAAGTGCACCTTTTGCACCGACCGAGTATCTTTTCTTGGCTATGTTGTTACTCCACAGGGAATTGAAGTTGATAAAGCCAAGATTGAAGCTATTGAGAGTTGGCCGCAGCCCAAAACGGTCACACAAGTGAGGAGTTTCCTTGGCCTCGCTGGTTTCTATAGGCGTTTTGTGAGAGATTTCAGCACCATTGCTGCACCTCTCAACGAGCTTACAAAGAAGGATGTACCTTTTGTTTGGGGTACCGCACAGGAAGAAGCCTTCACGGTATTGAAAGATAAGTTAACACATGCTCCTTTACTCCAACTTCCTAATTTCAATAAGACTTTTGAGCTTGAATGTGATGCTAGTGGAATTGGATTAGGAGGTGTGTTATTACAAGATGGAAAACCTGTTGCATACTTTTCTGAAAAATTGAGTGGGCCTAGTCTGAACTATTCTACTTATGATAAAGAATTATATGCTCTTGTTCGGACCTTAGAAACATGGCAACATTATTTATGGCCCAAGGAATTTGTTATACATTCTGATCATGAATCTTTGAAACACATTAAAAGTCAAGCAAAACTGAACCGTCGACATGCTAAATGGGTTGAATTCATTGAGACTTTCCCTTATGTGATTAAACACAAGAAGGGTAAAGAAAATGTTATTGCTGATGCCTTGTCTCGTCGTTATACTATGATTTCACAACTTGAATTTAAAATATTTGGTTTGGAGACCATCAAGGATCAATATGTTAATGATGCTGAATTTAAAGATGTATTGCAGAATTGTAAGGAAGGGAGAACTTGGAACAAGTTCGTTCTTAACGATGGATTTGTGTTTCGTGCTAACAAGCTATGCATTCCAGCTAGCTCCGTTCGTCTTTTGTTGTTGCAGGAGGCGCATGGAGGAGGATTAATGGGACACTTTGGCGTCAAGAAGACGGAGGATATACTTGCTACACATTTCTTTTGGCCAAAGATGAGATGGGATGTTGAGCGTTTTGTTGCTCATTGCACTACATGTCAAAGAGCTAAGTCACGACTCAATCCTCATGGTTTATATATGCCTTTGCATGTACCTAGTGTTCCTTGGGAGGATATATCTATGGACTTTGTTTTAGGTTTACCTAGAACAAAGAAGGGGAGGGATAGCATATTTGTTGTCGTGGATAGGTTCTCGAAAATGGCACACTTTATACCATGTCATAAAAGTGATGATGCTGTTAATGTTGCTGATTTGTTCTTTCGTGAAATTATTCGCTTACATGGTGTGCCAAATACTATTGTTTCAGATCGTGATACTAAATTTCTTAGCCACTTTTGGAGATGTTTATGGGCTAAGTTGGGGACTAAGCTGCTTTTTAGTACTACTTGTCACCCCCCAAACTGATGGACAAACTGAAGTAGTCAATAGAACATTGTCTACTATGCTTAGGGCTGTTTTGAAGAATAACAAGAAAATGTGGGAAGAATGCTTGCCTCATATTGAATTTGCTTATAATCGTTCATTGCATTCTACTACTAAGATGTGCCCTTTTGAAATTGTGTATGGTTTCCTACCTCGTGCACCTATTGATTTGTTGCCTCTTCCATCTTCGGAGAAGGTTAATTTTGATGCTAAAGAACGTTCTGAATTGATTTTAAAAATGCATGAGTTAACTAAGGAAAACATTGAGCGTATGAATGCTAAATATAAACTTGCTGGAGATAAGGGTAGAAAACATGTTGTGTTTGCACCTGGAGATCTTGTTTGGTTACATTTGCGTAAAGATAGATTTCCTAATCTGCGCAAATCAAAGCTAATGCCACGTGCTGATGGTCCTTTTAAGGTTTTAGAGAAAATAAATGATAATGCATATAAACTTGAGCTACCTGCAGATTTTGGGGTTAGTCCCACTTTTAACATTGCAGATTTGAAGCCTTATTTGGGTGAGGAAGATGAGCTTCCGTCGAGGACGACTTCATTTCAAGAAGGGGAGGATGATGAGGACATCAATACCATTGTTACACCCACAGCCCCTACTGTTACATATACTGGACCAATTACTAGAGCTCGCGCACGCCAATTAAATTACCAGGTACTTTCGTTTCTTGGTAATGATTCTAATGTTCATGAGATTATGATGCTGCCTAAATTGGATACATTTGTTTTGCTTTCAAATGAAGGGCCTAGCTTGGAGAAGGATGAACATTGGAGCAAGAACACGCATGGAGTTGATGGCATGCGCAAGGGGATCAAGAACGGAGTTACAAGTGATGATTTCAGGACTTTGAAGCCGCCATAAGGAGTGCATGAAGCCTTGGACGAAATATACAAGATGCCACTTCATAATATTCGTCCATAGGCTATTCTAGGTGCTGCGTCACCTTATTAATGGGCCAGGCCCATGTAATTTCGAAATACTTAAGTATAGGCTATTTTTAGAGTCCGTATGTGTGGGGAAACAAGAGTTAGGGTTGGTTTCGGAACCCACCCTCAAGGGCCACGAAATTCCCCTCTCTTCCTCCATATATACAGCCCTTAGGGCGTCGTTTAGACTTTGGGTTTTGTTTAGATTAAAAGTTCGCCATAGCTGCAACTTCTCGTACTTCGTTTGTGTCCAACGACCAGACCAAGACGTCACAGAACCCCACCTTGATCAATAAAGCTTTCATCTTATATTCGCAATATCCAGATTGCAATCTCAGTTTCTTGCTTGTTCTTCGTTTGCTCGCAGGAAACAGGCCCTCGTGGTTAGGTTGATCGTGCTCCGGCGTGGTCAATAACCCCTCGGAAGTTGGTTTAGCGATTGCTAAGGCGCGACGTCTCGCACGTTCGTAGTCGGATCGTCAAGGTCGACTCCCATAGAAAACGATAGCCACCATCTCATCGAAACATCGGGACACCTTTGCCTCTATCACCTGGTGTACTAGGTGTACCCGGAGCGACTGGCAGACTTAGTGTACGAGTACCATGCGGAGGTCACCATGCACAACAATTCTCCGACTGGCACCTACACCCATTCTTCTAGGAGTGGTTTCGCTTCTACCCCGGATCAGGCGGTTCAGTTCGCTGCGTTCGACGCTCTCGTTGAACTACGCTACAACAGGGTCCAGATGTAGACTCACCCAAGTTTCCATTTCTACCCGTCCAAGTTCGATGATGCACGTATTCTTTTCTCCTCCATTGATCCGGCATGCGATCATTCATCTAGCCACCTTTCTTGATACATAACGTTTGGTTACCTTCTAATTTTCAACCTGGCCCATGAGCTGACTTGTACCCATGCAGTTGTGGCTGCCGCTATATCTGCCTTCTATCCACCCTCACTTGGTTTTACCCCGCTCGTTGCCCCAGCTTCTATCCCTCCATGAACTCCGGTTACTCCTCAGAGTAACTCGGATACTTCGACAGTGACTCCCAGCGATTCTCCTACCGAGTGGACTTTACTTCTCGCTACTCCGCCGGTCCTATGCTTCGGCCTCATCTAGCACCTACCTCTGAGGGAGAGCCCTTGAGGCAGCATCGTCGTGTTTCCTTTGCTCCGAAGGTTGTCATTAACGTGGTCAGTTCAGATCAGAGTCTGAGACCAAGGAGACCTGAACAGGATCTTCAGGGCACAAGTGCGGCCACTTTCTTCAGGAGTAGACGAGGTTGAGGTGATGCTTGGTTGTATGAGCGTAGTAGTACTTTCCATGATGTTTCCTTTCATGTATGATGAGTCTATGTATAATTATGTTGGAACTTTTA
Organism: Triticum urartu; assembly: GCF_056163025.1. Lineage (NCBI taxonomy): Eukaryota > Viridiplantae > Streptophyta > Magnoliopsida > Poales > Poaceae > Triticum > Triticum urartu. Next base: position 339,207,551 of record NC_141874.1, read on the forward strand.
TTCGCCTTGGTTTTTTTATCGCTTTTCTCATATTTGTCGCTTGCTTTTCTTCCCTGTTTACGGTGTTGCTTATCTCGATGCTTCGTATTAGGAACAAATATAGGATGACAAGATGTGGTAGCCGTCGGGGGTTTGGTGCGACATATGCCAAAGGATGGCTAATCATGACGGGGCTAGTAAGACGTCGTCGGTGCCAGGAAGCGGGATGAGGCAAAGACATGCACGCCGGCGAATCTTACCCAGGTTCAGGGCTCTCTGTGGAGATAACACCCCTAGTCCTGCTCTGCGGGGTCTCTGCATGATCACTCAAGCAACAATGGTGGCTATAAGCTTGCTCCTTCAGCTGTTTTTCTAGAGGGGGAAGGAGAGCCAGTCTAGCCCTAGCTTCCTCTCTCTATATGGGTGTGTGGGTGAACAAAAGGCTAAACCCTTAGCATGGGTCCCCTGGGGGTTTATATAAGCCTACCCCCCAGGGGTACAATGGTAATCCGGTTGGGTGTAGGCCCGAGCCGTCAGTGTCTCTAGTCGCCGACTTCTCCGCTGGCCGGTGGGGCCCGCCAGCTGGTGGGTCCCGCCGTCTGTCCGGTACTTGGCCGACAGGCCGTACCCGCCGCTTGCGAGCCCTGCCGGCTTCCCGGTACTGTAGCGATGCGGCTAATGATGCGTGATTAGTCGGTGGAGGCGTGGCTACAGTGCCGCCGCCTGGCGGGCGTTCATTGTAGCCATTCCCCATCTCATCTGGTTAATGGCGCACCGGTGCCCAGGAGGGGGAGGGCCGCCTGGTCATCTGTAGGCTTCTACTGAGCCGACTGGCCAGGAACGGCCGCCTTCCGGTCTTCTCGTTGTCAAGTGGGGCCCACCACCCGCGGGCCGTACCGACAGCCCGTCGTGGGGGCACAGCCCCCTCTAACAGGGGTGACATCAGGGTCAGCATGGCAACAGTGCCGTGCCGAACGGAGGAGCCCTGCTTGGTACGGCGCACTATGGCCTTGCTATAGCCACGCCCCGTCTCGTTGTATTTATGAGGGTGCAAACTTTGTGTAACACCCCGGATGTAACTTTCCCAATTTGTACTCCACTCTTGCCGTTTCGGCGTTAAGTTATATTTATTTTCTCGGGTTCGGGTCCTTGTCTCCGTGTGTTGTTGTCGTTGTCATGCATCTCATATCATGTCATCATGTGCATTGCATTTGCATATGTGTTCGTCTCATGCATTCGAGCATTTTCCCCGTTGTCCGTTTTGCATTCCGGCGCTTCGTTCTCCTCCGGTGGTCATTTCTAGATTTCTTTCGTGTGTGGGGATTAAACATTTCCGGATTGGACCGAGACTTGCCAAGCGGCCTTGGTTTACTACCGGTAGACCGCCTGTCAAGTTTCGTACAATTTGGACTTCGTTTGGTACTCCAACGGTTAACCGAGGGACCGAAAAGGCCTCGTGTGTTTGCAGCCCAACACCCCTCCAATTTGGCCCAAAACCCACCTAAGTCTTCTCCATCATCTAGAGCGTTCGATCACGATCGCGTGGCCGAAAACCGCACCTCATTTGGACTCTCCTAGCTCCCTCTATGCCTATAAATAGACCCCCCGATTTTCGGATCTCCTTCTCCCCCCGAAACCCTAAATTTCGCCTCCGCGCCACCGGACACGTCCGTCCCGGGCGGACGGAATCGCGCCGCCGCGCCCAGCCAGTCTCAGGCCGCCACGTGGCCTCCCCGCTGCTGCCTCCTCCGCCGGCCCGCCGCGGCCCATCGCAGGCCCTCTCCGCCGCCACTCGGGCCCGCGCCCCGCCGCCTCGCCTCCCCTCTTCTCCCCGCCTCCTTGCGCCTCCTCCCGCCCGGCCAGCGCGCGCCGCCGCCCCGCCGCTGCCGCATCGCCGCCGCGCCGCCGCAGCTCGCCACGCCGCCCGCGCAGCTCGCGCGCCGCCCGGTCGCCGCCGCGCCTCCTCCCGGCCGCCGTCCACGCCGGCGACCTCGCCGCCGTCCACGCCTCGCTCCGGCAGGCCCCACTCCGGCGACCTCGCCGCCGTCCGCGCCTCGCTCCGGCCGGCCCCACTCCGGCATCTCCTTCTCCCACTCCGGCCGCTGCCTCTGGTGAACAGTGCAGATCCGGCCGCCTTGATTTCCGCGCCGGGTCAAACCCTAGATCTCGGGGTGATTTTTTTCTCTAAGTCCCAAAATTCCAGACCCATATGCACATGTTCGTAGCCCCGTAACTTTGCATCCGTAGCTCCGATTCATGCATATAGCATATCAAAATGTTCATCTTAGAGAGTACATCATTTCATTCCATTGCATCATTTTCATTTGAGTTCATCTTGATGCCCGAAATGCTGTTAGAAGAGGGCTACTTGAGTTAATTGTCAGATCTGCTCCTCCATTTAGCTTTTTGTCATTTTTGCCATGATTAATGTGTGCATGATATGCCCATGAGTTCTACATATGTTTTGTTAAGGGTTTTGTCATCTTTCCAGAGGTGCAACCCATGTATTTTTGTGAAGTGTGTGGTGACTTGTGCAAGCTTGCGAAGTGGTGCACTTGCTAATTCTGTTTGCAGGGACTTAGTAATTTCTCTAAGTCCTGGAGCTGTTTATCTCTTGATGCCATATGTTCATGTTGTTTACTAGTGAGTCAATCGAGCTCTACTTTTGCTACTTTGTGAATCTGGGTAGATTGTCAACTTGTTTGCGATTTTGCCGATGATGTTGTAGTTGATCCGTGCATGCTATGCTATTGTTCTTGCCATGTCTAGCTTGCATTTTGTGCCTTCTTGATGGGTGTATGCTTGTCTTGCCATGACTTGCGCCGTAGTGAGTGCATCGAGCTCGTAAACATGCCTACTTGAGTTCTGTTTTCAGCATGCTCCAGTTTTTCACTAAGTCTGAAAACTGATTATGTTTTTGCTATGTTCACATGCTTGCAATTGTATCTTCTGATCCCTTTTGGCTCAAGGTCACTAAGGGACTTTTGTTAAGCTCTTTGAGTAGCTCCATGCCATGCTTTACGTTGCCATGTTCAGGTCCTGTAGCATATAGTTTTGTTGCTCCGAAGAGGGCTACCTGATCTGAAATTCTAGACAAGTGTTAATTTCACTAAGTCTGAGATCTGTTTGCCATTTGCATTTTTGCCATGCTTGTTTGAACCTCTTAATGGATGAATTGGCCATAGCTCAGTGCTAGACTTTTGCTAAGCATCTTGAATGCATCCCTGCCATGTATTTTGTTGTCATGTTTGGTTGCTGTAGCATGTTTATTCCATTGCATTTAGATGCCTACTTGTTGTAAATCACAGACCGGTGTCATATTTGAATCGCTTGCCATTTCCAAACCGTAACTCCGATTCCGGCGTTCTTTATATCGTTTTCAAGCGATTTCATCTCATCTTTCCAGTGGCACACTTGGTTTTCCAAGTTGAGGCCAGGTTCATGCATTTCCTGTCATATCTTGCATTTTGCATCCTGCATCGCATCCCGCATAGCATATCATCTTTGCATTGTGTTGTTTGAGTTTGCACGTGGTTGATTGTATCCTTGTTGCTTGTTTGTCTTGTTTGGGTAGAGCCGGGAGATGAGTTCGCTAACGAGGAGCCCGTTGAGTTTGCTTTCGAGGATCCAGTCAACTCTGACAACTGTGCAGGCAAGATGATCATACCCTCGAAATCACTACTATCTTTGCTATGCTAGTTTACTCGCTCTTTTGCTATGCCAATGCTACGATGCCTACCATTTGCTTTCAAGCCTCCCAAATTGCCATGTTAAACCTCTAACCCACCATGTCCTAGCAAACCGTTGATTGGCTATGTTACCGCTTTGCTCAGCCCCTCTTATAGCGTTGCTAGTTGCAGGTGAAGATTGGAGGCCGTTCCTTGTTGGAACATTTATTTACTTGTTGTTATATCATTATACTGCTATGTTATCTTAATGCATCTATATACTTGGTAAAGGGTGGAAGGCTCGGCCTCTCTCCTAGTGTTTTGTTCCACTCTTGCCACCCTAGTTTCCGTCATATCGGTGTTATGCTCCCGGATTTTGCGTTCCTTACGCGGTTGGGTTATAATGGGAACCCCTTGATAGTTCGCCTTGATTAAAGCTTTTCCAGCAATGCCCAACCTTGGTTTTACCATTTGCCACCTAGCCTTTTCTTTCCCTTGGGTTCTGCAGACTCAAGGGTCATCTTTATTTTAACCCCCCCCCCCCCGGGCCAGTGCTCCTCCGAGTGTTGGTCCAAAACGTCAGCCGTCAGTGGCTACTAGGGGCAACTCTGGGCTGGCCTACAGGAAGTTTGGACAATCTGAGTGTGCCCTGAGAAAGAGATATGTGCAGCTCCTATCGGGATTTGTCGGCACATTCGGGCGGTGTTGATGGTCTTGTTTTAACCTGTCGAAGTGTCTTGAATTACCGAGATACTGAGTCTGATCGGAACGTCTTGGGAGGAGGTCTATTCCTTCGTTGACCGTGAGAGCTTGTCATGGGCTAAGTTGGGACTCCCCTGCAGGGATTTGAACTTTTGAAAGCCGTGCCCGCGGTTATGGGAAGATGGGCATTTGTTAATGTCCGGTTGTAGATAACTTGAACCTTAACTTAATTAAAATGAATCAACTGAGTGTGTTACCGTGATGGCCTCTTCTCGGCGGAGTCCGGGAAGTGGACACGGTGTTGGAGTAATGTTTGCGCAGGTGGTTCTCTCGTTTCTCGCTCGCGCTTTGCCTCCTCTTCTCGCTCTCTTTTGCGAATAAGTTAGCCACCATACTTGCTAGTCGCTTGCTGCAGCTCCACATATATTTACCTTGCCTTACCTATAAGCTTAAATAGTCTTGATCGCGAGGGTGCAAGATTGCTGAGTCCCTGTGGCTCACAGATTACTATTACACCAGATGCAGGGCCTGATGATTCCGCTCCAGGAGACGCGTATGAGCTCAAGTGGGAGTTCGATGAGGACTCTCAACGTTACTATGTTTCCTTTCCCGATGATCAGTAGTGGTGCCCAGTTGGGGGTGAACGGGACCGTTGTCGCATGTTGGGTTCTCTTTTATTTTGGCACCTTAGTCGGGCCATGAGTGTTTGGATGATGTAATGTTATTTATGTACTTGATTGACGTGGCGAGTGTAAGCCAACTATGTTATCTCCCCTTTATTATTTATATTACATGGCATGTTGTGAAGATTGCCTAACTTGCGACATATGCCTTCAATGCGATTATGTCTCTAAGTCGTCCCTCGACACGTGGGAGCTATAGTCGCATCGAGGGTGTGACACTTTGAGAGTGCTTGGGCTGCCTACTGGGAGCCGACCTCTCCAGGGGCCGCCTTCCAGGAGTCGGCCCATCTTGAGGCCGCCTTCTGGGCCATGCCACCTTCTAGCAGCCGGCCGCCTGGACCAGCCGGCGGCGATAAGGCGGCACTTTGGTCTTGGATTCTTGAGGGGTGTAGCCGGTCCCGATGTCTTGAAATGCCATGGGGAGCCGATGAGGCTACCCATGGCTAATTACTCCGACAGTAGTCCCCGAAGCTGGTGGAGCGCCATGGCTGAAAGTGACGTGGGGACGCAGCAGCTTCCTACCATGAGTATTTGGTTGATCTTGCTTCATCCGTCTTCCGGGGCGCCGACTGGTAGGAGTCGGGCACGACCAGGTGGCTGCCTAGTGGTTTTCGAAACATCAAGGCGGGAACCAAATGGCGCGCTAGCCCAGCCCTAGGCCAGCCGCTAGCTATTCGCGTGCGAGGTGGAGCCAGCAGGCCAGGGGCCCTGCCTGCCCGCGCGTGCGATGGGACGTGGCCGCTGGCCAGGGCCTGCCACTACCGGGCCTCGGCCCGCATGCGGATCCGCTGTGGCCGAGGTGGATGGTTGGGATTCTGGAGCGCATTTACCCCGCGCTTTTTACTGCGCGGTTAGTCCGGGGATGTGGGGTGGTGGGTGCAGTTAATCCCACGAACCCCACGCTCCGCCCCCTCGGCTTCGCAACCCGAGGCTACAAATAGGAGGAGGAGGGGGATGCACTAGCATGCACTCCAATCTCCCCCTGCTCCTTGCTCTTCTTCTTCCTTCTCTCCGCCGCCACTGCACCCCCGCAGTCTCGCCGGAGTGCCGTCGCGGCTTCCCGTGGCCAAGCCTTTCTCCCCTGCGGCGCTGCTGTTCCACCGCGGATCCGCTCTTCCTCCACCGTGCCGTGCCTCCATCGAGCCTTCAATGTCCATGGCGCGCGACACGGTGAACTCTGGTGCCTGGGACGGCTCCAACGTCCAGCAGGACCACCTCGACTTCTTGCGCGACACAAGGCGGCTGCCCGGCGTGCGCCAGGTTGTGGCGCGCGTCCCGCCGGCGAAAGAAATCATGCCGGCACCGAAAGACGGAGAGCGCGTCGTGTTCCGGACGCATTTCCTCTGCGGCTTCGGCTTGCCGATCAGCGGTTTTCTTCTCTCCTTCCTTGAGTTCTACAACCCGCAGCCGCACCACCTCACGCCCAACACGGTGGTGCTGCTCTCGTCCTTCGTCACGATGTGTGAAGGCTACCTCAGTATTATCCCCACACTCGAGCTATGGGGGGAGTGTTTCTACACCAAGCTCAGCATCGCTGTCAAGGGCGAGTCGGCCGAGTGCGGTGCCTTCATCGCGGTGCGGCGCCTAGGAGCCGGTAACCGCTTTCCCCCCATCACTCTGATCCAGTCTATCAAGCTGTGGCAGAAATCATACTTCTACGTGAAGAATGCTGACCCAGCGGTGGGCTTCCTCAACTTGCCGCCCTACGAAGCCGGCCCGCCGGCTGAACGTCGCTCTAGCTGGACGTACAAGCCGAAGCACCTGTCGGCCGCTGGCGCTGCCGCAGTCGCCAGCCTCAAGGAGATGATGGACCTGGAGGGCCTCCAGGCGGCCGACTTGCTGACGGCTTTTGTGATGCGCCGGGTTCTCCCCCTCCAGGGCCTGCCTCACATGATTTGTCAGATGAGTGGTCAGACCCCTGCCGGCTGTCCACCCGCGAGATGTCGGTGCGGAGGTGGCCCACATGGTGAACGAGATCGCGAACCTCAAGCTCGCGACAGACTGGCGGTTCGGCAAGCCGCCATACTCCCGCGCTAATCCGCCTCCTATTGTAAGTTCCTGATCTTCTCTCTTTTTTGGTCTTGATTTCTTATGTCGAATTCTGGCTTGCCGACTAAACAGTCGGAGGCGTCACAGCTCCTTCTGCCCGAGCAGTCGGTCGACGCCGTGGTGCAAGGCCAGGCCTTCCTGCCGGACCGGGTGATGAGTGACGCGGATGACCCCGACTTGTGGGCGCCCGCCTTGGAAGACGACGCCACGGGTGGTGGCGATGGCGCAGGCGGCTTCGGAGGAGGAGGCGACATCAAGTTGTGGTCAGACAACGACGCAGAGGAGGCCAGGTGGCGCCACCAGCTGGCTGGCAACAGGGCAAGGGCGAGCTCCTCAGTAGCGCCATCCGTGTCAGGCGGCGCGCCAAAGCGTCGGGCCAGCACGCAGCTACAGGGCGGTCGGTCGAAGAAGCCCAAGGTCTCGGCTGTGGTAGCCAAACGAGAGGAGGCTGCTGTGAAGGCTGTCCGGTTCCAGAGGGTTACGAAGCAGCCGCCGATGGTGCACGCGTGAGTGCTTGCTCCTCTTCATGTTTTCTCTCATTTTTTGTAAACTTCTACTAAATTTTCTTCAACTCGCGTGAATCAGGGCACCGCTCTCTCTTGAGTGGTCGACCTCCGCCTCCATTGTCGGAGGGCCGGAGGGCTCTAACAACACCCGCCGTGTGACCCGCGCACCGAGCTCCAAGCGGCGATGGAGCGAAACGCGCGGAAAGCGCGCAAGGAGAAGAAGAGAGCGGATCGGCCGAAGGCGGACGCTGCTAGGGCAGCACAAGAGGAGGCCGACGCCTCAGCAAAGGCCCAGGCGGAGGAGGCAGCCAAGACCTAGGCGGACGCGGTCGTCGGGGAGCAAGTGGGGGCGGCCAGAGATGACCACGCCCCACTGCTGGTCATTCCCCTGCGCTCCATGCCACCAGCAACAGAGGTCTTGGCACCGACTGGAGGGGCCGGCATTGACAAGCCGGTCATGGAGAGGGAGGGGGAGACACCATCATCCCAAGGCCGCAGGCGTCCCTGCATATGCCACCTGCCGAGCCCCAAGATAGTCGGCCCAATGCGCCACCAACGTCTCAAGGCGGTGGCGAGCTGGTGGTGGGGGCGACTTCCATCGTTCGGACCCTGACACGCCGGCACGCAGCAAAGGCGACCTCGGTTCCGCAGCCCCAAGATATTGGAGCCTCGAGCTCGTCGGTTCCTGACACCGAAGCTACCAGCTCCGCACCGACGGAGTGGTTGTATGGGGACGGGACGGGCACCCTGATCAGGGTGGCACAGGACGTCCAGGCTGACTTCAGGGACGAAGCCGCCGCCCTTCAGCAAGTTATGAAGGCTTTCATGAAGACGCGGGCCACCGTTCGGGTATGCAACTTGCATCTTGCTTTGGTTTTTGGGATCTTCGGCGGGGGCATGCCAGCGCACCCGCTGGGTGTAGCCCTCGAGTTCCTGTCTGACTACTAAGCTATCAGGCGGGAACTTCTCCGTGAGTTTTGAGTTCTGACGCTCCTTTCTTTCTGTTGCTTCGTTGTAGGACTACCACAACATCCGCGCAGTCACCTTCAACGCCCAGACCAAGGAGCTGGACAAGCGGACTGTGGATCTGGTTGAGAGCCGGAGTAAGCACTCCACCCTCTTGCTTCTTCATTGAATTGTTCAATCTATCGGGGGGGCGCGTTAGCGCACCCGCGGGGCATAGTCCCCGAGATTTGGGTCGACTGCTGAGCTGTCGGGCCAGATCTTTCCGGCGTTTGCTTGTCTTTGTTGATCATTGATTTTTTTTCTTTGCCTTCGTAGACGCTAATGCCACCTTGCAGCAGCAACTCGGCGAGACTCAATCCACGCTACGTGCCAAGGAGGCGGCGTGCCTCGAGGCGGAGTAGGAGCGTGACCGCCTGGCGAAGCAGCTGGCTGACCAGGCGGACACCCATAAGGCGGAGCTGCAGAAGCTCAAGGATGCGGAGGAGGCTCTCCAGGCCGAGTTCGAGAGTCAGCGCTCGAACTGGGTTGACACGCAAAAAGCCCTGGAGGCCGGCTACGTCGGGATCGAGGATCTGCTCGATGGTACTTTACTCTTTCCTTGTTCTGCCTGCCGACTTGTCCTGCATGCCTTCCTTCGCCCTCTCATTTCTTTCTTTTTTCCTTAGCAGAGTACTTCCCTGGCTACTCCATCGCTGCCAACCAGGCCATCGGGGCCCACCATGATGAGCGGAGGCAGGCTAGTGTGACGGTTGCGCCCAACGCCCCCGAACTCTTGCCGTGGAGATGGTCGCCATCGAGGCTCATCTCTAGCCGGCACATCGGGCTCTTCGCCGTCTTCAGCGCGCTGGAGCTCAACTGGTGTCTGCCCTTTGGCCAGGCGCTCCTATTCTGCGCACCGCCAGTCGGACCTCCGACTGGTTGGAGGCGGCTATGGGCCGCATCGAGGCGTGGAAGGGCTCCTCTGCTCGGGCGGGTGCACGCCGAGCTTTGGAGTTTGTCAAGGGGTGGTACCCTCGGCTGAATTTGGACCAGCTCGCCACCCTTCGAGCCGAAGCCGGCGCGGAGCTGGAGGCGGTGGCACCTCAGCTTCGTCATCGCGCTGTGGCGATCGCCGAGTATACGGACACTAGCGTCTTCCTCCCTAAGCTGGATGAAGCAGGCGCCAAAGTGCCGCCCAACTGGTTCGGGCTGAACCCAGAAAACAACGAAGACTCGATGGAGGAGATCGCCTCCAGCGATGAAGGCGAAGAGGAGGAGGATGAGGACGAGGGCGGCGAAGGCGACGCGCTGGGTGGTGAAGATGACGGCCGGCCTCAGCCTGACCAGGTCTCGACCAACGGGCGATATGTCGGTGAAGCGACTACTGCCAGTGCTGACCAAACCGAGACCCACCAGGCGACCGCTCCACCACCCAAAGCCTGTACCTCCGCCGGCCTCTCCGGTCCGGCTGCAGCTCCTCCTTTGGCCTAGGTGGCCATGTTATATTTCTTTCCCCTGTTTTGTAATTCTCGAACAAAATTTGTTAAGTTCACGCAATTCCACCCGCTGGGGGTGTATTCAAACTCTGTTGAATGCTGGCCAAGGGCCTTTTGCTGTAAAAGTAATCTTTTGCCGACTTCTGGCTTGTCTTGCTTTTCTACTTCCCTAGATTTTTCCTTTGCCGCCTTCCCTTGGCTGCCGTCTTGCCAGTCAGACAGCCACTCTGCGGTCTGTGACTGGGTCAAGTACTTGGCCATTTGGGAAGAACAAGTACTTCAGCCATTCGGTAGAATGTAGCAATTTTAAGTTAGGAATCGGCCGACCGGCTGCTCGGCAGCCGGTCGGCGAGGGACGAGTCGACTCGGCCTACGCAAAATGTTTTAGTCCTTAACCATTTTTCGTGTGGGCACCGTTTCCTGCCTTCATCTCTTGTCGGCCGAACAGCTGCTCTGCAAGCTGCGGCTTGTGGCAAGAGAGGGCTTAGGTGCCGACACACTACTTGTCCGACTGTAGGTAACATTGGCATAGTATGAGACGGCAAGCCCCCGGGCCGACTGGTCGAACCTGGTGCAAAGCAGAATAGTGAAATAACACATCCATAGGCGTAGAACTTATCATATAGATAAAGGAGGTAGCCCTTGAGTGCTCCTCAAGGGCTCCGATGTCTTAGTGCTTTAATACAAAAGGCAGTGTGATACATACTGAATCAACTGTAAAATCTTCGGAGGAGGTTTGCATTCCACGGGCGCTCCGATTCCTTGCCCGAGTCGTCTCTCTTGCATGCTCTGGGCTTCTATGCGTCGATGAGGTAGTAGGAGTCGTTTCCCAACGCCTTGCTAATGATAAAGGGGCCTTCCCAAGGGGCCGAGAGCTTGTGCTGGCCGGCTGTTCGCTAGATCAGCCGGAGCAAAAGGTCTCCCTCCTAAACGGATCTTGGCTTGACCTTCCGATTGTGGTAGTGGCGCAGACTCTGCTGGTAGATGGCGGACCGGCTGAGTGCTAACAGCCGGCCCTCCTCCAGCAGATCGACGCCGTCTTCTCGCGCTTCCCTTGCTTCCGCCTTAGTGTACATGGTGACGCGAGGTGAGTCAAACTCAATGTTAGTTGGGATGACGGCCTCGGCACCGTACACGAGGAAGAATGGAGTGAAGCCGGTTGACTTGTTCAGAGTGGTGTGGAGGCTCCAAAGGATGGCCAGCAGCTCATCAATCCAGCAGCCGGCCGACCGCTCCAAAGGCTCGACCAGTCAGGGCTTGATGCCAGAAAGGATGAGGCCGCTTGCTCGCTCAACTTGGCCGTTTGACTGCGGATGGGCAACGGACGCTAGGTCCAGTTTGATGCCCTACGTCGCGCAAAAATGGGCCAAGGCTCCTTTGGCTAAATTTGTGCCATTATCAGTGATGATGTTGTGTGGTACTCCGTACTGAGTGGTGATGTCTGCAATAAAAGGCACGGCAGTCGTCCCGTTCAACTTCTTGATTGGCTTTGCTTCAATCCACTTGGTGAACTTGTCCATGGCGACAAGCAGATGGGTCATGCTGCCGTGTGCTGTCTTGAATGGTCCCACCATATCCAAGCCCCAAACGGCAAAGGGCCATGCTAGGAGGATGGTCTTGAGTGCAGAACCTGGTAGGTGATGCTACGAGCTGAACTTCTGGCACCCTTTGCAATGCTTGACTAGATCCTTGGTATCCTCCAAGGCAGTCGGCCAGAAGAAACCATGGCGGAAAGCTTTGGCCACTAGTGATCTGGAAGCCGCGTGGTGGCGTACTCGCCTTGGTGGATATCTTTGAGGATTGCTTGGCCCTTTTCTGCTTCTACGCAGCGCTGGAAAACTCCAGTCACGCTGCGCGTGATGAGCTCTCTGTTCACTATTATGTAGGCTCCTGCTCGGTGCTGCACTTGCCGGGCTGACATCTCATCAGCCGGCAGCTCTCTGTTCACCAGAAACTTGAGGATGAGATGTGCCCATGATGGTGCTTGAATCTCTTCTATTGCCACTACAGCCACTTGTACGAGGGCGGTTGGGCCGGGAGGCGGCGGGTCGGCATTGATTGCCGCTTGCTGCGTGGCTGAAGTCCCCGGGCTGACCGTCGCAGCCCCTGGGCCGGGTGCGACTGTTGCAGTCCTTGAACCGCTTGGTGAAGTCCCCGAGCCGCTTGGTGAAGTCCCCGGGCCGACTGTTGCAGCCCCTGGGCCAGGTGCGACTACTGCAGTCCTTGAGCCGCTTGGTGAAGTCCCCGAGCCGCTTGGTGAAGTCCCTGGGCCGACTGTTGCAGTCCCTGGGCCGGGTTGTGAAGTCCCCGGGTCGGGAGCGACTGCCACAGTCCCCGTGCCACCTGCTAAGGTCCGCGAGCCGGCTCCCGCATCCCTAGGATCGGATCCGACTGCTTCAGGAGGAGCCGGCACAAAGATGGACTAGGATTCTGGGGAAGGCTTGATCGACGGCTTGAGTAGGTGCTGAAGGGAGACACCGGTTGGTATTGCTTGTCGGGTTGAGCCAATTCGTGCCAAGGCATGTGCTTGCTCATTGTCGGCTCTTAGCACGTGAAGGAACTTGCACCCCTCGAAGTATCCGCTGAGTTGCTGGACGAGGAAGCGGTACCTTGCTATATTTGCATCCTTGGCGTCCTAGTCGTGAGAAGACTGCTGGACCACCAAGTCGGAGTCGCCGTAGCACAGGATCCGGCGGTTGCCGATCTCTTTGGCCAACCGGAGGCCGTGTATTAGTGCTTCGTACTCGGCCACATTGTTGGAGGCGGCAAAGTGGATTTGCAATGTGTATTTGAGCTTGTCGCCTTTGGGAGCGGTGAGGACGATGCTGGCTCCCAAACCAGTGCGCATCTTCGAACCATCAAAATGCATCCGCCAATGGGTGGAGTCCGGCGCTGGTGGCAGGTATTGGGTCTCGGCACAGTCGACGAGGAAGTCGGCCAATGCTTGGGACTTGATGGCGGTGCGGGGCTGGTAGAAGATGGTGTAGGGGGGCAACTCGATGGCCCATTTGGCCACTCGGCCGGTTGCATCTCTGTTGCCGATGATCTCAGCGAGTGGGGCAGTGTAGACAACCGTGATCGGGTGCTCTTGAAAGTATGGCTTAAGCTTCTTGGCGGCGAAGTGCACACCGTAGCACATCTTCTGATAGTGAGGGTAGTTCTGCTTTGAAGTTGACATCACCTCACTCAAATAGTACACCAGCCTCTGGACCGGCTGTGCCCTGCCATCCTCCGGGCGCTCCGCCACCATGACTGTGCTGATCACCCGGCTGGTGGCAGCGATGTAGAGGTACATGGGTCTTTAGCAGTCGGAGCCGCCAGGACAGGCGGCATGGTCAACATCTTTTTCAGCTGGAGAAAAGCGTCACCCGCTTTGTCGTTCTACTCGAAATGAGTGGTCTTCTTAATGAGCTGGTACAGGGGAAGAGCCTTCTCACCCAGCCGACTGACGAACTGGCTGATGGATGCCAAGTAGCCGGTGAACTTCTGGACGTCTCGCAGTCAGGTGGGCTTCTCCATCCTCTTGATGGCTTTGATCTTCACAGGGTTGAGCTCAATGCCGCGCTCTAAGACCAGGAAGCCAAGGAGCTGGCCGGCTGATACTCCGAATACGCACTTTTCTAGGTTGAGCTTGATTTGAAATCGGCACAGATTTTCAAAGGTTTCCTTGAGGTCTTCGAGCAGTGTGTTGCGCTTCTCCGTCTTCACCACAATATCGTCTACGTAGACATGGGCATTTCTTCTGAGTTGCTTCAGGAGGCATTTCTGCATGCAACGCTGAAAAGTGGCACCGGCATTCCTCAGGCAGAATGTCATGGTTAGGTAGCAGAAGGCTCCGAATGGTGTGATGAAGGCGGTCTTCAGGCGGTCTGCCGGGTTTAGCTTGATCTGGTTGTATCCTGAGTAGGCATCCAAAAAACTCAACAGCTGGCATCCGGCTGTGGAGTCTATCACTTGGTCTATCAGTGGCAGAGCAAACAGATCTTTTGGGCAGGCCTTGTTGAGGCTGGTGTAATCAATGCACATGTGCCACTTGTTATTCTTCTTTAGTACAAGGATTGGGTTGGTAAGCCATTCTAGGAAGAAAACATCCATGATGAAACCGGCTGCCAATAGTCGGGTGATCTCTTCTCCAACGATTCTTCTCTTCTCCCCCGACAGTTGGCGGAGGGGTTGCTTGACTGGCCTGGCATCTTCTCTGACATGTAGCTTGTGCTCGGCCAAATCCATCGGAACACCCGGCATGTCTTTGGGAGACAATGCAAACATGTCCCGATTCTCATGTTGGAAATCGACGAGATCGCTTTCCTATTTGCTGTCGAGCTTTGCACCTATGACATCGTACCTCTCTGGGTGCTATGGGTCCTGTGGTATCTTCTTTGTCTCCTTGGCTGGCTTGAAGGATCCTTCAGCTTTCGACTCCTTAGGATCGTGGGACATGTCCGGCTGCTTGCCGGCCATGGCCACAACCCGGTCAAGGAGCCGCTTCTCGGCAGCGATCACAAGGGACTCGGCCAGCCGGCTGCTAGCGGCCCCACAGTCGGACGACTTCTGATAGTCTCCGGAGATGTTAATGATTCCCTTGGCGCATGGCATCTTCATCTTGAGGTGGGCATAGTGTGGCACCGCCATGAACTTGGCCAAGGCAGTGCGTGGTACGGACATTCCAGGTCAACTACCTCAAACCAGATGGGCTCTTGGCGAAAATGGTCCTTGTCCCCGAAGAGGACGTCTATCTGGATCTTGCCAATTGGTGAGTGAGAGAGGCGAGGAACTATGCCATGGAAGACAGTCCGACTAGGCAGGAGATGCTTGGGTTTGATCTTCAACTTCTCCATGGTATTGCGGTACAGGATGTTGATGCCGCTGCCGCCATCTATCAGGATTGGGGAGAAACGAGTAGCTCGCCTCTGCATAGCAAAGGTGGCCTCCAACACCAAAGCGGAAGAACTCGGAGAAGGAATTACTTCCGGGTGGTCAGCTCGGCTCCAACTGATTGGCTTGTCTGACTAGTGCAGAACTCTGGGGCTTCAATGGCTACGACATTCACCTCTCGGGACTGTTGGCGCTGGCTGCACTGTCATCGGCCACACTGGTGAACACAACGTATGCTCCGTGCTCTTCAGGGAATTCATCTTGGATGGCCCGACTGCTGGGCGGGCCGCCGGCTGCTGAGGAGGCGGGGGAGGCTGGCCAGCAGGTGTTGGAGGTAGCAGCCCTTCGCCCTTGGAGATTCGCGTAAGCTATTGACACTTCCAGGTGATGTGGTTGGATGGCTTCGCGCCACTATGAAACTTGCAGGGGGCATCGAGGGTCTGCTCATAGGAGAAGGCGGGCAGCCAATTCAGCTTGCCTCCTTTCTGACGCTTTGGCTGGGGCTGCCCTTCTGGCTGCTGATCTTCAACTGTTGCCACTTGCCGGCTGGTGGAAGCTAGCATCGGGGCTTTGCGCTTGTTGTCGTTCTGCTATTGGCGCCGACTGGTATCACCAGCCAGAGTCCGAGGATCCTGAGGAGCCACCTTGCCGGATGCGTCAACTTGAATCTCCATCTTCATGGAGGAGTCGGCCATGGCGTACTTGTCTACAATGATCAGCAGCTCGTCGAGGGTCGCCGGCATGTCGCAGAGGAGCCTGTGCTTGAGCAGAGTGCCTTCTCTGCACACGGCTGTGAAGTACTCAATAGCCTGCACCTCGTGCACACCTTCGCAAGAGTTGCGCAGCTCCGCCCAACGCGTGAGGTAGTCGCGGGTCGACTCGTTGGGGCCTTGGACGCACAAGGAGAGCTGGTGAGGCTTGGGCGGCCGCTTGTACGTGCTGGTGAAGTTGCGGACGAAGGCTTCAGTGAAATCTACCCAGCTATTGATGCTGCGGGGCTTCAGGCTGTTCAGCCATGTCTGGGCGGTGCCCTGGAGCATGAGTGGAACATACTGCACAGCAACGCATTTGTTGCCGTTCGCAATGCTGACGGCTGTGGAGTAGTCGACCAACTAGTCTTCCGGCTTCACGGAGCCGGTGTACTTGGGCGTATCTCTTGGGAGTGTGAACCCTTTGGGGAAGGGCACGTCACGAATGCAGGGGCCGAAACAGGGCGGGCCCAGCGCATCCTCTTCTTCTAGTGCCAGGGACCGGTTGAGGCGGTCGATCCTGAAAGTGCTAGTTATCGACTAGAGGGGGGTGAATAGGCGATTTTTATGAAAGTCTTCAAAAAATGGGAGTTTCAAAGACAAACGATAGAAATGAACCTATAAACATGCAGCGGAAGGTAGACTACACTAGGCAAGCCATAGTCAAGTATTCAATGAAGTGAAAGCACGAAGACTGATAGCAGCTAGGAAGTACGGATCAGGATGGAAGATAGTATGAAACCAATCAGAACAAACAGTCACATAGTGAAGACAAATAGATAATGCAAACAGGCAATGACTTCACAAGGACCAACTGTAAATAAAGAGATGGGAAGGATAGAACCAGTTGCTTGTTGAAGACAGTGATTTGTTGGACTAGTTCCAGTTGCTGTGACAACTGTACGTCTGGTTAGGGAGGCTGAGATTTAACTCAGAAGACCGTGTCTTCACCCTATTCCCCTTGAGCTAAGGACAACTAGTCCTCGCCCAATCACTCAGGTAAGTCTTCAAGGTAGACTTCCAAACCTTCACAGACTTCGTTCACCGGCGATCCGCAATGACTCTTGGATGCTCAGAACACGATGCCTAACCGGCTGGAGGATTCACAGTCCTCACGTGTAACAAGTCTTCAGATCACACAGACATGAAGACTTCAGTGATGCCTAACACTCTTTGGCTCTGGGTGTTTAGGGCTTAGTGCTCGCAAGGATTTCTTTCTCTCAAAGGCTTCGGAGGTGGGTTGCTCTCAAACGACAAAAGCCGTGCACTAACTTTGAGCAGCCACCAATTTATGGTGTAGGGGTGGGCTATTTATAGCCACTAGGCAACCTGACCTGATTTGTCCGAAATGACCCTGGGTCACTAAGGAACTGACACGTGTTCCAATAGTCAGATTTCAAACACACGCGACAACTTTACTTGGGCTACAAGTAAAGTTGACTTATCCAGCTCTGGATAAGTTTTGCTCTCATTGTCTTCGCTCGAAGACATAGGATTCTGGTTAAGCATCACTTCAGTAACTCTGCCTTTGTTCACTGGGACCCCACTTAACAGTACAGTGGTTCCTAGGACTCAACAAGGAAGAAAAGGAAACAACGAAACAACTAAGTCTTCGCGCTCCATAGTCTTCACGCGATGTCTTCTCTTGTCATAGTCTTCAATGTGAATACCTTCACATACCACCTTTGTCTTCAATGTCTTCATACATTTTTAGGGGTCATCTCCGGTAGGTAAACCGAATCAATGAGGGACTACTACCTGTGTTGTCCTGCAATTCTCACAAACACATTAGTCCCTCAACCAGGTTTGTCATCAATACTCCAAAACCAACTAGGGGTGGCACTAGATGCACTTACAATCTCCCCCTTTTTGGTGATTGATGACAAACTGGTTGAAGTTTTCAACAGGGATAAAAGTATGTGAAATTGTAAAGGATTTAGATATTGTCTTCGTAAGTAGCAGAAAGGCTCCCCCTGAAGATGTGCATATAAGTATTTTGCTTTTGAATGCAAATGCACATGGCAGGTTGTACTTGCGGAGCTCCTCTTCTACTTATGGAGACAATTCATCATGCATGAAAGGATATAACGAAGATAATGACATGCATAATGAAAAATGGACGTCTGCAAAATGACTTTGTGCGGAATTTATCGTCGCACATGCGGAATTTATCATCGCATCACATAGTTGACGAAAAGGTAACAGACGACCATCAAGTTTAAGTGTTACAACTCAAAACGAACTAAATGTTTCAAAAGCGAGAGTTGTAAGCACTTGGCAAATGTAGCAAAAGTATAGCAACCACCCATATGGACCCGCTTGAAGACTATCAACTCATATGCTTCTCCCCCTTTTGTCAGTAAGGACCAAAAAGGTTTGAAGACATAGAGCTTCTACTCGTTCCCATGAGGAGTAGGCGAAGCAGCAGGGTCGTCGTTGAGGTTCGGAGGTGCAGAAGAACTTGGTGCAGTGTCGACACGCGCTGAAGTTGGAGGTGGTGAGGTAGCATCATCTTGATCATCTATGACTCTAGCATTCACCATTGTAGCTGAGGAGCAATAGTCAAAGTCTTCAAGTGAGGGAGTCCGACGCAAGTGAGCATTCCTTGGAGGAGTTAAGTCAAACTTGAATCTCTCTGTGAAGCCATCGTCTTGAAGATCAGCTTCAGCATTGAGCAATGTCAAGCTCTTCCATGACCTCCGACAGGTTTCATGTGTAACAAAGGCATTCTTGGTGGCAAGATTGCGAATGCGATTGACGTCCACCAAGAGGCTTTGCATCTGACGCTTAAGCCAGTCATGATGCTTGTCCTATTTCTGATGTAGAGCAACGAGAAGCTCTCTGTCATTGAGAACGCGAGATCGCTTCCGAGGCCTTTGGGCAATGGTGCTTGCAGTGGCTTCAGTTTGGGTGCGAGGGGCACGTGTTGATAGAGGCAAAGGTGTCCCGATGTTTCGATGAGATGGTGGCTATCGTTTTCTGTGGGAGTCGACCTTGACGATCCGACTACGAACGTGCGAGACGTCGCGCCTTAGCAATCGCTAAACCAACTTCCGAGGGGTTATTGACCACGCCGAAGCACGATCAACCTGACCACGAGGGCCTGTTTCCTGCGAGCAAACGAAGAACAAGCAAGAAGCTGAGATTGCAATCTGGATATTGCGAATATAAGATGAAAGCTTTATTGATCAAGGTGGGGTTCTGTGACGTCTTGGTCTGGTCGTTGGACACAAACGAAGTACGCGAAGTTGCAGCTATGGCGAACTTTTAATCTAAACAAAACCCCAGTCTAAACGACGCCCTAAGGGCTGTATATATGGAGGAAGAGAGGGGAATTTCGTGGCCCTTGAGGGTGGGGTCCGAAACCAACCCTAACTCTTGTTTCCCCACACATACGGACTCTAAAAATAGCCTATACTTAAGTATTTCGAAATTACATGGGCCTGGCCCATTAATAAGGTGACGCAGCACCTAGAATAGCCTATGGACGAATATTATGAAGTGGCATCTTGAATATTTCGTCCAAGGCTTCATGCACTCCTTATGGCGGCTTCAAAGTCCTGAAATCATCACTTGTAACTCCGTTCTTGATCCCCTTGCGCATGCCATCAACTCCATGTGTGTTCTTGCTCCAATGTTCATCCTTCTCCAAGCTAGGACCTTCATTTGTAAGCAAAACAAATGTATCCAATTTAGGCAGCATCATAATCTCATGAACATTAGAATCATTACCAAGAAACGAAAGTACCTGGTAATTTAATTGGCGTGCGCGAGCTCTAGTAATTGGTCCAGTATATGTAACAGTAGGGGCTGTGGGTGTAACAATGGTATTGATGTCCTCATCACGTGTATTACCAGCCAAGTGATAAACATGAGAAACGGCCTGAACTCCTTCAATGGGCTGGGTGAAGCTTTGATGATCGACATTGTGAGGATAAATTGGCTCCTTTGCAGGCTCTGGGTAAATGGCTTCGACAGACAGATCAACCTCTGGCAAGAATATAAGATGATTGCGCGTAGACGGCTGATAGTTGATAGCAGAGTGAAGCTCCATGAGGCGCATTACCCATGGAGCATAGAACTTCAGACCAAAGATATTGGAACCAGATGCAGCCAATTGTCTGATGAAGAAGTTTTGAGCATTGAAGTTGATGCCATTGAAGATATAGAAAACCAATGTCTTCATTGCTCCTTCAAGCTTCGCTGCAGAAGAATGTCCTTTGACCGGCTAGAGAGTTCGACTGATAATATGATAAATAGTGCGGGGCAGATACTCTAGGTCTTCAACAAAGAACTCCTTAGGATAGTCAGCGTCTTGTGGCAGTGGTTTCATCATGCTTAGCATTTGGCTCATGTTTGGCTCTGGCTTTTGGAAGATGCTTTCCAACGCATTCTGGTGTAGCTGACAACCTGGTTCATAATGTTCGCCAGGAGTGGGCAGGGTAGTAAACTCAATGATGTCTTGGGCTTTAGCTTCATGGTGTACATCGCCTGTCATCCACTCAAGGATCCAAGTATTCGGATCCATGTTGTAGCCGCGAATGTGATGGGTAGCATAAAATTGTAGCAGAAGCTCTTCATTCCAATGTTCTTTGGCAGTCACAAACTGTAGAAGGCCATCATCTCTGAAGAAGTCAAGGGCTTCTTCTAGGCAAGGCAGGCCATCCATGGCTTCACTATCTAGACGCATATGAGGGAAAATGCACCCCTGATTGTATAAGATGCAGGAATAGTAACTGCACTGCTGATAACTCCAGAATCGATCTGATGAGATTCTTGGCCTTGTGTAGGGGTTCTTGGCACTGTCAAAGAATGTGTTGTGTGCCTTGAAGCCATTCAGATTAAATGATCCTGGTGAAGTTGCAGTACCTAGAAACCTTAGCAGCCTTGGCGTTGGCTTCTGGACCTGAGGCCTGTGCTCCACATGATAGTCAAATTGCGGATCGGCAGCAGGTGGAGGAACCAGAATGGGCCAGCGGACGGTGGTAAGTTGGCCTTGATAGAATGCTTGCTCAAGGGTGTGTGGCCGTGGAGGCGGTACAAGAGTAGTGGCATTGACTTCTGGCTGCAGATTTGCGTCACTTCTGGCACCACATTAGCTTCAGGCGCCACATCAGCTTCGGCCATGACTACGTCATTGGCTTCAGTGTTCGTGTTAGTGGCCGCCTCAGAGTTTTCAACCTCCACTCGAGTAGCTAGAGGGTCAGACACGTTCTCCTTGAGAACGACTTCAAGGTTGGATGGGGGTGTAGCAACACGTTCTTCATCTCTTGGTTCTTCTTGTTCATCGGCTGATGCAGCCGGAATTTCTTCAGCCGCTTTGGCTTCAGACTCTGGGATGTTCGCAGTAGGAGAGGCTTCAGGAAAGACTTGGCGTGAAACGGATTGGCGCTCTTCTCCTTCTGGAACACTTGACAGATTGACATGTGGTCGTGGTCCTTTGTGAAGCCTGCGGAATGCTGGCGACGCTTGTGAAGATGGAGTTGGTTGGGCCACAAAGTCATTGTCTTCAAGCACTGAAGTGGTGACTTGAGGTGGGGGAGTACTTGGTGATTCTTTTTGATGGGGGGAGTCTTGTGGGTGATTAGCCCATGAGTCATCCTGAGCAATTGGCGTCAATGGACGACCAATGCTGACGAGTTCGCTGTTCGTGAGAACAGGCGATGATACCATATTGTGTTCGATCTGAGGAAGGACTTCATCATCTTCAACATTGTCTTGATGACCAATGTCTTCAGCTGCGGTGAGGTCAACAGCTGGAATGTCTTCAACTTCTGGAGCCTCTGTGGAAGCAGGCTCATGAACTATCAACTGGCGCTCATGGTGTTCAGACGCAGGACGAGCTACTGAGATTGGCTCGACGATAAGGGGCTCTGTGGGAGCAGCCCGATCTTTCTTCTTGGTTTTTCTCTTCTTGGTCGGTGGAGCATCGTCAGTGGTGGCCTTGGTCTTGCGCTTTCGAGCTTCGGCTTCAGCTGCCCTTGTTTTCTTGAGATCCGAAGCCACTATGGGGACCTTAGGCTTCGAGCCTGTCATACTGGCCGGGAAGACAATGCGGGTTCTTCCTGCCTTGATGCTTCTGGTTGGGCCACAGCAAGCTTCTTCTTCTTCTTCTTGGCAGCCATTCTGGGGTCGATGCCAGGTCGCCCCAGAGCCTTGCGCTTTTCAGCTTCATTGTAGCCTTCAACACATTTGGCAGCCAGGTGTTTCATGCGCTCTCGAGAACCTTTAGCTTCTTCACGTTTCTTGTGGAACGCCTCCTTGAGCTCATGCGGCATGACCTTGAAGTTTTGGACGTCTTCCACGTTGAGCTTGGCCATGTGCTTCTTCAACTGAGCCTTTTCATAATCAATCTTGTGCTTCAGCTCAACAATTCTCTGTGCAAGAGCCAGCTCAGGAGCAATGGTTCCATGGAAGGAGAACAAATCAGCAACATTAACAGCATCATCGCTTTTATGACATGGTATAAAGTGTGCCATTTTCGAGAACCTATCCACGACAACAAATATGCTATCCCTCCCCTTCTTTGTTCGAGGTAAACCTAAAACAAAGTCCATAGATATATCCTCCCAAGGAACACTAGGTACAGGCAAAGGCATATATAAACCATGAGGATTGAGTCGTGACTTAGCTTTTTGACACGTAGTGCAGCGAGCAACAAAACGCTCAACATCCCGTCTCATCTTTGGCCAAAAGAAATGTGTAGCAAGTATATCCTCCGTCTTCTTGACGCCAAAGTGTCACATTAATCCTCCTCCATGCGCCTCCTGCAACAACAAAAGACGAACAGAGCTAGCTGGAATGCATAGCTTGTTAGCACGAAACACAAATCCATCGTTAAGAACGAACTTGTTCCAAGTTCTCCCTTCCTTACAATTCTGCAATACATCTTTAAATTCAGCATCATGCACATATTGATCTTTGATGGTCTCCAAACCAAATATTTTAAAGTCAAGTTGTGAAAGCATAGTATAACAACGAGACAATGCATCAGCAATAACATTTTCTTTACCCTTCTTGTGTTTAATGACATAAGGAAAAGTCTCAATGAATTCAACCCATTTAGCATGTCTACGGTTCAGTTTTGCTTGACTTTTAATGTGTTTCAAAGATTCATGATCAGAATGTATAACAAATTCCTTGGGCCATAAATAATGTTGCCATGTTTCTAAGGTCCGAACAAGAGCATATAATTCTTTGTCATAAGTAGAATAGTTTAGACTAGGCCCACTCAATTTTTCAGAAAAGTATGCAACATGTTTGCCATCTTGTAATAACACACCTCCTAATCCAATTCCACTAGCATCACATTCAAGCTCAAAAGTCTTATTAAAATCAGGAAGTTGGAGTAAAGGAGCATGTGTCAACTTATCTTTCAATACCGTGAATGCTTCTTCCTGTGCGGTACCCCAAACAAAAGGCACATCCTTCTTTGTAAGCTCGTTGAGAGGTGCAGCAATGGTGCTGAAATCTCTCACAAAACGCCTATAGAAACCAGCGAGGCCAAGGAAACTCCTCATTTGTGTGACCGTTTTGGGCTGCGGCCAACTCTCAATAGCTTCAATCTTGGCTTTATCAAGTTCAATTCCCCGTGGAGTAACAACATAGCCAAGAAAAGATACTCGATCGGTGCAAAAGGTGCACTTTCCAAGGTTACCAAACAAACGTGCATCACGTAGAGCAATAAAAATAGCACCTAAATGTTCCAAATGTTCCTCCAAAGATTTGCTATAAATCAATATGTCATCAAAGTAAACTACCACAAATCGTCCGATGAAAGCACATAAAACTTCGTTCATTAACCTCATGAAAGTACTAGGTGCATTAGTTAACCCAAAAGGCATGACTAACCACTCATATAATCCAAACTTAGTTTTAAATGTTGTTTTCCATTCATCTCCCAATTTCATACGAATTTGATGGTATCCACTACGCAAATCAACTTTGGAGAATATTATAGAGCCACTCAATTCATCAAGCATATCATCTAGCCTAGGAATAGGATGACGATCACGAATAGTAATATTATTAATGCCTCTACAATCAACGCACATATGTGACGTACCATCCTTTCTCGGCACTAAAATGATAGGAACAACACAAGGACTAAGGGATTCGCGTATATAACCTTTGTCGAGCAGTTCTTGTACTTGACACATAATCTCCTTCGTCTCCTCTGGATTGGTACGGTATGGTGCACGGTTGGGTAATGATACACCGGGAATTAAGTCAATTTGATGCTCAATCCCTCGAATAGGTGGTAATCCCGCTGGCACATCTTGTGGAAAGACGTCAGCGAACTCCTGCAAAATGTTAGTGACCGCAGGAGGCAAAGAGGAAGGCACGTCCTCGAATGAAAATAATGCCTCTTTGCACACAAAAGCATAGCAAACAGATTTGCTAAAATCTAAATCATCAATATCAGATTTGGTGGCAATTAAACATGCACTTTTCAATTTAATTTCAGAAGCAACACTAGATGGTTTATTATTAGGCTGCATTTGTTGCTCAAAGTCTTTTGCCACAATCTGATTTTCACTTTTATTTTTCTCCTGTTTTGCTTTATTAGCTCTATTAATATCATCTTTCAAAATGGAATCAGGAGTCATAGGAAGCAAAGTAATATTTTTATCCTTATGAACAAGAGTACTGATTGTTTCTACCATGGTGGACAGAATTTTTATCAAATTGCCATGGTCTACCAAGTAATAAGGAACATGCTTGCATAGGTACCACATCACAATCAACATAATCAGCATATGTAGAGATACTAAAATGCACATGAACAGTACGTGTTACCTTAACCTTGCCACTGTTGTTGAACCATTAGATGTAGTAAGGATGTGGATGTGGTTTTGTGGTGAGTGATAGCTTCTCCACCATCTCCATGCTAGCCAAGTTATTGCAGCTCCCTCCATCTATGATGACGCGAACAGAACGTTCCTTCACAACTCCCTTTGTATGGAACAAATTATGCCTCTAATTTTGCTCAGCTTGTGTGACCTGCACACTCAAAACACGTTGAGCAACTAAACATTCATACCTGTCAGCATCTTCAGGAGCCATGTATTGCGTCTCATGATCAGAATCATCTCCACCGTGTTCTTCACGTGTAATAAGAGCCAAAGTCTCCTCATCATAGTCACTAGCGGACTCATACCCACCATCCTCAGTAGCAATCATCACACGCTGATATTGGCATTCTCTCGCAAAATGTCCTCTTCCCTTACAACGATGACAAATAATATCACATGTGTGCCCTGTTGATGCCATGGAAGAAGAGCTCTGCGCAGGCCCAGCAGGTGTGCTCTTGGAAGATAGTGGTGGTTGTCCCTGCTTTCTTGAATCACGGCTGGAGGTGGCACCTGATGGAGGTGCTGGTGGAGTGGAAGTAGAGGATGCACGTGGTGTCCATGATGAAGATCGACCTGCAGAAAAGTTAGTTCGCGCCAATGCCTGTCGATCCTGCACTTCACGTTCAGCTTTACAAGCAAGATGGAATAAACGGGTGATATTATTATAATCCTTATACTCTTGAATGGTCTTAATCTCTCTTTCTAATCCACCCATAAAACGTGCAAGCATAGCTTCATTCTCCTCAACAATACCACATCTAATCATGTAAGTTTGTAATTCTTGATAATATTCTTCTACAAAAAAATTGCCGTGTCTTAAACGCTGCATTTTTTTAAGTAATTCACGTTGATAATATGGTGGAACCCAACGAGTATGCATAGAAGTTTTCAAAGCAGCCCAAGTAGCTGGAATAGGATATAATCTACAACGCTCAGACCACCAAACACATGCAAAACTAGTGAATGCACAAACAGCAGCGGGAACACGTCTCTCCTCGGGATATTATAAACATGTAAATTGATGAGGACATCAATACCATTGTTACACCAACAGCCCCTACTGTTACATATACTGGACCAATTACTAGAGCTCGGGCACGCCAATTAAATCACCAGGTACTTTCGTTTCTTGGTAATGATTCTAATGTTCATGAGATTATGATGCTGCCTAAATTGGCTACATTTGTTTTGCTTACAAATGAAGGGCCTAGCTTGGAGAAGGATGAACATTGGAGCAAGAACACGCATGGAGTTGATGGCATGCGCAAGGGGATCAAGAACGGAGTTACAAGTGATGATTTTCAGGACTTTGAAGCCGCCATAAGGAGTGCATGAAGCCTTGGACGAAATATACAAGATGCCACTTCATAATATTCGTCCATAGGCTATTCTAGGTGCTGCGTCACCTTATTAATGGGCCAGGCCCATGTAATTTCGAAATACTTAAGTATAGGCTATTTTTAGAGTCCGTATGTGTGGGGAAATAAGAGTTAGGGTTGGTTTCGGACCCCACCCTCAAGGGCCACGAAATTCCCCCCTCTTCCTCCATATATACAGCCCTTAGGGCGTCGTTTAGACTTTGGGTTTCGTTTAGATTAAAAGTTCGCCATAGCTGCAACTTCGCGTACTTCGTTTGTGTCCAACGACCAGACCAAGACGTCACAGAACCCCACCTTGATCAATAAAGCTTTCATCTTATATTCGCAATATCCCGATTGCAATCTCAGTTTCTTGCTTGTTCTTCGTTTGCTCGCAGGAAACAGACCCTCGTGGTCAGGTTGATCGTGCTCCGGCGTGGTCAATAACCCTCGGAAGTTGGTTTAGCGATTGCTAAGGCGCGACGTCTCGCACGTTCATAGTCGGATCGTCAAGGTCGACTCCCACAGAAAACGACAGCCACCATCTCATCGAAACATCGGGACACCTTAGCCTCTATCAAATCGTTGTTTAGTTTCTAACTTCCAACTAAGATATATATCAGGAACATATCTACCCTCAAATGATGGAATATTCAATTTTAGTTTAGGGAGATGGTCATGATCTCGTACCTGAGGGTGAGCCCTACCATTGCCATTATTTGCATGTGGACGACCTGGTGGTTGATGTGCTGGTGCTGGCACATAGTTCTGAGTTTGATCAATCTCATCCTCGTAATCTCCCGCAAAATCATCCTCCACCGCATCAGCAGCAGGAGCCACAGAAGTATCAATAGCAGCACCAATAGTTTGGCCAGGTGCAAGAGGGAGACGGCTCGCTCGGCGGAGGGCTGTTTCGCGATGTGGAGGTAGTCGTTATTGTTGTTGTTGTAGAGGTGCGTTAGGTTCAGCCGGTGGTGGTGGTGGAAGACGCGCGAGCAGTTCATTAAACCTGTTATCGAGCTTTGTTTCGAACGTCTTCTCCATGCCATCTATCTTCTCCATGGACTCTTCAAATCTGTTTAGCACATCTTGCACCTGTCCACTCATCATTTGCTGAAAATTATCATGCAACTCCTTATTCGTCATGTTCTCCCAGTCAGTCTCGTCGGCTTGTGATCCTGCCATGGTTAGCAACAATAGAAACACACAAGAATATGATCCTACAGACTACTAACAAGAGGTGGTGGTTGTGTCACAAATCCGTCAAGCAAATCTCAAATTCTTACCAGTTCTTACCCAGCAGCAGGCGGTGATCGGCAACCGTCGTAGTCAAAACTCTCAAATCTTGGATAGAGCGATTACCAGGGAGAGTCAAACGCACCGCGTAGATGTATGTGGAGCTGGGAAGGCTTATAATATGGTAGCAAAAAGGGTCAGCAATAATCAATTCAGAGATGCAAAGTTGAATAAACGCTCAACGACAATACTATGCTGGTCCTAGGCTAGACCGTGCTAGAGACGCGAGCCTAGAACACTAACAAAATCACGGCACTACACGTAAACAATGGACACAATCTGATTTTTTTTCTTTTTTTCACTTTTTTCCTATCTTTTTTGCTCCGCAACAATTTTTTTCGAAAAAGTCTACAAATGGTCTAAAAACTGCCTAGCCAGAATTTTCAAAAAAGTCTACAAATTCTGGCTAGGAAGTTTTTAGACCATTTGTAGACTTTCGAAAAAAATTGTTGCGGAGCAAAAAAAAAGAGGAAAAAAAGTGCAAAAAAGTGAAATAAAAATAAAAATTCAGAGCGTGCTCCTCCCTTGTTTACGTGCAGCGCCGTGATTTTGTTAGTGTTCTAGGCTCGCGTCTCTAGCACGGTCCAGCCTAGGACCAGCACAATACCGTCGTTGAGCATTTATTCAACTTTGCATCTCTGAATTGATTATTGCTGACCCTTTTTGCTACCATATTATAAGGCTTCCTATCTCCACATACATCTACGTCGTGCGTTTGACTCTCCCTGGTAATTGTTGTATCCAAGCTTTGAGAGTTTTGACTACGACGGTTGCCGATCACCGCCTGCTGCTGGGTAAGAACTCGTAAGAATTTGAGATTTGCTTGACGGATTTGTGACACTCCACCAACGCCATTTTCTAGTAGTCTGTAGGATCATATTCTTGTGTGTTTCTATTGCTGCTAACCATGGCAGGATCGCAACCCGATGCGATTGACTGGGAGAACATGACAAACAAAGAGTTACATGATAAGTTTCAACAAATGATGAGTGGACAGGTGGAAGATGTGCTAAACAGATTTGAAGAGGCCATGGAGAAGATAGATGGCATTGAGAAGGCGTTCGAAACAAAGCTCGATAACAAGTTTAATGAATTGCTCGCGCGTCTTCCACCGCCCGCTGCACCTGTCGCACCTCTAAAACAACAATAACATTGTCTTCCAAATCAAGTGGGATGAGCACAACGCGTTCCCATTGAGCCTGGTCAAACTTCTGGTGCTGCTGTACCTACTGTTGGTGCTTCTGTCGCTCCTGCTGCTACTGCAGAGGTGGAGGACCATTACGAGGATGAGGTTATTCAAAATCAGAACTACGTGCAACCACCAGCACCACCACCACCAGGTCGTCCTCATGCATATCATCGCAACGGTAGGGCTGCACCACCACCTGAGGTACATGAACATATTCCTAAACTAAAATTGAATATTCCACCATTTGAGGGTAGATATGTTCCTGATATATATCTTACTTGGGAGTTAGAAACTGAACAACGATTTACATGTTTACAATATCCTGAGGAGAGACGTGTTCCTGCTGCTGTTTGTGCTTTCACTAGCTTTGCATGTGTTTGGTGGTTTGAACATTGTAGATTATATCCTATTCCAGCTACTTGGGCTGCTTTGAAAACTGCTATGCATACTCGTTGGGTTCCACCATATTATCAGCGTGAATTACTTCAAAAATTGCAGCGCTTAGGACAAGGAAAAAATTCTGTAGAAGAATATTATCAGGAATTATAAACTGGCATGATTAGATGTGGTATTGTTGAGGAGAATGAAGCTACGCTTGCATGTTTTATGGGTGGATTAAATAGAGAGATTTAGACCATTCTAGAGTATAAGGAGTATACTAATATCACTCGTTTATTCCATCTTGCTTGTAAAGCTGAACGTGAAGTGCAGGATCGACAGGCATTGGCGCGAACTAACTTTTCTGCAGGTCGATCTTCATCATGGACACCACGTGCATCCTCTACTTCCACTCCACCAGCACCTCCATCAGGTGCCACCTCCAGCCGTGATTCAAGAAAGCAGGGACAACCACCACTATCTTCCAAGAGCACACCTGCTGGGCCTGCGCAGAGCTCTTCTTCTTCCATGGCATCAAGAGGGCACACATGTGATATTATTTGTCGTCGTTGTAAGGGAAGAGGACATTTTGCGAGAGAATGCCAATATCAGCGTGTGATGATTGCTACTGAGGATGGTGGGTATGAGTCCGCTAGT
Source organism: Triticum urartu (assembly GCF_056163025.1). Taxonomy (NCBI): domain Eukaryota; kingdom Viridiplantae; phylum Streptophyta; class Magnoliopsida; order Poales; family Poaceae; genus Triticum; species Triticum urartu. Next base: position 339,236,936 of record NC_141874.1, read on the forward strand.
GACTATGATGAGGAGACTTTGGCTCTTATTACACGTGAAGAACACGGTGGAGATGATTCTGATCATGAGACGCAATACATGGCTCCTGAAGATGCTGACAGGTATGAATGTTTAGTTGCTCAACGTGTTTTGAGTGTGCAGGTCACACAAGCTGAGCAAAATTAGAGGCATAATTTGTTCCATACAAAGGGAGTTGTGAAGGAACGTTCTGTTCGCGTCATCATAGATGGAGGGAGCTGCAATAACTTGGCTAGCATGGAGATGGTGGAGAAGCTATCACTCACCACAAAACCACATCCACATCCTTACTACATCCAATGGTTCAACAACAGTGGCAAGGTTAAGGTAACACGTACTGTTCATGTGCATTTTAGTATCTCTACATATGCTGATTATGTTGATTGTGATGTGGTACCTATGCAAGCATGTTGCTTATTACTTGGTAGACCATGGCAATTTGATAAAAATTCTGTCCACCATGGTAGAAACAATCAGTATACTCTTGTTCATAAGGATAAAAATATTACTTTGCTTCCTATGGCTCCTGATTCCATTTTGAAAGATGATATTAATAGAGCTAATAAAGCAAAACAGGAGAAACATAAGAGTGAAAATCAGAGAGTGGCAAAAGAATTTGAGCAACAAATGAAGCCTAATAATAAACTGATAGAGGCAAAGGTGTCCCGATGTTTCGATGAGATGGTGGCTATCGTTTTCTGTGGGAGTCGACCTTGACGATCCGACTACGAACGTGCGAGACGTCGCGCCTTAGCAATCGCTAAACCAACTTCCGAGGGGTTATTGACCACGCCGGAGCACGATCAACCTGACCACGAGGGCCTGTTTCCTGCGAGCAAACGAAGAACAAGCAAGAACTGAGATTGCAATCTGGATATTGCGAATATAAGATGAAAGCTTTATTGATCAAGGTGGGGTTCTGTGACGTCTTGGTCTGGTCGTTGGACACAAACGAAGTACGCGAAGTTGCAGCTATGGCGAACTTTTAATCTAAACAAAACCCAGGCAAAAAGCTACTAGATGGATCTACTTATATAGGAGCAAGGGGTGGCGGCCAAGGAGGTGGGAGGACGTCCCAAGGCAGTCTAAAACTAACCCTAGGTCGTACAAGGCTCATGGGCCCAAGTGGAGGTGATGCAACACCTTTGGGCTTGTAGTTTGACTTGGATTCTGCTGCAACGTCAGATTGTTTTGTCCGTAACTCAACGCTCCGGATGAATTTGAAGGTGAATCCAATTGGGTTGGAAAGAGCACGAAATCTAGTTTCCAACAAAAAAAGAATCACCCAATTCGGAGTCCGTATGAAAAAGTTGTTGGCGTTTTAAGTCAGGTATGTCTGTGCAGTCCGAATCTGAATCCAGAACGTGAGAGACTTGGACTCTATCTTCTCTTGGCCCAAAAGTGACGTGAGAGGACTTTTTGAACACAACCTAAACTTCTCCTTTTCCCTTGTCTTCATATGTGGATTGTACAAATGTCCCATACACCTGCAATTAGACAAAACATAAAAGTGTGTGAAGTATTTTTGTTCTGGATACATAAATAGATTATTGAATAGTTTGCATTAGAAATCACCTGACAAATATGCATGTATGCAATATTTTTGGTCGTATCCAAGGTAGTCATGTCCTCATCATCCTCCCCTTTTTGAAAATAAAGCCGTCCTCGGCATTGCTTAATCTGAAATGTGGCTAACAAAAGAGACAAGGTGTACATGTTGTATATGTATATGTCATCCATTTTAACTTCCCTTGGTTTTTGCACATATGTCACATGTATACATGAGTAACTTTCATTGTTCATAAAATCTAAAGCCAAAAAATTATCATAGGAAGTACAAGGCATGAAAATATTGGAACTCAGTTTGCACATATAAGTGAAGCTCTTATTCTCTTCAAAAGATTGGCAATGTTCATCATTAAACCATCCTAACTTCGATGAATAAACCTTACTTGCATCAAATTTACATGCTACAACATGCTTAAATAAGCAAACATGCAATAAGTCATTGGACACAGAATCATCATCAAGATTAGAGGTCATATCAAAATGATTAAACATTGGTTGTTTTGCATCAACAGTTAATTCAATGGGTGCACTCAAAATTGTTGATATTTCAGTTGTTTGATCACATGACGTATTCATGACAGTAACAAGAGTCTCTAAAATAGGTGGTGTGCTCAAATCAACAGGTAACTCAACACATGATGCATTCAAGTTAACTAGGCATGCTTCATTCTCATGTGAAGTTATATCATCAATACCTTTACTGTTACCTCGCAAAGATGTAGGTGATGTAGGTACGGACGTTGACAATGTACCATACTCTTGAGATGATATTGCGCTCACAATCTGAGGTGGGGCTGCTCTAGTAGGTGCAATAGTGGAGTAACCAACCGGCGATGGTGAGCATGAACTGGAATAGTAGTTGTTGTAGTCACCCAATGCATCCTCCTGTATCTGTCTCTCAAAGGTACAAGCACGGACATACATACCAGTAATGCAACGAGGAATATACCAAAATCTTGCCTGAATATCATGGTTCAAACCACCAAAAAATCTATTCATTGTATCATCCTCAGATTCTTCTATGTCACAATGATGCATATAAGATTTGAACTCTTGGTAGTAAGCATGAACATTGTTACTGCCTTGTTTTAATTGCTCCAATTTGCAACGCAATTCACGACGATAGTAAGGAGGAAAAAATTGTTGTCTCATTACAGCTTTCAAAACTTTCCAAGTTGTGGGTTGGTTATCAATGTTTTTCTTACAATGTACACTCCACCAAACAGAAGCAAAACCAGTAAATGCTCTAATGGTAGCTCGTACTCTCTCAAGTTCAGAAAAATCATGGTGACTAAAAACTTGTTCTACTTCAAGCTCCCAAGCTAGATAAATAGCAGGATTAAATCTACCCTCGAATGATGGTAAAGAGATAACCTGGCCATATGCTTGTGTGTGTTGTCCCAACTCTCGTGATGGTGAAGATGTGTCCGTCGTCCAAGAACTTCTATCTCTGGAACCTGTCATGATTAGTAGAAACAAGAACCAAAATTCGAGAATAATGTTCCTATGAACTACTAGGATGTGGTTGTAAAGTGCTCACAGTAAAGCAAATATCAATATCTTACAAGTTCTTACCATGCGGCAGGTGGTGACAGGCAACCAGCGGTGTCAAATAACTCCGAAGATTGTGTAAAGCGATTGCCAGGGGAACGTGCGTATACACGGTGTAGAAATATGTGGAGCTGGGTTGGCTATATATGGTAGCAAAAGATTAGCAATAATCAATTGAGAGAAGCAATGTTGAATAAACGCTCAACGACGGTACTGTGCTGGTCCTAGGCTAGACCGAACTAGAGACGCGAGCCTAGAACACTAATGAGGTCACGTCGTAGCACAACCAGCATCAATGAAGGATACTAAGTAGCTCTGGACAGCAAGATATAAGTGAAGATCACAACGGCAGTAAAGATAATGATGTGAAACAACAGCCAAGCTGTTTTACTGAACAGTGCACAAAACATATTCCAATCCGAATTCAACTACGAGATTGAGTCTAAAAAGATCCGAATTTTGTTTTTTTTTCTCTTTTTTTTCCTCACACTTTTTTTTCTTTCTCTCCTTTTTTTCTCTGACTTTTTTTTTCTCTTTTTTTCTCTCGTTTTTTTCTCTCTTTTTTTCTCCCTCTTTCCAAAACAAACTAGATAAGATGCAGATTGGATCAAGTGAAGATGTGAACGATCTCAACTATTATTATGACAATGAATGGTGGGTAGCATGTGGTGGAAATTGATGGATGGGTGGTGGACAGCGGAAGAGATAATGATGCAGCGGTGGCGTGACTAATGTGAACAGAACTCGAAACTCTAAACGAACTAGACACTAAGACCAGCAACTCGACACGATGATGCAACCGATAATTCAACTATGCAAGCAATGAAAAGAAAATTGCAAAGGCTCAGACTGGCTTGGACCAAGGATGAATAGATCTAACTCTTTTTTGTGGCTTTTTCTTGGACAATAGGTAAGAAAATAAATCTAATCTAGGAAAACTGGAAATTCTCACCGAGCAACCTGAAAACTGATACCACTTGATAGAGGCAAAGGTGTCCCGATGTTTCGATGAGATGGTGGCTATCGTTTTCTGTGGGAGTCGACCTTGACGATCCGACTACGAGCGTGCGAGACGTCGCGCCTTAGCAATCGCTAAACCAACTTCCAAGGGGTTATTGACCACGCCGGAGCACGATCAACCTGACCACGAGGGCCTGTTTCCTGCGAGCAAACGAAGAACAAGCAAGAAACTGAGATTGCAATCTGGATATTGCGAATATAAGATGAAAGCTTTATTGATCAAGGTGGGGTTCTGTGACGTCTTGGTCTGGTCGTTGGACACAAACGAAGTACGCGAAGTTGCAGCTATGGCGAACTTTTAATCTAAACAAAACCCAAGCAAAAAGCTACTAGATGGATCTACTTATATAGGAGCAAGGGGTGGCGGCCAAGGAGGTGGGAGGACGTCCCAAGGCAGCCTAAAACTAACCCTAGGTCGTACAAGGCTCATGGGCCCAAGTGGAGGTGATGCAACACCTTTGGGCTTGTAGTTTGACTTGGATTCTGCTGCAACGTCAGATTGTTTTGTCCGTAACTCCACGCTCCGGATGAATTTGAAGGTGAATCCAATTGGGTTGGAAAGAGCACGAAATCTAGTTTCCAACAAAAAAAAAGAATCACCCAATTCGGAGTCCGTATGAAAAAGTTGTTGGCGTTTTAAGTCAGGTATGTCTGTGCAGTCCGAATCTGAATCCAGAACGTGAGAGACTTGGACTCTATCTTCTCTTGGCCCAAAAGTGACGTGAGAGGACTTTTTGAACACAACCTAAACTTCTCCTTTTCCCTTGTCTTCATATGTGGATTGTACAAATGTCCCATACACCTGCAATTAGACAAAACATAAAAGTGTGTGAAGTATTTTTGTTCTGGATACATAAATAGATTATTGAATAGTTTGCATTAGAAATCACCTGACAAATATGCATGTATGCAATATTTTTGGTCGTATCCAAGGTAGTCATGTCCTCATCATAAACCATCTAGTGTTGCTTCTGAAATTAAATTGAAAAGTGCATGTTTACTTGCCACCAAATCTGATATTGATGATCTAGATTTTAGCAAATCTGTTTGCTATGCTTTTGTGTGCAAAGAGGCATTATTTTCATTCGAGGGCGTGCCTTCCTCTTTGCCTCCTGCTGTCACTAACATTTTGTAGGAGTTCGCTGACGTCTTTCCACAAGACGTGCCACCGGGATTACCACCTATTCGAGGGATTGAGCATCAAGTTGACTTAATTCCCGGTGCATCATTACCCAACCTTGCGCCATACCGTACCAATCCAGAGGAGACGAATGAGATTATGCGTCAAGTACAGGAGCTGCTCGACAAAGGTTATATACGTGAATCCCTTAGTCCTTGTGCTGTTCCTATCATTTTAGTGCCGAAAAAGGATGGTACGTCGCGTATGTGTGTTGATTGTCGAGGCATTAATAATATTACTATTCATTATCGTCATCCTATTTCTAGGCTAGCCGACATGCTTGATGAATTGAGTGGCTCTACAATATTCTCCAAAGTTGATTTGCGTAGTGGATACCATCAAATTTGTATGAAATTGGGAGATGAATGGAAAACAACATTTAAAACTAAGTTTGGATTATATGAGTGGTTAGTCATGCCTTTTGGGTTAACGAATGCACCTAGTACTTTCATGAGGTTAATGAACGAAGTTTTACGTGCTTTCATTGGACGATTTGTGGTAGTCTATTTTGATGATATACTGATTTGTAGTAAATCTTTGGAGGAACATTTGGAACATTTACGTGTTGTTTTTATTGCTCTACGTGATGCACGTTTGTTTGGTAACCTTGGAAAGTGCACCTTTTGCACCGACCGAGTACCTTTTCTTGGCTATCTTGTTACTCCACAGGGAATTGAAGTTGATAAAGCCAAGATTGAAGCTATTGAGAGTTGGCCGTAGCCCAAAACGGTCACACAAGTGAGGAGTTTCCTTGGTGATGCGGAGCATCCTATGGACATCACCATGTCAAGAGTCCATTTGGCAAGTGACACGTGCCACATCTACTTCATACATACAAAGGTGAATCATCTCCTTTACACGTGTCCACTTGTACCTTTCGAGGATGGTATACTACTTGACCCCTCTCTCGTGTGCATACATAGGTGTGAGCGGAGCTACACATTCATTGAGGAGGAGTCGAAGAAGAAGAGAACATCTACACCATCCAAGAGGGAAGCCTGGAAGCGGAGAAGGAAGCGCCAAGAAGAAGGCAGCAGCTCCCAGACGACCCCGTGCGCACGGGCCCCTCCGACCCCGTGCCCACGGGCCTCCCAGGCTAGCGGTCCTGAAGACCCCGTGCACACGGGCGTGTACCGTGCCCACGGGACCCCTGTGTGCACGGGCCCTTGCGTCAGGTCTCTGGATACCCCGTGCGCACGGGGTCCACTTACCCCGTCCACACAGGGCCCCATGTGTGATGTTGCGGGCTTTGCCCTTGTTTTATCATTTCGCCCCCACTTATCCCTCTCTTTGCCTAGGACTATATATACTACTTCATCTCCTCCATTTAGACTTAGCTAAGAATAGATCTAAACACTAGAGCTTAGCTCATGTATCTCCCCTTGTGGGATTCCTCTTGAGAGAGAGACACTCCATTGGAGTTCAAGGCCTCCATTGGAGAAGATCCCTAGTGGATGAAGACCCCTCTTGAGGGAAGGATCTATCTAGATCATCAAGCCCTCATCTCCTTCATAGGATTTGGGATGAACTCTACCATGTATCTTATTGCCCTTTGATTGTTCATGCACCTTGTGGATCTTGTGTGTTTGATTGTCTAGTGCGTGTGTGATTGGACTTGTTCTTGAGTGTTCCTCTTGTTTTCCCTCTTGTGTTCATCTTGTTCTTGGGTATCCCCCCTCCAATTCATGAAAGATCTCCACTTAGGGTTCCACCCTACACCATTTTGGTATCATGAGCCATGGTTTCTCACGAAATTGGAGCCCCCCTCTTTGTTTTCTAGCCTAGTTTTGTTGATTTCGTCCTAAATTCGAAAATTCCCCACCAAAAATAGCCCCAATTTTTTTTGTGATTTGTTGGTTTTGATGATGTTTTGTTGGATTTGATCCATGGATTTGCTTGGTTTCAAGTGGATCTAGCTTTCCTCCACCTTCCCCTACCTTCCATCCTTCGATTTTGACCCCAATTTCGAGATTACCCACGAATCCGGAGCAGTTCATCCGCTCATAGAGCACCCCGTGCACACGGGCCATCGGGACCCCGTCCACACGGGCCAGACAGACCCCGTGCGCACGACCCTTCCAGTGCTTTTCGGCCGCTGTCCCTTCGACCTCCCACCCACCACTCCCATACCCCCCAGCTACACCAAAGCAAAGAGATCCATCCATTTGGAGCCCAGATCGGGAAGAAATCCGCCAAACCCGCATGTCCCAGGTGACCCCGTGCCCTCGATGTGTGTACCGTGCGGACGGCACCCCGTGCCCACGGGCCCTAGACCCCGTGCGCACGCCCCCCCCCTACAGCAGCCGCGAGTACTTCACCATTTCACCCATAACTTCCACATCCGGAGTCCGATTTTCGCGTTCTTTAGCTCGATGAGTAGCTATGGACATCCCCCTTCCACCTAGATAGGTTCCATCACCATTTGACTCCATCAAAATTTTCACATTTTGGCATATTTGCATAGGCCTTCCACCATATCATCCGTAAAACCCAACATAGCCTTCCGCAACCTAACCCATTTTGCTCCATTTAGCATTTGTGGTTGTTTGAGTGGTGACTTGAGTCTCCTAAGGTGTTTCGGCTACTTAGGGATGGTTGCTTCTTCATCATCCATCACCACCACTTCCACATTGCCATCTCCGCTACCACCATTTGACTTTTGCCCTTGAGATTTTGAGTTCGTGGTTTTTTTTCCGTTTCCTAAGGTGTTTCGGCTACTTAGGGACGAGTCTCCATCATCTTGGTATCTACATCAAGAACACCGCCACTCACCATCTTCAAGGACGGTAACCCCGACGACACCATTGTACAATCACCCTTGCAATTGCATTGATAACCCCTAGTCCTTTTGCGTCACTTGCCTATCGAGACTAGCCATTTGAGTATTCCCGGCAATGTTACTTGTGCACATTAGTGATCTACACCTTCCATTGCATACATACCATATCATATTGGTATCATCATATCATCTCTTGTGTCACAAGATTGTTCCCGCATATACACAATTGCTATCTTGGTTTGTGCATTTCGCATAGTGGCCATATAAAAAAAGAGAATAAGCCTTTAAGCAAAAGAAAAGAGAGCAAAGAGCTTCTAAGAAAGTGCCATAGCATCATACCACATTGCGCATAAGATTGTCATATCCGATCATCTTGGATCACCTTGAGAAGAACAACGGGAACATCATACACATAGCATACTTGGGATAGAAGCTCATACATTTTGCATCTTATAGGTTGTGCACAAGTGTTGTATCCGCCTATTGAGCAATCGTGCTAGCGTCTCTCTTGAGTTGTGCAACACGAGCGTTTTTCGTGGATTCCACAATTTGTGCTCATTCCTTGGTTGCACGACCCCATTTATCTATCCGTCTGTGTGTTTTCGTGTGCCACATATTGCTATTGGTCTACTTGTTTCACTTTGCGAATTTGTGAATCTTTTCCAACATTACTGACTCTTGCTAACACTTTGCATCAAATTTTTGTGCCACTATCCTCACTGACCTCCACCATAAGCTTTAATTGATAGGTGCGAGTGAATAAGTCCGGTACCAATTCCACTATTCTTTCATCTCACATTGAGTGATACGAGATACATCCTCAACTTTGGGAAAAGGTAGCTTGGTATTGTTTACCTCATTTCCTACTCACCTTTGCTCGAGTTTTGTGATGGATAGGCAAGGCATTTCACCTCCGGTCTACAACCACGACGACGAGTTCGATGCTATGAAGAACATCATCGATGACAAGATGGACAAGCACATGGAGGAGCTCAAGGTCCTCATCAAGAACGGCAAGCGGTCTTCCTCATCTTCGAAAAGACGCTCAAGTGCAAAGACTTCCGTGCTACCATCTCCGGCAAGTACACACAAGCATCGACATCGACAAGACCATGAAGAGCGACCTACTGGACGAGAGTTGGCTTCTTGCCACCCCCGTGCACACGGGCCCTCGACCCCTATGCACACGGAACCCCGTGCACATGGCCTCCAGCACCCCCATGCGCATGGGCCATACAGTACATCAGCATCGACTACAAGGCTACGGCTTCTTCAACACATTTGGCATCTTCGCCAAGTGACTTCACGGCATCTTCGCCTTCAGACGTACGGCATCTTCGCCTACTCCACGAGCTCAAGTCCACTACTCCCTGGAGCTACTACGACCTCGACACCAACCACAAGATTCCTTTCTATGGGATTAAGATTAACCCAATTTGCACTTATGGCATAGATGACAAGCCCATGGTTATTGGAATTTGTTTTTCTTATGATGATATTGATATGCTACCTTTGCATCATTTATCTCATATGCCATGCCATGAACACCTAGCTTCGGATATGCATTGTTTTGGATGTTGTCCATTTTCTCCATATGATGTTTCCATTATTGCTCATGAGGAGACCCCCATAGTTTCCTCATACATTTTAGGAGATTTTGATTCATCCCATCCATTGCATGATCCCAATACTTATGTGCACCATATGCTTTCCATGAATTATGTACCATATACTTGCATTCTCAATTTGTGTCCCCATCGTGTCATACACAATAACTATTCTTTCATGATGGATGACATGTTCTTATACCATGCATCAAATTTCTTTGAGCGGTGCTTATCTTGTGCTAACTCACACATGCACATACACATCATGATGGATGATGTGTACATTTACCACGTGCACAATTTCTTTGGTTTGTGTCTCTTTTGTGTAGGTAACCATGAATACTTGTCAACCTCGCAATCCCACAAGTTGACAAAACGAGCTCTAGAGAGCAATGATGACTTGGGATCCCATGGATTGTCTTTCCCACCGCTATCTTCACGCAAGGACTTCGCACATTTCTTCTACATGACCCTCACCTGGCTATGGGTTATTGTTCATTACATATTCTATGCCCATCTTGCCAGGTTCACTTTGCATGATATACTCATTCCTATGCTTTTGCCATGCATTTGTGACCCATGCTTTGCATTACACATGATGATTGATTCTAATACTTGTATGTGTATTTGCAAGCTTGGTGGAGATACCACTTGTTATTGCCATATTTGCTCTATGCCCCATGCCTATGATTATATTATGATCTTGCTTTGTGTTCATGCTTGCGATATGTCATGTGCATTGCCTATGCCTATTATTTGCTCACATGACATGATTGCCATGATTTCCTCTAGTATGTTGCATCTTCGCACTACTAGCTTGCACGACTTGTTTACTATGATTGCTTGCCTTGTTGCATCACCGATGACTCATACTTGCTCACTTCATGCGGTTGATGACAACTATCTACATGCTTATCACATTATTATTATTGCTTCTTGTCATATATCTCCACATGTTGCCTCTCTCATGCTAGAGATTTTCCATGTATTGAGTGCAACTACACCTTTAGTCTTGCTAATGAGATTGCCCCCATAGCATTCTCGCATATATTTGGAGATTCGGACATATTTCTTGTGAAGCATGCTTGTCTTACCCCTTTGCACCATATACCTAGTGCCATGAATATTGCCATTGTTGCATCATATTATTCATGCACTTGTGCTTCTAATGGTTATGTGCAAGAGATGAGAACCATCATGATGGATGATGTGTTTATCTACCATGCGCATATGTTCTTTGCTTTGTTTTGTGCATGTGTAGGATACTTGGACCTTGTGTCGACTTCCGCTTCACATGAGTTGACCATTCGAGCTCTTGAGAGCGAGCCTCATACATTAGACCACGACTCGCTTCTCCAACACCTTTGCTACCTCTTCAGCATTGTGAAGAATGCACAAGGACACGCCTTCGAGGTGACATCTTTCTTGAGCATGGCTATTATGGATCATACTACTTGTGTTGCTTGCACCATGAGACTTATTGTTCATCATGATATATATGCCTTGTGTGTTGCATCCAATTCTTGGATTACTTGCTCCTCTCATATGTTTGGTTGCAACAATGTCATCACTTCACATATGCCATGTCCCATCGATTGCTACATGCTTGCCTTGATTGCCTCACACATGATGAACACTTGCTCTTTCTATTGTGTTGAGTGCCACACTATATTCACTACACCCCATGCACATTATGCTTGGATTGTCTTGCACTTGACCCATGTTTTTAGACACCTCATTCTACTTGGTGTTGTGAATGATTCCTATGCCTACCATAGACCTTTTGTTGAGCACATTGCGCCTTCTTGCTATGATCTTGAGGTTGATGCTTGTTCACTTGTCACACATATTAGCATCTTTACCTCCCATTTGCATACTTGTTTCCATGATGTCCTTGATTGTGCTCACCTTATATGCTTAAATGCCATGCCACACTTCTTTGTCAAACCATATGCTATGCTTGATGACAACACTTGTTGGGTGGATCACCTCTTGAATGCTTGGTTTTGCTCTTATGCCAACCACAACTGTTTTTCCAAGTGCTTATTATCTTTGCTCCTTTTGAAGGAATTACAAGACAATACGACATCGGAGAGTGCCCATTTGGAACTACAAGATGATGAATGCTTGGTGGTCGTCCACTACTACGCGGCAACATCATCTCTTTCCCATGGTGATTTGGATTTCGATCCGAGGTCGGATCTTTCCCAAGGGGAAGGGGATGATGCCGAGCATCCTATGGACATCACCATGTCAAGAGTCCATGTGGCAAGTGACACGTGCCACATCTACTTTATACATACAAAGGTGAATCATCTCCTTTACACGTGTCCACTTGTACCTTTCGAGGATGGTATACTACTTGACCCCTCTCTCGTGTGCATACATAGGTGTGAGCGGAGATACACATTCATCGAGGAGGAGTCAAAGAAGAAGAGAACATGTACACCATCCAAGAGGGAAGCCTGGAAGCGGAGAAGGAAGCGCCAAGAAGAAGGTAGCAGCTCCCAGGCAACCCCGTGCGCGCGGGCCCCTCCGACCCCGTGCCCATGGGCCTCCTAGGCTGGCGGTCCTGAAGACCCCGTGCGCACAGGCATGTACCATGCCCACGGGACCCCCGTGCCCACGGGCCTCACGGACCCCGTGCGCATGGGCCCTTAAGTTAGGTCTCTGGATACCCCATGCGCACGGGCTCCACTTACCTCGTGCACACGGGGCCCCCTGTGTAAATCTGCGGGCTTTGCCCTTGTTTTACCATTTCGCCCCCACTTATCCCTCTCTTTGCCTAGGACTATATATACTCCTTCATCTCCTCCATTTAGACTTAGCTAAGAATAGATCTAAACACTAGAGCTTAGCTCATGTATCTCCCCTTGTGGGATTCCTCTTGAGAGATAGACACTCCATTGGAGTTCAGGGCCTCCATTGGATAAGATCCCTAGTGGATGAAGACCCCTCTTGAGGGAAGGATCTATCTAGATCATCAAGCCCTCATCTCCTTCATAGGATTTGGGATGAACTCTACCATGTATCTTATTTCCCTTTGATTGTTCATGTACCTTGTGGATCTTGTGTGTTTGATTGTCTAGTGGGTGTGTGATTGGACTTGTTCTTGAGTGTTCCTCTTGTTTTCCCTCTTGTGTTCATCTTGTTCTTGGGGATTCCCCCTCCAATTCGTGAAAGATCTCCACTTAGGGTTCCACCCTACACCACTTGGTCTCGCTGGTTTCTATAGGCGTTTTGTGAGAGATTTCAGCACCATTGCTGCACCTCTCAACGAGCTTACAAAGAAGGATGTGCCTTTTGTTTGGGGTACCGCATAGGAAGAAACCTTCACGGTATTGAAAGATAAGTTGACACATGCTCCTTTACTCCAACTTCCTGATTTTAATAAGACTTTTGAGCTTGAATGTGATGCTAGTGGAATTGGATTAGGAGGTGTGTTATTACAAGATGGCAAACCTGTTGCATATTTCTCTGAAAAATTGAGTGGGCCTAGTCTGAACTATTCTACTTATGATAAAGAATTATATGCTCTTGTTCGGACCTTAGAAACATGGCAACATTATTTATGGCCCAAGGAATTTTTTATACATTCTGATCATGAATCTTTGAAACACATTAAATGAGGAGGACATGACTACCTTGGATACGACCAAAAATATTGCATACATGCATATTTGTCAGGTGATTTCTAATGCAAACTATTCAATAATCTATTTATGTTATCCAGAACAAAAATACTTCACACACTTTTGTGTTTTGTCTAATTGCAGGTGTATGGAACATTTGTACAATCCACATATGAAGACAAGGGAAAAGGAGAAGTTTAGGTTGTGTTCAAAAAGTCCTCTCACGTCACTTTTGGGCCAAGAGAAGATAGAGTCCAAGTCTCTCACGTTCTGGATTCAGATTCGGACTGCACAGACATACCTCACTCAAAACGCCAACAACTTTTTCATACGGACTCCGAATTGGGTGATTCTTTTTTTGTTGGAAACTAGATTTCGTGCTCTTTCCAACCCAATTGGATTCACCTTCAAATTCATCCGGAGAGTTGAGTTACGGACGAAACAATCTGACGTTGCAGCAGAATCCGAGTCAAACTACAAGCCCAAAGGTGTTGCATCACCTCCACTTGGGCCCATGAGCCTTGTACGACCTAGGGTTAGTTTTAGGCTGCCTTGGGACATCCTCCCACCTCCTTGGCCGCCACCCCTTGCTCCTATATAAGTAGATCCATCTAGTAGCTTTTTCCTTGGGATTTGTTTAGTTAAAAGTTAGCCATTGCAACTTCGTGTACTTTGTTTGTGTCCAACGACCAGACCAAGACCGCTTCCGAATCCCCACCATTATCAATACTTCATATATATTTGCAATATTCAGATTGCTTTATCATATTCTTGCTCGTTCTTCGATTGCTTGCAGGAATAGACCTTCCTGGTCAGGCTGACCGTGCTTCCAGCATCGTCAGTAACCTCAGGAGATTGGTTTAGCGATTGCTAAGGCGCAACGTCGTGCACGTTTGTAGTCGGATCGTCAAAGTCGTCTCCACCAAATCGATAGTTATCATCTCATCGAAAGATCGGGACCCTCGCCTCTATCAAGTGGTATCAATTTTTAGGTTGCTCGGTGAGAATTTCCAGTTTTCCTAGATTAGATTTATTTTCTTACCTATTGTCCATGAAAAAGCCACAAAAAAGATTTAGATCTATTCATCCTTGGTCCAAGCCAGTCTGAGCCTTTACAATTTTCTTTTCATTGCTTGCATAGTTGAATTATCGGTTGCATCATCGTGTCGAGTTGCTGGTCTTAGTGTCTAGTTCGTTTAGAGTTTCGAGTTTTGTTCACATTAGTCACGCCACCGCTGCATCATTATCTCTTCCGCTGTCCACCACCCATCCATCAATTTCCACCACGTGCTGCCCACCATTCATTGTCATAATAATAGTTGAGATCGTTCACATCTTCACTTGATCCAATCTGCATCTTATCTAGTTTGTTTTGGAAAGAGGGAGAAAAAAAGAGAGAAAAAAACGAGAGAAAAAAAAAGAGAAAAAAAAAGTCAGAGAAAAAAGGAGAGAAAGAAAAAAAAAAGTGTGAGGAAAAAAAAGAGAAAAAAAACAAAATTTGGACCTTTTTAGACTCAATCTCGTAGTTGAATTTGGATTGGAATCTGTTTTGTGCACTGTTCAGTAAAACAGCTTGGCTGTTGTTTCACATCATTATCTTTACTGCCGTTGTGATCTTCACTTATATCTTGCTGTCCAAAGCTACTTAGTATCCTTCATTGATGCTGGTTGTGCTACAACGTGACCTCATTAGTGTTCTAGGCTCGCGTCTCCAGTTCGGTCTAGCCTAGGACCAACACAGTACCGTCGTTGAGCGTTTATTCAGCATTGCTTCTCTCAATTGATTATTGCTAATCTTTTCCTACCATATATAGCCAACCCAGCTCCACATATTTCTACATCGTGTATACGCACGTTCCCCTGGCAATCGCTTTACACAATCTTCGGAGTTATTTGACACCGCTGGTTGCCTGTCACCACCTGCCGCATGGTAAGAACCTGTAAGATATTGATATTTGCTTTACTGTGAGCACTTTACAACCACATCCTAGTAGTTCATAGGAACATTATTCTCGAATTTTGGTTCTTGTTTCTACTAATCATGATAGGTTCCAGAGATAGAAGTTCTTGGACGACGGACACATCTTCACCATTACGAGAGTTGGGACAACACACACAAGCATATGGTCAGGTTATCTCTTTACCATCATTTGAGGGTAGATTTAATCCTGCTATTTATCTAGCTTGGGAGCTTGAAGTAGAACAAGTTTTTAGTCACCATGATTTTTCTGAACTTGAGAGAGTACGAGCTACCATTAGAGCATTTACTGGTTTTGCTTCTGTTTGGTGGAGTGTACATTGTAAGAAAAACATTGATAACCAACCCACAACTTGGAAAGTTTTGAAAGCTGTAATGAGACAACAATTTTTTCCTCCTTACTATCGTCGTGAATTGCGTTGCAAATTGGAGCAATTAAAACAAGGCAGTAACACTGTTCATGCTTACTACCAAGAGTTCAAATCTTATATGCATCATTGTGACATAGAAGAATCTGAGGATGATACAATGAATAGATTTTTTGGTGGTTTGAACCATGATATTCAGGCAAGATTTCGGTATATTCCTCGTTGCATTACTGGTATGTATGTCTGTGCTTGTACCTTTGAGAGACAGATACAGGAGGATGCATTGGGTGACTACAACAACTACTATTCCAGTTCATGCTCACCATCGCCGGTTGGTTACTCCACTATTGCACCTACTAGAGCAGCCCCACCTCGGATTGTGAGCGCAATATCATCTCAAGAGTATGGTACATTGTCAACGTCCGTACCTACATCAGCTACATCTCTGCGAGGTAACAGTAAAGGTATTGATGATATAACTTCACATGAGAATGAAGCATGCCTAGTTAACTTGAATGCATCATGTGTTGAGTTACCTGTTGATTTGAGCACACCACCTATTTTAGAGACTCTTGTTACTGTCATGAATGCGTCATGTGATCAAACAACTGAAATATCAACAATTTTGAGTGCACCCATTGAATTAACTGTTGATTTAAAAGAACCAATGTTTAATCATTTTGATATGACCTCTAATCTTGATGATGATTCTGTGTCCAATGACTTGATAGAGGCGAGGGTGTCCCGATCTTTCGATGAGATGATAACTATCGATTTGGTGGAGATGACTTTGACGATCCGACTACAAACGTGCACGATGTTGCGCCTTAGCAATCGCTAAACCAATCTCCTGAGGTTACTGACGATGCCGGAAGCACGGTCAGCCTGACCACGAAGGTCTATTCCTGCAAGCAATCGAAGAACGAGCAAGAATATGATAAAGCAATCTGAATATTGCAAATATATATGAAGTATTGATAATGGTGGGGATTCGGAAGCGGTCTTGGTCTGGTCGTTGGACACAAACAAAGTACATGAAGTTGCAATGGCTAACTTTTAACTAAACAAATCCCAAGGAAAAAGCTACTAGATGGATCTACTTATATAGGAGCAAGGGGTGGCGGCCAAGGAGGTGGGAGGATGTCCCAAGGCAGCCTAAAACTAACCCTAGGTCGTACAAGGCTCATGGGCCCAAGTGGAGGTGATGCAACACCTTTGGGCTTGTAGTTTGACTCGGATTCTGCTGCAACGTCAGATTGTTTCGTTCGTAACTCAACGCTCCGGATGAATTTGAAGGTGAATCCAATTGGGATGGAAAGAGCACGAAATCTAGTTTCCAACAAAAAAAAGAATCACCCAATTCGGAGTCCGTATGAAAAAGTTGTTGGCGTTTTGAGTCAGGTATGTCTGTGCAGTCCGAATCTGAATCCAGAACGTGAGAGACTTGGACTCTATCTTCTCTTGGCCCAAAAGTGACGTGAGAGGACTTTTTGAACACAACCTAAACTTCTCCTTTTCCCTTGTCTTCATATGTGGATTGTACAAATGTCCCATACACCTGCAATTAGACAAAACACAAAAGTGTGTGAAGTATTTTTGTTCTGGATAACATAAATAGATTATTGAATAGTTTGCATTAGAAATCACCTGACAAATATGCATGTATGCAATATTTTTGGTCGTATCCAAGGTAGTCATGTCCTCATCATTAAAAGTCAAGCAAAACTGAACATTAGACATGCTGATGTAGGGTGGAACCCTATACGGCCGATCTTTCATGAAAGGAGCGGATCCCGCGAAGAACACGAGGAACATGAGGGGGAAAACGAGGGAAGTCACGAGGGGAAACACGAGAGAATCACTCAACCAACAAGAAATAGTCACACATGTGCTAGATCCTCGAGTACATAAGAGAAGATACACGATCCACAATCAACAATGGACGATACAAAAGGTAGCCGGTCTTCTCCGTAAGGAGGTCTTGAGGTTCTTCTCCGCAAGGAGGTCTTGAATCCAAAGGGATCTTCTCCGTAGAGGCCGCGGCCTCTCTCGCGGAGTAGATCCGATGTGGATGAGCAATTCTCTATCTCTAAAATGAGCTAAACCAATGCTAACCCTAACTAGGAGGAGGGGGAGTAGTATATATAGTCTAAGCCATGAAGGGGTAAGTGGGAAAGAGGGATACATGGGCCTTTG
This sequence comes from Triticum urartu, assembly GCF_056163025.1. Taxonomy (NCBI): domain Eukaryota; kingdom Viridiplantae; phylum Streptophyta; class Magnoliopsida; order Poales; family Poaceae; genus Triticum; species Triticum urartu. The sequence continues at coordinate 339,254,834 of NC_141874.1, forward strand.
GCCCGACTCTGCGCGCAGGCAGGCGCCGGATGTCCGGGCTGGGGGCCGGATGTCCGGCTGTTCACGAGACGCCGGATGTCCGAGGCACTGGCCGGATGTCCGGCCTGGCGGTGGCCGAATCTGTTCTTCTCTGGTGATAGAGGCAAAGGTGTCCCGTCTTTCTAGGAGATGGTGGCTATCGTTTTAGAGGAAGTCGACTTTGACGATCCGACTACGAACGTGCAAGGACGTCGCGCCTTAGCAATTGCTAAACCAACTCCGAGGGGTTATTGACCATGCCGGAGCACGATCAACCTGACCACGAGGGCCTATTTCCTGCGAGTAAACGAAGAACAAGCAAGAAACTGAGATTGCAATCTGGATATTGCGAATATAAGATGAAAGCTTTATTGATCAAGGTGGGGTTCTGTGACGTCTTGGTCTGGTCGTTGGACACAAACGAAGTACGCGAAGTTGCAGCTATGGCGAACTTTTAATCTAAACAAAACCCCAAAGTCTAAACGATGCACTAAGGGATGTATATATGGAGGAGGGGGAATTCCGTGGCCGTTGGTGGAGGGGTCCGAAACCAACCCTAACTCTTGTTTCCCCACACATACGGACTCTAAAAACAGCCTATACTTAAGTACTTCAAAAATACATGGTCCTGGCCCAATAATAAAGTGACGCAGCACCTAGAATATCCTCTGGACGAAATTTATGAAGTGACATCTTGTATATTTCGTCCCATGCTTCATGCACTCATTATGGTGGCTTCAGAGTCCTGGAATCATCACTTGTAACTCTGTTCTTGTTCCCCTTGCGCATGCCATCATCTCCATGCTTGAACTTGTTCCAAGTTTCATCTTTCTTGTCCAAGCTAGGCCCTTCATTTGTAAGCAAAACAAAGGTATCCAATTTAGGCAGCATCATATTCTCATGAACATTAGAATCGTTATCAAGAAATGAAAGTACCTGATAATTCAATTGGCGTGCGCGAGCTCTAGTAATTGGTCCAGTATGTATAGCGGCAGGGGTTGTGGGTGTGACAATGGTATTGATGTCCTCATCATCTGGATAGGCGTTGCCGGATTTTCGGGGTTGGTCGCCGGATGTCCGGGTGTTGCTGAGGCGCCGGATGTCAGGCCGCTGAAGCTCTTGGCCTTCTGTTGGTGCAGATCCTGGGCGGCTACACAGGCGCCGGATGTCCGGCCGCTGTAGCATCAGCAGCTCCGTCTTCTTCCGTAGTCGCTTCCTGGCTTCCCTCGTAGATGGTGTAGTTGTACCTTGGCGCTTGCACTCGTCCTCGTTGTCCGTAGTGTTCCGACAATACCTATGCATGCACACGAGTGGAGTGTCAAGTAGTATACCATCCTCGAAGGGGTCAAGTGAGCACGTGTAAAGGAGATGATTCACCTTTGGGTATGTGAAGTAGATGTCGCATGTGTCACTCGCCAAACGCACTCTTGACATGGTGATGTCCATAGGATGCTCCGCATCATCTCCCCTCCCTTGGGAAAGATCCGACATCGGATTGAAAACCAAATCACCAAGGGAAAGAGATGGCTTCGCCGTGTAGAAGTGGACGTTCACCAAGTAGTTGTCATCTTGAAGCTGGAAATGAGCACTCTCCAATGTTGCACCGTCTTGTGATTCCTTCAAAAGGAGTAAGGACAACAAACAATTGGAAAAACAAATGTGGTTAGCGTTAGTGCAAAACCAAGCATTCAAGAGGCGAGTCACCAAACAAGTGTCGTCATCATGCAAAGCATATGGTGTGACAAAGGATTGTGACATGGCATGTAAGCATATCAATCGAGCACAATCAAATATATCATGGGGACAAGCATGTAAATGTGGGGTAGTGATGCAAATATGTGTGTCAAGAGAATAAGCATCTACCTCAAGATCATAGCAAGCATTCACAAATTGCTCAATGAAAGGTCTATGTAGGCATATGAATCATTCGCAACACCAAAGAAGATGAGATGTCTAAACACATGGATCAAGTGCAAGACAATCCAAGCATTACGTGCATAGGGTGTAGTGAAGATAGTGTGGCACTCAACACAATAAAAAGAGCAATTGTTCATCATGTGTGAGGCAATCAAGGCAAGCATGTAGCAATCAATGGGACATGGCATATGTGAAGTGATGACATTGTTGCAACCAAACATATGAGAGGAGCAAGTAATCCAAGAATTGGATGCAACACACAAGGCATATATATCATGATGCATGGAATGGTGAAAATGAAAAGTCAAAGCAAGATCTCTAACATGTGTGCAATCAAGTGGTCCAATATGAACAAGAAGTCTCATGGTGCAAGCAATAGAAGTAGTATGATCCGTCATATCCACGCTCAAGAAAGATGTCACCTTGTAGGTGTGTCCTTGTGCATCCTTCACAATGCCGAAGTACAAGTGATGAGGACATCAATACCATTGTTACACCCACAGCCCCTACTGTTACATATACTGGACCAATTACTAGAGCTCGCGCACGCCAATTAAATTACCAGGTACTTTCGTTTCTTGGTAATGATTCTAATGTTCATGAGATTATGATGCTGCCTAAATTGGATACATTTGTTTTGCTTTCAAATGAAGGGCCTAGCTTGGAGAAGGATGAACATTGGAGCAAGAACACGCATGGAGTTGATGGCATGCGCAAGGGGATCAAGAACGGAGTTACAAGTGATGATTTCAGGACTTTGAAGCCGCCATAAGGAGTGCATGAAGCCATGGACGAAATATACAAGATGCCACTTCATAATATTCGTCCATAGGCTATTCTAGGTGCTGCGTCACCTTATTAATGGGCCAGGCCCATGCAATTTCGAAATTCTTAAGTATAGGCTATTTTTAGAGTCCGTATGTGTGGGGAAACAAGAGTTAGGGTTGGTTTCGGACCCCACCCTCAAGGGCCATGAAATTCCCCTCTCTTCCTCCATATATACCGCCCTTAGGGCGTCGTTTAGACTTTGGGTTTTGTTTAGATTAAAAGTTCGCCATAGCTGCAACTTCTCGTACTTCGTTTGTGTCCAACGACCAGACCAAGACGTCACAGAACCCCACCTTGATCAATAAAGCTTTCATCTTATATTCGCAATATCCCGATTGCAATCTCAGTTTCTTGCTTGTTCTTCGTTTGCTCGCAGGAAACAGGCCCTCGTGGTCAGGTTGATCGTGCTCCGGCGTGGTCAATAACCCCTCGGAAGTTGGTTTAGCGATTGCTAAGGCGCGACGTCTCGCACGTTCGTAGTCGGATCGTCAAGGTCGACTCCCACAGAAAACGATAGCCACCATCTCATCGAAACATCGGGACACCTTTGTCTCTATCAACAAGCAAGTGCGATGTAGAATCGTTGTGGTAGAAGGTGGTTCGCTCTCAAGAACTCGGATGGTCAACTCATGTGAAGTGGAAGTTGACACGAAGTCCATGTATCCTACACATGCACACAACAAAAGAAAGAACGTATGCGCATGGTAGATAAACACATCATCCATCATGATGGTTCTCTTCTCTTGCACATAACCATTAGAAGCACAAGTGCATGAATAATATGATGCAACAACGGCAATATTCATGGCACTAGGTATATGGTGCAAAGAGGTAAGACAAACATGCTTCACAAGAGAAATGTCAAAATCTCCAAATATATGCGAGAATGCTATGGGGCAAACTCATTATCAAGACTAAAGGCATAATTCCACTCAATACATGGCAAATCATCTAGCATGAGAGAGGCAACATATGGAGATATATGACGACAAGCAATAACAATCATGTGATAAGCATGTAGATGGTTGTCACCAACCGCATTAAATGAGCAAGTATGAATCATTGGTGATGCAACATAAGCAATCGTAGTAATCAAGTTGTGCAAGCTATTAGTGCAAAGATGCAACATACTAGAGGAAATCAGTGCAATCATGTCATGTGAGAAAATAATAGGCATAGACAATGCACATGACATATCGCAAGCACGAACACAAAGCAAGATCATAGTATCATCATAGGCATGGGACACAAAGTAAATATGGCAATAACAAGTGATATCTCCACCAAGCTTGCAAATACACATACAAGTAGTAGAATCAATCATCATGTGTAATGCAAAGCATGGGTCACAAATGCATGGCAAAGGCATAGGAATGAGCATATCATGCAAAGTGAACATGGCAAGATGGGCATAGAATATGTAATGGACAATAACACATAGCCAAGGGAGGGTCATGTAGAAGAGATGCGCGAAGAGAGCGGTATGAAAGACAATCCATGGGATCCCAAGTCATCGTTGCTCTCTATAGCTCGTTTTGTCAACTCGTGGGATTGCGAGGTTGACAAGTATTCATGGGTACCTACACAAAAGAAACACAAACAAAAGAAATGGTGAGTGTGGTAAATGTACACATCATCCATCATGATGTGTATGTGCACGTGAGAGTTAGTACAAGATAAGCATCGCTCAAAGAAATTTGATGCATGGTATAAGAACATGTCATCCATCATGAAAGAATAGTTATTGTGTATAACACGATGGGGATGCAAATTGAGCATACAAGTATAAGGATCATGCAATGGATGGGAGTGATCAAATTCTCCTAAAATGTATGAGGAAACTATGGGGGTCTCCTCACGTGCAATATTTGAAACATCATACGGAGAAAATGGACAATATCCAAAACAATGCATATCTGAAGCTAGGTGGTCATGGCATGGCATATGAGATAAATGATGCAAAGGTAGCATGTCAATATCATCACAAGAGAAACAAATGCCAATAACCATAGGCTTGTCATCTATGCCATAAGTGCAAATTGGGTTAATGTTAATGGCATATGCATAGTCACTATGAAGAGATTGCAAATATGATATGTGGTTGATCTCATGCATAGCATATGACAAGTCAAGCGGATTGTCAAACATGATGTGACCTAAAGAATTGTCACAAGAAATCCTATGTAACATGGCATCACAACTAAGAGACTCCACATGGCAATCATCATACTCATCATAAATGGGTAAATCATCGCATGGGGAAGTCGCACTAGCATGAAGCATGGTAATAGGTTGATCAACATCATGCAAGCAATCAATGTCAAGAATGTCCACTAGTGGGACTAGAGCATCACCGTCACCTATGTTACCGTTTTCATTCCACTCACGTGGTGTAGGTGAGGTGGGAAACACCAAATGGTGGTCATCTTCATCTTGATGGAACCATGTGGGGGGTGCATCGTATTGCACCATGGCCATCGTCTTGTCCAAAGGGAGGACGAAGTCATCGCGAATCGGCGCGTCATCATAGATGGGACCTAGCACTAAATGAGAAGGCACAATAGAAGTAGAGGTCAAGTCGTTAGTGTTGAAAGTGGCCTCACATGACCTATCAACTATCTCACTCTCTCTATGTGGTGGTTCACTCACTCCCTCAAGGTAGGTGCCCTTAATCTCACGTATGGTGGAGTCACTCATGTCACTCAAGTGGTGGGGGTTGTGGCTCTCCTTACATGGGAATTGGGGTAACACATCATATATGGGGCTAGTGGTGAAGTTACTCTCACTCTCAATATGGTGGCAAAAGTCACTCAAGTTATCATACGTTGCCGTGGTCGAAGGGAAAATCCCATGCTCAACCATCTCATCGTCGTCTCCATGGATGAAGGCCGAAGATGGCACATCATCACCCTCGCCTCCTAAGATGGAAGCATCATCCTTGCTCGCCACCTTGTCGCTCGCCTCCAAAGCTTGGTCCTTGAGGGTCTCCGTAGTTATACTCGTTGCCGCACCATCTTGAAAAAGAGTCATGGAGGACTCGGTATCATCAATGCCACAAAGAGGGATGGTGGTGAAGTCAAACTTGGGAGCATCGTCTTGGAGCTTGTCGGGCTTGGACATCGTGGTGGTACTAGCCTCATGCTCGTTCTCATGGAGCTTGGTCGTCGCGAAGTGAGCTTGGGGTGGAGAAGCTTTGGCCTTCATGATTTCTTGTGCCGCCTTGAGAGCACCAATGTAGTTGTTGTCGAGGGACTTGTAGTTCTCGAGGAAGATCGTCTTGGAGATGTCGTTGTGCAATCCCATCATGAAGTGGAACTTCATTGAAATGGGGTCATCCACATCGGCTCGTCACAAGGCAATCTTCATCTCCTTGAAGTACTCGTCGATGGACTTGGATCCTTGGATGGTGTTCTCCAATTGGCGTTGAGGTTGTTCCGTGTAGGTTGGCGGCACGAACTCTCGCTGCAAAGCTCTCTTCGTCTTGCACCAACTCATGTCGTAGGTCTCCGAAGGTGCGTGAATCCACCACGTGGACACGTAGTCGTGGAAGTTTCTTGTGGCGCACTTCACTTGATCTTCGGGAGGAACTTGATGTATCTTGAGGTAGTCGTCCATCAAATGCCCCCACTCGAGATACTCCTCGGGTTCTTGAGTCCCATAGAAAAGAATCGCATGGTCGATGTCGAGGTCGTAGTTGCTCATGGAAGTCGCAGAGTTGAGCTTGGGGAGCTTCTCTTGAGGTTCTTGTGGGTGAAGATGCTGTATATCCGAAGGCAAAGATGCCTTGAAGTCGCTTGGCAAAGATGCCAAGGGAGATGGTGAAGTCGTTGAGCGGTTGTTGGTATTGAGCTCTTGACCTTCACGTTCGTGGTGGTGATGGTGTCGATGCCGATGTGACCTTGCCGGAGATGGTAGCTCAGAGGCATGTGATGTTGAGCGTCTTCTCAAAGATGAGGAAGACCGCTTGTAGGACTTGATGAGGGCTTTGATCTCCTCCATTTGAGCTTGCATCTTGGCATCGTTGGAGTTGTTCATGGCATCGAACTCGTAGTTGTTGTTGTAGACCGAAGATGAAATGCCTTGCCTATCCATCACTCCAAGAGAAAAATGTGAGTGGTAGAAAGAGAAGAACGAATATCAAATGCACCTTAACCGAAGTTGAAAGTGGATCAATGATCAATCCAATGTGGACAAGGAAATAGCACAATTGGTACCAATTCTTGTCGGTTTCTCACGCCTACACAAATAAGGCTTATGGTGGAGCTCGATGAGGATAGTGTCACAAAAAATTGATGCAAAATGTTAGCAAGAGTCAACAATGTTGAAAGAGATTCACAATTCACAAGTGAAACAAGTAGACCTATAGCAATAAATGGCACACTGAAACACACACACACACACACGGATAGATAAATGGGGTCGTGCAACCAAGGAATGAGCTCAAAATTTGGAATCCACGGAAAATGCTCTTGTTGCACAACTCTAGAGAGACGCTAGCACGAATGCTCAATAGGCGGATACGACACTTGTGCACAACCTATAGGAGACAAAAATGCAACGACTTCTATCCCAAGTATGCTATATATGATGTTCCGGTGGTATGATCCAAGATGATCGGATATGACAATATTATATGCAATGTGGTATGATGCTATGGCACTTTCTTACAAGCTTTTTTGCTCTTTCTCTTTTGCTTAAAATTTTATTCTTCTTTTTTTTGTATATGGCCACAATGCGAAATGCACAAACCAAGATTGCAATTGGGTATATACGGGAACAAACTTGTGGCACAAGGGATGATATGATACCAATATGATATGGTATGTATGCAATGGAAGGTGTAGCTTGATGATCACTAATGTGCACAAGTAACGTTGCCGGCAATACTCAAATGGCTAGTCTCGATAGGAAAGTAACGCAAAATGGGCTAGGGGTTATCAATGCAATGGCAAGGGAATATACAATAGAGGGATAGCACGATACCAAGATGATATGGAGGTTACCGTCCACGGTGATGATGAGTGGCGGTGATCTTGATGGAGATACCAAGATGATGGATATTCGTCCCTAAGTAGCCGAAACACGTTAGGAAACGGAAAAACCGCGAAGTCAAAATCTCAAATGTCAAAATGGTGGTAGCGGGAATGCGGTGGTGGTTGCGGAATCTCAATGGTATTGCGGAAATGCAATGATGGGTTTTGCGAGTAGGCAATGCGGAAATGGAGGGTAAGGTGGTGGACTATACATGGTGTCGGAGTTGGAAGCACGGTCCCAAACTAGCCTAAACACCTTAGGAGACACAACTCTCAACACAAACAAAATTGGGTTAAGTTGGGGTGGTGGAAGTGTATTGTGGGCAAGCCTATGCGGAAGTTATGGTGGTGGTGGTTGATGAAGAAGAAATCGTCCCTAAGTAGCCTAAACACCTTAGGAGACTCAAATCACAACTCAAACAACCACTAATGCTATGGGGAACAAATTGGGTTAGGTTGCGGAAGTCGGTGGTGGTTATGCGGAGGTTGTGGTGGAAGCCCTAGGCAAAGATGCCAAAGTTCCAAAACTTTAATGGAGTCAAATGTTGATGGTAGTATTTTTGTGGGAAGGGGGATGTCAAGAGATTTTCAACGAGCTAAAGAACGTCAAAATCGGACTCCGTATGAATTAGTTATGGACAAAACGGTGAAACGGAACAGGCTGAGTTGCCAGGGGCCGGACATCCGGGGTCGGGGCCGGATATCCGGGGGTGTATGTCCAGAAGCGTGCAGATTTTATGCTCCAGGAGCCGGATGTCCGGCTTGGGTCCCGGATGTCCGTCCCGATGGCCCGGATGTCTGGCCTGAGGCCCGGATGTCCGGCCCGACGATTCCAGATCTCCTTTGGGGCGGAAATTTTCGAATTGGGGGCGGAAATAGATGATTTTGGGGGCAAAATTGATGGTATTTCGTGGATGAAAAGTGGGGATATGCTAGATCAACTCGAAACCAAGCAAATCCATGGATCAAAATCAACAAAACTTCATCAAACCAACAAATCACAAAAAAATTGGGGCTATTTTTGGTGGGGATTTTGAAATTGGGGAAGAAAACAACAAAATTAGGCTAGAAAACAAAGAGGGGAGGCTCCGAAATCGTGATCAACGTGGCTCATGATACCAAGATGATGTAGGGTGGAACCCTATACGGCCGATCTTTCATGTAAGGAGCGGATCCCGCGAAGAACACGAGGAACATGAGGGGGAAAACGAGGGAAGTCACGAGGGGAAACACGAGAGAATCACTCAACCAACAAGAAATAGTCACACATGTGCTAGATCCTCGAGTACATAAGAGAAGATACATGATCCACAATCAACAACGGACGATACAAAAGGTAGCCGGTCTTCTACGTAAGGAGGTCTTGAGGTTCTTCTTCGCAAGGAGGTCTTGAATCCAAAGGGATCTTCTCCGTAGAGGCCGCGGTCTCTCTCGTGGAGTAGATCCGATGTGGATGAGCAATTCTCTATCTCTAAAATGAGATAAACGAATGCTAACCCTAACTAGGAGGAGGGGGAGTAGTATATATAGTCTAAGCCATGAAGGGGTAAGTGGGAAAGAGGGATACATGGGCCTTTGGCCCGACTCTGCGCGCAGGCAGGCACCGGATGTCCGGGCTGGGGGCCGGATGTCTGGCTGTTCGTGATACGCCGGATGTCCGGGGCACTGGCCGGATGTCCGGCCTGGCGGTGGCCGAATCTGTTCTTCTCTGGATAGGCATTGCCGGATTTTCGGGGTTGGTCGCCGGATGTCCGGGTGTTGCTGAGGCGCTGGATGTCAGGCCGTTGAAGCTCTTGGCCTTCTGTTGGTGCAGATCCTGGGCGGCTGCACAGGCGCCGGATGTCCGGCCCTTGGCCCGGATGTCCGGCCATTGTAGCATCAGCAGCTCCGTCTTGTTCCATAGCCGCTTACAGGCTTCCCTCGCAAATGGTGTTGTTGTACCTTGGCGCTTGCACTCATCCTCGTTGTCCGTAGTGTTCCGACAATACCTATGCATGCACACGAGTGGAGTGTCAAGTAGTATACCATCCTCGAAGGGGTCAAGTGAGCACGTGTAAAGGAGATGATAAACCTTTGGGTATGTGAAGTAGATGTCACATGTGTCACTTGCCAAATGGACTCTTGACATGGTGATGTCCATAGGATGCTCCGCATCACATGCTAAATGGGTTGAATTCATTGAGACTTTCCCTTATGACATTAAACACAAAAATGGTAAAGAAAATGTTATTGCTGATGCTTTGTCTCGTCGTTATATTATGCTTTCACAACTTGACTTCAAAATATTTGGTTTGGAGACCATCAAAGATCAATATAAACATGATGCTGAATTTAAAGATGTATTGCAGAATTGTAAGGAAGGGAGAACTTGGAACAAGTTCGTTCTTAATGATGGATTTGTGTTTCGTGCTAACAAGCTATGCATTCCAGCTAGCTCCGTTCGTCTTTTGTTGTTGTAGGAGGCGCATGGAGGAGGATTAATGGGACACTTTGGCGTCAAGAAGACGGAGGATATACTTCCTACACATTTCTTTTGGCCAAAGATGAGACGGGATGTTGAGCGTTTTGTTGCTCGCTGCACTACATGTCAAAAAGCTAAGTCACGACTCAATACTCATGATTTATATATGCCTTTGCCTGTACCTAGTGTTCCTTGGGAGGATATATCTATGGACTTTGTTTTAGGTTTACCTCAAACAAAGAAGGGGAGGGTGATGAGGACATGGCTACCACAGTTACACCCATATCCCCTACTGTTTTACCTCTTGGAACAATTGCTAGAGCTCAGATATGCCAATTAAATTATCAGGTACTTTCGTTTCTTGGTAATGTTTCTAATGTTCATGAGAATATGATGCTGCCTAACTTAGATACATTTGTGCTGCTTGCAATTGAAGTGTCTAGCATGGACAAGAAAGTTGGACATTGGAGCATGGTCAAGCACGGAGATGAAGGTGCGTGCGAACAGAACAAGAACGGAGGTTCAAGTGGAGATTTCCGGACTTTGAAGCCACCATGATGACATACAAGATGGTGGACGAAATATACAAGATGGCCTTTCATAAATTTCGTCCATAGCTTATTATTGGTGTTGCGCCACCTTATTTTGGGCCAGGCCCATGTAATCTATTTTTAGAGTCCATATTGTAGGGAAAACGACTTAGGAGGTGTTTTAGTCCCACCTTGCCAAGGGTGGACAAAATCCCCTCTCTTTTTCCTATAAATATAGCCCTTAAGGCATCGTTTAGACTTGGGGATTTGTTTAGTTAAAAGTTAGCCATTGCAACTTCGTGTACTTCGTTTGTGTCCAACGACCAGACCAAGACCGCTTACGGATCCCCACCATTATCAATACCTCATATATATTTGCAATATTCAGATTGCTTTATCATATTCTTGCTCGTTCTTCGATTGCTTGCAGGAATAGACCTTCGTGGTCAGGCTGACCGTGCTTCCGGCATCGTCAGTAACCTCAGGAGATTGGTTTAGCGATTGCTAAGGCGCAACGTCGTGCACGTTTGTAGTCGGATCGTCAAAGTCGTCTCCACCAAATCGATAGTTATCATCTCATCGAAAGATCGGGACACCCTCGCCTCTATCAAGTGGTATCAGTTTTCAGGTTACTCGGTGAGATTTTCCAGTTTTCATAGTTAGATTGCATAAGTTCTTCATACCTATAGTCCAAGAAAAAGCCACAAAAAAAGTTAGATTAGTTCATCATATCCCAGACAGTCTGAGCCTTTGCGCCATTGCCACTTAGGTTTTGTTTTGTTGAATTTTCAGTTACATCGTGTGTCGAGTCGCTGGTTTTAGTGTCTAGTCTTTTAGAGTTTCGAGTTCTAGTCACATTTTTTTCATGTCGCGTCCGCTCACACCATCATCCACTTCATTGTGATGTTTCTTTGCCACTAATTTTCTTCACCACCGTTGTTGCTATCACCACCATTCATCCGCTGCTGGCGTTCATCGCCGTCTTAGAGCATCATTCATCTCGAGGAGAGAAACAATTGAGAAAAGTTTCAAGCAAAAAAGGGATCTTTTTAGGCAAGTTTGCTCCCGTAGGTGCTTTTGGAGAACGAGACCAAGAGATAAAAGCAGTCCAGATTTGTTTGATCCACGAGGCAAAAAAAAGGAAAGGGCACTTGCGTTGGAGCTTGGATTTTGGAAAAAAAGGGAGTTGTGTCACGTGAGGAAGGTCCAAAGGGAGTACAAGGGCGTTTGGAAAGTTGTGCTCTCAAGAAAAGTACTAACCATCACGTCACCTGATCCTTGGAGATCGCAACAAAAAAAATAGATCAGACCAAATCCTCCTTGAAAGGCAACTTGGATCAGCCGCATAAAAAAAAGGAAGGACCAATATTTCGTTTGGATCTTTGAGAAAAATCAATAAGGGAAGTTTGAGCGTCAAAAAAAAATGGGGTACATGATGAGGACATCAATACCATTGTTACACCCACAGCCCCTACTGTTACATATACTGGACCAATTACTAGAGCTCGCGCACGCCAATTAAATTACCAGGTACTTTCGTTTCTTGGTAATGATTCTAATGTTCATGAGATTATGATGCTGCCTAAATTGGATACATTTGTTTTGCTTTCAAATGAAGGGCCTAGCTTGGAGAAGGATGAACATTGGAGCAAGAACACGCATGAAGTTGATGGCATGCGCAAGGGGATCAAGAACGGAGTTACAAGTGATGATTTCAGGACTTTGAAGCCGCCATAAGGAGTGCATGAAGCCATGGACGAAATATACAAGATGCCACTTCATAATATTCGTCCATAGGCTATTCTAGGTGCTGCGTCACCTTATTAATGGGCCAGGCCCATGTAATTTCGAAATACTTAAGTATAGGCTATTTTTAGAGTCCGTATATGTGGGGGAAACAAGAGTTAGGGTTGGTTTCGGACCCCACCCTCAAGGGCCACGAAATTCCCCTCTCTTCCTCCATATATACAGCCCTTAGGGCGTCGTTTAGACTTTGGGTTTTGTTTAGATTAAAAGTTCGCCATAGCTGCAACTTCGCGTACTTCGTTTGTGTCCAACGACCAGACCAAGACGTCACAGAACCCCACCTTGATCAATAAAGCTTTCATCTTATATTCGCAATATCCAGATTGCAATCTCAGTTTCTTGCTTGTTCTTCGTTTGCTCGCAGGAAACAGGCCCTCGTGGTCAGGTTGATCGTGCTCCGGCGTGGTCAATAACCCCTCGGAAGTTGGTTTAGCGATTGCTAAGGCGCGACGTCTCGCACGTTCGTAGTCGGATCGTCAAGGTCGACTCCCACAGAAAACGATAGCCACCATCTCATCGAAACATCGGGACACCTTTGCCTCTATCAAGTGGTATCAGATTTCCAGGTTGCTCGGTGAGATTTTACAGTTTTTCGTAGATTAGATCGAGTCTGTTCTTCATACCTACAGTCCACGAAAAAGCCACACAAAAAAAATTAGGGTTAGTTCATCATATCCGAACCAATCTGAGCCTTTGCATAATCTTTTTAGGGTTTTTGCTTTGTTGACTTTGCGGTTGCATCGTCGTGTCAAGTTGCTGGTCTTAGAGTCTAGTCTTTTAGAGTTTCGAGTTCTGGTCACAAGTTGTCACGCCGCCGCCGCACCATCATCATCGCCCATCTACCACTTTTGCTTATCCGCCACCGCTCTGAATCCATATCCATATACCACCACCAATCCGTATCCATATACCACCATCAATCTCTATCCATATACCACCACCGCTACCATATACCACCACCGCTGCCATATACCACCACCATATATCCACCACCAATCCGAGTTCTTCTCATATTAGGTTTGTTTTTGAGATCAATCTCAATTCCGATTCGTGTTTCCTTGCCTGCGTAGGTCTCGGAAAAAAAAAATATTTTCACGGGCAAAAATATTTTTTCCCTATCCTATTTTTAGGCTTTTTTGAGTCTTTTGAGCCACGTGCCATCATAGTGATTTTTTGTCGCACTTTTTCGTCGTCGCTGCCCTGATTCCCGAAAAAAAAGAGTGAAAAAAAAAATTTCGTGCCCATCCTATCAGTTTGACGAGGGAAGAGTTTTGAGACACTCGCCATTATAGTAATTTTTCGCAAAAAAAAAAGAGCGCAAAAAAAAAAAGAGGAGCGCAAAAAAAAAAGAGGAGCGCAAAAAAAAAAGCGAAAAAAAAAGTTCCAGAGTGTGCTTTTCCCTTATTTACGTGCAGCGCCGTGATTTTGTTAGTGTTCTAGGCTCGCGTCTCTAGCACGGTCTAGCCTAGGACCAGCACAGTACCGTCGTTGAGCGTTTATTCAACTTTGCATCTCTGAATTGATTATTGCTGACCCTTTTTGCTACCATACTATAAGCCTTCCCAGCTCCACATACCTCTACGTCGTGCGTTTGACTCTCCCTGGCAATCGCTCTATCCAAGCTTTTGAGAGTTTTGACTACAACGGTTGCCGATCACCGCCTGCTGTTGGGTAAGAACTGGTAAGAATTTGAGATTTGCTTGACGGATTTGTGACACCCGCCACCACCACCTCTTGTTAGTATTCTATAGGATCATATTCTTGTGTGTTTTCTATTGTTGCTAACCATGGCAGGATCACAAGCCGACGAGACTGACTGGGAGAACATGACGAATCAGGAGTTGCATGATAAATTTCAGCAAATGATGAACGGACAGGTGCAGGATGTGCTAAACAGATTTGAAGAGGCCATGGAGAAGATAGATGACATGGAGAAGACGTTCGAAACAAAGCTCGATGACAGGTTTAATGAATTGCTCGCGCGTCTTCCACCACCACCACCGGCTGCACCTAACGCACCTCTACAACAACAACAACGACGACTACCTACACATCGTGAAACAGCCCTCCGCCGAGCGAGCCGTATCCCTCTTGCACCTGGCCAAACTGTTGGTGCTGCTGTTGCTACTTCTGTGGCTCCTGCTGCTGATGCGGAGGAGGATGATTTTGCTGGCGATTACGAGGATGAGGTTGATCAAAATCAGAACTACGTGCCACCACCAGCACAGCAACCATCAGGTCGTCCACATGCAAATAATGGCAATGGTAGGGCTCACCCTCAGGTACGAGATCATGACCATCTCCCTAAACTAAAATTGAATATTCCACCATTTGAGGGTAGATATGTTCCTGATATATATCTTACTTGGGAGTTAGAAACTGAACAACGATTTACATGTTTACAATATCCCGCGGAGAGACGTGTTCCTGCTGCTGTTTGTGCATTCACTAGTTTTGCATGTGTTTGGTGGTCTGAGCATTGTAGATTATATCCCATTCCTGCTACTTGGGCTGCTTTGAAAACTGCTATGCGTACTCGTTGGGTTCCACCATATTATCAACGTGAATTACTTCAAAAATTGCAGCGCTTGAGACAGGGAAAAAATTCTGTAGAAGAATATTATCAGGAATTACAAACTGGCATGATTAGATGTGGTATTGTTGAGGAGAATGAAGCTATGCTTGCACGTTTTATGGGTGGATTAAATAGAGAGATTCAGACGATTCTAGAGTATAAGGAGTATACTAATATCACTCGTTTATTTCATCTTGCTTGTAAAGCTGAACGTGAAGTGCAGGATCGACAGGCATTGGCGCGGACTAACTTTTCTGCAGGTCGACCTTCTTCATGGACACCACATGCATCATCTACTTCCACACGTTCTGCTTCACCGGCGCCTCCGTCGGCTGCCACCTCCAACCGTGATACAATAAAGCAGGCACAATCACCACTATCTGCCAAGAGCACACCTTCTGGGCCTGCAAAGAGCTCTTCTTCATCCATGGCATCAACAGGGCAAACACATGATATTATTTGTCGACGTTGCAAGGGTGGAGGTCATTATGCGAGAGAATGCCCATCTAAGCGTGTGATGATTGTTACTGAGGATGGTGGGTATGAGTCCGCTAGTGACTATGATGAGGAGACTTTGGCTCTTATTACACGTGACGAACACGGTGGAGACGATTCTGATCATGAGACGTAATACATGGCTCCTGAAGATGCTGACAGGTATGAATGTTTAGTTGCTCAACGTGTTTTGAGTGTGCAGGTTACACAAGCTGAGCAAAATCAGAGGCATAATTTGTTCCATACAAAGGGAGTTGTGAAGGAACGTTCTGTTCGCGTGATCATAGATGGAGGGAGTTGCAACAACTTGGCTAGCATCGAGATGGTGGAGAAGCTATCTCTCACCACAAGACCACATCCACATCCTTACTACATCCAATGGTTCAACAACAGCGGCAAGGTTAAGGTAACACGTACTGTTCGTGTGCATTTTAGTATCTCTACATATGCTGATTATGTTGATTGTGATGTGGTACCGATGCAAGCATGTTCCTTATTACTTGGTAGACCATGGCAATTTGATAAAAATTCTATTCACCATGGTAGAAACAATCAGTATACTCTTGTTCATAAGGATAAAAATATTACTTTGCTTCCTATGACTCCTGATTCCATTTTGAAAGATGATATTAATAGAGCTAATAAAGCAAAACAGGAGAAAACTAAGAGTGAAAATCAGATTGTGGCAAAAGAATTTGAGCAACAAATGCAGCCTAATAATAATAAACAATCTAGTGTTGCTTCTGAAATTAAATTGAAAAGTGCATGTTTACTTGCCACCAAATCTGATATTGATGATCTAGATTTTAGCAAATCTGTTTGCTATGCTTTTGTGTGCAAAGAGGCATTATTTTCATTCGAGGACGTGCCTTCCTCTTTGCCTCCTGCTGTCACTAACATTTTGCAGGAGTTCGCCGACGTCTTTCCACAAGACGTGCCACCGGGATTACCACCTATTCGCGGGATTGAGCATCAAATTGACTTAATTCCCGGTGCATCATTACCCAACCGGGCACCATACCGTACCAATCCAGAGGAGACGAAGGAGATTATGCGTCAAGTACAAGAACTGCTCGACAAAGGTTATATACGCGAATCCCTTAGTCCTTGTGCTGTTCCTATCATTTTAGTGCCGAAAAAGGATGGTACGTCGCGTATGTGCGTTGATTGTAGAGGCATTAATAATATTACTATTCGTTATCGTCATCCTATTCCTAGGCTAGATGATATGCTTGATGAATTGAGTGGCTCTACAATATTCTCCAAAGTTGATTTGCGTAGTGGTTACCATCAAATTCGTATGAAATTGGGAGATGAATGGAAAACAGCATTTAAAACTAAGTTTGGATTATATGAGTGGTTAGTCATGCCTTTTGGGTTAACTAATGCACCTAGTACTTTCATGAGGTTAATGAACGAAGTTTTACGTGCTTTCATTGGACGATTTGTGGTAGTTTACTTTGATGACATATTGATTTATAGCAAATCTTTGGAGGAACATTTGGAACATTTACGTGCTGTTTTTATTGCTCTACGTGATGCACGTTTGTTTGGTAACCTTGGAAAGTGCACCTTTTGCACCGACCGAGTATCTTTTCTTGGCTATGTTGTTACTCCACAGGGAATTGAAGTTGATAAAGCCAAGATTGAAGCTATTGAGAGTTGGCCGCAGCCCAAAACAGTCACACAAGTGAGGAGTTTCCTTGGCCTCGCTGGTTTCTATAGGCATTTTGTGAGAGATTTCAGCACCATTGCTGCACCTCTCAACGAGCTTACAAAGAAGGATGTACCTTTTGTTTGGGGTACCGCACAGGAAGAAGCCTTCACGGTATTGAAAGATAAGTTGACACATGCTCCTTTACTCCAACTTCCTAATTTCAATAAGACTTTTGAGCTTGAATGTGATGCTAGTGGAATTGGATTAGGAGGTGTGTTATTACAAGATGGAAAACCTGTTGCATACTTTTCTGAAAAATTGAGTGGGCCTGGTCTGAACTATTCTACTTATGATAAAGAATTATATGCTCTTGTTCGGACCTTAGAAACATGGCAACATTATTTATGGCCCAAGGAATTTGTTATACATTCTGATCATGAATCTTTGAAACACATTAAAAGTCAAGCAAAACTGAACCGTCGACATGCTAAATGGGTTGAATTCATTGAGACTTTCCCTTATGTGATTAAACACAAGAAGGGTAAAGAAAATGTTATTGCTGATGCCTTGTCTCGTCGTTATACTATGCTTTCACAACTTGACTTTAAAATATTTGGTTTGGAGACCATCAAGGATCAATATGTTAATGATGCTGAATTTACAGATGTATTGCAGAATTGTAAGGAAGGGAGAACTTGGAACAAGTTCGTTCTTAACAATGGATTTGTGTTTCGTGCTAACAAGCTATGCATTCCAGCTAGCTCCGTTCGTCTTTTGTTGTTGCAGGAGGCGCATGGAGGAGGATTAATGGGACACTTTGGCGTCAAGAAGACGGAGGATATACTTGCTACACATTTCTTTTGGCCAAAGATGAGACGGGATGTTGAGCGTTTTGTTGCTCGCTGCACTACATGTCAAAGAGCTAAGTCACGACTCAATCCTCATGGTTTATATATGCCTTTGCCTGTACCTAGTGTTCCTTGGGAGGATATATCTATGGACTTTGTTTTAGGTTTACCTAGAACAAAGAAGGGGAGGGATAGCATATTTGTTGTCGTGGATAGGTTCTCGAAAATGGCACACTTTATACCATGTCATAAAAGCGATGATGCTGTTAATGTTGCTGATTTGTTCTTTCGTGAAATTATTCGCTTACATGGTGTGCCAAATACTATTGTTTCAGATCGTGATACTAAATTTCTTAGCCACTTTTGGAGATGTTTATGGGCTAAGTTGGGGACTAAGCTGCTTTTTAGTACTACTTGTCACCCCCAAACTGATGGACAAACTGAAGTAGTCAATAGAACATTGTCTACTATGCTTAGGGCTGTTTTGAAGAATAACAAGAAAATGTGGGAAGAATGCTTGCCTCATATTGAATTTGCTTATAATCGTTCATTGCATTCTACTACTAAGATGTGCCCTTTTGAAATTGTGTATGGTTTCCTACCTCGTGCACCTATTGATTTGTTGCCTCTTCCATCTTCGGAGAAGGTTAATTTTGATGCTAAAGAACGTTCTGAATTGATTTTGAAAATGCATGAGTTAACTAAGGAAAACATTGAGCGTATGAATGCTAAATATAAACTTGCTGGAGATAAGGGTAGAAAACATGTTGTGTTTGCACCTGGAGATCTTGTTTGGTTACATTTGCGTAAAGATACATTTCCTAATCTGCGCAAATCAAAGCTAATGCCACGTGCTGATGGTCCTTTTAAGGTTTTAGAGAAAATAAATGATAATGCATATAAACTTGAGCTACCTGCAGATTTTGGGGTTAGTCCCACTTTTAATATTGCAGATTTGAAGCCTTATTTGGGTGAGGAAGATGAGCTTCCGTCGAGGACGACTTCATTTCAAGAAGGGGAGGATGATGAGGACATCAATACCATTGTTACACCCACAGCCCCTACTGTTACATATACTGGACCAATTACTAGAGCTCGCGCACGCCAATTAAATTACCAGGTACTTTCGTTTCTTGGTAATGATTCTAATGTTCATGAGATTATGATGCTGCCTAAATTGGATACATTTGTTTTGCTTTCAAATGAAGGGCCTAGCTTGGAGAAGGATGAACATTGGAGCAAGAACACGCATGAAGTTGATGGCATGCGCAAGGGGATCAAGAACGGAGTTACAAGTGATGATTTCAGGACTTTGAAGCCGCCATAAGGAGTGCATGAAGCCATGGACGAAATATACAAGATGCCACTTCATAATATTCGTCCATAGGCTATTCTAGGTGCTGCGTCACCTTATTAATGGGCCAGGCCCATGTAATTTCGAAATACTTAAGTATAGGCTATTTTTAGAGTCCGTATGTGTGGGGGAAACAAGAGTTAGGGTTGGTTTCGGACCCCACCCTCAAGGGCCACGAAATTCCCCTCTCTTCCTCCATATATACAGCCCTTAGGGCGTCGTTTAGACTTTGGGTTTTGTTTAGATTAAAAGTTCGCCATAGCTGCAACTTCGCGTACTTCGTTTGTGTCCAACGACCAGACCAAGACGTCACAGAACCCCACCTTGATCAATAAAGCTTTCATCTTATATTCGCAATATCCAGATTGCAATCTCAGTTTCTTGCTTGTTCTTCGTTTGCTCGCAGGAAACAGGCCCTCGTGGTCAGGTTGATCGTGCTCCGGCGTGGTCAATAACCCCTCGGAAGTTGGTTTAGCGATTGCTAAGGCGCGACGTCTCGCACGTTCGTAGTCGGATCGTCAAGGTCGACTCCCACAGAAAACGATAGCCACCATCTCATCGAAACATCGGGACACCTTTGCCTCTATCAGTACAGATCCGTACTAGTTTCCCTTTAAATCAGCACTAGGATGTTGCTGATTTGGAAAGCTAGATTCGTGGCTATCCTTTGAGATATTTTTCACGTTTTTGAATTTGGCAAGAAATAAAAGAGCACGTAATCACGTTCGCTTGGTAAGGAAAGTGCAAATCGTTTGGATCCTACCATACAGGCTGGAGATTTGGCTCATCACGTAAAAAAAAGCAGGAGAGAGAGAAGGTACGTACAAAATATTCGGAGGGACATCTCACGCACAAGTTTGGCACGTCAGTTCGTACGGCAGGTTGAAAAAAAGCACAACTTTCGGTTGGTTGGACGTTTCCTTGAAAAAAAAAAGTTCTGATTCGTTTTTGTTTTGGACTTGGTCCTTTTTTGTGGTAAACTGGGAGACAAGAAATTGAAGAAATGAAGGAAGAGAGTTAAAAAAAGGGGGAGGAAGTGCTGATCGTGTCTTTTGTTTGGAAAGAGCTGATCTGTTGGTTGTTTTGGAGAGAGAGCATAAGGAAAGATTAAAAAAAAGGGCAAGTGGTGATCCACATATCTGGGACGTCCAACCACTAGCATCCAACATGATTTGGGTAAAGGTGAAAAAGAGGGAGGTGCAAATTGTTTGGATTCAAGCGTCATGCTGTTGGACTTATTAAAAAAATATATAGAGAGAGTCCAGCTTAGTTTTTGCCACGTTGCTTGGTTGACAATTGAAAAAAAAGATTGCACGGAGGGATTGGGGCTGTTACAAGAAGGTTTTCACGTGCGTTGTTTCGGATAAAAAAACATTGAGGAAAATATTGTTGACACCTCTCTCACTCCATCGCTTCATTTTATACCATATTCACAAGAGTTTCTTTTGTGCATCGCGTTGCCACGTGATTTCACTGGTGTCTTAGGCTCGCGTCTCTAGTATGTTCTAGCCTAGGGCCAGCACTCGACCACTTTTGAGCGAATTTTCAGCTTACATTAACTATTGTGGTTGTAGCATTTTTCCCACACATATAAAGCCAACCCAGCTCCACATATTTCTACACCGTGTATACATACGTTCACCTGGCAATCGCTTTACCCAACTTTTGGAGTTACTTGACACCGCTGGTTGCCGATCACCGCCTGCTGCATGGTAAGAACTTGTAAGACATTGATATTTGCTTTACTGTGAGCGTTTTACCACCACATCCTAGTAGTTATAGGAACATTATTTTTGGATTTTGTTTCTTGTTTCTACTAATCATGACAGGATCTAGAGTCAATTCATGGGCTTTGTCGATCGCGGGAGACGTGCCACCACCTTTGCAAATTCCACAACGATCATGAGAGGTGCATAAACATCCAAATGCGCATAATCAGGTTACTGTTCCTATACCATCATTTAATGGCCGTTTTAGACCTGCTTTATATATTGAATGGGAATTCGACATAAATAATATATTTGCTTCCCATTATTTTGATGAACGTAAAAACGTTAAGGTTGCGGTTGGTTCTTTCACTGGTTATGCTATAGTTTGGTGGACTGAATATTGTCGGCTACACCCTAATGATATACCTACTACTTGGGATGATTTGAAACTTGCCATGCGACATACATTTGTTCCCGCTTATTATACTCGTGACATGATTAAAAAGTTGCAACATTTGAAACAAGGTAGTGACACTGTAACGAAATATTATGATACTTTACAAACTACCTTCCTGCATTCCTCTTTAGAAGAAAGTGAAGAAGATTTTATGGATAGATTTTGGGGAGGATTAAATCGTGAGATTCGGGAGATACTAATTCATGAAGAGTGTTATCATATGGACCATTTGTTTCATCGTGCTTGCAAAGCTGAACAGGAAATAAAACGACGTGTTGCCCACAAGGAGAACAGGCACGAGATGCACATTCCAAGAGTTGATACGATTGTCCCTTCAACTACTAGGCATACTATGACAACCACATCCGTTGTTGTGAGGACTACATCACCTCCACCATGTGACACATCATCACCGAGAGTGCCTACATCATCTGAGTTGATCATAAGAGGTAATGACAAAGGTACTAATCTTCCACCACCACATGAGTATGATGAATGTCTTGTCAATTTAAATGCACCATGCGGTGAGCTATCCACAACTTTGATCACACCAGCTATTTTAGAGGACTATGTTGATGTTTTGACTTTGCCATGTGTTCAAACAATTTTGAGTGAACCCATTGAATTAACTATCGATGCAAAAGAATCAAGTGAATCAGGGAATAAATCAGATTTGGATCAAATACGTTTGAAAATAATTGTGCCAATGTTTAATCATTTTGATATGACCTCTAATCTTGGTGATGGTTCATCATTGTTGGGATGGTTTAATGATAAGCATTGTCAATCTTTTGATATGAATAAGAGCTTCACTTATATGTGCAAACTGAGTTGCAATTTTTTCATGCCTTTGACTTCTTGCGATAATATATTGGCTTTATATTTCACGACTTTTGAAGGGTGCTCTTGTATAACTGTGTCACATGTGCCCCAACTGAGATCAGTGAAAATGGACGACATATACATATACAACATGTACACCTTGTCTCTTTTGTTAGCCAGATTTCAGATTAAGAAACGCCGAGGACGGCTTTGTTTTCAAGAAGGGGAGGATGATGAGGACATGGCTACCACAGTTACACCCATATCCCCTACTGTTTTACCTCTTGGAACAATTGCTAGAGCTCAGATACGCCAATTAAATTATCAGGTACTTTCGTTTCTTGGTAATGTTTCTAATGTTCATGAGAATATGATGCTGCCTAACTTAGATACATTTATGCTGCTTGCAATTGAAGTGTCTAGCATGGACAAGAAAGTTGGACATTGGAGCATGGTCAAGCACGGAGATGAAGGTGCGTGCGAACAGAACAAGAACGGAGGTTCAAGTGGAGATTTCCGGACTTTGAAGCCACCATGATGACATACAAGATGGTGGACGAAATATACAAGATGGCCTTTCATAAATTTCGTCCATAGCTTATTATTGGTGTTGCGCCACCTTATTTTGGGCCAGGCCCATGTAATCTATTTTTAGAGTCCATATTGTAGGGAAAACGACTTAGGAGGTGTTTTAGTCCCACCTTGCCAAGGGTGGACAAAATCCCCTCTCTTTTCCCTATAAATATAGCCCTTAAGGCATCGTTTAGACTTGGGGATTTGTTTAGTTAAAAGTTAGCCATTGCAACTTCGTGTACTTCGTTTGTGTCCAACGACCAGACCAAGACCGCTTACGGATCCCCACCATTATCAATACCTCATATATATTTGCAATATTCAGATTGCTTTATCATATTCTTGCTCGTTCTTCGATTGCTTGCAGGAATAGACCTTCGTGGTCAGGCTGACCGTGCTTCCGGCATCGTCAGTAACCTCAGGAGATTGGTTTAGCGATTGCTAAGGCGCAACGTCGTGCACGTTTGTAGTCGGATCGTCAAAGTCGTCTCCACCAAATCGATAGTTATCATCTCATCGAAAGATCGGGACACCCTCGCCTCTATCAGAGGGATAGCATATTTGTTGTCATGGATAGGTTCTCGAAAATGGCACACTTTATACCATGTCATAAAAGTGATGATGCTGTTAATGTTGCTGATTTGTTCTTTCGTGAAATTATTCGCTTGCATGGTGTGCCAAATACTATTGTTTCAGATCGTGATACTAAATTTCTTAGCCACTTTTGGAGATGTTTATGGGCTAAGTTGGGGACTAAACTGCTTTTTAGTACTAATTGTCACCCCCAAACTGATGGACAAACTGAAGTAGTCAATAGAACATTGTCTACTATGCTTAGGGATGTTTTGAAGAATAACAAGAAAATGTGGGAAGAATGCTTACCTCATATTGAATTTGCTTATAATCATTCATTGCATTCTACTACTAAGATGTGCCCTTTTGAAATTGTGCATGGTTTCCTACCTCGTGCACCTATTGATTTGTTGCCTCTTCCATCTTCAGAGAAGGTTAATTTTGATGCTAAAGAACATGCTGAATTGATTTTAAAAATGCATGAGTTAACTAAGGAAAACATTGAGTGTAAGAATGCTAAATATAATGATGTAGGGTAGGAACCCTAGGGGGCGATCTTTCACGAAAGGAGTGGATCCCGTCCAAGAACGCGAAGAACATGAGGGGAAAACGAGGGAAAACACAAGAGGAAACACGAGAGAATCACTCAACCAACAAGAATAGATCACACATGCGCTAGATCGATGAATACAAAGGTGAGATACAAGATCCAAAGTCAACAACGGACGATACAAAGGTAGCCAGTCTTCTTTGTGAGGAGGTCTTGATATTCTTCTCCAAAAGGAGGTCTTCAATCCGAAGGGATCTTCTCCGAAGAGGCCGCGGTCTCTCACGAGGAGTAGATCCGATGTGGATGAGCGAAGCTCTATCTCTAAGTATGAGCTAAACCAACGCTAACCCTCAAATGGTGGAGGTGGAGGAGTATATATAGTCTAGGGCCACGAAGGGGTAAGTGAGGGTGAAGGGATACATGGGCTCGGCCTGATACACTGTGCACAGACAGGCGTCGGATGTCCGACGGGTACCGGACGTCCAGTGGCTCACGAGGGTCCGGTCGTCCGGTACTTGTCGGACGTCTGCTCGTTTGGCTCGGGTGCGGGATTGCCGGTCGTCCGGTCCGGGCCGGTCGTCCGGTGGGTCTTCAGGCGTCGGACGTCCGGTCTCGACCGGTCGTCTGGTGGCTGGAGCTTCTTCCGTAGCTCTTCTTCTCGTTCCTCGCACTTGGTGTCCTCGCCTTCTTGTCCATGGTCTTCCTCTTGGTTCCTGGTCATGCATAGCACACATGTTTGAGGTAGTAGCCATGTCTCACGTATGGAAAGTGATGGTTCGAAGAGGAGCGAGTTCACCTTGTGTCCAATGGTGTATAGATGAGGTCTTGTCTTATGTTCTCTTAGGGCTTGGAGATTAGTCGGAGTGTACATGGGGATGAACGTGGGATGCTCCGCATCATCTCCCCCCCCCCTTGGGAAAGATCCGACCTCGGATTGTGATCCTCATCACCATGGAAACGATAGTCGTGGACGGACTTATAGTTGGACGGAGTTGAAGACATTGCGCAATCCAAGTACTCCAAGGTGTCGCCGGAGTGGTATACATGCAAGAAGAGCAAACACAAACGACACTCGGAAATACAATGGTTAACGCACACAAGGTGTCCATCAAATAAACATGAGTTCGTCCAAAGGAATTGTTCATGAAAATGCATGAGATGCTTATCCAAATGATGTAAAATGACATGTAAAGCATTCATGGAAGAAAAATCATTCATTGTGCACACAAATGTATTGTGGATGTGATCAATGCAACCACGGTGAAAAATGATGTCATAGTGAGACGGTTTTTCAATAGAATGAATATGGTAATGGATGCTCAATGTGATGTGATCATGCAATTGATGGTAGGCAATAAGATCATGATGTATGAATATGCCATCAAGGTATATCACAACAAATTTGCTAATGAAATGCACAAGCTCATATATCATGGATGACATGGGAATACAAGATGCAACAAGGCAATCATGATGTGAGTCAATCCATGCATAAGATGCAAATTTGTCATGTGTATGATATGTCCATCGAGCATGACATGTGTGAACACAATCAACAAATATGGAGGTGTTGGTATACCAATGCTCGATGTCGTGGCATGAGTGGAGGTTCGAAGGTGCATCCAATAAATCTGAGCGCTCCTCAACTTGAAGGTCCATGGGTTCCATCTCCAATGTTGGTCCTCCATCCAATAGATGTAACATGTAGACAAGAATAAGGAAACAACAATGAAAGAGTGACCCATCCAATATGCATATTTGAGGATGGCTCAAAGGGAAGGAGTTCACCTTTAGGAGATTCTTGCAAATGTTGGTGTTGCACATCGTGTATGCCTTCACATGACCAAATTGTGTCATGACAGTATCGCCTTGTGAATCCTTCAACATGAAAGAACATGACAAACACTCGGAAAAACAAATGAGGTTAGCGGAAAACCTATCATTCGTGCGGTAAAATACCCAACAAGTGGATGCATCATGCTCATCATAAGAAAGGACAAGGGGGCATTTCATAGTACGGAGGCATATGATGTGAGAACAACCAAATAGAATAGGCGCAAGCAAGCAAGAATGCATCACAAGATGTATCATGTGAGAGGCATGAACATATACGTCATCAACCCAAGAAAGCAAGTAATAATGGAACATGGGTGATGCGACAAAGCAAGCAATCATATGAATCAAGGCAAGATTAGTGCGAAGATGCAACATACTAGAAGGAATCATGTTAAGTATGTCATGTGTGCAAATGGTAGTCATGAATAATGCACAAGACACATCACAAGCATGAAGGCAAGATATGAGAAAAATAGCATCCAATAGCATGAGGCACATGATAAATATGGCAATAGCAACAAGGATCTCCACCAAGCATGCAAATACACATAGAAGTACCATAATGGTGAATCATGGGTAGATGCAAGCAAGGGTCACAATTGCATGGAAAAGGCATAGAAGCAAGCATAGCATGCAAAGTGAACACGGTAAAATGAGCAAGAAGCGAGAAGCGGTATATAGCCCATAGCCATGTGAGATCCAAGTGAGAGAGATGCACGTAGACGTTGCGTGAAGAGAGCGGTGGGAAGGGTAGTTCATGGGATCCCAAGTCATCTATGCTCTCAAGAGCTCGTTTCATCAACTCTTGGGATTGAGAGGTTGACGAGTATACGTGAGTACCTACACAAAACAAAGACAAATGGAAAATTGTGTGTGCGTGGTAGATGTACACATCATCCATCATGATGCGCACGTGCTTGTGTTGGTTAGCACAAAATAGCCAATGCTCAAATAAATGAGATGCGTGATATAGAAACATGTCATCCATCATGAGAGGTTTGTTATTATGTATAGCATAATGGAGACTCAAATTGTGTAATGCATCACAAGAAATATGTAGAGCATTGTTGTTCATCGAATGCATATGGTGCAAGCAATTATGGGAATCATGCAATGTATGGAATGCATCAAAATCTCCTAATACGCATGAGGAAACTATGCGGGTCTCCTCATGATCATTAGTGGAAACATCACATGGAGAATATTAACAACATCCAAAACAATGCATATTTGGAACAATGTGATCATGGCATGGAATAGTAGATGAATTGCGCAAATCATGTACAGGAAGCATGGCAATATCATCACAAGAAAGACAAAAGCCAATGACCATCATCTCGTCATCTATGCCATAAGTGCAAATGGGATTTATTGTAACGGGGCATGCATAGTCACTATGTTGAGATTGAAATGATGCAATATGGGATATCTCACTCATAGCATATGACAAGGTTAATGGATTGTCAAACATGATGTGACCAATAGAATTTTCACATGATATCCTATGGAGCATAGCATCACAACTAGGCAACTCGATATGCTCATCATCATATTCATCATAAATAGGTAAGTCATGACATGAGGAAGTCGCACTAGCATGAAGCATGGGAATAGGTGTGTCAACATCTTGCAAGCAATCATTCGTGATATAGTCCACTAGTGGGACAAGAGAAGCACCATCACCTATGTTACCTTTGGAGCATCGCTCATGTGTTGTAGGTGAGGTGTCGAAGAATAAGTCATGGTCATCTTCATCGTGATGGAACCATGTGGGTGGTGCATCTTCTTCCACCATGGCCATCGTTGTCTCCATTGGAGGTATGGACTTGTCGAGGATAGGCGTATCATCATGTAGGAGACCTAGCACCATAGAAGAAAACACACGAGGAGTAGAGGTTAAGTCGTTAGAAATCAAAGTGGCCTCACATACCGTGTCAACTACCTCGGTCACTAAGTGTTTTGGCTCACTCACTCCCTCTCGGATGCTCCCACTCATATGGTTGGTGGAGTCACTCAAATGGCTCTCAACCTCACATAGGATGTGTGGCATGCTCTCAAGTGTGGGGCTAGTGGTGGTCACACTCATCCTCTTATAGGAAATGCTCTCAATGTCACGTGTGGTGGAGTCACTCATGTCACTCATGTGGTGGTGGCTCTCCTCA
Organism: Triticum urartu; assembly: GCF_056163025.1. NCBI lineage: Eukaryota > Viridiplantae > Streptophyta > Magnoliopsida > Poales > Poaceae > Triticum > Triticum urartu. Next base: position 339,283,038 of record NC_141874.1, read on the forward strand.
CATGGCAATTGGGGCATCTCGTCACATGTCGTTGTCGGAGAGATGTTGGTGCAAATGTCTCCATGCTCAATCATGTCATGGTCGTAGCCGGGGATGAAGGCCGAAGATGGCACATCATCACTCTCCTCGAAGACCAAAGATAAGGTCTCATGAGCGGTCTCGTAGCTTGACTCGGAGTATGAGTCCAATATTGGAGCCGTCTTCATGTTGTTGAAGAGGTTCGTGCTCGTCGCTGTGGTCGAAGAGGATGGCCCTTGCTCGACCTTCTTGTCGCCGTCTTGTTGTTGGAGGCCCAAATGATGTGGCACCTCGTAGCTCGTCTCCATGACCGAAGGTAATGTCCCATGCTTGGCCATCTTCTTTGGGGGGGCTTCTGAAGATGGATGATGCGGATCATCCGAAGGTCATCCCCATGGAACTACCATCGTCTCATCAAGTGCCTACCGGACCCATGACTCAATCACGTGCAAGAGCCCTTGAAACCGAGGTGACATCTCTCCTCTCACAATTCCACTTTGATGCACATGAAGCATGGCTACTACCTCATATGGATACTTTGTGCATACTTAGGTACAATGGAGAAGCTAAGGAGCAAGGATAAGAAGAAGAGGAAGATGGACGAGGAGACGGAGAAGAAGAAGGGCTGCCGGAAAAGTCCCAGCCACCGGACGACCAGCCGGGACCGGATGTCCAGCGCCTGAAGCATCAGCCGAGTCCCAGCCATCGGATGTCCGCTCTAGACCGGACGACCGGTGCTCCGACACCCGAAGCAAACAAGCGGACGTCCGGTCCAGACCGGACGACCGGCGCGACCGCACCAGAGCCAAAGTCAGCGGAAGTCCGGAGCCTCCGGACGTCCGGCACCCCCATCACAGAGCGGAACCAGCGGACGACCGGAGGACACCGGACGTCCGGTAGCTCCTGAGACACCGGACGACCGGTCCCCAGCAGACGTCCGGTACCTGTCTGCGCACAGTGTTCGGGCCCGAGGCCCATGTACCCCTTCACTTCGCCCCCATTTGCACTTCGACTATAAATAGACCCCCCATTCATCCTTGCTAGGGTTAGCGTTGGTTTAGCTCATACTCAGAGATAGAGCTTCGCTCATCCTCATCGGATCTACTCCTCGAGAGAGACCGGGGCCTCTTCGGAGAAGATCCCTTTGGATTCAAGGCCCCTTTCTATGGGAAGGTCCCCTTGTGGATTCAAGACCTCCTCACGGAGAAGAACCGGTTACCGTGTATCGTCCCTAGTTGTCCGTGGATTCATGTATCGTTCTATGTACTCGAGGATCTAGCCCATGTGTGACTTATTCGTGTCGGTTTAGTGATTTTCTCTTGTGCTTTCCTTCTGTTCATCCTCGTGTTCTTCGTGTTCTTCCCGGGATCCGCTCCTTTCGTGAAAGATCGGGCGATTAGGGTCTCTACCCTACATCATCTTAGTATCATGAGCAAGGTTGATCACGATTTTGGAGCCCCCTCTTCGTTTTTCTAGCTTGATTTTGTTGTTTTTCATCCCAATCTGAAAATCCCCACAAAAATAGCCCCAAAAATTTTTCTTGTGTTTTGTGAGTTTTGATGATGTTTTGTTGGTTTTGATCCGTTAATTTGTTGTGTTGCAAGTGGATCTCGCCTTCCCCCACCATTTCCTCCTCGAAATCCCTCCCAAAATCCCCAAAATCACCTCCCGGATCTGAAATTTCGCGTTGACCCCGACCATCGAACGACCGTCACTTCACCGGACGTCCGGCGACCCAGGAAGCACCGACGTCCGACCTTACTGGACGACCGGACATCTGTCCACTTCCGGACGACCGATACTTCCACCACATTATCCGCTACACCACCTCCAACTTTCGCAAACCGTTCCAATATCCCAACCCACACCACCACTTAACCGCTACCTACTCCGACGATTTTGGTCGCCTTTGGTTTTGAGAATTTGAGTTGCGGTACCGTATCCTCTTGTGTTTCGGCTATCTAGGTACGGTTCGACATCGACATCACCGCCGCTCATCTTCGCCACGGACGCGTCATCAACAACGACCACCTCGACTACGACTTGGTATTCGTGCCTCCATTTTGACACCATACCGGAAGCAAGACCGGTAACCTCACCTTGGTTTTGGACATATCACTCTTGCCATTACATTGATAGCCATCATCGCCTTACTCCTTTGCGTTGCTTACCCATCGAGACTAGCCATTGAGTATTGCCGGCAACGATACTTGTGCACTTTAGTGATCATACTTCCCATAGCATATATACATACATCATTGTTGCCTATTTTGGTATCATCTCTTGTGTCAAAAACTTGTCATCGCATACTCACTTGCTATCTTGGTTCGTCAAGCATTGCATGAGAAAAGAGCTCAAACATCAAAAAGCCAACCAAGCTTTTAAGCAAAGAGGAAAGATAAGCAAAGAGCTTTTAAGAAAGAACCATAGCATCATACAACATTAAGATTGTCATACTCGATCATCTTGGATTATATCATAGCAACACCTTGCATAAAACATATTTGGGATAGAAGTCGTTGCATTTTTGCTAAGTAGGTTGTGCACAAGTTCTTGTATCCGCCTATCGTGCAATCATGCTAGCGTCTCTCCAGTGTTGTACAACAAGAGCATTTTTGTGGATTCCACATTTTGGCTCACCCTTGGTTGCACAACCCCACTTATCTTTTTGCGTGTGTGTTTCTGTGTACCGTATATGCTTGGTCTACTTGTTACATTGCATCTTGTGAATCTTCTCCAACATTATTGAATCTTGCTTACATTCACATTAAAAATTGTGCCACCATCCTAACCAAGCTCCACCATAATCTTTTACTTGTGTAGGTGTGAGAAACCGACGGGAATTCGTACCAATTTGGCTATTTCCTTGTCCTACATTGGAGTGATCATCGATTCACTTTCAACTTCGGTCAAGGTACATTTGGTATTCGTTCTTCTCTTTCTACCACTCACACTTTGTCTTGGAATGATGGATAGGCCAAGTACTTCTACCAACCCACTCTTCATGGAACAAGACGACGACATGAACTCCTTCGTCACCAAGAGTCACCTCTTTGGTGCACAATGTGCTTCGCATCAAGAGCAACATGCTATGAGTGAACGCATCGAGAACCTTGCCGCCGACTTGCGACTTTCCGAGCAACGTACAAGGGATTACTTCGACCACAAGCTCGATGATCACAAGCAAGAGAATGACGCAAGGATGGACGAGATTCGCGCTTTGTTGCTCAACCGCTCTTCTTCCACTTCAAGAAGGAGCCGTTCAAGTCGCCATTCCGACTCAAGTACACCGACATCGAATACTCTTCGTCGAGCCGCGCGCACCGACCGTCAAGCAAACCTCAATCCGCTTCGGGATACCGACTCTCAAGAGCGTCGACGACATCACGCCGAAGAAGCCTTCGTGCTAGCTCGAGAACGGCAACAACAACGCCAACATGAAGAGGAAGAACGCGTGTGTCTAAACCAAAATGCACAAGATGCCGAGGCTCAACGTCAAGAACAACAACTCTGTGATGCTCAAGCACTTGAGGCGCAACAAGATGATGTAGGGTAGAGATCCTAATCGCCTGATCTTTCACGAAAGGAGCGGATCCCGGGGAAATCAAGAAGAATACGAGGAAGAACAGAAGGAAAACACAAGAGGAAATCACTAAACCGACACGAATAAGTCACACATGGGCTAGATCCTCGAGTACATAGGACGATACACGAATCCACGGACAACTAGGGACGATACACGGTATCCGGTTCTTCTCCGTGAGGAGGTCTTGAATCCACAAGGGGATCTTCCCGTAAAGGGGGCTTGAATTCGCTTGGGGGATCTTCTCCGGTGGAGGCTCGAATCTCCGAGGAGAAGGTAACCAAGTGGATGAGCAAAGCTCTCTCACAAATCTGAGCTAAACATTTGCTAACCCTAGTACGGAGCTAAGGGACAAGTAGATATAGTCCAAGGGGGGTAAGTTGGGGATACATGGGGTGAAACCTTGTTGCTGCGCGTAGGCAGGGTGGTTGTACCGGTCATGGGGGCGGTTGTACCGCTGGGAGTTCAGGTACTGGTTCCTGGAGGCGTTCCCGGATGCGCTCAGCGGTGGTACCGGTGCGCGGGGCAGTTGTACCGGTCTGGGGGCTGTTGCAGGGATAAACCGGTGCTGTACCAGCCTTGCACTGCTTGATGTTAGGAGCTTGACCGGTAGTTGACCGGTGGCCGACGGGTTGTACCGCCCAGGCGGAAGTTGGGCGGTGCATGGGCGGTTGTTCCGGGACTTCTGAGCTGGGATGATTATCTTCATGCTCTTGATGTCCTTCTTGCATCGTGACTTCTCCTTGGTTGCTTACATGGTACCTAAGCACACAAAGCATCTCCGTTTGAGGTAGTAGCCATGTCTCAAGTGGGTAAAAGGGAAGTTCAACAAGGAGAGAGTTAACCTCGTTCTCAATGGCTCTCGCACGGGCTCTTGTCATGGGTCCAAGTGGTGTCATGGGAGATGTATGTAGGTCCATGGGGATGACCTTGGGATGCTCTGCGTCATCTCTCCTCCCTTGGGTAAGATCCGTCCTCGAATCAAATTCTTCATCACCATGGAAGGGAGAGAGATCTTTGACGTTGAAGATGTCGCTCATGTTGTACTTGTCGCGCGGGAGGTCGATCTTGTAAGCGTTGTCGTTGTAGCGTGCAAGCACCTTAAAGGGTCCATCCGCACGTGGTCGAAGCTCGGACTTGCGTTCTTGTGGAAAATGGTCCTTGCGAAGGTGTAGCCACACGAGATCACCAATGTTGAAGACCATAGGTTGCTTGTTGAAGTTGAGCTTGGTCGTAAGGCGTTGAACTTGGCGCTCGATGGTGTTTCTTGTATCTTCATGCACCTTCTTGAGATGTGTCACACACGCACTTGCGTCCAAATTGATGCGCTCTTGGAGTGGTAGAGGAAGAATGTCCAATGGTGATAATGGGTTGAATCTGTAAACGACCTCGAAAGGAGACATGCCAGTTGTTGAGTGTCTTGCTCGGTTGTATGCGAACTCGGCGATAGGTAGGCACTCCTCCCACTCCTTGATGTTCTTCTTGATGAGTACTCGAAGTAGAGCGGAGAGTGTGCGGTTTGTCACCTCCGTTTGGCCATCGGTTTGTGGATGATAGGCCGTGGAGAATAGAAGCTTGATTCCGAGCTTGGCGCATAAGGTCTTCCAGAAGTAACTCAATAACTTGACATCGCGGTCCGAGACGATAGTCTTTGGCACACCATGTAGACGCAATATTTCCCTACAAAAGAGATTAGCAACATGTGAAGCATCGTCTATCTTGTTACAAGGAATAAAATGTGCCATTTTGGAGAAACAGTCCACAACGACAAATATGGAGTCTTTTCCATTTCGAGTTCTAGGAAAACCAAGTACGAAGTCCATGCTAATGTCTTCCCATGGTTGGTACGGAATCGGTAGAGGTATATAGAGGCCATGAGATTGAGTTGTGGACATAGCTTTGCGGCATGTCAAACAGCAGTTGGTGAAGCGATTGACGTCCCGAAACATCTTTGGCCAAAAGTAGCTCTTCGAGAGCGTGGCGAACGTCTTGTCGCGTCCGAAATGTCCCATTAGGCCCCCTGCATGTGATTCCGGCAGAAGCAACAAACGAAGGGACGACTTGGGGATGCAAAGTTTGTTAGCTCTCATAAGATAGCCGTCTTTGATATAATACCGTTCCCACGATGTATTTGACAAACACTTGGTATATGGAGTGGCAAAAGTTTCATCATGCTCATACAATTCTTTGATATGCTCAAAGCCAATGACATCTAACTCAAGTTATGTGACTAGCATGCATATGCGGGAAAGAGCATCCGCTACGATGTTTTCTTTACCCTTGATGTACTTGATGACATAGGGAAAAGACTCAATGAATTCACTCCATTTAGCATGACGCTTGTTCAACTTAGTTTGACCCTTAAGATACTTGAGAGCCTCATGATCGGCATGAATGATAAACTCATGGGGACGAAGGTAGTGTTCCCATTCATGCAAAACGCGGACTAAAGCATATAGCTCTTTGTCATAGATGGGATAATTGAGTTGCGCTCTGGAAAGTTTCTCACTAAAGTAAGCTATGGGGCGCTTCTCTTGCGTTAACGCACCTCCTATGCCATTACCCCTAGCATCGCAATGAATTTCAAAAGGCTTGTCGAAGTTTGGTAAAGCAAGCACGGGAGCATGAGTAAGCAAATTCTTAAGCTCATTGAATGCAGTATCTTGCGATGGTCCCCAAACAAAAGGCGCATTCTTCTTGCTCAAAGCATGCAAAGGCGAAGCAATGGTGCTAAAATCCTTCACAAAACGACGATAGAAACCCGCAAGGCCAAGGAAACTACGCACTTGAAGCAAGTTGGTTGGTTGCGGCCAAGTCTTAATAGCATTGATCTTGGACTCATCTACATGTACACCCATAGAAGAGACAACAAAACCCAAGAAAACGAGCTTATCAACACCAAAAAGGCATTTCTCCATATTAGCATAGAGACGCTCTTTCCTAAGAGTGTGCAAAACGGTGCAGACATGGGTGACATGCTCTTTGATAGATTTGCTAAACACAAGAATGTCATCGAAGTAAACCACAACAAATATACCAATGTAAGGGCGAAAGACATGATTCATAAGGCGCATAAAAGTGCCCGGTGCTTCCGAGAGACCCATGGGCATGACTAACCACTCATACAAACCAAACTTGGTTTTGAAGGCGGTTTTCCATTCATCGCCCTCTTGTATGCGGATTTGATAGTAACCACTCCTAATATCAATTTTGGAAAATATAGTGGCACCACTAAGCTCATCTAGCATATCATCTAGGCGTGGAATGGGATATCTATAACGAACGGTGATAGCATTGATAGGTCTACAATCCGAGCACATGCGAAAACTACCGTCACGTTTTGGCACAAGAATGACCGGTACGGCACAAGGACTCAAACTTTCACACACATGACCATGGTCTATGAGATGCTTTACTTGCCTTTGAATTTCTTTGGTTTCGTCGGGGTTGACGCGGTAGGGAGCTTTGTTCGGAAGTGGTGCTCCGGGGATGAGGTCGATGCGGTGCTCAATGCCTCATAGTCGAGGTAGTCCCGGAGGTAGCTCATCGGGAAAAACATCTTGAAATTCCTTTAAAAGAGAAGACAACACTAGAGGAAGAGTGTGAGAAGTGTTAGTTTGTGGTGCATTTCCTTGCACACGAGGACGTAGTGTAGGACACTAGATGGGTTCTCACACACTTCTCTCATCTCATGTTTGGTGGCAAATAGAACTAGGTTCTTGTTTTCGCTCATCGTGGAGGCACTCAATTTGGGCTTGTGGCGCTCACTCTCTTTTTGGTGGCTCACTCTCTCACCATTCTCTCCATGATGGGTGGCTTGCTTATCGGCGATCACTTGGCTTGGAGACATAGGGCGTAGCACAAACTCCTTTCCTTGCATCTTGAAGCTATAGTGGTTTGTACGCCCATTGTGAACGACTCCTCTATCGAATTGCCATGACCATCCAAGGAGAAGATGACAAACGGTCATTGGGATGACATCGCACTCCAAGGTGTCTTCGTAGGCGCCGATTTTGAAGGATACTTGCACTCGGTGCTCGACTTGGATAGTGCTGGAGTCGCTAAGCCATTGCACTTTGTATGGATGTGGATGCTTTGTCTTGGGCAATTGGAGCTTGGAGCAAAGTTCTTCACTTGCGAGATTGTGACAACTCCCTCCATCGATGATGACCTTGACGGATCATCCATTGATGCCAGCCTTGGTGTGGAATATGTGGCATCATTGGTCTTCTTCTTGTTGATGTTGGAGAGTCAAGACTTTGGAGACAACAAGTGCGGGACTTGAATCTTCATCGCAAAAGACTTGTTCTTCTTCATTGTTCACTTGGCGGTGCATGGCGACTTGCTCAAGGGCTTCCATTTCTCCTTCGCTCATGGAATCATAAGTGCCATCATCGTTGAAGATCATGGTGCGCTTGTTGGTGCACTCATAGGACTTGTGGCCTTGGCCGCCGCAAGTGAAACACTTGAGGGAACTCGTCTTGACGGTCTCGTCGGTAGGGGTTGATGATGATGAAGCTCTCGGCTTGAAGTTGCTCGTATTAGGATTGCTTGTAATTGGCGAAGCTTTCTTGGAAGTTGACTTGTCAATGTTGGAAATAGAGGGTCTTGTAGTCGGTGTTGGAGTCGTTGAAGCTTGGTTATTGGAGAAACCGTAGGACTTGGATGAGAACTTGGCATACTTGAAATCATCTTGCACTTGGCGTTCCGCTTTGGTAGCTTGGTGCACGAGCTCGATTAGATTTGAGTATGGTTGGAATTCGGCGATCTTCTTGATAGGATGATTGAGGCCATTCAAGAAACGTGCCATTGTTTGCTCATCATCTTCCGTCACATTGGCTCTTATCATTGCAATCTCCATCTCCTTGTAGTATTCTTCAACGCTCTTTGTTCCTTGCTTGAGTTGTTGGAGTTTCTTGAAGAGGTCGCGGTTGTAGTAGGTAGGCACGAAGCGTGCTCTCATGACATCCTTCATTTGTGCCCAAGTAGTAATGGGTGGTTCACCTCTTGCCTCGCGGCGCTCTATGATTTGTTCCCACCAAATGAGGACATAGTCTTGGAACTCAAGGGATGCCATCGCGATCTTCTTCTCTTCTTCATAATTGTGCAAACGGAAGATCTTGTCAACTTTCAATGCCCATGAAAGGTATTCTTCGGGATCGTTGCTTCCATTGAACTTGGGCATGGTGAACTTGAGCTTGCCGTAGTGTTGCTCTTCATTGTGTTGGGGTCGGGGATGATGACGCCCATGTTGTAGATGATTGTTCAACTCATGGTGCTCTTGATGCGGAGGGTTGTCAACCTCGTGTTGCTCTTGTCGTGGAGGATTCCCATTGTCGTCATGCTCTTGATGAACTTGATGGTCTTGGCGAGCTTGTGGAGGAGCGCGTCGAGCTCGAGGAGGAACTAGACGATGCACGTGAACTTGAAATCGTCGTTCGTGAATTTCTTCGCGAAGTGCTTCCTCTTGTTCACGGCTTGTCGGCCTCGGTCGGCAACGACTCGACTCGCTTCGCGTAGAGCTTGTTGCGCCTCAAATGCTTGAGCGTCGGGGAGTTGTTGTTCTTGACGTTGAGCCTCAGCATCTTGTGCATTTTGGTGTAGACGCGCGTGTTCTTCCTCTTCATGTTGGCGTTGTTGTTGTCGTTCTCGAGCTAGCACAAAGGCTTCTTCGGCTTGACATCGTCGATGTTCTTGCGAGTCGGTGTCTCGAAGTGGATTGAGGTTTGCTTGACGCTCGTTGCGCGCGGCTCGACGAAGAGTGTTCGATGTCGGTGTACTTCAGCCGGAGAGGGTGAAGTCGGAATGGTGACTTGAACAGCTCCTTCTTGAAGTGGAAGAAGAGCGGTTGAGCAACAAAGCGTGAATCTCGTCCATCCTTGCGCCATTCTCTTGCTTGTGATCGTCGAGCTTGTGGTCAAAGTAGTCCCTTGTACGTTGCTCGGAAAGTCGCAAGTCGGCGGCAAGGTTGTCGATGCGTTCACTCATAGCTTGTTGCTGTTGATGCAAAGCACGTTGTGCACCAAAGAGGTGACTCTTGGTGACGAAGGAGTTCATGTCGTCGTCTTGCTCCATGAAGAGCGGGTTGGTAGAAGTACTTGGAAAAGAAATAGCCCAATTGGTACGAATTCTCGTCGGTTTCTCACACCTACACAAGTAAAAGCTTATGGTGGAGCTTGGTTAGGATGGTGGCACAAAAATTTGATGCAATTTGTAAGTGAGCTTCAATAATGTTGGAAAAGATTCGCAAGATGCAATGTAACAAGTAGAGCAAGCATATAAGGTACACAGAAACACACACGCAAAAAGATAAGTGGGGTTGTGATAGAGGCAAAGGTGTCCCGATGTTTCGATGAGATGGTGGCTATCGTTTTCTGTGGGAGTCGACCTTGACGATCCGACTACGAACGTGCGAGACGTCGCGCCTTAGCAATCGCTAAACCAACTTCCGAGGGGTTATTGACCACGCCGGAGCACGATCAACCTGACCACGAGGGCCTGTTTCCTGCGAGCAAACGAAGAACAAGCAAGAATCTGAGATTGCAATCTGGATATTGCGAATATAAGATGAAAGCTTTATTGATCAAGGTGGGGTTCTGTGACGTCTTGGTCTGGTCGTGGGACACAAACGAAGTACGCGAAGTTGCAGCTATGGCGAACTTTTAATCTAAACAAACCCAAAGTCTAAACGACGCCCTAAGGGCTGTATATATGGAGGAAGAGAGGGGAATTTCGTGGCCCTTGAGGGTGGGGTCCGAAACCAACCCTAACTCTTGTTTCCCCACACATACGGACTCTAAAAATAGCCTATACTTAAGTATTTCGAAATTACATGGGCCTGGCCCATTAATATGGTGACGCAGCACCTAGAATAGCCTATGGACGAATATTATGAAGTGGCATCTTGTATATTTCGTCCATGGCTTCATGCACTCCTTATGGCGGCTTCAAAGTCCTGAAATCATCACTTGTAACTCCGTTCTTGATCCCCTTGCGCATGCCATCAACTCCATGCGTGTTCTTGCTCCAATGTTCATCCTTCTCCAAGCTAGGCCCTTCATTTGAAAGCAAAACAAATGTATCCAATTTAGGCAGCATCATAATCTCATGAACATTAGAATCATGACCAAGAAACGAAAGTACCTGGTAATTTAATTGGCGTGCGCGAGCTCTAGTAATTGGTCCAGTATATGTAACAGCAGGGGCTGTGGGTGTAACAATGGTATTGATGTCCTCATCATCCTCCCCTTCTTGAAATGAAGTCGTCCTCGACGGAAGCTCATCTTCCTCACCCAAATAAGGCTTCAAATCTGCAATATTAAAAGTGGGACTAACCCCAAAATCTGCAGGTAGCTCAAGTTTATATGCATTATCATTTATTTTCTCTAAAACCTTAAAAGGACCATCAGCACGTGGCATTAGCTTTGATTTGCGCAGATTAGGAAATCTATCTTTACGCAAATGTAACCAAACAAGATCTCCAGGTGCAAACACTACATGTTTTCTACCCTTATCTCCAGCAAGTTTATATTTAGCATTCATACGCTCAATGTTTTCCTTAGTTAACTCATGCATTTTTAAAATCAATTCAGAACGTTCTTTAGCATCAAAATTAACCTTCTCCGAAGATGGAAGAGGCAACAAATCAATAGGTGCACGAGGTAGGAAACCATACACAATTTCAAAAGGGCACATCTTAGTAGTAGAATGCAATGAACGATTATAAGCAAATTCAATATGAGGCAAGCATTCTTCCCACATTTTCTTGTTATTCTTCAAAACAGCCCTAAGCATAGTAGACAATGTTCTATTGACTACTTCAGTTTGTCCATCAGTTTGGGGGTGACAAGTAGTACTAAAAAGCAGCTTAGTCCCCAACTTAGCCCATAAACATCTCCAAAAGTGGCTAAGAAATTTAGTATCACGATCTGAAACAATAGTATTTGGCACACCATGTAAGCGAATAATTTCACGAAAGAACAAATCAGCAACATTAACAGCATCATCGCTTTTATGACATGGTATAAAGTGTGCCATTTTCGAGAACCTATCCACGACAACAAATATGCTATCCCTCCCCTTCTTTGTTCTAGGTAAACCTAAAACAAAGTCCATAGATATATCCTCCCAAGGAACACTAGGTACAGGCAAAGGCATATATAAACCATGAGGATTGAGTCGTGACTTAGCTCTTTGACATGTAGTGCAGCGAGCAACAAAACGCTCAACATCCCGTCTCATCTTTGGCCAAAAGAAATGTGTAGCAAGTATATCCTCCGTCTTCTTGACGCCAAAGTGTCCCATTAATCCTCCTCCATGCGCCTCCTGCAACAACAAAAGACGAACGGAGCTAGCTGGAATGCATAGCTTGTTAGCACGAAACACAAATCCATCGTTAAGAACGAACTTGTTCCAAGTTCTCCCTTCCTTACAATTCTGCAATACATCTTTAAATTCAGCATCATTAACATATTGATCCTTGATGGTCTCCAAACCAAATATTTTAAAGTCAAGTTGTGAAAGCATAGTATAACGACGAGACAAGGCATCAGCAATAACATTTTCTTTACCCTTCTTGTGTTTAATCACATAAGGGAAAGTCTTAATGAATTCAACCCATTTAGCATGTCGACGGTTCAGTTTTGCTTGACTTTTAATGTGTTTCAAAGATTCATGATCAGAATGTATAACAAATTCCTTGGGCCATAAATAATGTTGCCATGTTTCTAAGGTCCGAACAAGAGCATATAATTCTTTATCATAAGTAGAATAGTTCAGACTAGGCCCACTCAATTTTTCAGAAAAGTATGCAACAGGTTTTCCATCTTGTAATAACACACCTCCTAATCCAATTCCACTAGCATCACATTCAAGCTCAAAAGTCTTATTGAAATTAGGAAGTTGGAGTAAAGGAGCATGTGTCAACTTATCTTTCAATACCGTGAAGGCTTCTTCCTGTGCGGTACCCCAAACAAAAGGTACATCCTTCTTTGTAAGCTCGTTGAGAGGTGCAGCAATGGTGCTGAAATCTCTCACAAAACGCCTATAGAAACCAGCGAGGCCAAGGAAACTCCTCACTTGTGTGACCGTTTTGGGCTGCGGCCAACTCTCAATTGCCTCAATCTTGGCTTTATCAACTTCAATTCCCTGTGGAGTAACAACATAGCCAAGAAAAGATACTCGGTCGGTGCAAAAGGTGCACTTTCCAAGGTTACCAAACAAACGTGCATCACGTAGAGCAATAAAAACAGCACGTAAATGTTCCAAATGTTCCTCCAAAGATTTGCTATAAATCAATATGTCATCAAAGTAAACTACCACAAATCGTCCAATGAAAGCACGTAAAACTTCGTTCATTAACCTCATGAAAGTACTAGGTGCATTAGTTAACCCAAAAGGCATGACTAACCACTCATATAATCCAAACTTAGTTTTAAATGCTGTTTTCCATTCATCTCCCAATTTCATACGAATTTGATGGTAACCACTACGCAAATCAACTTTGGAGAATATTGTAGAGCCACTCAATTCATCAAGCATATCATCTAGCCTAGGAATAGGATGACGATAACGAATAGTAATATTATTAATGCCTCTACAATCAACGCACATACGCGACGTACCATCCTTTTTCGGCACTAAAATGATAGGAACAGCACAAGGACTAAGGGATTCGCGTATATAACCTTTGTCGAGCAGTTCTTGTACTTGACGCATAATCTCCTTCGTCTCCTCTGGATTGGTACGGTATGGTGCCCGGTTGGGTAATGATGCACCGGGAATTAAGTCAATTTGATGCTCAATCCCGCGAATAGGTGGTAATCCCGGTGGCACGTCTTGTGGAAAGACGTCGGCGAACTCCTGCAAAATGTTAGTGACAGCAGGAGGCAAAGAGGAAGGCACGTCCTCGAATGAAAATAATGCCTCTCTGCACACAAAAGCATAGCAAACAGATTTGCTAAAATCTAGATCATCAATATCAGATTTGGTGGCAAGTAAACATGCACTTTTCAATTTAATTTCAGAAACAACACTAGATTGTTTATTATTATTAGGCTGCATTTGTTGCTCAAATTCGTTTGCCACAATCTGATTTTCACTCTTAGTTTTCTCCTGTTTTGCTTTATTAGCTCTATTAATATCATCTTTCAAAATGGAATCAGGAGTCATAGGAAGCAAAGTAATATTTTTATCCTTATGAACAAGAGTATATTGATTGTTTCTACCATGGTGAATAGAATTTTTATCAAATTGCCATGGTCTACCAAGTAATAAGGAACATGCTTGCATCGGTACCACATCACAATCAACATAATCAGCATATGTAGAGATGCTAAAATGCACACGAACAGTACGTGTTACCTTAACCTTGCCGCTGTTGTTGAACCATTGGATGTAGTAAGGATGTGGATGTGGTCTGGTGGTGAGAGATAGCTTCTCCACCATCTCGATGCTAGCCAAGTTGTTGCAACTCCCTCCATCTATGATCACGCGAACAGAACGTTCCTTCACAACTCCCTTTGTATGGAACAAATTATGCCTCTGATTTTGCTCAGCTTGTGTAACCTGCACACTCAATACACGTTGAGCAACTAAACATTCATACCTGTCAGCATCTTCAGGAGCCATGTATTGCGTCTCATGATCAGAATCGTCTCCACCGTGTTCGTCACGTGTAATAAGAGCCAAAGTCTCCTCACCATAGTCACTAGCGGACTCATACCCACCATCCTCAGTAACAATCATCACACGCTTAGATGGGCATTCTCTCGCATAATGACCTCCACCCTTGCAACGTCGGCAAATAATATCATGTGTTTGCCCTGTTGATGCCATGGATGAAGAAGAGCTCTTTGCAGGCCCAGAAGGTGTGCTCTTGGCAGATAGTGGTGATTGTGCCTGCTTTATTGTATCACGGTTGGAGGTGGCAGCCGACGGAGGCGCCGGTGTAGCAGAACGTGTGGAAGTAGATGATGCACGTGGTGTCCATGAAGAAGGTCGACCTGCAGAAAAGTTAGTCCGCGCCAATGCCTGTCGATCCTGCACTTCACGTTCAGCTTTACAAGCAAGATGGAATAAACGAGTGATATTAGTATACTCCTTATACTCTAGAATCGTCTGAATCTCTCTATTTAAACCACCCATAAAACGTGCAAGCATAGCTTCATTCTCCTCAACAATACCACATCTAATCATGCCAGTTTGTAATTCCTGATAATATTCTTCTACAGAATTTTTTCCCTGTCTTAAGCGCTGCAATTTTTGAAGTAATTCACGTTGATAATATGGTGGAACCCAACGAGTACGCATAGCAGTTTTCAAAGCAGCCCAAGTAGCAGGAATGGGATATAATCTACAATGCTCAGACCACCAAACACATGCAAAACTAGTGAATGCACAAACAGCAGCAGGAACACGTCTCTCCTCGGGATATTGTAAACATGTAAAACGTTGTTCAGTTTCTAACTCCCAAGTAAGATATATATCAGGAACATATCTACCCTCAAATGGTGGAATATTCAATTTTAGTTTAGGGAGATGGTCATGATCTCGTACCTGAGGGTGAGCCCTACCATTGCCATTATTTGCATGTGGACGACCTGATGGTTGCGGTGCTGGTGGTGGCACGTAGTTCTGAGTTTGATCAACCTCATCCTCATAATCTCCCACATAATCATCCTCCTCCGCATCAGCAGCAGGAGCCACAGAAGTAGCAACAGCAGCACCAACAGTTTGGCCAGGTGCAAGAGGGAGACGGCTCGCTCGGCGGAGGGCTGTTTCACGATGTGGAGGTAGTCGTCGTTGTTGTTGTTGTAGAGGTGCGTTAGGTGCAGCCGGTGGTGGTGGTGGAAGACGCGCGAGCAATTCATTAAACCTGTTATCGAGCTTTGTTTCGAACGTCTTCTCCATGTCATCTATCTTCTCCATGGCCTCTTCAAATCTGTTTAGCACATCCTGCACCTGTCCATTCATCATTTGCTGAAATTTATCATGCAACTCCTGATTCGTCATGTTCTCCCAGTCAGTCTCGTCGGCTTGTGATCCTGCCATGGTTAGCAACAATAGAAAAACACACAAGAATATGATCCTACAGAATACTAACAAGAGGTGGTGGTGGCGGGTGTCACAAATCCGTCAAGCAAATCTCAAATTCTTACCAGTTCTTACCCAGCAGCAGGCGGTGATCGGCAACCGTTGTAGTCAAAAACTCTCAAAAGCTTGGATAGAGCGATTGCCAGGGAGAGTCAAACGCACGACGTAGATGTATGTGGAGCTGGGAAGGCTTATAGTATGGTAGCAAAAAGGGTCAGCAATAATCAATTCAGAGATGCAAAGTTGAATAAACGCTCAACGACGGTACTGTTCTAGTCCTAGGCTAGACCGTGCTAGAGACGCGAGCCTAGAACACTAACAAAATCACGGCGCTGCACGTAAATAAGGGAAAAGCACACTTTGGAACTTTTTTTTTTCGCTTTTTTTTTTGCGCTCCTCTTTTTTTTTTGCGCTCCTCTTTTTTTTTTTGCGAAAAATTACTATAATGGCGAGTGTCTCAAAACTCTTCCCTCGTCAAACTGATAGGATGGGCACGAAATTTTTTTTTTTTTTGGAAATCAGGGCAGCGACGACGAAAAAGTGCGACAAAAAATCACTATGATGGCACGGGGCTCAAAAGACTCAGAAAAGCCTAAAAATAGGATAGGGAATAAATATTTTTGCCCGTGAAATTTTTTTTTTTTTCCGAGACCTACGCAGGCAAGGAAACACGAATCGGAATTGAGATTGATCTCAAGAACAAACCTAATATGAGAAGAACTTGGATTGGTGGTCGATATATGGTTGTGGTATATGGCAGCGGTGGTGGTATATGGTAGCGGTGGTGGTATATGGATAGAGATTGATGGTGGTATATGGATACGGATTGGTAGTGGTATATGGATAAGGATTCAGAGCGGTGGCAGATAAGCAAAAGTGGTAGATGGGCGATGATGATGGTGCGGCGGCGGCGTGACAACTTATGACCAGAACTCGAAACTCTAAAAGACTAGACTCTAAGACCAGCAACTTGACACGACGATGCAACCGCAAATTCAACAAAGCAAAAACCCTAAAAAGATTATGCAAAGGCTCAGATTGGTTCGGATATGATGAACTAACCCTAATTTTTTTTGTGTGGCTTTTTCGTGGACTGTAGGTATGAAGAACAGACTCGATCTAATCTACGAAAAACTGTAAAATCTCACCGAGCAACCTGGAAATCTGATACCACTTGATAGAGGCAAAGGTGTCCCGATGTTTCGATGAGATGGTGGCTATCGTTTTCTGTGGGAGTCGACCTTGACGATCCGACTACGAACGTGCGAGACGTCGCGCCTTAGCAATCGCTAAACCAACTTCCGAGGGGTTATTGACCACGCCGGAGCACGATCAACCTGACCACGAGGGCCTGTTTCCTGTGAGCAAACGAAGAACAAGCAAGAATCTGAGATTGCAATCTGGATATTGCGAATATAAGATGAAAGCTTTATTGATCAAGGTGGGGTTCTGTGACGTCTTGGTCTGGTCGTGGGACACAAACGAAGTACGCGAAGTTGCAGCTATGGCGAACTTTTAATCTAAACAAAACCCAAAGTCTAAACGACGCCCTAAGGGCTGTATATATGGAGGAAGAGAGGGGAATTTCGTGGCCCTTGAGGGTGGGGTCCGAAACCAACCCTAACTCTTGTTTCCCCACACATACGGACTCTAAAAATAGCCTATACTTAAGTATTTCGAAATTACATGGGCCTGGCCCATTAATATGGTGACGCAGCACCTAGAATAGCCTATGGACGAATATTATGAAGTGGCATCTTGTATATTTCGTCCATGGCTTCATGCACTCCTTATGGCGGCTTCAAAGTCCTGAAATCATCACTTGTAACTCCGTTCTTGATCCCCTTGCGCATGCCATCAACTCCATGCGTGTTCTTGCTCCAATGTTCATCCTTCTCCAAGCTAGGCCCTTCATTTGAAAGCAAAACAAATGTATCCAATTTAGGCAGCATCATAATCTCATGAACATTAGAATCATGACCAAGAAACGAAAGTACCTGGTAATTTAATTGGCGTGCGCGAGCTCTAGTAATTGGTCCAGTATATGTAACAGCAGGGGCTGTGGGTGTAACAATGGTATTGATGTCCTCATCAGGTTGTGCAACCAAGGGTGAGCCAAAGTGCGGAATCCACAAAAATGCTCTTGTTGCACAACACTAGAGAGACGCTAGCACGATTGCACGATAAGAGGATACAAGAACTTGTGCACAACCTACTTAGCAAAAATGCAACGACTTCTATCCCAAATATTTTGTATGCAATGTGTTGCTGTGATATGATCCAAGATGATCGAGTATGACAATCTTAATGTTGTATGATGCTATGGTTCTTGCTTAAAAGATCTTTGCTTATATTTCCTCTATGCTTAAAAGCTTGTTTTGCTCTTTGATGAATGAGCTCTTTTCTCATGCAATGCTTGATGAACCAAGATAGCAAGTGAGTATGCGATGACAATTTGGTGACACAAGAGATGATACCAATATAGGCAACAATGATGTATGTATGCTATGGGAAGTATGATCACCAACGTGCACAAGTCTCATTGCCGGCAATACTCAATGGCTAGTCTCGATGGGTAAGCAACTCAAATGAGTAAGGCTATGATGGCTATCAATGTAATGGCAAGAGTGATATGTCCAATAACAAGATGAGGTTACCGGTCTTGCTTCCGGTATGGTGTCAAAATGGTGGTATGAATACCACGATGTAGTCGAGGTGGTCGTTTTTGATGACGCGTCCGTGGCGAAAGGTGAGCGGCGGTGGTGTCGATGTCGAACCGTACCTAAATAGCCGAAACACAAAAGGCTACGGTACCGCAACTCAAATTCTCAAACCTCGAAGTGGCAACCTGTGTCGGAGTGCGAAACGGGCACAAAGGGGGTAGTATGCGGAAGTGGTGATGGTGTATAAGTGGTGGGCAAAGATGCCAGTCGGTTTCAACTGAAACTGGGTGGGGCTGTAGTATCGCTTGTGAAGGCGGTAGTACCGGTTGGTGCTTTAGCGGTAGTTCCGCTCGTGGGGGAGGCTCCGAAATCAACATACGTCTACGTCATGCATTTGACTCTCCTTGGTAATCGCTCTATCCAAGCTTTGAGAGTTTTGACTACGACGGTTGCCGATCACCGCCTGCTGCTGGGTAAGAACTGGTAAGAATTTGAGATTTGCATAACAGATTTGTGACACCCACCACCACCTCTTGTTAGTAGTCTGTAGTATCATATTCTTGTGTGTTTCTATTGCTGCTAACCATGGCAGGATCACAAGGCGGAAATGGATGATCTCGGGGGCAAAATTTGATGGATTTCGTGGATGGAAGGTGGGGAAACTTGGGGAGATGCTAGATCCACTTGAAACCAAGCAAATCCATGGATCAAAATCAACAAAACATCATCAAACCAACAAATCAGAAGAAAAAAATTTGGGGCTATTTTTGGTGGGGATTTTCGAAATTGGGAAAGAACACAACAAAATTAGGCTAGAAAACAATAAGGGGAGGCTCCGAAATCATGATCAACATGGCTCTAGATACCAAGATGATGTAGGGTAGAACCCTAGTGGCCCGATCTTTCACGATAGGAGCGGAATCCCATGAAGAACACGAAGAACACGAGGTGGAAAGAGAGGGAAAACACAAGGGGAACACAAGAGACACACTAGACCAACAAGAATAAGTCACACATGTGTTAGATCCTCGAATACATAAGAGAAGATACATGATCCACGGACAACTAAGGATGATACAAGGGTAGCCGGTCTTCTCCGTGAGGAGGTCTTGAATCCACGCGGGGGGGGGGGGGGTCTTCCCTTAGAAAGGGGGCTTGAATCCAATGGGATCTTCTCCGAAGAGGCCGCGGTCTCTCGCACGGAGGAGATCCGATATGGATGAGCGTAGCTCTATCTCTCAAATGAGCTAAACCAACGCTAACCCTAGTACGGAGCTAAGGGACAAGTATATATAGTCCAAGGGGTAAGTTGGGGATACATGGGGTGAAACCCCTTTCACTGCGCACAGGCAGGGCGGTAGTACCGGTCATGGGGGCGGTTGTACCGCTGGACGCTCAGGTACGGGTTCCTGGAGGTGCTTCCGGATGTGCTCAGTGGTTGTACCGGTGCTTGGGGCGGTTGTACCGGTCAGGTGGCTGTTACGGGGATAAACCGGTGCTGCACCGGCCTTGCACCGCTCGATCACAGAAGCTTGGCCGGTTGTTGGGCGGTGGTCGAGCGGTTGCACCGCTTGTGGGCCTTTAGCGGTAGTACCGCTTGGTGTGGGCGGTAGTACCGCTCGGGCTGTAGCAGCTGGCTATCCTTCCCTTGCTCCCGCGCACACTTGGCCTTGGTCCTTAGGCTCTCCATGGTCTCCTCGGATGGACCTGAGTATGCATAAGGTCCGTGCTTGAGGTAGCATCCATGTCTTACATGCGGAAAGGGAAGATTCGGAAAGGAGCGAGTTCACCTTGTGTCCAATGGTGTATACTTGAGGTCTCAACATGTGGGCACTAGGGGCTTGGGGAGAAGTCGTAGTGTACATGGGGATGATCATAGGATGCTCCGCATCATCTCCCCTCCCTTGGGAAAGATCTGACCTTGGATCGAAAACCTCATCACCATGGGAACGGTTGTCGTGGACGGACATGTAGTTGGATGGAGTGGAAGACGTTGCGCAATCCAAGTACTCCAAGGTGTCGCCGGAGTGGTATACATGCAAAAAGAGCAAACACAAATGACACTCGGAAATACAATGGTTAGAGCACACAAAGTGTCCATCATGTAAGAATGAGTCCATGCAACAAGATTGAGCATGACAAGGTGCATGAAGCTTATCCACAAGAGATGGAATGGTATGCAAAGCATTCATGGGAGCAAAAGCATTCATTGCGCACACAAAGGTGTTGTGAATATGATCAATGCAACCACGGTGCAAAATGATGTCATAGAGGGACGGTTTATCAATAGCATGAATAAGGCAATGGATGCTCAAGATGAGTATGTGATCATGCAATTGATGATGGGCAATATGATCATGATGTATGAATATGCCATCAAGAAAGATCACAACAAATTTGCTAAGGAAATGCACAAGCTCATATATCATGGGTGACATGGGAATACAAGATGCAACAAGGCAATCGTAATATGAGTCAATCCATGCATAAGATGCAAATTTGTCATGTGTATGATATGTCCATCGAGCATGACATGTGTGGGCACAATCAACAAGTATGGAGGTGTTGGTGTACCAATGCTCAATTTCATAGTATGTAGGCATATGATGCGAGAACAACCAAATACAATAGGCTCAATCAAACAAGCATGCATCACAAGTAAGGTGTCCAAGTCTCCAAGATCAATAAGCACATATGCAACAATTGGAGGCAAGCAACAATGAACAAGAAGTATCATGTGAGAGGCATGAGCATATATGTCATCAACCCAAGAAAGCGAGCAAGAGTTGAAGATGGGTGATGTGACAAAGCAAGCAATCATGGTGATCAAGTCAAGCAAGCTAGTAGTGCGAGGATGCAACATACTAGAAGGAATCATGGCAAGCATGTCATGGGCGCAAATAGTGTGCATGAATAATTCACATGACATAGCACAAGCATGAAAGGAGGATATGAGCAAAATAGCATCAATAGCATGAGGCACATGATAAACATGGCAATAGCAACAAGGATCTCCACCAAGCATGCAAATACACATAGGAGTAGCATAATGGTGAATCATGGGTAGATGCAAGCAAGGGTCACAAGTGCATGGAAAAGGCATAGAAGCAAGCATAGCATGCAAAGTGAACACGGTAAAATGAGCAAGAAGCGAGAAGCGGTATATAGCCCATAGCCGAGTGAGATCCAAGTGAGAGAGATGCGCGTAGTCGTTGCACGAAGAGAGCGGTGGGAAGGGTAGTTCACGGGATCCCAAGTCATCTATGCTCTCTAGAGCTCATTTCGTCAACTCTTGGGATTGAGAGGTTGACGAGTATACGTGAGTACCTACACAAAACAAAGACAAAGGGAAAATTTTGTGTGCGTGGTAGATGTACACATCATCCATCATGATGCGCACATGCTTGTGTTGGTTAGCACAAAATATCCAAAGCTCAAATAAATGAGATGCGTGATATAAAAACATGTCATCCATAATGATAGGGTTGTTGTTATGTATAGCATAATGGAGACTCAAATTGTTCAATGCATCACAAGAAATATGTATAGCATTGTTATTCATGGAATGCATATGGTGCACACAAGGGATGTAATCATGCGATACACAATAATTTTCATGGCATGGCATAGTAGATGAATTGTGCAAATCATGTAAAGGAAGCATAGCAATATCATCACATGAAAAACAAAAGCCAATGACCATCATCTTGCCATCTATGCCATAAGTGCAAATGGGATTTATGTGAATGGGGCATGCATAGTCACTATGTTGAGATTGAAATGATGCAATATGGGATATCTCACTCATAGCATATGACAAGGTTAATGGATTGTCAAACATGATGTGACCAAAAGAATTTTCACATGATATCCTATGGAGCATAGCATCACAACTAGGCAAATCAACATGCTCGTCATCATATTTATCATAAATAGGTAAGTCATGACATGAAGAAGTGGCACTAGCATGAAGCATGGGTATAGGTGTGTCAACATCATGCAAGCAATCATTCGAAAAATAGTCCATTATTGGGACAAGAGAAGCACCATCACCTATGTTACCTTTGGAGCATCGCCCATGTGTTGTAGGTGAGGTGTTGAGGACCAAGTCGTGGTCATCTTCATCATGATGGAACCATGTGGGGGGTGTAGCATCGTCCACCATGGCCATCATCCTCTTCATTGGATGTATGGGCTCGTCGAGGATAGGCGTGTCGTCATGTAGGAGACCTAGCACCAAAGAAGAAAACACACTAGGAGCAGAGGTTAAGTCGTTAGAAAACAACGAGGGGAGGCTCCGAAATCGTGATCAACGTGGCTCTAGATACCAAGATGATGTAGGGTAGAGACCCTAATCGCCCGATCTTTCATGAAAGGAGCGGATCCCGGGGAAATCAAGAAGAATACGAGAAAGAACGGAAGGAAAACACAAGAGGAAATCACTAAACCGACACGAATAAGTCACACATGGGCTAGATCCTCGAGTACATAGGACGATACACGAATCCACGGACAACTAGGGACGATACACGGTATCCGGTTCTTCTCCGTGAGGAGGTCTTGAATCCACAAGGGGATCTTCCCGTAAAGGGGGCTTGAATCCGCTTGGGGGATCTTCTCCGGTGGAGGCTCGAATCTCCGAGGAGAAGGTAACTAAGTGGATGAGCAAAGCTCTCTCACAAATCTGAGCTAAACATTTGCTAACCCTAGTACGGAGCTAAGGGACAAGTAGATATAGTCCAAGGGGGGTAAGTTGGGGGATACATGGGGTGAAACCCTTGTTGCTGCGCGTAGGCAGGGTGGTTGTACCGGTCATGGGGGCGGTTGTACCGCTGGGAGTTCAGGTACTGGTTCCTGGAGGCGTTGCCGGATGCGCTCAGCGGTGGTACCGGTGCGCGGGGCGGTTGTACCGGTCTGGGGGCTGTTGCAGGGATAAACCGGTGCTGTACCAGCCTTGCACCGCTTGATGTCAGGAGCTTGACCGGTAGTTGACCGGTGGCCGACGGGTTGTACCGCCCAGGCGGAAGTTGGGCGGTGCATGGGCGGTTGTTCCGGGACTTCTGAGCTGGGATGATGTTCTTCATGCTCTTGATGTCCTTCTTGCATCGTGACATCTCCTTGGTTGCTTACATGGTACCTAAGCACACAAAGCATCTCCGTTTGAGGTAGTAGCCAAGTCTCAAGTGGGTAAAAGGGAAGTTCAACAAGGAGAGAGTTAACCTCGTTCTCAATGGCTCTCGCATGGGCTCTTGTCATGGGTCCAAGTGGTGTCGTGGGAGATGTAGGTAGGTCCATGGGGATGGCCTTGGGATGCTCCGCATCACAAGCTCTACGCGATGCGAGTCGAGCCATTGCCGACCGAGGCCGTCAATCCCGTGAAGAAGAGGAAGCACTTCGCAAAGAACTTCATAAACGACGATTTCAAGCTCGCATGCATCGTCTAGTTCCCCCTCGAGCTCGACGCGTTCCTCCACAAGCTCGCCAAGACCATCAAGTTCATCAAGAGCATGACTACAATGGGAATCCTCCGTGACAAGAGCAACACGAGGTTGACAACCCTTCGCATCAAGAGCACCACGAGTTGGACAATCATGTACAACATGGGCGTCATCATCCCCAACCCCAACACAATGAAGAGCAACGATACGGCAAGCTCAAGTTCACCATGCCCAAGTTCAACGGAAGCAACGATCCCAAAGAATACCTTTCATGGTCATTGAAAGTTGACAATATCTTCCGTTTACACAATTATGACGAAGAGAAGAAGATCGCGATGGCATCCCTTGAGTTCTAAGACTATGTCCTAATTTGGTGGGAACAAGTCATTGAGCGCCGCGAGGCAAGAGGCGAACCACCCATCACTAGTTGGGCACAAATGAAGGATGTCATGAGAGCACGCTTCGTGCCTACCTACTACAACCGCGACCTCTTCAAGAAACCCCAACAACTCAAGCAAGGAACCAAGAGCGTTGAAGAATACTACAAGGAGATGGAGATTGCAATGATAAGAGCCAATGTGACGGAAGATGATGAGCAAACTATGGCACATTTCTTGAATGGACTCAATCATCCTATCAAGAAGATTGCCGACTTCCAACCATACTCAAATCTCATCGAGCTCGTGCACCAAGCTACCAAAGCGGAACGCCAAGTGCAAGATGATTTCAAGCATGCCAAGTTCTCATCCAAGTCCTACGGCTTCTCCAATAACCAAGCTCCAACTACTCCAACACCAACTACAAGACCGTCTACTTCCAACATCGACAAGTCGACTTCCAAGAAAGCTTCGCCTACTACAAGCAACTTCAAGCCGAGAGCTTCATCATCATCAACCCCTACCGATGAGACCGTCAAGACGAGTTCCCTCAAGTGTTTCACTTGCGGAGGCCGAGGCCACAAGTCCTATGAGTGCACCAACAAGCGCACCATGATCTTCAACGACGATGGCACTTATGATTCCATGAGCGAAGGAGAAATGGAAGCCCTTGAGCAAGTCGCCATGCACTGCCAAGTGAACAATGAAGAAGAACAAGTCCTTTGTGATGAAGACCCAAGTCCCACACTTGTTGTCTCCAAAGTCTTGACTCTCCAACATCACCAAGAAGAAGACCAAAGATGCACCATATTCCACACCAAGGCCGGCATCAATGGACGATCCGCCAAGGTCATCATCAATGGAGGGAGTTGTCACAATCTCGCAAGTGAAGAACTTTGCTCCAAGCTCCAATTGCCCAAGACGAAGCATCCACATCCATACAAAGTGCAATGGCTTAGTGACTCCGGCACTATCCAAGTCGAGCACCGAGTAGAAGTCTCCTTCAAAATCGGCGCCTACGAAGACATCTTGGAGCGCGAAGTCATCCCAATGACCGTTTGCCATCTTCTCCTTGGACGGCCATGGCAATTCGATAGAGGAGTCGTCCACAATGGGCGTACAAACCACTATAGCTTCAAGATGCAAGGAAATGAGTTTGTGTTACGACCTATGTCTCCAAGCCAAGTGATCGCCGATAAGCTAGCCACCCATCGTGGAGAGAATGGTGAGAGAGTGAGCCACCAAAAAGAGAGCGAGCGCCACAAGCCCAAATTGAGTGCCTCCACGATGAGCGAAAACAAGAACCTAGTTCTATTTGCCACCAAACGTGAGATGAGAGAAGTGTGTGAGAACCCATCTAGTGTCATACACTACGTCCTCATGTGCAAGGACAACACAACACAAACTAACACCTCTCACACTCTTCCTCTAGTGTTGTCTTCTCTTTTGCAGGAATTTCAAGATGTTTTCCCCGATGAGCTACCTCCGGGACTACCTCCACTACGAGGCATTAAGCACCGCATCGACCTCATCCCCGGAGCACCGCTTCCGCACAAAGCTCCCTACCGCGTCAACCCCGAAGAAACCAAAGAAATTCAAAGGCAAGTAAAGCATCTCATAGACCATGGTCATGTGCGTGAAAGTTTGAGCCCTTGTGCCGTACCGGTCATTCTTGTGCCAAAATGTGACGGTAGCTTTCACATGTGCTCCGATTGTAGACCTATCAATGCCATCACCGTTCGTTATAGGTATCCCATTCCACGCCTCGATGATATGCTAGATGAGCTTAGTGGTGCCACTATATTTTCCAAAATTGATCTTAAGAGTGGTTACTATCAAATCCGCATACAAGAGGGTGATGAATGGAAAATCGCATTCAAAACCAAGTTTGTTTTGTATGAGTGGTTAGTCATGCCTATGGGTCTCTCGAAAGCACCGGGCACTTTTATGCGCCTTATGAATCATGTCTTTCGCCCTTACATTGGTATATTTGTTGTGGTTTACTTCAATGACATTCTTATGTTTAGCAAATCTATCAAAGAGCATGTCACCCATGTCCGCACCATTTTGCAAACTCTTAGAAAAGAGCGTCTCTATGCTAATATGGAGAAATGCCTTTTTGGTGTTGATAAGCTCGTTTTCTTGGGTTTTGTGGTCTCTTCTAAGGGTGTTCATGTAGATGAGTCCAAGATCAATGCTATTAAGACTTGGCCGCAACCAACCAACTTGCATCAAGTGTGTAGTTTTCTTGGTCTTGAGGGTTTCTATCGTCGCTTTGTGAAGGATTTTAGCACCATTGCTTCGCCTTTGCATGCTTTGAGCAAGAAGAATGCGCCGTTTATTTGGGACCATCCCAAGATACCGCATTCAATGAGCTTAAGAATTTGCTTACTCATGCTCCCATGCTTGCTTTACCCAACTTCGACAAACCTTTTGAGATTCATTGCAATGCTAGCGGTAATGGCATAGGAGGTGTGTTAACGCAAGAGAAGCGCCCCATAGCTTACTTTAGTGAGAAACTTTCCGGAGCGCAAATCAACTATCCCATCTATGACAAAGAGCTATATGCTTTAGTCCATGTTTTACATGAATGGGAACATTACCTTCGTCCCCATGAGTTTATCATTCATACCAATCATGAGACTCTCAAGTATCTCAAGGGTTAAACTAAGTTGAACAAGCGTCATGCTAAATGGAGTGAATTCATTGAGTCTTTTCCCTATGTCATCAAGTACATCAAGGGTAAAGAAAACATCGCCGCGGATGCTCTTTCCCGCATATGCATGCTAGTCACGCAACTTGAGTTAGATGTCATTGGCTTCAAGCATGTCAAAGAATTGTATGCGCATGATGAAACTTTTGCCACTACTTATGCCAAGTGTTTGTCGCATACATCATGGGAACGCTATTACATCAAAGAAGGCTATCTTTTGAGAGCTAACAAACTTTGCATCCCCAAGTCATCCCTTCGTTTGTTGCTTTTGCAGGAATCACATGGAGGAGGCTTAATGGGACATTTCGGACGCGACAAGACGTTCGCCACGCTCTCGAAGAGCTACTTTTGGCCAAAGATGTTTCGGGACGTCAATCGATTCACCGACCGATGTTCGACATGCCGCAAAGCTAAGTCCAAAGCTCAATCTCATGGTCTCTATAGGCCTCTACCGATTCCATACCAACCATGGGAAGACATTAGCATGGACTTCATACTTGGTTTGCCTAGGACTCGCAATGGGAAAGACTCTATATTTGTCGTTGTGGACCGTTTCTCAAAAAATGGCACATTTTATTCCTTGTAACAAGATAGACGATGCTTCACGTGTTGCTAATCTCTTTTGTAGGGAAATATTGCGTCTACATGGTGTGCCAAAGACTATCGTCTCGGACCGCGATGTCAAGTTCTTGAGTTACTTTTGGAAGACCTTATGCGCCAAGCTCGGAATCAAGCTACTGTTCTCCACGGCGTACCATCCTCAAACCTACGGCCAAACGAAGGTGACAAACCGCACACTCTCCGCTCTACTTCGAGTACTCATCAAGAAGAACATCAAGGAGTGGGAGGAGGGCCTACCTATCGCCGAGTTCGCCTACAACCGAGCAAGACACTCAACAACCGGCAAGTCGCCTTTCGAGGTCGTTTACGGATTCAACCCATTGTCACCATTGGACATTCTTCCTCTACCACTCCAAGAGCGCGTGTGACACATCTCAAGAAGATGCATGAAGATACAATAAACACCATCGAGCACCAAGTTCAACGCCTTGCGACCAAGCTCAACTTCAACAAGCAACCTATGGTCTTCAACATTGATGATCGAGTGTGGATACACCTTCGCAAGGACCGCTTCCCACAAGAACGCAAATCCAAGCTTCGACCACGAGCGGATGGACCCTTCAAGGTGCTTGCACTCTACAATGACAACGCTTACAAGATCGACCTCCCGCGCGACAAGTACAACGTGAGCGACATCTTCAACGTCAAAGATCTCTCTCCCTTCCATGGTGATGAAGATTTTGATCCGAGGACGGATCTTCCCCAAGGGAGGGGAGATGATGCGGAGCATCCCAAGGTCATCCCCATGGACCTACCATCGTCTCATCAAGCGCCTACCGGACCCATGACTCGATCACGTGCGAGAGCCCTTGAAACCGAGGTGACATCTCTCCTCTCACAATTCCACTTTGATGCACATGAAGCATGGCTACTACCTCATATGGATACTTTGTGCATACTCAGGTACAATGGAGAAGCTAAGGAGCAAGGACAAGAAGAAGAGGAAGATGGATGAGGAGACAGAGAAGAAGAAGGGCTGCCGGAAAAGTCCCAGCCACCGGACGACCGGCCGGGACCGGACGTCCGGCGCCTGAAGCATCAGCCGAGTCCTAGCCAGCGGATGTCCGGTCCAGACCGGTGCTCCGACACCCGAAGCAAACGAGTGGACGTCCGGTCCGGACCGGACGACCGGCGCGACCGCACCCGAGCCGAAGTCAGCGGAAGTCCAGAGCCTCCGGACGTCCGGCGCCCCCATCACGGAGCGGAACCAGCGGACGACCGGAGGACAGCGGACGTCCGGCAGCTCCTGAGACACCGGATGACCGGTCCCCAGCGGACGTCCGGTACCTGTCTGCGCACAGTGTTCGGGCCCGAGGCCCATGTACCCCTTCACTTCGCCCCCATTTGCACTTAGACTATAAATAGACCCCCCCCATTCATCCTAGCTAGGGTTAGCGTTGGTTTAGCTCATACTCAGAGATAGAGCTTCGCTCATCCTCATCGGATCTACTCCTCGAGAGAGACCGGGGCCTCTTCGGAGAAGATCCCTTTGGATTCAAGGCCCCTTTCTAAGGGAAGGTCCCCTTGTGGATTCAAGACCTCCTCACGGAGAAGAACCGGTTACCGTGTATCGTCCCTAGTTGTCCGTGGATTCATGTATCGTTCTATGTACTCAAGGATCTAGCCCATGTGTGACTTATTCGTGTCGGTTTAGTGATTATCTCTTGTGCTTTCCTTCCGTTCATCCTCGTGTTCTTCGTGTTCTTCCCGGGATCCGCTCCTTTCGTGAAAGATCGGGCGTTTAGGGTCTCTACCCTACATCAATGGAAGTGTCTCCCTCGCGCGTAGTTGGTCGCCTTGTAGTTGAAGATGTCGATGTAGGTGAACTCACGGGAAGTAGGCGAAGATGGCGTACGTCCAAAGGCGAAGATGCCTTGATATCACTTGGCGAAGATGCTGAAGTGGTTGGTGTAGCCGTAGCTCCGTCTTGGTGGTGCTCGTCTCGCGGTCTTTTCTTGTGCTCATGAAGTTTGGACTTGGCGTCAAGTAGGGCTTGTTGGGACTTGTAGGAAGGCGCTTGTGGAGCATCATCATGATGATGGTGTCGTTGTCGTGCTTGAGCTTGTGGTAGATGTCGTTCGTCGTCGTCTTGCACATGTTGCTTGGAGGTGAATTACCCTTCATGACGAGGTGGATCACGAACGTGATGGTGGTCGCCATGGAGATGTGGACGTGGACGTCTTGCACTTGTGTCGCTTGGGTGCTCCGAAGAGGATTGATGTGCTTGCCGCCGCCTTGAAGATGACGAAGGGGAAGTAGACTTGATCAAGGCCTGAATCTCCTCCATCCTTGCATCTTGCTCCTCCTTTTGTGCGGAAAGCTTGTTGTCGATGTAGTCCCTTTTCCTCACTTCGGAGTGACGAATGTCGATGGAGATGTTCTCGATGCGCTCTCGCAATCTTGATTGTGCGCCTTGCATTTGTCATTGTAGATCTAAGATTGATGCTTTGGTGATGTAGTTGTTCACGCCGCCGTTGTTGTGGAAGACCGGAGATGAAATGCCTTGCCTATCCATCACAAGATTCGAGCCAATATGAGTGGAGAAAGAGAAGAACGAATACCAAATGTACCTTGACCGAAGTTGAAAGTGGATCAATGATCACTCCAATGTGGACAAGGAAATAGCACAATTGGTACCAACTCTTGTCGGTTTCTCACACCTACACAAGTAAGGCTTATGGTGGAGCTCGGTGAGGATAGTGGGACAAAAATTTAATGTAAAATAATAGCAAGAGTCAATAATGTTGAAAGAGATTCACAAATTCGCAAGTGTAACAAGTAGACCAATAGCAATATGTGGCACACGGAAACACACACACGGATAGATAAATGGGGTCGTGCAACCAAGGATGAGCACAAAATGTAGAATCCACGGAAAACGCTCATGTTGCACAACTCAAGAGAGACGGTAGCATGATTGCTCACTAGGCAGATACGACACTTGTGCACAACCTATAAGATGCAAAATGGATAAACTTTCTATCCCAAGTATGCTATGTATGTATGGTTCCCGGTGTTTGATCCAAGATGATCGGATATGGCAATCTTATGAAATGTGGTGGATGCTATGGCTATTGCTTACAAGCTTCTTTGCTCTTTCTCTTTTGCTTAAAAGCTTATTCTCTTTTTTTTGTATGTCCACTTTGCGAAATGCACAAACCAAGATAGTAATTGTGTATATGCGGGAATAAACTTGAGGCACACGAGGTGATATGATACCAATATGATATGGTATGTATGCAATGTATGGTGTAGATCACTAATGTGCACAAGTAACGTTGCCGGCAATACTCAAATGGCTAGTCTCGATAGGCAAGTAACGCAAAATGGGCTAGGGGTTATAAATGCAATGGCAAGGGAATATACAATGGAGGGATACCACGATACCAAGATGATATGGAGGTTACCGTCCGTGCCGATGATGAGTGGTGTTGATCTTGATGGAGATACCAAGATGATGGAGACTCGTCCCTAATTAGCCGAAACACCTTAGGAAACGGAAAAACCGCGAACTCAAAATCTCAAATGTCAAAATGGTGGTAGCGGGATGCGATGGTGGTTGCGGAAGCTCAATGGGATTGCGGAAAGGCAATGATGGGTTGTGGAGTATGCAATGCGGAAATGAAGGGTAAGGTGGTGGACTATACACGGTGTCGGAGTTGAAAGCACGGTCCCTAAGTAGCCGAAACACCTTAGGAGACACAGCACACAACACAAACAAAATTGGGTTAATTTGGGGTAGTGGAAGTGTATGGTGGGCAAGGTGATGCGGAAGTGGTGGTGTTGGTTGATGTAGAAGCAACCGTCCCTAAGTATCCTAGACACCTTAGGAGACTCGAATCACTCCTCAAGCAACCACTAATGCTACGGGTGATGAGGACATCAATACCATTGTTACACCCACAGCCCCTACTGTTACATATACTGGACCAATTACTAGAGCTCGCGCACGCCAATTAAATTACCAGGTACTTTCGTTTCTTGGTAATGATTCTAATGTTCATGAGATTATGATGCTGCCTAAATTGGATACATTTGTTTTGCTTACAAATGAAGGTCCTAGCTTGGAGAAGGATGAACATTGGAGCAAGAACACGAATGGAGTTGATGGCATGCGCAAGGGGATCAAGAACGGAGTTACAAGTGATGATTTCAGGACTTTGAAGCCGCCATAAGGAGTGCATGAAGCCTTGGACGAAATATACAAGATGCCACTTCATAATATTCGTCCATAGGCTATTCTAGGTGCTGCGTCACCTTATTAATGGGCCAGGCCCATGTAATTTCGAAATACTTAAGTATAGGCTATTTTTAGAGTCCGTATGTGTGGGGAAACAAGAGTTAGGGTTGGTTTCGGACCCCACCCTCAAGGGCCACGAAATTCCCCTCTCTTCCTCCATATATACAGCCCTTAGGGCGTCGTTTAGACTTGGGTTTTGTTTAGATTAAAAGTTCGCCATAGCTGCAACTTCGCGTACTTCGTTTGTGTCCAACGACCAGACCAAGACGTCACAGAACCCCACCTTGATCAATAAAGCTTTCATCTTATATTCGCAATATCCAGATTGCAATCTCAGCTTCTTGCTTGTTCTTCGTTTGCTCGCAGGAAACAGGCCCTCGTGGTCAGGTTGATCGTGCTCCGGCGTGGTCAATAACCCCTCGGAAGTTGGTTTAGCGATTGCTAAGGCGCGACGTCTCGCACGTTCGTAGTCGGATCGTCAAGGTCGACTCCCACAGAAAACGATAGCCACCATCTCATCGAAACATCGGGACACCTTTGCCTCTATCAAGTGGTATCAGATTTCCAGGTTGCTCGGTGAGATTTTACAGTTTTTCGTAGATTAGATTGAGTCTGTTCTTCATACCTACAGTCCACGAAAAAGCCACAAAAAAAAATTAGGGTTAGTTCATCATATCCGAACCAATCTGAGCCTTTGCATAATCTTTTTAGGGTTTTTGCTTTGTTGAATTTGCGGTTGCATCGTCGTGTCAAGTTGCTGGTCTTAGAGTCTAGTCTTTTAGAGTTTCGAGTTCTGGTCATAAATTGTCACGCCGCCGCCGCACCATCATCATCGCCCATCTACCACTTTTGCTTATCCGCCACCGCTTTGAATCCATATCCATATACCACCACCAATCCGTATCCATATACCACCACCAATCTGTATTCATATACCACCACCGCTACCATATACCACCACCGCTGCCATATACCACAACCATATATCCACCACCAATCCGAGTTCTTCTCATATTAGGTTTGTTCTTGAGATCAATCTCAATTCCGATTCGTGTTTCCTTGCCTGCGTAGGTCTCGAAAAAAAAAAAGAGTCTGGAGACCCCCGGGCAGTTTTTAGGCCAAAATTTTCTCGGGCAAAATTTTTTTTCCCTATCCTATTTTTAGGCTTTTTTGAGTCTTTTGAGCCACGTGCCATCATAGTGATTTTTTGTCGCACTTTTTCGTCGTCGCTGCCCTGATTTCCGAAAAAAAAGTGGAAAAAAAAAAATTTCGTGCCCATACTATCAGTTTGACGAGGGAAGAGTTTTGAGACACTCGCCGTTATAGTAATTTTTCGCAAAAAAAAAAAAAGAGGAGCGCAAAAAAAAAAAGAGGAGCGCAAAAAAAAAAGGAGCAAAAAAAAAGCGAAAAAAAAAAAGTTCCAGAGTGTGCTTTTCCCTTATTTACGTGCAGCGCCGTGATTTTGTTAGTGTTCTAGGCTCGCGTCTCTAGCACGGTCTAGCCTAGGACCAGCACAGTACCGTCGTTGAGCGTTTATTCAACTTTGCATCTCTGAATTGATTATTGCTGACCCTTTTTGCTACCATACTATAAGCCTTCCCAGCTCCACATACCTCTACGTCGTGCGTTTGACTCTCCCTGGCAATCGCTCTATCCAAGCTTTTGAGAGTTTTGACTACAACGGTTGCCGATCACCGCCTGCTGCTGGGTAAGAACTGGTAAGAATTTGAGATTTGCTTGACGGATTTGTGACACCCGCCACCACCACCTCTTGTTAGTATTCTGTAGGATCATATTCTTGTGTGTTTTCTATTGTTGCTAACCATGGCAGGATCACAAGCCGACGAGACTGACTGGGAGAACATGACGAATCAGGAGTTGCATGATAAATTTCAGCAAATGATGAATGGACAGGTGCAGGATGTGCTAAACAGATTTGAAGAGGCCATGGAGAAGATAGATGACATGGAGAAGACGTTCGAAACAAAGCTCGATGACAGGTTTAATGAATTGCTCGCGCGTCTTCCACCACCACCACCGGCTGCACCTAACGCACCTCTACAACAACAACAACGACGACTACCTACACATCGTGAAACAGCCCTCCGCCGAGCGAGCCATCTCCCTCTTGCACCTGGCCAAACTGTTGGTGCTGCTGTTGCTACTTCTGTGGCTCCTGCTGCTGATGCGGAGGAGGGTGATTTTGCTGGCGATTACGAGGATGAGGTTGATCAAAATCAGAACTACGTGCCACCACCAGCACAGCAACCATCAGGTCGTCCACATGCAAATAATGGCAATGGTAGGGCTCACGCTCAGGTACGAGATCATGACCATCTTCCTAAACTAAAATTGAATATTCCACCATTTGAGGGTAGATATGTTCCTGATATATATCTTACTTGGGAGTTAGAAACTGAACAACGATTTACATGTTTACAATATCCCGAGGAGAGACGTGTTCCTGCTGCTGTTTGTGCATTCACTAGTTTTGCATGTGTTTGGTGGTCTGAGCATTGTAGATTATATCCCATTCCTGCTACTTGGGCTGCTTTGAAAACTGCTATGCGTACTCGTTGGGTTCCACCATATTATCAACGTGAATTACTTCAAAAATTGCAGCGCTTAAGACAGGGAAAAAATTCTGTAGAAGAATATTATCAGGAATTACAAACTGGCATGATTAGATGTGGTATTGTTGAGGAGAATGAAGCTATGCTTGCACGTTTTATGGGTGGATTAAATAGAGAGATTCAGACGATTCTAGAGTATAAGGAGTATACTAATATCACTCGTTTATTCCATCTTGCTTGTAAAGCTGAACGTGAAGTGCAGGATCGACAGGCATTGGCGCGGACTAACTTTTCTGCAGGTCGACCTTCTTCATGGACACCACGTGCATCATCTACTTCCACACGTTCTGCTTCACCGGCGCCTCCGTCGGCTGCCACCTCCAACCGTGATACAATAAAGCAGGCACAATCACCACTATCTGCCAAGAGCACACCTTCTGGGCCTGCAAAGAGCTCTTCTTCATCCATGGCATCAACAGGGCAGACACATGATATTATTTGTCGACGTTGCAAGGGTGGAGGTCATTATGCGAGAGAATGCCCATCTAAGCGTGTGATGATTGTTACTGAGGATGGTGGGTATGAGTCCGCTAGTGACTATGATGAGGAGACTTTGGCTCTTATTACACGTGACGAACACGGTGGAGACGATTCTGATCATGAGACGCAATACATGGCTCCTGAAGATGCTGACAGGTATGAATGTTTAGTTGCTCAACGTGTTTTGAGTGTGCAGGTTACACAAGCTGAGCAAAATCAGAGGCATAATTTGTTCCATACAAAGGGAGTTGTGAAGGAACGTTCTGTTCGCGTGATCATAGATGGAGGGAGTTGCAACAACTTGGCTAGCATCGAGATGGTGGAGAAGCTATCTCTCACCACAAGACCACATCCACATCCTTACTACATCCAATGGTTCAACAACAGCGGCAAGGTTAAGGTAACACGTACTGTTCGTGTGCATTTTAGTATCTCTACATATGCTGATTATGTTGATTGTGATGTGGTACCTATGCAAGCATGTTCCTTATTACTTGGTAGACCATGGCAATTTGATAAAAATTCTATTCACCATGGTAGAAACAATCAGTATACTCTTGTTCATAAGGATAAAAATATTACTTTGCTTCCTATGACTCCTGATTCCATTTTGAAAGATGATATTAATAGAGCTAATAAAGCAAAACAGGAGAAAACTAAGAGTGAAAATCAGATTGTGGCAAAAGAATTTGAGCAACAAATGCAGCCTAAT
Source organism: Triticum urartu (assembly GCF_056163025.1). Lineage (NCBI taxonomy): Eukaryota > Viridiplantae > Streptophyta > Magnoliopsida > Poales > Poaceae > Triticum > Triticum urartu. Next base: position 339,318,609 of record NC_141874.1, read on the forward strand.
AATAATAAACAATCTAGTGTTGCTTCTGAAATTAAATTGAAAAGTGCATGTTTACTTGCCACCAAATCTGATATTGATGATCTAGATTTTAGCAAATCTGTTTGCTATGCTTTTGTGTGCAAAGAGGCATTATTTTCATTCGAGGACGCGCCTTCTTCTTTGCCTCCTGCTGTCACTAACATTTTGCAGGAGTTCGCCGACGTCTTTCCACAAGACGTGCCACCGGGATTACCACCTATTCGCGGGATTGAGCATCAAATTGACTTAATTCCCGGTGCATCATTACCCAACCGTGCACCATACCGTACCAATCCAGAGGAGACGAAGGAGATTATGCGTCAAGTACAAGAACTGCTCGACAAAGGTTATATACGCGAATCCCTTAGTCCTTGTGCTGTTCCTATCATTTTAGTGCCGAAAAAGGATGGTACGTCGCGTATGTGCGTTGATTGTAGAGGCATTAATAATATTACTATTCGTTATCGTCATCCTATTCCTAGGCTAGATGATATGCTTGATGAATTGAGTGGCTCTACAATATTCTCCAAAGTTGATTTGCGTAGTGGTTACCATCAAATTCGTATGAAATTGGGAGATGAATGGAAAACAGCATTTAAAACTAAGTTTGGATTATATGAGTGGTTAGTCATGCCTTTTGGGTTAACTAATGCACCTAGTACTTTCATGAGGTTAATGAACGAAGTTTTACGTGCCTTCATTGGACGATTTGTGGTAGTTTACTTTGATGACATATTGATTTATAGCAAATCTTTGGAGGACCATTTGGAACATTTACGTGCTGTTTTTATTGCTCTACGTGATGCACGTTTGTTTGGTAACCTTGGAAAGTGCACCTTTTGCACCGACCGAGTATCTTTTCTTGGCTATGTTGTTACTCCACAGGGAATTGAAGTTGATAAAGCCAAGATTGAAGCTATTGAGAGTTGGCCGCAGCCCAAAACGGTCACACAAGTGAGGAGTTTCCTTGGCCTCGCTGGTTTCTATAGGCGTTTTGTGAGAGATTTCAGCACCATTGCTGCACCTCTCAACGAGCTTACAAAGAAGGATGTACCTTTTGTTTGGGGTACCGCACAGGAAGAAGCCTTCACGGTATTGAAAGATAAGTTAACACATGCTCCTTTACTCCAACTTCCTAATTTCAATAAGACTTTTGAGCTTGAATGTGATGCTAGTGGAATTGGATTAGGAGGTGTGTTATTACAAGATGGAAAACCTGTTGCATACTTTTCTGAAAAATTGAGTGGGCCTAGTCTGAACTATTCTACTTATGATAAAGAATTATATGCTCTTGTTCGGACCTTAGAAACATGGCAACATTATTTATGGCCCAAGGAATTTGTTATACATTCTGATCATGAATCTTTGAAACACATTAAAAGTCAAGCAAAACTGAACCGTAGACATGCTAAATGGGTTGAATTCATTGAGACTTTCCCTTATGTCATTAAACACAAGAAGGGTAAAGAAAATGTTATTGCTGATGCCTTGTCTCGTCGTTATACTATGCTTTCACAACTTGATTTTAAAATATTTGGTTTGGAGACCATCAAGGATCAATATGTTAATGATGCTGAATTTAAAGATGTATTGCAGAATTGTAAGGAAGGGAGAACTTGGAACAAGTTCGTTCTTAACGATGGATTTGTGTTTCGTGCTAACAAGCTATGCATTCCAGCTAGCTCCGTTCGTCTTTTGTTATTGCAGGAGGCGCATGGAGGAGGATTAATGGGACACTTTGGCGTCAAGAAGACGGAGGATATACTTGCTACACATTTCTTTTGGCCAAAGATGAGACGGGATGTTGAGCGTTTTGTTGCTCGCTGCACTACCTGTCAAAGAGCTAAGTCACGACTCAATCCTCATGGTTTATATATGCCTTTACCTGTACCTAGTGTTCCTTGGGAGGATATATCTATGGACTTTGTTTTAGGTTTACCTCGAACAAAGAAGGGGAGGGATAGCATATTTGTTGTCGTGGATAGGTTCTCGAAAATGGCACACTTTATACCATGTCATAAAAGTGATGATGCTGTTAATGTTGCTGATTTGTTCTTTCGTGAAATTATTCGCTTACATGGTGTGCCAAATACTATTGTTTCAGATCGTGATACTAAATTTCTTAGCCACTTTTGGAGATGTTTATGGGCTAAGTTGGGGACTAAGCTGCTTTTTAGTACTACTTGTCACCCCCAAACTGATGGACAAACTGAAGTAGTCAATAGAACATTGTCTACTATGCTTAGGGCTGTTTTGAAGAATAACAAGAAAATGTGGGAAGAATGCTTGCCTCATATTGAATTTGCTTATAATTGTTCATTGCATTCTACTACTAAGATGTGCCCTTTTGAAATTGTGTATGGTTTCCTACCTCGTGCACCTATTGATTTGTTGCCTCTTCCATCTTCGGAGAAGGTTAATTTTGATGCTAAAGAACGTTCTGAATTGATTTTAAAAATGCATGAGTTAACTAAGGAAAACATTGAGCGTATGAATGCTAAATATAAACTTGCTGGAGATAAGGGTAGAAAACATGTTGTGTTTGCACCTGGAGATCTTGTTTGGTTACATTTGCGTAAAGATAGATTTCCTAATCTGCGCAAATCAAAGCTAATGCCACGTGCTGATGGTCCTTTTAAGGTTTTAGAGAAAATAAATGATAATGCATATAAACTTGAGCTACCTGCAGATTTTGGGGTTAGTCCCACTTTTAACATTGCAGATTTGAAGCCTTATTTGGGTGAGGAAGATGAGCTTCCGTCGAGGACGACTTCATTTCAAGAAGGGGAGGATGATGAGGACATCAATACCATTGTTACACCCACAGCCCCTACTGTTACATATACTGGACCAATTACTAGAGCTCGCGCACGCCAATTAAATTACCAGGTACTTTCGTTTCTTGGTAATGATTCTAATGTTCATGAGATTATGATGCTGCCTAAATTGGATACATTTGTTTTGCTTACAAATGAAGGTCCTAGCTTGGAGAAGGATGAACATTGGAGCAAGAACACGAATGGAGTTGATGGCATGCGCAAGGGGATCAAGAACGGAGTTACAAGTGATGATTTCAGGACTTTGAAGCCGCCATAAGGAGTGCATGAAGCCTTGGACGAAATATACAAGATGCCACTTCATAATATTCGTCCATAGGCTATTCTAGGTGCTGCGTCACCTTATTAATGGGCCAGGCCCATGTAATTTCGAAATACTTAAGTATAGGCTATTTTTAGAGTCCGTATGTGTGGGGAAACAAGAGTTAGGGTTGGTTTCGGACCCCACCCTCAAGGGCCACGAAATTCCCCTCTCTTCCTCCATATATACAGCCCTTAGGGCGTCGTTTAGACTTGGGTTTTGTTTAGATTAAAAGTTCGCCATAGCTGCAACTTCGCGTACTTCGTTTGTGTCCAACGACCAGACCAAGACGTCACAGAACCCCACCTTGATCAATAAAGCTTTCATCTTATATTCGCAATATCCAGATTGCAATCTCAGCTTCTTGCTTGTTCTTCGTTTGCTCGCAGGAAACAGGCCCTCGTGGTCAGGTTGATCGTGCTCCGGCGTGGTCAATAACCCCTCGGAAGTTGGTTTAGCGATTGCTAAGGCGCGACGTCTCGCACGTTCGTAGTCGGATCGTCAAGGTCGACTCCCACAGAAAACGATAGCCACCATCTCATCGAAACATCCGGACACCTTTGCCTCTATCAACGGGGAACAAAATTGGTTAGGTTTCGGAAGTCGGTGGTGGTGTAGCGGATGATGTGGTGTAAGCCCTAGGCAAAGATGCCAAAGTTCCAAAACTTTGATGGAGTCAAATGATTTTGGTGGTATTTTTGTGGGAAGGAGGATGTCAAGATCTTTTCGACGAGCTAAAGAACGCGAAAATCGGAGTTCGGATGAATTAGTTATGGCCGAAACGAAAATCAGTTGAAGGTGATATCTACAGGTAGCGGAGGTCCGGAAAAATGGTCGTCCGGTCGCCGGACGTTCGGTCGGGCCGGAAATCCGCTGATTCTGCTCGGGTTAGGGGGTTCCTGTCGTCCGGTAAGGTCGGATGTCCGGTGGTTCCTGCGGCTCCGGACGTCCGGTAAAGTGACGGTCGTCCGGTGTATCGGGGTCAACTCCAGATGCGAGATTCGGGACGCGATTTTGGGCAGAATTTGGGAATTTTGGGGTCAAAATTGATGAGATTTCGTGGATGAAAGATGGGGAAACTTGGGGAGATGCTAGATCCACTCGAAACCAAGCAAATCCATGGATCAAAATCAACAAAACATCATCAAACCAACAAATCACAAAAAAAATTGGGGCTATTTTTCGTGGGGATTTTCGAATTTAGGACGAAATCAAGCAAAACAAGGCTACAAAACGGTGGGGGAGGCTCCAAAATCGTGATCAACGTGCCTCATGATACCAAGATGATGTAGGGTAGGAACCCTAGGGGCCGATCTTTCACGAAAGAGCAGATCCCGTCCAAGAACGCGAAGAACACGAGGGGAAAATGAGGGAAAACACAAGAGGAAACACGAGAGAATCACTCAACCAACAAGAATAGATCACACATGCGCTAGATCGATGGACACAAAGGTGAGATACAAGATCCAAAGTCAACAACGGACGATACAAAGGTAGCCGGTCTTCTCCGTGAGGAGGTCTTGATGTTCTTCTCCAAAAGGAGGTCTTGAATCCGAAGGGATCTGCTCCGAAGAGGCCGCGGTCTCTCACGAGCAGTAGATCCGATGTGGATGAGCGAAGCTCTATCTCTAAGTATGAGCTAAACCAACGCTAACCCTCAAATGGTGGAGGTGGAGGAGTATATATAGTCTATGGCCACGAAGGGGTAAGTGAGGGTGATAGAGGCAAAGGTGTCCCGATGTTTCGGTGAGATGGTGGCTATCGTTTTTTGTGGGAGTCGACCTTGACGATCCGACTACGAACGTGCGAGACGTCGCGCCTTAGCAATCGCTAAACCAACTTCCGAGGGGTTATTGACCACGCCGGAGCACGATCAACCTGACCACGAGGGCCTGTTTCCTGCGAGCAAACGAAGAACAAGCAAGAAACTGAGATTGCAATCTGGATATTGCGAATATAAGATGAAAGCTTTATTGATCAAGGTGGGGTTCTGTGACGTCTTGGTCTGGTCGTTGGACACAAACGAAGTACGAGAAGTTGCAGCTATGGCGAACTTTTAATCTAAACAAAACCCAAGTCTAAACGACGCCCTAAGGGCTGTATATATGGAGGAAGAGAGGGGAATTTCGTGGCCCTTGAGGGTGGGGTCCGAAACCAACCCTAACTCTTGTTTCCCCACACATACGGACTCTAAAAATAGCCTATACTTAAGTATTTCGAAATTACATGGGCCTGGCCCATTAATAAGGTGACGCAGCACCTAGAATAGCCTATGGACGAATATTATGAAGTGGCATCTTGTATATTTCGCCCATCGCTTCATGCACACCTTATGGCGGCTTCAAAGTCCTGAAATCATCACTTGTAACTCCGTTCTTGATCCCCTTGCGCATGCCATCAACTCCATGCGTGTTCTTGCTCCAATGTTCATCCTTCTCCAAGCTAGGCCCTTCATTTGAAAGCAAAACAAATGTGTCTCAAAACTCTTCCCTCATCAAACTGATAGGATGGGCACGAAAAAAAAATTTCACTTTTTTTTTCGGAAATCAGGGCAGCGACGACGAAAAAGTGCGACAAAAAATCACTATGATGGCACGTGGCTCAAAAGACTCAGAAAAACCTAAAAATAGGATAGGGAAAAAATATTTTTGCCCGTGAAAATTTTGGCCTAAAAACTGCCCGGGGGTCTCCAGACTCTTTTTTTTTCCGAGACCTACGCAGGCAAGAATACACGAATCGGAATTGAGATTGATCTCAAGAACAAACCTAATATGAGAAGAACTCGGATTGGTGGTGGATATATGGTTACAGATTGGTGGTGGTATATGGATACGGATTGGTGGTGGTGTACGGATACGGATTCAGAACGGTGGCGGATAAGCAATGGTGGTAGATGGGCGATGATGATGGTGCGGCGGCGGCATGACAACTTATGACCAGAACTCGAAACTCTAAAAGACTAGACTCTAAGACCAGCAACTTGACACGACGATGCAACCGCAAATTCAACAAAGCAAAAACCCTAAAAAGATTATGCAAAGGCTCAGATTGGTTCGGATATGATGAACTAACCCTAATTTTTTTTGTGGTTTTTTCGTGGACTGTAGGTATGAAGAACAGACTCGATCTAATCTACGAAAAACTGTAAAAATCTCACCGAGCAACCTGGAAATCTGATACCACTTGATAGAGGCAAAGGTGTCCCGATGTTTCGATGAGATGGTGGCTATCGTTTTCTGTGGGAGTCGACCTTGACGATCCGACTACAAATGTGCGAGACGTCGCGCCTTAGCAATCGCTAAACCAACTTCCGAGGGGTTATTGACCATGCCGGAGCACGATCAACCTGACCACGAGGGCCTGTTTCCTGCGAGCAAACGAAGAACAAGCAAGAAACTGAGATTGCAATCTGGATATTGCGAATATAAGATGAAAGCTTTATTGATCAAGGTGGGGTTCTGTGACGTCTTGGTCTGGTCATTGGACACAAACTGATGAGGACATCAATACCATTGTTACACCCACAGCCCCTACTGTTACATATACTGGACCAATTACTAGAGCTCGCGCACGCCAATTAAATTACCAGGTACTTTCGTTTCTTGGTCATGATTCTAATGTTCATGAGATTATGATGCTGCCTAAATTGGATACATTTGTTTTGCTTTCAAATGAAGGGCCTAGCTTGGAGAAGGATGAACATTGGAGCAAGAACATGCATGAAGTTGATGGCATGCGCAAGGGGATCAAGAACGGAGTTACAAGTGATGATTTCAGGACTTTGAAGCCGCCATAAGGAGTGCATGAAGCCATGGACGAAATATACAAGATGCCACTTCATAATATTCGTCCATAGGCTATTCTAGGTGCTGCGTCACCTTATTAATGGGCCAGGCCCATGTAATTTCGAAATACTTAAGTATAGGCTATTTTTAGAGTCCGTATGTGTGGGGAAACAAGAGTTAGGGTTGGTTTCGGACCCCACCCTCAAGGGCCACGAAATTCCCCTCTCTTCCTCCATATATACAGCCCTTAGGGCGTCGTTTAGACTTTGGGGATTTGTTTAGGTTAAAAGTTCGCCATAGCTGCAACTTCGCGTACTTCGTTTGTGTCCAACGACCAGACCAAGACGTCACAGAACCCCACCTTGATCAATAAAGCTTTCATCTTATATTCGCAATATCCAGATTGCAATCTCAGTTTCTTGCTTGTTCTTCGTTTGCTCGCAGGAAACAGGCCCTCGTGGTCAGGTTGATCGTGCTCCGGCGTGGTCAATAACCCCTCGGAAGTTGGTTTAGCGATTGCTAAGGCGCGACGTCTCGCACGTTCGTAGTCGGATCGTCAAGGTCGACTCCCACAGAAAACGATAGCCACCATCTCATCGAAACATCGGGACACCTTTGCCTCTATCAAGTGGTATCAGATTTCCAGGTTGCTCGCTGAGATTTTACAGTTTTTCGTAGATTAGATCGAGTCTGTTCTTCATACCTACAGTCCACGAAAAAGCCACACACAAAAAAATTAGGGTTAGTTCATCATATCCGAACCAATCTGAGCCTTTGCATAATCTTTTTAGGGTTTTTGCTTTGTTGAATTTGCGGTTGCATCGTCGTGTCAAGTTGCTGGTCTTAGAGTCTAGTCTTTTAGAGTTTCGAGTTCTGGTCACAAGTTGTCACGCCGCCGCCGCACCATCATCATCGCCCATCTACCACTTTTGCTTATCCGCCACCGCTCTGAATCCATATCCATATACCACCACCAATCCGTATCCATATACCACCATCAATCTCTATCCATATACCACCACCGCTACCATATACCACCACCGCTGCCATATACCACCACCATATATCCACCACCAATCCGAGTTCTTCTCATATTAGGTTTGTTTTTGAGATCAATCTCAATTCCGATTCGTGTTTCCTTGCCTGCGTAGGTCGCGGAAAAAAAAAATATTTTCACGGGCAAAAATATTTTTTTCCCTATCCTATTTTTAGGCTTTTCTGAGTCTTTTGAGCCACGTGCCATCATAGTGATTTTTTGTCGCACTTTTTCGTCGTCGCTGCCCTGATTCCCGAAAAAAAAAAGTGAAAAAAAAAATTTCGTGCCCATCCTATCAGTTTGACGAGGGAAGAGTTTTGAGACACTCGCCATTATAGTAATTTTTCGCAAAAAAAAAAAGAGGAGCGCAAAAAAAAAAGAGGAGCGCAAAAAAAAAAAAGAGGAGCGCAAAAAAAAAAGCGAAAAAAAAAGTTCCAGAGTGTGCTTTTCCCTTATTTACGTGCAGCGCCGTGATTTTGTTAGTGTTCTAGGCTCGCGTCTCTAGCACGGTCTAGCCTAGGACCAGCACAGTACCGTCGTTGAGCGTTTATTCAACTTTGCATCTCTGAATAGATTATTGCTGACCCTTTTTGCTACCATACTATAAGCCTTCCCAGCTCCACATACCTCTACGTCGTGCGTTTGACTCTCCCTGGCAATCACTCTATCCAAGCTTTTGAGTGTTTTGACTACAACGGTTGCCGATCACCGCCTGCTGCTGATAGAGGCAAAGGTGTCCCGATGTTTCGATGAGATGGTGGCTTTCGTTTTCTGTGGGAGTCGACCTTGACGATCCGACTACGAACGTGCGAGACGTCGCGCCTTAGCAATCGCTAAACCAACTTCCGAGGGGTTATTGACCACGCCGGAGCACGATCAACCTGACCACGAGGGCCTGTTTCCTGCGAGCAAACGAAGAACAAGCAAGAAACTGAGATTGCAATCTGGATATTGCGAATATAAGATGAAAGCTTTATTGATCAAGGTGGGGTTCTGTGACGTCTTGGTCTGGTCGTTGGACACAAACGAAGTACGCGAAGTTGCAGCTATGGCGAACTTTTAATCTAAACAAAACCCAAGTCTAAACGACGCCCTAAGGGCTGTATATATGGAGGAAGAGAGGGGAATTTCGTGGCCCTTGAGGGTGGGGTCCGAAACCAACCCTAACTCTTGTTTCCCCACACATACGGACTCTAAAAATAGCCTATACTTAAGTATTTCGAAATTACATGGGCCTGGCCCATTAATAAGGTGACGCAGCACCTAGAATAGCCTATGGACGAATATTATGAAGTGGCATCTTGTATATTTCGTCCAAGGCTTCATGCACTCCTTATGGCGGCTTCAAAGTCCTGAAATCATCACTTGTAACTCCGTTCTTGATCCCCTTGCGCATGCCATCAACTCCATGCGTGTTCTTGCTCCAATGTTCATCCTTCTCCAAGCTAGGCCCTTCATTTGTAAGCAAAACAAATGTATCCAATTTAGGCAGCATCATAATCTCATGAACATTAGAATCATTACCAAGAAACGAAAGTACCTGGTAATTTAATTAGCGTGCGCGAGCTCTAGTAATTGGTCCAGTATATGTAACAGTAGGGGCTGTGGGTGTAACAATGGTATTGATGTCCTCATCAGCTGCTGGGTAAGAACTGGTAAGAATTTGAGATTTGCTTGACGGATTTGTGACACCCGCCACCACCACCTCTTGTTAGTATTCTGTAGGATCATATTCTTGTGTGTTTTCTATTGTTGCTAACCATGGCAGGATCACAAGCCGACGAGACTGACTGGGAGAACATGACGAATCAGGAGTTGCATGATAAATTTCAGCAAATGATGAATGGACAGGTGCAGGATGTGCTAAACAGATTTGAAGAGGCCATGGAGAAGATAGATGACATGGAGAAGACGTTCGAAACAAAACTCGATGACAGGTTTAATGAATTGCTCGCGCGTCTTCCACCACCACCACCGGCTGCACCTAACGCACCTCTACAACAACAACGACGACGACTACCTACACATCGTGAAACAGCCCTCCGCCGAGCGAGCCGTCTCCCTCTTGCACCTGGCCAAACTGTTGGTGCTGCTGTTGCTACTTCTGTGGCTCCTGCTGCTGATGCGGAGGAGGATGATTTTGCTGGCGATTACGAGGATGAGGTTGATCAAAATCAGAACTACGTGCCACCACCAGCACAGCAACCATCAGGTCGTCCACATGCAAATAATGGCAATGGTAGGGCTCACCCTCAGGTACGAGATCATGACCATCTCCCTAAACTAAAATTGAATATTCCACCATTTGAGGGTAGATATGTTCCTAATATATATCTTACTTGGGAGTTAGAAACTAAACAACGATTTACATGTTTACAATATCCCGAGGAGAGACGTGTTCCTGCTGCTGTTTGTGCATTCACTAGTTTTGCATGTGTTTGGTGGTCTGAGCATTGTAGATTATATCCCATTCCTGCTACTTGGGCTGCTTTGAAAACTGCTATGCGTACTCGTTGGGTTCCACCATATTATCAACGTGAATTACTTCAAAAATTGCAGCGCTTAAGACAGGGAAAAAATTCTGTAGAAGAATATTATCAGGAATTACAAACTGGCATGATTAGATGTGGTATTGTTGAGGAGAATGAAGCTATGCTTGCACGTTTTATGGGTGGATTAAATAGAGAGATTCAGACGATTCTAGAGTATAAGGAGTATACTAATATCACTCGTTTATTCCATCTTGCTTGTAAAGCTGAACGTGAAGTGCAGGATCGACAGGCATTGGCGCGGACTAACTTTTCTGCAGGTCGACCTTCTTCATGGACACCACGTGCATCATCTACTTCCACACGTTCTGCTTCACCGGCGCCTCCGTCGGCTGCCACCTCCAACCGTGATACAATAAAGCAGGCACAATCACCACTATCTGCCAAGAGCACACCTTCTGGGCCTGCAAAGAGCTCTTCTTCATCCGTGGCATCTACAGGGCAAACACATGATATTATTTGTCGAGGTTGCAAGGGTGGAGGTCATTATGCGAGAGAATGCCCATCTAAGCGTGTGATGATTGTTACTGAGGATGGTGGGTATGAGTCCGCTAGTGACTATGATGAGGAGACTTTCGCTCTTATTACACGTGACGAACATGGTGGAGACGATTCTGATCATGAGACACAATACATGGCTCCTGAAGATGCTGACAGGTATGAATGTTTAGTTGCTCAACGTGTTTTGAGTGTGCAGGTTACACAAGCTGAGCAAAATCAGAGGCATAATTTGTTCCATACAAAGGGAGTTGTGAAGGAACGTTCTGTTCGCGTGATCATAGATGGAGGGAGTTGCAACAACTTGGCTAGCATCGAGATGGTGGAGAAGCTATCTCTCACCACAAGACCACATCCACATCCTTTCTACATCCAATGGTTCAACAACAGCGGCAAGGTTAAGGTAACACGTACTGTTCGTGCGCGTTTTAGTATCTCTACATATGCTGATTATGTTGATTGTGATGTGGTACCGATGCAAGCATGTTCCTTATTACTTGGTAGACCATGGCAATTTGATAAAAATTCTATTCACCATGGTAGAAACAATCAGTATACTCTTGTTCATAAGGATAAAAATATTACTTTGCTTCCTATGACTCCTGATTCCATTTTGAAAGATGATATTAATAGAGCTAATAAAGCAAAACAGGAGAAAACTAAGAGTGAAAATCAGATTGTGGCAAAAGAATTTGAGCAACAAATGCAGCCTAATAATAATAGACAATCTAGTGTTGCTTCTGAAATTAAATTGAAAAGTGCATGTTTACTTGCCACCAAATCTGATATTGATGATCTAGATTTTAGCAACTCTGTTTGCTATGCTTTTGTGTGCAAAGAGGCATTATTTTCATTCGAGGACGTGCCTTCCTCTTTGCCTCCTGCTGTCACTAACATTTTGCAGGAGTTCGCCGACGTCTTCCCACAAGACGTGCCACCGGGATTACCACCTATTCGCGGGATTGAGCATCAAATTGACTTAATTCCCGGTGCATCATTACCCAACCGGGCACCATACCGTACCAATCCAGAGGAGACGAAGGAGATTATGCGTCAAGTACAAGAACTGCTCGACAAAGGTTATATACGCGAATCCCTTAGTCCTTGTGCTGTTCCTATCATTTTAGTGCCGAAAAAGGATGGTACGTCGCGTATGTGCGTTGATTGTAGAGGCATTAATAATATTACTATTCGTTATCGTCATCCTATTCCTAGGCTAGATGATATGCTTGATGAATTGAGTGGCTCTACAATATTCTCCAAAGTTGATTTGCGTAGTGGTTACCATCAAATTCGTATGAAATTGGGAGATGAATGGAAAACAGCATTTAAAACTAAGTTTGGATTATATGAGTGGTTAGTCATGCCTTTTGGGTTAACTAATGCACCTAGTACTTTCATGCGGTTAATGAACGAAGTTTTACGTGCTTTCATTGGACGATTTGTGGTAGTTTACTTTGATGACATATTGATTTATAGCAAATCTTTGGAGGAACATTTGGAACATTTACGTGCTGTTTTTATTGCTCTAGTGATGCACGTTTGTTTGGTAACCTTGGAAAGTGCACCTTTTGCACCGACCGAGTATCTTTTCTTGGCTATGTTGTTACTCCACAGGGAATTGAAGTTGATAAAGCCAAGATTGAAGCTATTGAGAGTTGGCCGCAGCCCAAAACGGTCACACAAGTGAGGAGTTTCCTTGGCCTCGCTGGTTTCTATAGGCGTTTTCTGAGAGATTTCAGCACCATTGCTGCACCTCTCAACGAGCTTACAAAGAAGGATGTACCTTTTGTTTGGGGTACCGCACAGGAAGAAGCCTTCACGGTATTGAAAGATAAGTTGACACATGCTCCTTTACTCCAACTTCCTAATTTCAATAAGACTTTTGAGCTTGAATGTGATGCTAGTGGAATTGGATTAGGAGGTGTGTTATTACAAGATGGAAAACCTGTTGCATACTTTTCTGAAAAATTGAGTGGGCCTAGTCTGAACTATTCTACTTATGATAAAGAATTATATGCTCTTGTTCGGACCTTAGAAACATGGCAACATTATTTATGGCCCAAGGAATTTGTTATACATTTAGATCATGAATCTTTGAAACACATTAAAAGTCAAGCAAAACTGAACCGTCGACATGCTAAATGGGTTGAATTCATTGAGACTTTCCCTTATGTGATTAAACACAAGAAGGGTAAAGAAAATGTTATTGCTGATGCCTTGTCTCGTCGTTATACTATGCTTTCACAACTTGAATTTAAAATATTTGGTTTGGAGACCATCAAGGATCAATATGTTAATGATGCTGAATTTAAAGATGTATTGCAGAATTGTAAGGAAGGGAGAACTTGGAACAAGTTCGTTCTTAACGATGGATTTGTGTTTCGTGCTAACAAGCTATGCATTCCAGCTAGCTCCGTTCGTCTTTTGTTGTTGCAGGAGGCGCATGGAGGAGGATTAATGGGACACTTTGGCGTCAAGAAGACGGAGGATATACTTGCTACACATTTCTTTTGGCCAAAGATGAGACGGGATGTTGAGCGTTTTGTTGCTCGCTGCACTACATGTCAAAGAGCTAAGTCACGACTCAATCCTCATGGTTTATATATGCCTTTGCCTGTACCTAGTGTTCCTTGGGAGGATATATCTATGGACTTTGTTTTAGGTTTACCTAGAACAAAGAAGGGGAGGGATAGCATATTTGTTGTCGTGGATAGGTTCTCGAAAATGGCACACTTTATACCATGTCATAAAAGCGATGATGCTGTTAATGTTGCTGATTTGTTCTTTCGTGAAATTATTCGCTTACATGGTGTGCCAAATACTATTGTTTCAGATCGTGATACTAAATTTCTTAGCCACTTTTGGAGATGTTTATGGGCTAAGTTGGGGACTAAGCTGCTTTTTAGTACTACTTGTCACCCCCAAACTGATGGACAAACTGAAGTAGTCAATAGAACATTGTCTACTATGCTTAGGGCTGTTTTGAAGAATAACAAGAAAATGTGGGAAGAATGCTTGCCTCATATTGAATTTGCTTATAATCGTTCATTGCATTCTACTACTAAGATGTGCCCTTTTGAAATTGTGTATGGTTTCCTACCTCGTGCACCTATTGATTTGTTGCCTCTTCCATCTTCGGAGAAGGTTAATTTTGATGCTAAAGAACGTTCTGAATTGATTTTAAAAATGCATGAGTTAACTAAGGAAAACATTGAGCGTATGAATGCTAAATATAAACTTGCTGGAGATAAGGGTAGAAAACATGTTGTGTTTGCACCTGGAGATCTTGTTTGGTTACATTTGCGTAAAGATAGATTTCCTAATCTGCGCAAATCAAAGCTAATGCCACGTGCTGATGGTCCTTTTAAGGTTTTAGAGAAAATAAATGATAATGCATATAAACTTGAGCTACCTGCAGATTTTGGGGATAGTCCCACTTTTAATATTGCAGATTTGAAGCCTTATTTGTGTGAGGAAGATGAGCTTCCGTCGAGGACGACTTCATTTCAAGAAGGGGAGGATGATGAGGACATCAATACCATTGTTACACCCACAGCCCCTACTGTTACATATACTGGACCAATTACTAGAGCTCGCGCACGCCAATTAAATTACCAGGTACTTTCGTTTCTTGGTAATGATTCTAATGTTCATGAGATTATGATGCTGCCTAAATTGGATACATTTGTTTTGCTTTCAAATGAAGGGCCTAGCTTGGAGAAGGATGAACATTGGAGCAAGAACACGCATGAAGTTGATGGCATGCGCAAGGGGATCAAGAACGGAGTTACAAGTGATGATTTCAGGACTTTGAAGCCGCCATAAGGAGTGCATGAAGCCATGGACGAAATATACAAGATGCCACTTCATAATATTCGTCCATAGGCTATTCTAGGTGGTGCGTCACCTTATTAATGGGTCAGGCCCATGTAATTTCGAAATACTTAAGTATAGGCTATTTTTAGAGTCCGTATGTGTGGGGAAACAAGAGTTAGGGTTGGTTTCGGACCCCACCCTCAAGGGCCACGAAATTCCCCTCTCTTCCTCCATATATACAGCCCTTAGGGCGTCGTTTAGACTTTGGGTTTTGTTTAGATTAAAAGTTCGCCATAGCTGCAACTTCGCGTACTTCGTTTGTGTCCAACGACCAGACCAAGACGTCACAGAACCCCACCTTGATCAATAAAGCTTTCATCTTATATTCGCAATATCCAGATTGCAATCTCAGTTTCTTGCTTGTTCTTCGTTTGCTCGCAGGAAACAGGCCCTCGTGGTCAGGTTGATCATGCTCCGGCGTGGTCAATAACCCCTCGGAAGTTGGTTTAGCGATTGCTAAGGCGCGACGTCTCGCACGTTCGTAGTCGGATCGTCAAGGTCGACTCCCACAGAAACGATAGCCACCATCTCATCGAAACATCGGGACACCTTTGTCTCTATCAGTCACTAACATTTTGCAGGAGTTCGCCGACGTCTTTCCACAAGACGTGCCACCGGGATTACCACCTATTCGCGGGATTGAGCATCAAATTGACTTAATTCCCGGTGCATCATTACCCAACCGGGCACCATACCGTACCAATCCAGAGGAGACGAAGGAGATTATGCGTCAAGTACAAGAACTGCTCGACAAAGGTTATATACGCGAATCCCTTAGTCCTTGTGCTGTTCCTATCATTTTAGTGCCGAAAAAGGATGGTACGTCGCGTATGTGCGTTGATTGTAGAGGCATTAATAATATTACTATTCGTTATCGTCATCCTATTCCTAGGCTAGATGATATGCTTGATGAATTGAGTGGCTCTACAATATTCTCCAAAGTTGATTTGCGTAGTGGTTACCATCAAATTCGTATGAAATTGGGAGATGAATGGAAAACAGCATTTAAAACTAAGTTTGGATTATATGAGTGGTTAGTCATGCCTTTTGGGTTAACTAATGCACCTAGTACTTTCATGAGGTTAATGAACGAAGTTTTACGTGCTTTCATTGGACGATTTGTGGTAGTTTACTTTGATGACATATTGATTTATAGCAAATCTTTGGAGGAACATTTGGAACATTTACGTGCTGTTTTTATTGCTCTACGTGATGCACGTTTGTTTGGTAACCTTGGAAAGTGCACCTTTTGCACTGACCGAGTATCTTTTCTTGGCTATGTTGTTATTCCACAGGGAATTGAAGTTGATAAAGCCAAGATTGAAGCTATTGAGAGTTGGCCGCAGCCCAAAACAGTCACACAAGTGAGGAGTTTCCTTGGCCTCGCTGGTTTCTATAGGCGTTTTTTGAGAGATTTCAGCACCATTGCTGCACCTCTCAACGAGCTTACAAAGAAGGATGTACCTTTTGTTTGGGGTACCGCACAGGAAGAAGCCTTCACGGTATTGAAAGATAAGTTGACACATGCTCCTTTACTCCAACTTCCTAATTTCAATAAGACTTTTGAGCTTGAATGTGATGCTAGTGGAATTGGATTAGGAGCTGTGTTATTACAAGATGGAAAACGTGTTGCATACTTTTCTGAAAAATTGAGTGGGCCTAGTCTGAACTATTTTACTTATGATAAAGAATTATATGCTCTTGTTCGGACCTTAGAAACATGGCAACATTATTTATGGCCCAAGGAATTTCTTATACATTCTGATCATGAATCTTTGAAACACATTAAAAGTCAAGCAAAACTGAACCGTCGACATGCTAAATGGGTTGAATTCATTGAGACTTTCCCTTATGTGATTAAACACAAGAAGGGTAAAGAAAATGTTATTGCTGATGCCTTGTCTCGTCGTTATACTATGCTTTCACAACTTGACTTTAAAATATTTGGTTTGGAGACCATCAAGGATCAATATGTTAATGATGCTGAATTTAAAGATGTATTGCAGAATTGTAAGGAAGGGAGAACTTGGAACAAGTTCGTTCTTAACGATGGATTTGTGTTTCGTGCTAACAAGCTATGCATTCCAGCTAGCTCCGTTCGTCTTTTGTTGTTGCAGGAGGCGCATGGAGGAGGATTAATGGGACACTTTGGCGACAAGAAGACGGAGGATATACTTGCTACACATTTCTTTTGGCCAAAGATGAGACGGGATGTTGAGCGTTTTGTTGCTCGCTGCACTACATGTCAAAGAGCTAAGTCACGACTCAATCCTCATGGTTTATATATGCCTTTGCCTGTACCTAGTGTTCCTTGGGAGGATATATCTATGGACTTTGTTTTAGGATTACCTAGAACAAAGAAGGGGAGGGATAGCATATTTGTTGTCGTGGATAGGTTCTCGAAAATGGCACACTTTATACCATGTCATAAAAGCGATGATGCTGTTAATGTTGCTGATTTGTTCTTTCGTGAAATTATTCGCTTACATGGTGTGCCAAATACTATTGTTTCAGATCGTGATACTAAATTTCTTAGCCACTTTTGGAGATGTTTATGGGCTAAGTTGGGGACTAAGCTGCTTTTTAGTACTACTTGTCACCCCCAAACTGATGGACAAAGTGAAGTAGTCAATAGAACATTGTCTACTATGCTTAGGGCTGTTTTGAAGAATAACAAGAAAATGTGGGAAGAATGCTTGCCTCATATTGAATTTGCTTATAATCGCTCATTGCATTCTACTACTAAGATGTGCCCTTTTGAAATTGTGTATGGTTTCCTACCTCGTGCACCTATTGATTTGTTGCCTCTTCCATCTTCGGAGAAGGTTAATTTTGATGCTAAAGAACGTTCTGAATTGATTTTAAAAATGCATGAGTTAACTAAGGAAAACATTGAGCGTATGAATGCTAAATATAAACTTGCTGGAGATAAGGGTAGAAAACATGTTGTGTTTGCGCCTGGAGATCTTGTTTGGTTACATTTGCGTAAAGATAGATTTCCTAATCTGCGCAAATCAAAGCTAATGCCACGTGCTGATGGTCCTTTTAAGGTTTTAGAGAAAATAAATGATAATGCATATAAACTTGAGCTACCTGCAGATTTTGGGGTTAGTCCCACTTTTAATATTGCAAATTTGAAGCCTTATTTGGGTGAGGAAGATGAGCTTCCGTCGAGGACGACTTCATTTCAAGAAGGGGAGGATGATGAGGACATCAATACCATTGTTACACCCACAGCCCCTACTGTTACATATACTGGACCAATTACTAGAGCTCGCGCACGCCAATTAAATTACCAGGTACTTTCGTCTCTTGGTAATGATTCTAATGTTCATGAGATTATGATGCTGCCTAAATTGGATACATTTGTTTTGCTTTCAAATGAAGGGCCTAGCTTGGAGAAGGATGAACATTGGAGCAAGAACACGCATGAAGTTGATGGCATGCGCAAGGGGATCAAGAACGGAGTTACAAGTGATGATTTCAGGACTTTGAAGCCGCCATAAGGAGTGCAAGAAGCCATGGACGAAATATACAAGATGCCACTTCATAATATTCGTCCATAGGCTATTCTAGGTGCTGCGTCACCTTATTAATGGGCCAGGCCCATGTAATTTCGAAATACTTAAGTATAGGCTATTTGTAGAGTCCGTATGTGTGGGGAAACAAGAGTTAGGGTTGGTTTCGGACCCCACCCTCAAGGGCCACGAAATTCCCCTCTCTTCCTCCATATATACAGCCCTTAGGGCGTCGTTTAGACTTTGGGGATTTGTTTAGGTTAAAAGTTCGCCATAGCTGCAACTTCGCGTACTTCGTTTGTGTCCAACGACCAGACCAAGACGTCACAGAACCCCACCTTGATCAATAAAGCTTTCATCTTATATTCGCAATATCCAGATTGCAATCTCAGTTTCTTGCTTGTTCTTCATTTGCTCGCAGGAAACAGGCCCTCGTGGTCAGGTTGATCGTGCTCCGGCGTGGTCAATAACCCCTCGGAAGTTGGTTTAGCGATTGCTAAGGCGCGACGTCTCGCACGTTCGTAGTCGGATCGTCAAGGTCGACTCCCACAGAAAACGATAGCCACCATCTCATCGAAACATCCGGACACCTTTGCCTCTATCACAAACGAAGTACGAGAAGTTGCAGCTATGGCAAACTTTTAATCTAAACAAAACCCAAAGTCTAAACGACGCCCTAAGGGCTGTATATATGGAGGAAGAGAGGGGAATTTCGTGGCCCTTGAGGGTGGGGTCCGAAACCAACCCTAACTCTTGTTTCCCCACACATACGGACTCTAAAAATAGCCTATACTTAAGTATTTCGAAATTACATGGGCCTGACCCATTAATAAGGTGACGCAACACCTAGAATAGCCTATGGACGAATATTATGAAGTGGCATCTTGTATATTTCGTCCATCACTTCATGCACTCCTTATGGCGGCTTCAAAGTCCTGAAATCATCACTTGTAACTCCGTTCTTGATCCCCTTGCGCATGCCATCAACTCCATGCGTGTTCTTACTCCAATGTTCATCCTTCTCCAAGCTAGGCCCTTCATTTGAAAGCAAAACAAATGTATCCAATTTAGGCAGCATCATAATCTCATGAACATTAGAATCATTACCAAGAAACGAAAGTACCTGGTAATTTAATTGGAGTGCGCGAGCTCTAGTAATTGGTCCAGTATGTGTAACAGTAGGGGCTGTGGGTGTAACAATGGTATTGATGTCCTCATCAGAGGGTGAAGGGATACATGGGCTCGGCCCGATACACTGTGCACAGACAGGCGTCGGACGTCCGACGGGTACCGGACATCCGGTGGCTAACGAGGGTCCGGTCGTCCGGTACTTGTCGGACGTCCGCTCGTTTGGCTCGGGTGCGGGATTGCCGGTCGTTTGGTCCGGGCCGGTCGTCCGGTGGGTCTTCAGGCGTCGGACGTCCGGTCTCGACCGGTCGTCCGGTGGCTGGAGCTTCTTCTGTAGCTCTTCTTCTCGTTCCTCGCGCTTGGTGTCCTCGCCTTCTTGTCCATGGTCTTCCTCTTGGTTCCTGGTCATGCATAGCACACATGTTTGAGGTAGTAGGCATGTCTCACGTATGGAAAGTGATGGTTCGAAGAGGAGCGAGTTCACCTTGTGTCCAATGGTGTATAGATGAGGTCTCGTCTTATGTTCTCTTAGGGCTTGGAGAGTAGTCGGAGTGTACATGGGGATGAACGTGGGATGCTCCGCATCATATAAACTTGCTGGAGATAAGGGTAGAAAACATGTTGTGTTTGCACCTGGAGATCTTGTTTGGTTACATTTGCGCAAGGATAGATTTCCTAATTTGCGCAAATCAAAGCTAATGCCACGTGCTGATGGTCCTTTTAAGGTGTTAGAGAAAATAAATCATAATGCATATAAACTTGAGCTACCTACAGATTTTGGGGTTAGTCCCACTTTTAACATTGCAGATTTGAAGCCTTTTTTGGGTGAGGAAGATGAGCTTTCGTCGAGGACGACTTCATTTCAAGAAGGGGAGGATGATGAGGACATCAATACCATTGTTACACCCACAACCCCTGGTGCTATACATACTGGACCAATTACTAGAGCTCGCGCATGCCAATTGAATTATCAGGTACTTTCGTTTCTTTGTAACGATTCTAATGCTCATGAGATATGATGCTGCCTAAATTGGATACATTTATTTTACTTACAAATGAAGGGCCTAGCTTGGACAAGAGAGATGAACCTTGGAGCAAGTTCAAGCATGGAGATGATGGCATGCGCAAGGGGATAAAGAATGGAGTTACAAGTGATGATTTCAGGACTTTGAAGCCACCATAAGGAGTGCCTGAAGCCTTGGACGAAATATACAAGATGTCACTTCATAAATTTTGTCCAGAGGCTATTCTAGGTGTTGCGTCACCTTATTATTGGGCCAGGCCCATGTATTTTCAAAATACTTTAGTATAGGCTGTTTTTAGAGTCCGTATGTGTGGGGAAACAAGAGTTAGGGTTGGTTTCGGACCCCTCCTCCAAGGGCCACGAAATTCCCCCTCTCTCCTCCATATATACAACCCTTAGGGCATCGTTTAGACTTTGGGTTTTGTTTAGACTAAAAGTTCGCCATAGCTGCAACTTCGCGTCCTTCGTTTGTGTCCAACGACCAGACAAAGACGTCACAGAACCCCACCTTCATTAATAAAGCTTTCCTCTTTTATTCGCAATATCCAGATTGCAATCTCAGTTTCTTGCTTGTTCTTCGTTTGCTCGCAGGAAATAGACCCTCGTGGTCAGGTTGATCGTGCTCCGGCGTGGTCAATAACCCTCGGAAGTTGGTTTAGCAATTGCTAAGGCGCGACGTCTTCGCACGTTCGTAGTCGGATCGTCAAAGTCGACTCCCCTAGAAAACGATATCTATCTCATCGAAACATCGGGACACCTTTGCCTCTATCAGAAGGATGTTATGATGATTTGCATAGGCTAGCAGTATGCGAATAGCTTCAAGCCTAGCCACAGGAGCAAATGTTTCATCGAAGTCAATTCCTTCAAGTTGAGTGTATCCTTGAGCAATGAGACGAGCCTTGTTTTTGACAACTTGAACATGCTCATCTTGCTTGTTGCGATATATCCATTTAGTGCCTATGATATTGTGTTTATGAGGATCAGGATGCTTGACCAGTCCCCATACATTATTCAGCTCAAACTGTTGAAGCTCTTCTTGCATAGCTTGAATCCATTCAGGTTCCATGAAGGCTTCATCAACTTTCTTTGGTTCAGATATTGAGACAAATGCAAAGTGCCCATAGAAATTTGCTAGCTGTGTTGCCCTTGAACGAGTGAGTGGACCATTTGCATTGATGCTATCAATTATCTTCTCAATCTGTACTTCATTTGCAACACGAGGATGAACTGGATGAAGATTTTGTTCTTGCTGATCATTGCCATCGTTTGAAGGATTGTCTTCAGGCTGAGCATTGTCTTCAGGTTGATTAGGTGCAGAAATGATAAGTTCCTCTTCAGGATGTACTTCAGACAGTATGATTTCTCCAGTTCCCATAAGCTTGATGGATTCACTGGGTGGGATTTCATCTAGCACATTTGGCAGGCGCTCTCTTTGCGAGCCGTTAGTCTCATTGAACCGCACATCCACAGTTTCAACCACTTTATAGTGAAAGAGGTTGAAGACTCTGTAGGAGTGCGAATCCTTTTCGTAACCAAGCATAAAACCTTCATGTGCTTTCTGTGCAAATTTTGAAGTGCGATGTGGATCCTTGATCCAGCACCTCGCACCAAATACTTTGAAGTAACTGACATTTGGCTTCTTACCAGTGAGGAGTTCATAGGATGTTTTCTCCAGAAGCTTGTGAAGATAAAAACGGTTGATGACATGGCATGCAATATCAATAGCTTCAGGCCAGAACTTTCTTGGTGTCTTGTATTCATCGAGCATCATCCGAGCCATCTCAATGAGTGTTCTGTTCTTGCGTTCCACGATGCCATTCTGCTGCGGCGTGTATGGGGCTGAGAACTCATGAGTGATGCCCAATGTATCAAGAAATGTGTCGAGGCCGGTGTTCTTGAATTCAGTGCCATTGTCACTTCTGATGTGCTTGATCTTGATGCCATAGTTGTTCATGGCTCGATTGGTGAATCGTCTAAAGACATCCTGCACTTCAGTCTTGTAGAGGATTATATGTACCCATGTATATCTTGAATAA
Source organism: Triticum urartu (assembly GCF_056163025.1). Lineage (NCBI taxonomy): Eukaryota > Viridiplantae > Streptophyta > Magnoliopsida > Poales > Poaceae > Triticum > Triticum urartu. The sequence continues at coordinate 339,341,218 of NC_141874.1, forward strand.
TCATCAACAATGACGAAGCCATAGAGACAAGTAGTAGTAGTAAGAGTAGAGTAGTGAGTAGGGTCGAAGAGGTCCATGTGTAGCAATTCGAAGGGTTGAGTCGTTGTCATGATTGTCTTCGAGGGATGCTTGGCCCTCGTCATCTTTCCAGCTTCACAGGCACTGCATAAGTGGTCCTTCTTGAACTTGACGCCCTTGATGCCTATGACGTGCTTCTTCTTTGCGAGAGTATGCAAGTTCCTCATGCCATCATGCCCTAGCCTCCGATGCCAGAGCCAGCACTCTGAAGCTTTTGCAAGAAGACATACAACAAGCTATGGTCCTGCTGAGAAATCTACCATGTACAAATCATCTTTGCAATACCCTTCAAAGACTAGAGACTTGTCAGATTCCATTAGAACAAGGCAACAATATTTTCCAAATATCACAATCATGTTCAAGACAGACATTAAGTTGAAACCAAGGGATTCAACAAGCATCACTTTATCCATGTGTTGATCCTTTGAGATTGCAACTCTACCTAGACCCAATACCTTGCTTTTACCAGTGTCAGCAAATGTGATGTGACTCTTCTCAGATGGACGTAAGGTTGAGTCCATGAGAAGACTTTGATCACCAGTCATATCATTAGTGCATCCACTATCGATGATCCATTCTGAAGCAGTTGGTGTCATACCCTATAGAACAGTTAGGGGTATAGGCTTCACGAAGAGTATTGTGAAGCATAAGCATTTGACGAGCAAGTGAATTATGAAAGCTCAGACCCAGGTTAGAACTGATAGGATGCATGTTAAGCGACAAAAAAATGAAATACATAATAAGATCATTTGGGCAATTTATCTTGTGCCCCACAAGATGTTTTAGGTCCCCAGCAATAGCTTTAGACGCCTTTGATTTCCAGCTGGAGACCATTCCCTGCAAAAGAGAGTTAGGTTTTCTTAGCCACGCACATCTTCAGGGGTGGCTTCGAAGCAATGAGTCTAAGTGCAGCATCCGAGAATTTTGGCTTTGAAGCCCTAGCAAATAGTCTTGCAGGTGGTGAATAATACTCATAAGAGTAAGCAGAGTAGTTCTGGGTCTTATGAACATGGCGGTTTGATGAAACACGCTCATATTCATAGGCTTGAGTATGGTTTCCCTGCAAAACATTTGTGTTAGTGTGACTCATGTGAGTCCTCTGTCTGTATGAAGCCTCTGGACCATATGAAGCCTGTGGTCTGGGGTTTGTTTTCTTCCCTTGTGGTGTCATGACAACATTCAGAGGAAGATTCTCCAAACACCTTTTGGGCACCCAGACTTTCTTCATGGGTGGCCCATTCCTGTAGTTAGTACCAATATACCTGGCAAACACTTCACCATTCTGATTCTTAAACAATTTATAGTTTGCATCAAAGGATTCATCAATGACAATAGGGTTAGCACAAGTGAAGCCAGATATGGTGGATGGATCGACTGAAGGTTCCTTTGCAGCAACCCATGTGGTTTTGGGGTACTACTCAGGCTTCCAGTAAGAGCCATCAGCATTCATTTTCCTTTCGAACCCAACACCCTCTTTCCTAGGGTTTCGGTTCAGAATCTGCCTTTTGAGGACATCACATAGTGCTTGATGCCCTTTGAGACTTTTGTACATCCCTGTTTCAAGCAATGTCTTCAACCTAGCATTTTCATCAGCAATAGTAGTGGCATCCTCGGTAGAGGGGTTAGTTACCACATCAACAGCTGAAGATATTGCAACAGTAGCAGCAGTAGAACATTCAGCAACAGAAGTAGCGTTATCACGCTCAAGGCATTTTAGACATGGTGGTTCAAATCCTTCCTGAGCGGGACTGATCTGTTGAGCGCGAAGTGACTCGTTTTCCTTTTGAAAATCTTCATGAACTGCTCTCAATTTCTCAAGTTCTTGATTCCTTTGAAGATAATCATAGGAAAGCTTTTCATGAGTTGTTGAGAGCGTTTCATGACGACTTTCAAGTTCCTCATAGTTAACATGAAGATTTTTTATGTCTTCAATTAAGGACTGAGATTGAGTCATTTCCGTGTCCAACAGGTCATCGCTTTTGTCTAACAGTTTTTGAATATGTTCCATAGCTTTCTGTTGTTCAGTTGCAATTTTAGCAAGCGTTTTGTAGCTGGGTTTGGAATCACAATCAGAGTCATCTTCATTGGATGTTTTATAGTGAGTATTGCGTGAGTTTACCTTGGCACCACGTGCCATGAAGCAATAGGTGGGAGCAGAGTCGTCCTTGTCATTAGCATGGGTGATGGAACCATTGTCTTCAGTGTTGAAGATGGACTTGGCAACGTAGGTTGTAGCCAGACTTGCGACGCCAGAGTTGGACTCCTCCTCAGACTCCGCCTCCGCCTCCTCAGAAGCAGACTCCTCCTCTAAATCCATTTCCTTGCCAACAAACGCACGAGCCTTGCCAGATGAGCTCTTCTTGTGTGATGTAGACTTTGAGGAAGACTTGGAAGAAGACTTTGAGTATTTCTAATTCTTCTTGTCGTCAGAATCCCATTCCTTGCTCTTCTTCTTCTTCTTCTTCTTCTTCTTCTTCTTGTTCTCATTGTCCCACTACGGACACTCAAAGATGTAGTGACCAGGTTTCTTGCACTTGTGGCATGTTCTCTTCTTGGAGTCATGAGTAGAAGCTTCATCATTCCTTGAGCTGGATCATGAAGACTTTCTGAAGCCTTTCTTCCTAGTGAACTTCTGGAACTTCTTCACTAGCATAGCAAGCTCCTTTCCAATGTCTTCAGGATCATCAGAACTGCAGTCTGATTCTTCCTCAGATGAGGAAAAAGCTTTTGCCTTCAAGGAGCGAGTTCGGCCATAGTTGGGACCGTAGATATCTGTTTTCTCAGAAAGCTGAAACTCGTGTGTGTTGAGCCTTTCAAGTATGTCCGACGGATCGAGTGTCTTGAAGTCAGGATGTTCTTGAATCATCAGGGCTAGGGTGTCAAACGAGCTGTCAAGTGATCTCAGGATCGTCTTGACGATTTCATGCTTGGTGATCTCAGTAGCACCGAGAGCTTGAAGCTCATTTGTGATGTCAGTGAGGCGATCAAACATGAGCTGAACATTCTCATTGTCATTTCTCTTGAAGCGGTTGAAGAGGTTGTGAAGGACACTGATCCTTTGATCTCTCTGGGCTGGGACGCCTTCGTTGACCTTGGAGAGCCAGTCCCAGACTAGCTTCGATGTTTCCAGAGCACTCACACGGCCATACTATCCTTTGGTCAGATGACCACAGATGATGTTCTTGGCAGCAGAATCCAGTTGAACGAACTTCTTGACATCAGCAGGGGTGACACCTTCACCAGTCTTGGGAACGCCATTCTTGATGACAAATCAGAGGTCGACATCAATGGCTTCAAGATGCATACGCATCTTATTCTTCCTGTAGGGATATTCAGTTCCATCGAAGACGGGGCATGCAGCGGAGACTTTGATTATCCTTGCAGTCGAGATAGCTAAAACTCCAGGTGGTTAAACCGAATCACACAGAACAAGGGAGTACCTTGCTCTGATACCAATTGAAGTGCTAGTTATCGACTAGAGGGGGGGTGTATAGGCAATTTTTATGAAAGTATTCAAAACATGGGAGTTTGGAAGACAAACGATAGAAATGAACCTATAAATATGTAGCGGAAGGTAGACTACACTAGGCAAGCCATAGTCAAGTATTCAATGAAGTGAAAGCACGAAGACTAATAGCAGCTAGGAAGTACAGAACAGGATGGAAGATAGTATGAAACCAATCAGAACAAACAGTCACACAGTGAAGAAAAATAGATAATGCAAACAGGCAATGACTTCACAAGGACCAACTATAAATAAAGAGATGGGAAGGATAGAACCAGTTGCTTGTTGAAGATGGTGATTTCTTGGACCAGTTCCAGTTGCTGTGACAACTGTACGTCTGGTTAGGGAGGCTGAGATTTAACTCAGAAGACCGTGTCTTCACCCTATTCCCCTTGATCTAAGGACACCTAGTCCTCGCCCAATCACTCAGGTAAGTCTTCAAGGTAGACTTCCAAACCTTCACAGACTTCGTTCACCGGCGATCCACAATGACTATTGGATGCTCAGAACGTGATGCCTAACCGGCTGGAGGATTCACAGTCCTCATGTGTAACAAGTCTTCAGATCACATAGACAGGAAGACTTCAGTGATGCCTAACACTCTTTGGCTCTGGTGTTTAGGGCTTAGTCCTCGCAAGGATTTCTTTCTCTCAAAGGCTTCGGAGGTGGGTTGCTCTCAAATGACAAAAGCCGTGCACTAACTCCGAGCAGCCACCAATTTATGGTGTAGGGGGTGGGCTATTTATAGCCACTAGGCAACCCGACCTGATTTGTCCGAAATGACCCTGGGTCACTAAGGAACTGACACGTGTTCCAACAGTCAGATTTCAAACACACGCGTCAACTTTACTTGGGCTACAAGTAAAGCTGACTTATCCAGCTCTGGATAAGTGTTGCTCTCATTGTCTTCGCTCGAAGACATAGGATTCTGGTTAAGCATCACTTCAGTCACTCTGCCTTTTTCACTGGGACCCCACTTAACAGTACGGTGGTTCCTATGACTCAACAAGGAAGAAAAGGAAACAATGAAACAACTATGTCTTCGCGCTCCATAGTCTTCACGCGATGTCTTCTCTTGTCATAGTCTTCAATGTGAATATCTTCACATACCACCTTTGTCTTCAATGTCTTCATACATTTTTAGGGGTCATCTCTAGTAGGTAAACCGAATCAATGAGGGACTACTACCTGTGTTGTCCTGCAATTCTCACAAACACATTAGTCCCTCAACCAGGTTTGTCGTCAATACTCCAAAACCAACTAGGGGTGGCACTAGATGCACTTACAGATCCGGTGGCAGGCATCGTTCTCTCCGATTCCTTCTCGGGGGCCTAGCCGGCCGCCGAGACTTGGGTGATCAACAGGCGGCGGGGAGACGCGTCTTTCTCTGCGCAGGGGGGGAGGCGGTAGTCGCTGGTCGCTCCACCGCTCGTGGGCGGCCGTCTTGGTCGCGCTCGATGGTGATGTGCGTCCAGCTGCGGCTGGCAGCCGGCTCCTTGTGTCGTCGTTCGCGGGTGCCATCAGTCGGCGTTTGAGACGTCGCGCCGTGCTCTTAGTGGGGAGGTGGGTCGTCGTTCCGCCGGTTGAGCTCCTCGGCGTGACAGCCGGCTTCTTGCTGCTCGGCAGCCGCGTCAATGAGTTGCTAGATGCGCTCCGTGATATGGCGACGGTCGTTGCCCTCGAGGTTGTCCAGCTCGTCTGCTGCCGCTTGAGTGGCTCGTATGCTCTCCCTGGGTGTGGCGTAGACGGGGCTTCTTGCTGCCCGTGAAAATATTTTTTTTTTCCGAGACCTACGCAGGCAAGGAAACACGAATCGGAATTGAGATTGATCTCAAAAACAAACCTAATATGAGAAGAACTCGGATTGGTGGTGGATATATGGTGGTGGTATATGGCAGCGGTGGTGGTATATGGTAGCGGTGGTGGTATATGGATAGAGATTGATGGTGGTATATGGATACGGATTGGTGGTGGTATATGGATATGGATTCAGAGCGGTGGCGGATAAGCAAAAGTGGTAGATGGGCGATGATGATGGTGCGGCGGCGGCGTGACAACTTGTGACCAGAACTCGAAACTCTAAAAGACTAGACTCTAAGACCAGCAACTTGACACGACGATGCAACCGCAAATTCAACAAAGCAAAAACCCTAAAAAGATTATGCAAAGGCTCAGATTGGTTCGGATATGATGAACTAACCCTAATTTTTTTTTGTGTGGCTTTTTCGTGGACTGTAGGTATGAAGAACAGACTCGATCTAATCTACGAAAAACTGTAAAATCTCACCGAGCAACCTGGAAATCTGATACCACTTGATAGAGGCAAAGGTGTCCCGATGTTTCGATGAGATGGTGGCTATCGTTTTCTGTGGGAGTCGACCTTGACGATCCGACTACGAACGTGCGAGACGTCGCGCCTTAGCAATCGCTAAACCAACTTCCGAGGGGTTATTGACCACGCCGGAGCACGATCAACCTGACCACGAGGGCCTGTTTCCTGCGAGCAAACGAAGAACAAGCAAGAAACTGAGATTGCAATCTGGATATTGCGAATATAAGATGAAAACTTTATTGATCAAGGTGGGGTTCTGTGACGTCTTGGTCTGGTCGTTGGACACAAACGAAGTACGCGAAGTTGCAGCTATAGCGAACTTTTAATCTAAACAAAACCCAAAGTCTAAACGACGCCCTAAGGGCTGTATATATGGAGGAAGAGAGGGGAATTTCGTGGCCCTTGAGGGTGGGGTCCGAAACCAACCCTAACTCTTGTTTCCCCCACACATACGGACTCTAAAAATAGCCTATACTTTAAGTATTTCGAAATTACATGGGCCTGGCCCATTAATAAGGTGACGCAGCACCTAGAATAGCCTATGGACGAATATTATGAAGTGGCATCTTGTATATTTCGTCCATGGCTTCATGCACTCCTTATGGCGGCTTCAAAGTCCTGAAATCATCACTTGTAACTCCGTTCTTGATCCCCTTGCGCATGCCATCAACTCCATTCGTGTTCTTGCTCCAATGACCAGACCAAGACGTCACAGAACCCCACCTTGATCAATAAAGCTTTCATCTTATATTCTCAATATCCAGATTGCAATCTCAGTTTCTTGCTTGTTCTTCGTTTGCTTGCAGGAAACAGACCCTCGTGGTCAGGTTGATCGTGCTCCGGCGTGGTCAATAACCCCTCGGAAGTTGGTTTAGCGATTGCTAAGGCGCAACGTCTCGCACGTTCGTAGTCGGATCGTCAAGGTCGACTCCCCCAGAAACGATAGCCACCATCTCATCGAAACATCGGGACACCTTTGCCTCTATCAAGTGGTATCAGATTTCCAGGTTGCTCGGTGAGATTTTACAGTTTTTCTTAGATTTGATGGAGTCTGTTCTTCATACCTACAGTCCACGAAAAAGCCACAAAAAATTAGGGTTAGTTCATCATATCCGAACCAATCTGAGCCTTTGCATAATCTTTTTAGGGTTTTTGCTTTGTTGAATTTGCGGTTGCATCGTCGTGTCAAGTTGCTGGTCTTAGATTCTAGTCTTTTAGAGTTTCGAGTTCTGGTCATAAGTTGTCACGTCGCCGCCGCACCATCATCATCGCCCATCTACCACCTTTGCTTATCCGCCACCGCTCTGAATCCATATCCATATACCACCACCAATCCGTATCCATATACCACCACCAATCTGTATGCATATACCACCACCGCTAGCATATACCACCACCGCTGCCATATACCACAACCATATATCCACCACCAATCTGAGTTCTTCTCATATTAGGTTTGTTCTTGAGATCAATCTAAATTCCGATTCGTGTTTCCTTGCCTGCGTAGGTCTCGAAAAAAAAAAGAGTCTGGAGAACCCCGAGCAGTTTTTAGGCCAAAATTTTCACGGGCAAAAATATTTTTTCCCTATCCTATTTTTAGGCTTTTCTGAGTCTTTTGAGCCACGTGCCATCATAGTGATTTTTTGTCGCACTTTTTCGTCGTCGCTGCCCTAATTTCCGAAAAAAGTGAAAAAAAAATTCGTGCCCATCCTATCAGTTTGACGAGGGAAGAGTTTTGAGACACTCGCCATTATAGTGATTTTTCGCAAAAAAAAGAAGAGCGCAAATATAAGGAGTACAAAAAAAGCGAAAAAAAAGAGTTCCAGAGTGTGCTTTTCCCTTATTTACGTGCAGTGCCGTGATTTTGTTAGTGTTCTAGGCTCGCGTCTCTAGCACGGTCTAGCCTAGGACCAGCACAGTACCGTCATTGAGCGTTTATTCAACTTTGCATCTCTGAATTGATTATTGCTGACCCTTTTTGCTACCATACTATAAGCCTTCCCAGCTCCACATACATCTACGTCGTGTGTTTGACTCTCCCTGGCAATCGCTCTATCCAAGGTTTTGAGAGTTTTGACTACAACGGTTGCCGATCACCGCCTGCTGCTGGGTAAGAACTGGTAAGAACTTGAGATTTCCTTGACGGATTTGTGACACCCGCCACCACCACCACTTGTTAGTAGTCTGTAGGATCATATTCTTGTGTGTTTCTATTGCTGCTAACCATGCCAGGATCACAAGCCGACGAGACTGACTAGGAGAACTTGACGAACAAGGAGCTTCATGATAAGTTTTAGCAAATGATGAGTGGACAGGTGCAAGATGTGCTAAACAGATTTGAAGAGGCCATGGAGAAGATAGATGGCATGGAGAAGACGTTTGAAACAAAGCTCCATAACAAGTTTGCTGAATTGCTTTCGCGTTTTCCACCACCACCACCGGCTGCTCCTGCCGCACCTCTGCAACAACAGCAATAACACCGACTACCTCCACGTCAGGAAACAGCCCTCCGCCGAGTGAGCCGTGTCCCTCTTCAGCCGGGCCAAACTGCTGGTGCTGCTGTTGATACTTCTGTGGCTCCTACTGCTGATGTGGAGGAGGATGATTATGTGGGAGATTATGAGAATGAGGTTGATCAAAATCAGAACTATGTGCCACCACCAGCACAGCAACCACCAGGTCGTCCACATGCAAATAATGGCAATGGTAGGGCTCACCCTCAGGTACGAGATCATGACCATCTCCCTAAACTAAAATTGAATATTCCACCATTTGAGCGTAGATATGTTCCTGATATATATCTTACTTGGGAGTTAGAAACTGAACAACGATTTACATGTTTACAATATCCCGAGGAGAGACGTGTTCCTGCTGCTATTTGTGCATTCACAAGTTTTGCATGTGTTTGGTGGTCTGAGCATTGTAGATTATATACTATTCCGGCTACTTGGGCTGCTTTGAAAACTGCTGTGCGTACTCGTTGGGTTCCACCATATTATCAACGTGAATTACTTCAAAAATTGCAGCGCTTAAGACAGGGAAACAATTCTGTAGAAGAATATCATCAGGAATTACAAACTGGCATGATTAGATGTGGTATTGTTGAGGAGAATGAAGATATGCTTGCACGTTTTATGGGTGGATTAAATAGAGAGATTCAGACGATTCTAGAGTATAAGGAGAATACTACTATCACTCGTTTATTCCATCTTTCTTGTAAAGCTGAACGTGAAGTGCAGGATCGACAGGCATTGGCGCGGACTAACTTTTCTGCAGGTCGACCTTTATCATGGACACCACGTGCATCATCTACTTCCACACGTTCTGCTACACCGGCGCCTCCGTCGGCTGCCACCTCCAACTGTGATACAATAAAGCAGGCACAATCACCACTATCTGCCAAGAGCAAACCTTCTGGGCCTGCAAAGAGCTCTTCTTCATCCATGGCATCAACAAGGCAAACACATGATATTATTTGTCGATGTTGCAAGGGTGGAGGTCATTATGCGAGAGAATGCCCATCTAAGCGTGTGATGATTGTTACTGAGGATGGTGGGTATGAGTCCGCTAGTGACTATGATGAGGAGACTTTGGCTCTTATTACACGTGACGAACACGGTGGAGACGATTTTGATCATGAGACGCAATACATGGCTCCTGAAGATGCTGACAGGTATGAATGTTTAGTTGCTCAACGTGCTTTGAGTGTGCAGGTTACACAAGCTGAGCAAAATCAGAGGCATAATTTGTTCCATACAAAGGGGGTTGTGAAGGAACGTTCTGTTTGCGTGATCATAGATGGAGGGAGTTGCAACAACTTGGCTAGCATGGAGATGGTGGAGAAGCTATCTCTCACCACAAGACCACATCCACATCCTTACTACATCCAATGGTTCAACAATAGTGGCAAGGTTAAGGTAACATGTACTGTTCGTGTGCATTTTAGTATCTCTACATATGCTGATTATGTTGATTGTGATGTGGTACCTATGCAAGCATGTTCCTTATTACTTGGTAGACCATGGCAATTTGATAAAAATTCTGTACACCATGGTAGAAACAATCAGTATACTCTTGTTCATAACGATAAAAATATTACTTTGCTTCCTATGACTCCTGATTCCATTTTGAAAGATGATATTAAAAGAGCTAATAAAGCAAAACAGGAGACAAATAAGAGTGAAAATCAGATTGTGGCAAAGAGAATTTGAGCACCAAATGAAGCCTAATAATAAACCATCTCCTGTTGTTTCTGAAATTAAATTGAAAGGTGCATGTTTACTGATAGAGGCAAAGGTGTCCCGATGTTTCGATGAGATGGTGGCTATCGTTTTCTGTGGGAGTCGACCTTGACGATCCGACTACGAACGTGCGAGACGTCGCGCCTTAGCAATCGCTAAACCAACTTCCAAGGGGTTATTGACCACGCCGGAGCACGATCAACCTGACCACGAGGGCCTGTTTCCTACGAGCAAACGAAGAACAAGCAAGAAACTGAGATTGCAATCTGGATATTGCGAATATAAGATGAAAGCTTTATTGATCAAGGTGGGGTTCTGTGACGTCTTGGTCTGGTCGTTGGACACAAACGAAGTACGCGAAGTTGCAGCTATGGCGAACTTTTAATCTAAACAAAACCCAAAGTCTAAACGACGCCCTAAGGGCTGTATATATGGAGGAAGAGAGGGGAATTTCGTGGCCCTTGAGGGTGGGGTCCGAAACCAACCCTAACTCTTGTTTCCCCACACATACGGACTCTAAAAATAGCCTATACTTAAGTATTTCGAAATTACATGGGCCTGGCCCATTAATAAGGTGACGCAGCACCTAGAATAGCCTATGGACGAATATTATGAAGTGGCATCTTGTATATTTCGTCCATGGCTTCATGCACTCCTTATGGCGGCTTCAAAGTCCTGAAATCATCACTTGTAACTCTGTTCTTGATCCCCTTGCGCATGCCATCAACTCCATGCGTGTTCTTGCTCCAATGTTCATCCTTCTCCAAGCTAGGCCCTTCATTTGAAAGCAAAACAAATGTATCCAATTTAGGCAGCATCATAATCTCATGAACATTAGAATCATTACCAAGAAACGAAAGTACCTGGTAATTTAATTGGCGTGCGCGAGCTCTAGTAATTGGTCCAGTATATGTAACAGTAGGGGCTGTGGGTGTAACAATGGTATTGATGTCCTCATCATCCTCCCCTTCTTGAAATGAAGTCGTCCTCGACGGAAGCTCATCTTCCTCACCCAAATAAGGCTTCAAATCTGCAATCTTAAAAGTGGGACTATCCCCAAAATCTGCAGGTAGCTCAAGTTTATATGCATTATCATTTATTTTCTCTAAAACCTTAAAAGGACCATCAGCACGTGGCATTAGCTTTGATTTGCGCAGATTAGGAAATCTATCTTTACGCAAATGTAACCAAACAAGATCTCCAGGTGCAAACACAACATGTTTTCTACCCTTATCTCCAGCAAGTTTATATTTAGCATTCATACGCTCAATGTTTTCCTTAGTTAACTCATGCATTTTTAAAATCAATTCAGAACGTTCTTTAGCATCAAAATTAACCTTCTCCGAAGATGGAAGAGGCAACAAATCAATAGGTGCACGAGGTAGGAAACCATACACAATTTCAAAAGGGCACATCTTAGTAGTAGAATGCAATGAACGATTATAAGCAAATTCAATATGAGGCAAGCATTCTTCCCACATTTTCTTGTTATTCTTCAAAACAGCCCTAAGCATAGTAGACAATGTTCTATTGACTACTTCAGTTTGTCCATCAGTTTGGGGGTGACAAGTAGTACTAAAAAGCAGCTTAGTCCCCAACTTAGCCCATAAACATCTCCAAAAGTGGCTAAGAAATTTAGTATCACGATCTGAAACAATAGTATTTGGCACACCATGTAAGCGAATAATTTCACGAAAGAACAAATCAGCAACATTAACAGCATCATCGCTTTTCTGACATGGTATAAAGTGTGCCATTTTCGAGAACCTATCCACGACAACAAATATGCTATCCCTCCCCTTCTTTGTTCTAGGTAAACCTAAAACAAAGTCCATAGATATATCCTCCCAAGGAACACTAGGTACAGGCAAAGGCATATATAAACCATGAGGATTGAGTCGTGACTTAGCTCTTTGACATGTAGTGCAGCGAGCAACAAAACGCTCAACATCCCGTCTCATCTTTGGCCAAAAGAAATGTGTAGCAAGTATATCCTCCGTCTTCTTGACGCCAAAGTGTCCCATTAATCCTCCTCCATGCGCCTCCTGCAACAACAAAAGACGAACGGAGCTAGCTGGAATGCATAGCTTGTTAGCACGAAACACAAATCCATCGTTAAGAACGAACTTGTTCCAAGTTCTCCCTTCCTTACAATTCTGCAATACATCTTTAAATTCAGCATCATTAACATATTGATCCTTGATGGTCTCCAAACCAAATATTTTAAAGTCAAGTTGTGAAAGCATAGTATAACGACGAGACAAGGCATCAGCAATAACATTTTCTTTACCCTTCTTGTGTTTAATCACATAAGGGAAAGTCTCAATGAATTCAACCCATTTAGCATGTCGACGGTTCAGTTTTGCTTGACTTTTAATGTGTTTCAAAGATTCATGATCAGAATGTATAACAAATTCCTTGGGCCATAAACAATGTTGCCATGTTTCTAAGGTCCGAACAAGAGCATATAATTCTTTATCATAAGTAGAATAGTTCAGACTAGGCCCACTCAATTTTTCAGAAAAGTATGCAACAGGTATTCCATCTTGTAATAACACACCTCCTAATCCAATTCCACTAGCATCACATTCAAGCTTAAAAGTCTTATTGAAATTAGGAAGTTGGAGTAAAGGAGCATGTGTCAACTTATCTTTCAATACCGTGAAGGCTTCTTCTTTTGCGGTACCCCAAACAAAAGGTACATCCTTCTTTGTAAGCTCGTTGAGAGGTGCAGCAATGGTGCTGAAATCTCTCAAAAAACGCCTATAGAAACCAGCGAGGCCAAGGAAACTCCTCACTTGTGTGACCGTTTTGGGCTGCGGCCAACTCTCAATAGCTTCAATCTTGGCTTTATCAACTTCAATTCCCTGTGGAGTAACAACATAGCCAAGAAAGGATACTCGGTCGGTGCAAAAGGTGCACTTTCCAAGGTTACCAAACAAACGTGCATCACGTAGAGCAATAAAAACAGCACGTAAATGTTCCAAATGTTCCTCCAAAGATTTGCTATAAATCAATATGTCATCAAAGTAAACTACCACAAATCGTCCAATGAAAGCACGTAAAACTTCGTTCATTAACCTCATGAAAGTACTAGGTGCATTAGTTAACCCAAAAGGCATGACTAACCACTCATATAATCCAAACTTAGTTTTAAATGCTGTTTTCCATTCATCTCCCAATTTCATACGAATTTGATGGTAACCACTACGCAAATCAACTTTGGAGAATATTGTAGAGCCACTCAATTCATCAAGCATATCATCTAGCCTAGGAATAGGATGACGATAACGAATAGTAATATTATTAATGCCTCTACAATCAACGCACATACGCGACGTACCATCCTTTTTCGGCACTAAAATGATAGGAACAGCACAAGGACTAAGGGATTCGCGCATATAACCTTTGTCAAGCAGTTCTTGTACTTGACGCATAATCTCCTTCGTCTCCTCTGGATTGGTACGGTATGGTGCACGGTTGGGTAATGATGCACCGGGAATTAAGTCAATTTGATGCTCAATCCCGCGAATAGGTGGTAATCCCGGTGGCACGTCTTGTGGAAAGACGTCGGCGAACTCCTGCAAAATGTTAGTGACAGCAGGAGGCAAAGAGGAAGGCACGTCCTCGAATGAAAATAATGCCTCTTTGCACACAAAAGCATAGCAAACAGATTTGCTAAAATCTAGATCGTCAATATCAGATTTGGTGGCAAGTAAACATGCACTTTTCAACTTAAGTTTAGAAGCAACACTAGATTGTTTATTATTATTAGGCTGCATTTGTTGCTCAAATTCTTTTGCCACAATCTGATTTTCACTCTTAGTTTTCTCCTGTTTTGCTTTATTAGCTCTATTAATATCATCTTTCAAAATGGAATCAGGAGTCATAGGAAGCAAAGTAATATTTTTATCCTTATGAACAAGAGTATACTGATTGTTTCTACCATGGTGAATAGAATTTTTATCAAATTGCCATGGTCTACCAAGTAATAAGGAACATGCTTGCATAGGTACCACATCACAATCAACATAATCAGCATATGTAGAGATACTAAAATGCACACGAACAGTACGTGTTACCTTAACCTTGCCGCTGTTGTTGAACCATTGGATGTAGTAAGGATGTGGATGTGGTCTTGTGGTGAGAGATAGCTTCTCCACCATCTCGATGCTAGCCAAGTTGTTGCAACTCCCTCCATCTATGATCACGCGAACAGAACGTTCCTTCACAACTCCCTTTGTATGGAACAAATTATGCCTCTGATTTTGCTCAGCTTGTGTAACCTGCACACTCAAAACACGTTGAGCAACTAAACATTCATACCTGTCAGCATCTTCAGGAGCCATGTATTGCGTCTCATGATCAAAATCGTCTCCACCGTGTTCGTCACGTGTAATAAGAGCCAAAGTCTCCTCATCATAGTCACTAGCGGACTCATACCCACCATCCTCAGTAACAATCATCACACGCTTAGATGGGCATTCTCTCGCATAATGACCTCCACCCTTGCAACGTCGACAAATAATATCATGTGTTTGCCCTGTTGATGCCATGGATGAAGAAGAGCTCTTTGCAGGCCCAGAAGGTGTGCTCTTGGCAGATAGTGGTGATTGTGCCTGCTTTATTGTATCACGGTTGGAGGCGGCAGCCGACGGAGGCGCCGGTGAAGCAGAACGTGTGGAAGTAGATGATGCACGTGGTGTCCATGAAGAAGGTCGACCTGCAGAAAAGTTAGTCCGCGCCAATGCCTGTCGATCCTGCACTTCATGTTCAGCTTTACAAGCAAGATGGAATAAACGAGTGATATTAGTATACTCCTTATACTCTAGAATCGTCTGAATCTCTCTATTTAATCCACCCATAAAACGTGCAAGCATAGCTTCATTCTCCTCAACAATACCACATCTAATCATGCCAGTTTGTAATTCCTGATAATATTCTTCTACAGAATTTTTTCCCTGTCTTAAGCGCTGCAATTTTTTAAGTAATTCACGTTGATAATATGGTGGAACCCAACGAGTACGCATAGCAGTTTTCAAAGCAGCCCAAGTAGCAGGAATGGGATATAATCTACAATGCTCAGACCACCAAACACATGCAAAACTAGTGAATGCACAAACAGCAGCAGGAACACGTCTCTCCTAGGATATTGTAAACATGTAAATCGTTGTTCAGTTTCTAACTCCCAAGTAAGATATATATCAGGAACATATCTACCCTCAAATGGTGGAATATTCAATTTTAGTTTAGGGAGATGGTCATGATCTCGTACCTGAGGGTGAGCCCTACCATTGCCATTATTTGCATGTGGACGACCTGATGGTTGCTGTGCTGGTGCTGTGCGATTGCCAGGGAGAGTCAAACGCACGACGTAGAGGTATGTGGAGCTGGGAAGGCTTATAGTATGGTAGCAAAAAGGGTCAGCAATAATCAATTCAGATATGCAAAGTTGAATAAACGCTCAACGACGGTACTGTGCTGGTCCTAGGCTAGACCGTGCTAGAGACGCGAGCCTAGAACACTAACAAAATCACGGCGCTGCACGTAAATAAGGGAAAAGCACACTCTGGAACTTTTTTTTTTCGCTTTTTTTTTTTGCGCTCCTCTTTTTTTTTTTTTTTGCGCTCCTCTTTTTTTTTTTTGCGAAAAATTACTATAATGTGCTTTTCCCTTATGTAGTTCTGAGTTTTATCAACCTCATCCTCATAATCTCCCACATAATCATCCTCCTCCGCATCAGCAGCAGGAGCCACAGAAGTAGCAACAGCAGCACCAACAGTTTGGCCAGGTGCAAGAGGGAGACGGCTCGCTCGGCGGAGGGCTGTTTCACGATGTGGAGGTAATCGTCGTTGTTGTTGTTGTAGAGGTGCGTTAGGTGCAGCCGGTGGTGGTGGTGGAAGACGCGCGAGCAATTCATTAAACCTGTTATCGAGCTTTGTTTCGAACGTCTTCTCCATGTCATCTATCTTCTCCATGGCCTCTTCAAATCTGTTTAGCACATCCTGCACCTGTCCATTCATCATTTGCTGAAATTTATCATGCAACTCCTGATTCGTCATGTTTTCCCAGTCAGTCTCGTCGGCTTGTGATCCTGCCATGGTTAGCAACAATAGAAAAACACACAAGAATATGATCCTACAGAATACTAACAAGAGGTGGTGGTGGCGGGTGTCACAAATCCGTCAAGCAAATCTCAAATTCTTACCAGTTCTTACCCAGCAGCAGGCGGTGATCGGCAACCGTTGTAGTCAAAAACTCTCAAAAGCTTGGATAGAGCGATTGCCAGGGAGAGTCAAACGCACGACGTAGATGTATGTGGAGCTGGGAAGGCTTATAGTATGGTAGCAAAAAGGGTCAGCAATAATCAATTCAGAGATGCAAAGTTGAATAAACGCTCAACGACGGTACTGTGCTGGTCCTAGGCTAGACCGTGCTAGAGACGCGAGCCTAGAACACTAACAAAATCACGGCGCTGCACGTAAATAAGGGAAAAGCACACTCTGGAACTTTTTTTTTTCGCTTTTTTTTTTGCGCTCCTCTTTTTTTTTTTTTGCGCATTATAGTAATTTTTCGCAAAAAAAAAAAAAGAGGAGCGCAAAAAAAAAAAAAGAGGAGCGCAAAAAAAAAGCGAAAAAAAAAAGTTCCAGAGTGTGCTTTTCCCTTATTTACGTGCAGCGCCGTGATTTTGTTAGTGTTCTAGGCTCGCGTCTCTAGCACGGTCTAGCCTAGGACCAGCACAGTACCGTCGTTGAGCGTTTATTCAACTTTGCATCTCTGAATTGATTATTGCTGACCCTTTTTGCTACCATACTATAAGCCTTCCCAGCTCCACATACCTCTACGTCGTGCGTTTGACTCTCCCTGGCAATCGCACAGCACCAGCACAGCAACCATCAGGTCGTCCACATGCAAATAATGGCAATGGTAGGGCTCACCCTCAGGTACGAGATCATGACCATCTCCCTAAACTAAAATTGAATATTCCACCATTTGAGGGTAGATATGTTCCTGATATATATCTTACTTGGGAGTTAGAAACTGAACAACGATTTACATGTTTACAATATCCCGAGGAGAGACGTGTTCCTGCTGCTGTTTGTGCATTCACTAGTTTTGCATGTGTTTGGTGGTCTGAGCATTGTAGATTATATCCCATTCCTGCTACTTGGGCTGCTTTGAAAACTGCTATGCGTACTCGTTGGGTTCCACCATATTATCAACGTGAATTACTTAAAAAATTGCAGCGCTTAAGACAGGGAAAAAATTCTGTAGAAGAATATTATCAGGAATTACAAACTGGCATGATTAGATGTGGTATTGTTGAGGAGAATGAAGCTATGCTTGCACGTTTTATGGGTGGATTAAATAGAGAGATTCAGACGATTCTAGAGTATAAGGAGTATACTAATATCACTCGTTTATTCCATCTTGCTTGTAAAGCTGAACATGAAGTGCAGGATCGACAGGCATTGGCGCGGACTAACTTTTCTGCAGGTCGACCTTCTTCATGGACACCACGTGCATCATCTACTTCCACACGTTCTGCTTCACCGGCGCCTCCGTCGGCTGCCGCCTCCAACCGTGATACAATAAAGCAGGCACAATCACCACTATCTGCCAAGAGCACACCTTCTGGGCCTGCAAAGAGCTCTTCTTCATCCATGGCATCAACAGGGCAAACACATGATATTATTTGTCGACGTTGCAAGGGTGGAGGTCATTATGCGAGAGAATGCCCATCTAAGCGTGTGATGATTGTTACTGAGGATGGTGGGTATGAGTCCGCTAGTGACTATGATGAGGAGACTTTGGCTCTTATTACACGTGACGAACACGGTGGAGACGATTCTGATCATGAGACGCAATACATGGCTCCTGAAGATGCTGACAGGTATGAATGTTTAGTTGCTCAACGTGTATTGAGTGTGCAGGTTACACAAGCTGAGCAAAATCAGAGGCATAATTTGTTCCATACAAAGGGAGTTGTGAAGGAACGTTCTGTTCGCGTGATCATAGATGGAGGGAGTTGCAACAACTTGGCTAGCATCGAGATGGTGGAGAAGCTATCTCTCACCACCAGACCACATCCACATCCTTACTACATCCAATGGTTCAACAACAGCGGCAAGGTTAAGGTAACACGTACTGTTCGTGTGCATTTTAGCATCTCTACATATGCTGATTATGTTGATTGTGATGTGGTACCGATGCAAGCATGTTCCTTATTACTTGGTAGACCATGGCAATTTGATAAAAATTCTATTCACCATGGTAGAAACAATCAGTATACTCTTGTTCATAAGGATAAAAATATTACTTTGCTTCCTATGACTCCTGATTCCATTTTGAAAGATGATATTAATAGAGCTAATAAAGCAAAACAGGAGAAAACTAAGAGTGAAAATCAGATTGTGGCAAAAGAATTTGAGCAACAAATGCAGCCTGATAATAATAAACAATCTAGTGTTGCTTCTGAAATTAAATTGAAAAGTGCATGTTTACTTGCCACCAAATCTGATATTGATGATCTAGATTTTAGCAAATCTGTTTGCTATGCTTTTGTGTGCAAAGAGGCATTATTTTCATTCGAGGACGCGCCTTCCTCTTTGCCTCCTGCTGTCACTAACATTTTGCAGGAGTTCGCCGACGTCTTTCCACAAGACGTGCCACCGGGATTACCACCTATTCGCGGGATTGAGCATCAAATTGACTTAATTCCCGGTGCATCATTACCCAACCGGGCACCATACCGTACCAATCCAGAGGAGACGAAGGAGATTATGCGTCAAGTACAAGAACTGCTCGACAAAGGTTATATACGCGAATCCCTTAGTCCTTGTGCTGTTCCTATCATTTTAGTGCCGAAAAAGGATGGTACGTCGCGTATGTGCGTTGATTGTAGAGGCATTAATAATATTACTATTCGTTATCGTCATCCTATTCCTAGGCTAGATGATATGCTTGATGAATTGAGTGGCTCTACAATATTCTCCAAAGTTGATTTGCGTAGTGGTTACCATCAAATTCGTATGAAATTGGGAGATGAATGGAAAACAGCATTTAAAACTAAGTTTGGATTATATGAGTGGTTAGTCATGCCTTTTGGGTTAACTAATGCACCTAGTACTTTCATGAGGTTAATGAACGAAGTTTTACGTGCCTTCATTGGACGATTTGTGGTAGTTTACTTTGATGACATATTGATTTATAGCAAATCTTTGGAGGACCATTTGGAACATTTACGTGCTGTTTTTATTGCTCTACGTGATGCACGTTTGTTTGGTAACCTTGGAAAGTGCACCTTTTGCACCGACCGAGTATCTTTTCTTGGCTATGTTGTTACTCCACAGGGAATTGAAGTTGATAAAGCCAAGATTGAAGCTATTGAGAGTTGGCCGCAGCCCAAAACGGTCACACAAGTGAGGAGTTTCCTTGGCCTCGCTGGTTTCTATAGGCGTTTTGTGAGAGATTTCAGCACCATTGCTGCACCTCTCAACGAGCTTACAAAGAAGGATGTACCTTTTGTTTGGGGTACCGCACAGGAAGAAGCCTTCACGGTATTGAAAGATAAGTTAACACATGCTCCTTTACTCCAACTTCCTAACTTCAATAAGACTTTTGAGCTTGAATGTGATGCTAGTGGAATTGGATTAGGAGGTGTGTTATTACAAGATGGAAAACCTGTTGCATACTTTTCTGAAAAATTGAGTGGGCCTAGTCTGAACTATTCTACTTATGATAAAGAATTATATGCTCTTGTTCGGACCTTAGAAACATGGCAACATTATTTATGGCCCAAGGAATTTCTTATACATTCTGATCATGAATCTTTGAAACACATTAAAAGTCAAGCAAAACTGAACCGTAGACATGCTAAATGGGTTGAATTCATTGAGACTTTCCCTTATGTCATTAAACACAAGAAGGGTAAAGAAAATGTTATTGCTGATGCCTTGTCTCGTCGTTATACTATGCTTTCACAACTTGACTTTAAAATATTTGGTTTGGAGACCATCAAGGATCAATATGTTAATGATGCTGAATTTAAAGATGTATTGCAGAATTGTAAGGAAGGGAGAACTTGGAACAAGTTCGTTCTTAACGATGGATTTGTGTTTCGTGCTAATAAGCTATGCATTCCAGCTAGCTCCGTTCGTCTTTTGTTATTGCAGGAGGCGCATGGAGGAGGATTAATGGGACACTTTGGCGTCAAGAAGACGGAGGATATACTTGCTACGCATTTCTTTTGGCCAAAGATGAGACGGGATGTTGAGCGTTTTGTTGCTCGCTGCACTACCTGTCAAAGAGCTAAGTCACGACTCAATCCTCATGGTTTATATATGCCTTTGCCTGTACCTAGTGTTCCTTGGGAGGATATATCTATGGACTTTGTTTTAGGTTTACCTCGAACAAAGAAGGGGAGGGATAGCATATTTGTTGTCGTGGATAGGTTCTCGAAAATGGCACACTTTATACCATGTCATAAAAGTGATGATGCTGTTAATGTTGCTGATTTGTTCTTTCGTGAAATTATTCGCTTACATGGTGTGCCAAATACTATTGTTTCAGATCGTGATACTAAATTTCTTAGCCACTTTTGGAGATGTTTATGGGCTAAGTTGGGGACTAAGCTGCTTTTTAGTACTACTTGTCACCCCCAAACTGATGGACAAACTGAAGTAGTCAATAGAACATTGTCTACTATGCTTAGGGCTGTTTTGAAGAATAACAAGAAAATGTGGGAAGAATGCTTGCCTCATATTGAATTTGCTTATAATCGTTCATTGCATTCTACTACTAAGATGTGCCCTTTTGAAATTCTGTATGGTTTCCTACCTCGTGCACCTATTGATTTGTTGCCTCTTCCATCTTCGGAGAAGGTTAATTTTGATGCTAAAGAACGTTCTGAATTGATTTTAAAAATGCATGAGTTAACTAAGGAAAACATTGAGCGTATGAATGCTAAATATAAACTTGCTGGAGATAAGGGTAGAAAACATGTTGTGTTTGCACCTGGAGATCTTGTTTGGTTACATTTGCGTAAAGATAGATTTCCTAATCTGCGCAAATCAAAGCTAATGCCACGTGCTGATGGTCCTTTTAAGGTTTTAGAGAAAATAAATGATAATGCATATAAACTTGAGCTACCTGCAGATTTTGGGGTTAGTCCCACTTTTAACATTGCAGATTTGAAGCCTTATTTGGGTGAGGAAGATGAGCTTCCGTCGAGGACGACTTCATTTCAAGAAGGGGAGGATGATGAGGACATCAATACCATTGTTACACCCACAGCCCCTACTGTTACATATACTGGACCAATTACTAGAGCTCGCGCACGCCAATTAAATTACCAGGTACTTTCGTTTCTTGGTAATGATTCTAATGTTCATGAGATTATGATGCTGCCTAAATTGGATACATTTGTTTTGCTTACAAATGAAGGTCCTAGCTTGGAGAAGGATGAACATTGGAGCAAGAACACGAATGGAGTTGATGGCATGCGCAAGGGGATCAAGAACGGAGTTACAAGTGATGATTTCAGGACTTTGAAGCTGCCATAAGGAGTGCATGAAGCCTTGGACGAAATATACAAGATGCCACTTCATAATATTCGTCCATAGGCTATTCTAGGTGCTGCGTCACCTTATTAATGGGCCAGGCCCATGTAATTTCGAAATACTTAAGTATAGGCTATTTTTAGAGTCCGTATGTGTGGGGAAACAAGAGTTAGGGTTGGTTTCGGACCCCACCCTCAAGGGCCACGAAATTCCCCTCTCTTCCTCCATATATACAGCCCTTAGGGCGTCTATATGATGAATGGACAGGTGCAGGATGTGCTAAACAGATTTGAAGAGGCCATGGAGAAGATAGATGACATGGAGAAGACGTTCGAAACAAAGCTCGATAACAGGTTTAATGAATTGCTCGCGCGTCTTCCACCACCACCACCGGCTGCACCTAACGCACCTCTACAACAACAACAACGACGTGATAGAGGCAAAGGTGTCCCGATGTTTCGATGAGATGGTGGCTATCGTTTTCTGTGGGAGTCGACCTTGACGATCCGACTACGAACGTGCGAGACGTCGCGCCTTAGCAATCGCTAAACCAACTTCCGAGGGGTTATTGACCACGCCGGAGCACGATCAACCTGACCACGAGGGCCTGTTTCCTGCGAGCAAACGAAGAACAAGCAAGAAACTGAGATTGCAATCTGAATATTGCGAATATAAGATGAAAGCTTTATTGATCAAGGTGGGGTTCTGTGACGTCTTGGTCTGGTCGTTGGACACAAACGAAGTACGCGAAGTTGCAGCTATGGCGAACTTTTAATCTAAACAAAACCCAAAGTCTAAACGACGCCCTACGGGCTGTATATATGGAGGAAGAGAGGGGAATTTCGTGGCCCTTGAGGGTGGGGTCCGAAACCAACCCTAACTCTTGTTTCCCCACACATACGGACTCTAAAAATAGCCTATACTTAAGTATTTCGAAATTACATGGGCCTGGCCCATTAATAAGGTGACGCAGCACCTAGAATAGCCTATGGACGAATATTATGAAGTGGCATCTTGTATATTTCGTCCATGGCTTCATGCACTCCTTATGGCGGCTTCAAAGTCCTGAAATCATCACTTGTAACTCCGTTCTTGATCCCCTTGCGCATGCCATCAACTTCATGCGTGTTCTTGCTCCAATGTTCATCCTTCTCCAAGCTAGGCCCTTCATTTGAAAGCAAAACAAATGTATCCAATTTAGGCAGCATCATAATCTCATGAACATTAGAATCATTACCAAGAAACGAAAGTACCTGGTAATTTAATTGGCGTGCGCGAGCTCTAGTAATTGGTCCAGTATATGTAACAGTAGGGGCTGTGGGTGTAACAATGGTATTGATGTCCTCATCAGGCCGTCAGTGCCTGCGTCAGATGCAGGCTCGTCGGACAGGCGGATCTCGTCAACAAGGTCAGCAAGGAAGCTTGCCGCGCAGGCGACCTCCGCGCCACGCAGCGCATCAGCACAAGCGCCATCCGGCATGCCTAGCTGGCTGCGCTCACGAGGGAGGAAGAGGGTTCCCGTCCAGAACAAATCTCCGGATGACGGTGCACCTAGCCCCACGGTGGGTGCCAAATGTCGGGGGTTTGGTGCGACATATGCCAAAGGATGGCTAATCATGATGGGGGCTAGTAAGACGTCGCCGGTGCCAGGAAACGGGATGAGGCGAAGACATGCATGTCGGCGAATCTTACCCAGGTTCAGGGCTCTCCGTGGAGATAACACCCCAAGTCCTGCTCTACGGGGTCTCCGCATGATCACTCAAGCAACAATGGTGGCTACAAGCTTACTCCTTGAGCTGTTTTTCTAGAGGGGGAAGGAGAGCAAGTCTAGCCCTAGCTTCCTATCTCTATATGGGTGTGTGGGTGAACAAAAGGCTGAACCCTTTGCATGGGTGCCCTGGGGGGTTTATATAAGCCTACCCCCAGCGGTACAATGTTAATCCGTCCGGGTGTAGGCCCGAGCCGTCAGTGTCTCTGGTCGCCGGCATCTCCGCTGGCCGGTGGGGCCCGCCGCCTGGTGGGTCCCGCCGTCTGTCCCGTACTTGGCTGACAGGCCGTACCCGCCGCTTGCGGGCCCTGCCGGCTGTCCGGTACTGTAGCGATGCGGCTAATGATGCGTGATTTGTCGGTGGAGGCGTGGCTACAGTGCCGCCGCCTAGCGGGCGTTCACTGTAGCCATTCCCCGTCTCATCTAGTTAATGGCACATCGGTCCCCAAGAGGGGGAGGGCCGCTGATGAGGACATCAATACCATTGTTACACCCACAGCCCCTACTGTTACATACACTGGACCAATTACTAGAGCTCGCGCACGCCAATTGAATTATCAGGTAATTTCGTTTCTTGGTAATGATTCTAATGTTCATGAGAATATGATACTGCCTAAATTGGATATATTTGTTTTGCTTACAAATGAAGGGCCTAGCTTGGACAAGAAAGATGAACCTTGGAGCAAGTTCAAGCATGGAGATGATGGCATGCGCAAGGGGAACAAGAACGGAGTTACAAGTGATGATTCCAGGACTCTGAAGCCACCATAATGAGTGCATGAAGCATGGGACGAAATATACAAGATGCCACTTCATAAATTTCGTCCAGAGGCTATTTTAGGTGCTGCGTCACCTTATTATTGGGCCAGGCCCATGTATTTTCGAAGTACTTAAGTATAGGCTGTTTTTAGAGTCCGTATGTGTGGGGAAACAAGAGTTTGGGTTGGTTTCGGACCCCTCCACCAAGGGCCACGAAATTCCCCCTCTCTCCTCCATATATACAGCCCTTAGGGCATCGTTTAGGCTTTGGGTTTTGTTTAGATTAAAAGTTTGCCATAGCTGCAACTTCTCGTACTTCGTTTGTGTCCAACGACCAGACCAAGACGTCACAGAACCCCACCTTGATCAATAAAGCTTTCATCTTATATTCTCAATATCCAGATTGCAATCTCAGTTTCTTGCTTGTTCTTCGTTTGCTTGCAGGAAACAGACCCTCGTGGTCAGGTTGATCGTGCTCCGGCGTGGTCAATAACCCCTCGGAAGTTGGTTTAGCGATTGCTAAGGCGCAACGTCTCGCACGTTCGTAGTCGGATCGTCAAGGTCGACTCCCCCAGAAACGATAGCCACCATCTCATCGAAACATCGGGACACCTTTGCCTCTATCAAGTGGTATCAGATTTCCAGGTTGCTCGGTGAGATTTTACAGTTTTTCTTAGATTAGATGGAGTCTGTTCTTTATACCTACAGTCCACGAAAAAGCCACAAAAAATTAGGGTTAGTTCATCATATCCGAACCAATCTAAGCCTTTGCATAATCTTTTTAGGGTTTTTGCTTTGTTGAATTTGCGGTTGCATCGTCGTGTCAAGTTGCTGGTCTTAGATTCTAGTCTTTTAGAGTTTCGAGTTCTGGTCATAAGTTGTCACGTCGCCGCCGCACCATCATCATCGCCCATCTACCACCTTTGCTTATCCGCCACCGCTCTGAATCCATATCCATATACCACCACCAATCCGTATCCATATACCACCACCAATCTGTATGCATATACCACCACCGCTAGCATATACCACCACCGCTGCCATATACCACAACCATATATCCACCACCAATCTGAGTTCTTCTCATATTAGGTTTGTTCTTGAGATCAATCTAAATTCCGATTCGTGTTTCCTTGCCTGCGTAGGTCTCGAAAAAAAAAAGAGTCTGGAGAACCCCGAGCAGTTTTTAGGCCAAAATTTTCACGGGCAAAAATATTTTTTCCCTATCCTATTTTTAGGCTTTTCTGAGTCTTTTGAGCCACGTGCCATCATAGTGATTTTTTGTCGCACTTTTTCGTCGTCGCTGCCCTAATTTCCGAAAAAAGTGAAAAAAAAATTCGTGCCCATCCTATCAGTTTGACGAGGGAAGAGTTTTGAGACACTCGCCATTATAGTGATTTTTCGCAAAAAAAAGAAGAGCGCAAATATAAGGAGTGCAAAAAAAGCGAAAAAAAAGAGTTCCAGAGTGTGCTTTTCCCTTATTTACGTGCAGTGCCGTGATTTTGTTAGTGTTCTAGGCTCGCGTCTCTAGCACGGTCTAGCCTAGGACCAGCACAGTACCGTCATTGAGCGTTTATTCAACTTTGCATCTCTGAATTGATTATTGCTGACCCTTTTTGCTACCATACTATAAGCCTTCCCAGCTCCACATACATCTACGTCGTGTGTTTGACTCTCCCTGGCAATCGCTCTATCCAAGGTTTTGAGAGTTTTGACTACAACGGTTGCCGATCACCGCCTGCTGCTGGGTAAGAACTGGTAAGAACTTGAGATTTCCTTGACGGATTTGTGACACCCGCCACCACCACCACTTGTTAGTAGTCTGTAGGATCATATTCTTGTGTGTTTCTATTGCTGCTAACCATGCCAGGATCACAAGCCGACGAGACTGACTAGGAGAACTTGACGAACAAGGAGCTTCATGATAAGTTTCAGCAAATGATGAGTGGACAGGTGCAAGATGTGCTAAACAGATTTGAAGAGGCCATGGAGAAGATAGATGGCATGGAGAAGACGTTTGAAACAAAGCTCCATAACAAGTTTGCTGAATTGCTTTCGCGTTTTCCACCACCACCACCGGCTGCTCCTGCCGCACCTCTGCAACAACAGCAATAACACCGACTACCTCCACGTCAGGAAACAGCCCTCCGCCGAGTGAGCCGTGTCCCTCTTCAGCCGGGCCAAACTGCTGGTGCTGCTGTTGATACTTCTGTGGCTCCTACTGCTGATGTGGAGGAGGATGATTATGTGGGAGATTATGAGAATGAGGTTGATCAAAATCAGAACTATGTGCCACCACCAGCACAGCAACCACCAGGTCGTCCACATGCAAATAATGGCAATGGTAGGGCTCACCCTCAGGTACGAGATCATGACCATCTCCCTAAACTAAAATTGAATATTCCACCATTTGAGCGTAGATATGTTCCTGATATATATCTTACTTGGGAGTTAGAAACTGAACAACGATTTACATGTTTACAATATCCCGAGGAGAGACGTGTTCCTGCTGCTATTTGTGCATTCACAAGTTTTGCATGTGTTTGGTGGTCTGAGCATTGTAGATTATATACTATTCCGGCTACTTGGGCTGCTTTGAAAACTGCTGTGCGTACTCGTTGGGTTCCACCATATTATCAACGTGAATTACTTCAAAAATTGCAGCGCTTAAGACAGGGAAACAATTCTGTAGAAGAATATCATCAGGAATTACAAACTGGCATGATTAGATGTGGTATTGTTGAGGAGAATGAAGATATGCTTGCACGTTTTATGGGTGGATTAAATAGAGAGATTCAGACGATTCTAGAGTATAAGGAGAATACTACTATCACTCGTTTATTCCATCTTTCTTGTAAAGCTGAACGTGAAGTGCAGGATCGACAGGCATTGGCGTGGACTAACTTTTCTGCAGGTCGACCTTTATCATGGACACCACGTGCATCATCTACTTCCACACGTTCTGCTACACCGGCGCCTCCGTCGGCTGCCACCTCCAACTGTGATACAATAAAGCAGGCACAATCACCACTATCTGCCAAGAGCAAACCTTCTGGGCCTGCAAAGAGCTCTTCTTCATCCATGGCATCAACAAGGCAAACACATGATATTATTTGTCGATGTTGCAAGGGTGGAGGTCATTATGCGAGAGAATGCCCATCTAAGCGTGTGATGATTGTTACTGAGGATGGTGGGTATGAGTCCGCTAGTGACTATGATGAGGAGACTTTGGCTCTTATTACACGTGACGAACACGGTGGAGACGATTTTGATCATGAGACGCAATACATGGCTCCTGAAGATGCTGACAGGTATGAATGTTTAGTTGCTCAACGTGCTTTGAGTGTGCAGGTTACACAAGCTGAGCAAAATCAGAGGCATAATTTGTTCCATACAAAGGGGGTTGTGAAGGAACGTTCTGTTTGCGTGATCATAGATGGAGGGAGTTGCAACAACTTGGCTAGCATGGAGATGGTGGAGAAGCTATCTCTCACCACAAGACCACATCCACATCCTTACTACATCCAATGGTTCAACAATAGTGGCAAGGTTAAGGTAACATGTACTGTTCGTGTGCATTTTAGTATCTCTACATATGCTGATTATGTTGATTGTGATGTGGTACCTATGCAAGCATGTTCCTTATTACTTGGTAGACCATGGCAATTTGATAAAAATTCTGTACACCATGGTAGAAACAATCAGTATACTCTTGTTCATAACGATAAAAATATTACTTTGCTTCCTATGACTCCTGATTCCATTTTGAAAGATGATATTAAAAGAGCTAATAAAGCAAAACAGGAGACAAATAAGAGTGAAAATCAGATTGTGGCAAAGAGAATTTGAGCACCAAATGAAGCCTAATAATAAACCATCTCCTGTTGTTTCTGAAATTAAATTGAAAGGTGCATGTTTACTGATAGAGGCAAAGGTGTCCCGATGTTTCGATGAGATGGGTGGCTATCGTTTTCTGTGGGAGTCGACCTTGACGATCCGACTACGAACGTGCGAGACGTCGCGCCTTAGCAATCGCTAAACCAACTTCCGAGGGGTTATTGACCACGCCGGAGCACGATCAACCTGACCACGAGGGCCTGTTTCCTGCGAGCAAACGAAGAACAAGCAAGAAACTGAGATTGCAATCTGGATATTGCGAATATAAGATGAAAGCTTTATTGATCAAGGTGGGGTTCTGTGACGTCTTGGTCTGGTCGTTGGACACAAACGAAGTACGCGAGGTTGCAGCTATGGCGAACTTTTAATCTAAACAAAACCCAAAGTCTAAACGACGCCCTAAGGGCTGTATATATGGAGGAAGAGAGGGGAATTTCGTGGCCCTTGAGGGTGGGGTCCGAAACCAACCCTAACTCTTGTTTCCCCACACATACGGACTCTAAAAATAGCCTATACTTAAGTATTTCGAAATTACATGGGCCTGGCCTATTAATAAGGTGACGCAGCACCTAGAATAGCCTATGGACGAATATTATGAAGTGGCATCTTGTATATTTCGTCCATGGCTTCATGCACTCCTTATGGCGGCTTCAAAGTCCTGAAATCATCACTTGTAACTCCGTTCTTGATCCCCTTGCGCATGCCATCAACTTCATGCGTGTTCTTGCTCCAATGTTCATCCTTCTCCAAGCTAGGCCCTTCATTTGAAAGCAAAACAAATGTATCCAATTTAGGCAGCATCATAATCTCATGAACATTAGAATCATTACCAAGAAACGAAAGTACCTGGTAATTTAATTGGCGTGCGCGAGCTCTAGTAATTGGTCCAGTATATGTAACAGTAGGGGCTGTGGGTGTAACAATGGTATTGATGTCCTCATCATTTACTTGCCACCAAATCTGATATTGATGAGCTAGATTTTAGCAAATCTGTTTGCTATTCTTTTGTGTGCAAAGAGGCATTATTTTCATTCGAGGACGTGCCTTCCTCTTTGCCCCCTGCTGTCACTAACATTTTGCAGGAGTTCGCTGACGTCTTTCCACAAGACGTGCCACCGGGATTACCACCTACTCGAGGGATTGAGCATCAAATTGACTTAATTCCCGGTGCTTCGCTACCCAACCGTGCACCATACCATACCAATCCAGAGGAGACAAAGGAGATTATGCATCAAGTACAGGAGCTGCTCGACAAAGGTTATATACGCGAATCTCTTAGTCCTTGTGCTGTTCCTATTATACTAGTGCCTAAAAAGGATGGTACGTCACGTATGTGTGTTGATTGTAGAGGCATTAATAATATTACTGTTCGTTATCGTCATCCTATTCCTAGGCTTGATGATATGCTTGATGAATTGAGTGGCTCTACAATATTCTCCAAAGTTGATTTGCATAGTGGATACCATCAAATTCGTATGAAATTGGGAGATGAATGGAAAACAACATTTAAAACTAAGTTTGGTTTATATGAGTGGTTAGTCATGCCTTTTGGGTTAACTAATGCACCTAGTACTTTTATGAGATTAATGAACGAAGTTTTACGTGCTTTCATTGGACGATTTGTGGTAGTCTATTTTGATGATATACTGATTTATAGCAAATCTTTGGAAGCACATTTGGAACATTTACGTGCTGTTTTTATCGCTCTACGTGATGCACGTTTGTTTGGTAACCTTGGGAAGTGCACCTTTTGCACCGACCGAGTATCTTTTCTTGGCTATGTTGTTACTCCACAGGGAATTGATGTTGATAAAGCCAAGATTGAAGCTATTGAGAGTTGGCCGTAGCCCAAAACGGTCACACAAGTGAGGAGTTTCCTTGGCCTCGCTGGTTTCTATAGGCGTTTTGTGAGAGATTTCAGCACCATTGCTGCACCTCTCAACGAGCTTACAAAGAAGGATGTGCCTTTTGTTTGGGATACCGCACAGGAAGAAGCCTTCACGGTATTGAAAGATAAGTTGACACATGCTCCTTTACTCCAACTTCCTGATTTTAATAAGACTTTTGAGCTTGAATGTGATGCTAGTGGAATTGGATTAGGAGGTGTGTTATTACAAGATGGCAAACCTGTTGCATACTTTTCTTAAAAATTGAACCGTAGACATGCTAAATGGGTTGAATTTATTGAGACTTTCCCTTATGTCATTAAACACAAGAAGGGTAAAGAAAATGTTATTGCTGATGCATTGTCTCGTCGTTATACTATGATACAGAATTATATGCTCTTGTTCGGACTTTAGAAACATGGCAACATTATTTTTGGCCCAAAGAATTTGTTATACATTCTGATCATGAATCTTTGAAACACATTAAAAGTCAAGCAAAACTGAACCGTAGACATGCTAAATGGGTTGAATTTATTGAGACTTTCCCTTATGTCATTAAACACAAGAAGGGTAAAGAAAATGTTATTGCTGATGCATTGTCTCGTCGTTATACTATGCTTTCACAACTTGACTTTAAAATAGTTGGTTTGGAGACCATCAAAGATCAATATGTGCATGATGCTGAATTTAAAGATATATTGCAGAATTGTAAAGAAGGTAGAACATGGAACAAGTTCGTCGTTAATGATGGATTTGTGTTTCGTTCTAAAAAGCTATGCATTCCAGCTAGCTCCGTTCGTATTTTGTTGTTGCAGGAGGCGCATGGAGGAGGACTGATGGGACACTTTGGCGTGAAGAAGACGGAGGATATACTTGCTACACATTTCTTTTGGCCAAAGATGAGACGGGATGTTGAGCGTTTTGTTGCTCGCTGCACTACATGTCAAAAAGCTAAGTCACGACTCAATCCTCATGGTTTATATATGCCTTTGCCTGTACCTAGTGTTCCTTGGGAGGATATATCTATGGACTTTGTTTTAGGTTTACCTCGAACAAAGAAGGGGAGGGATAGCATATTTGTTGTCGTGGATAGATTCTCGAAAATGGCACACTTTATACCATGTCATAAAAGCGATGATGCTGTTAATGTTGCTGATTTGTTCTTTCGTGAAATTATTCGCTTGCTTGGTGTGCCAAATACTATTGTTTCAGATCGTGATACTAAATTTCTTAGCCACTTTTGGAGATGTTTATGGGCTAAGTTGGGGACTAAACTGCTTTTTAGTACTACTTGTCACCCCCAAACTGATGGACAAACTGAAGTAGTCAATAGAACATTGTCTACTCTGCTTAGGGCTGTTTTGAAGAATAATAAGAAAATGTGGGAAGAATGCTTGCCTCATATTGAATTTGCTTATAATCGTTCATTGCATTCTACTACTAAGATGTGCCCTTTTGAAATTGTGTATGGTTTCCTAACTCGTGCACCTATTGATTTGTTGCCTCTTCCATCTTCGGAGAAGGTTAATTTCGATGCTAAAGAACGTTCTGAATTGATTTTAAAAATGCATGAGTTAACTAAGGAAAACATTGAGCGTATGAATGCTAAATATAAACTTGCTGGAGATAAGGGTAGAAAACATGTTGTCTTTGCACCTGGAGATCTTGTTTGGTTACATTTGCGTAAAGATATATTTCCTAATTTGCGCAAATCAAAGCTAATGCCACGTGCTGATGGTCCTTTTAAGGTGTTAGAGAAAATAAATGATAATGCATATAAACTTGAGCTACCTGCAGATTTTGGGGTTAGTCCCACTTTTAACATTGCAGATTTGAAGCCTTATTTGGGTAAGGAAGATGAGCTTCCGTCGAGGACGACTTCATTTCAAGAAGGGGAGGATGATGAGGACATCAATACCATTGTTACACCCACAGCCCCTACTATTACATATACTGGACCAATTACTAGAGCTCGCGCACGCCAATTGAATTATCAGGTACTTTCGTTTCTTGGTAACGATTCTAATGTTCATGAGAATATGATGCTGCCTAAATTGGATACATTTGTTTTGCTTACAAATGAAGGGCCTAGCTTGGACAAGAAAGATGAACCTTGGAGCAAGTTCAAGCATGGAGATGATGGCATGCGCAAGGGGAACAAGAATGGAGTTACAAGTGATGATTCCAGGACTCTGAAGCCACCATAATGAGTGCATGAAGCATGGGACGAAATATACAAGATGCCACTTCATAAATTTCGTCCAGAGGCTATTTTAGGTGCTGCGTCACCTTATTATTGGGCCAGGCCCATGTATTTTCGAAGTACTTAAGTATAGGCTGTTTTTAGAGTCCGTATGTGTGGGGAAAAAAGAGTTAGGGTTGGTTTCGGACCCCTCCACCAAGGGCCACGAAATTCCCCCTCTCTCCTCCATATATACAGCCCTTAGGGCATCGTTTAGGCTTTGGGTTTTGTTTAGATTAAAAGTTCGCCATAGCTGCAACTTCTCATACTTCGTTTGTGTCCAACGACCAGACCAAGACGTCACAGAACCCCACCTTGATCAATAAAGCTTTCATCTTATATTCGCAATATCAATCTCAGTTTCTTGCTTGTTCTTCGTTTGCTTGCAGGAAACAGACCCTCGTGGTCAGGTTGATCGTGCTCCGGCATGGTCAATAACCCCTCGGAAGTTGGTTTAGCGATTGCTAAGGCGCGACGTCTCGCACGTTCGTAGTCGGATCGTCAAGGTCGACTCCCCCAGAAACGATAGCCACCATCTCATCAAAACATCAGGACACCTTTGCCTCTATCAGCTGCCTGGTCATCTGTCGGCTTCTACTGAGCCGACTGGCCAGGAACGTCCGCCTTCCGGTCTTCTCATTGTCGAGTGGAGCCGCCGCCCGCGGGCCGTACCGACAGCCCGTCATGGGGGCACAACCCCCTCTGACAGGGGTGACATCAGGGTCGGCGTGGCAACAGTACCGCGCCGAACGGAGGAGCCGCGCTTGGTACGACACACTGTGGCCTTGCTATGCCCTAGACTAGGGGCGGCGAGGCGTGCGGTAACCACGCCCTGTCTCGTCGTATTTATAAGGGTGCAAACTTTGAGAGCGCTTGGGGCCACCTGCTGGGAGCCGGCCTCTCCAGAGGCCGCCTTCCAGGAGTCAGCCCATCTTGAGGCCGCCTTCTAGCAGCAGGACGCCTGGACCAGCCAGCAGCGAGAAGGCGGCGCTTTGGTCTTGGATTCTTGAGGGGCGCAACCGGCCTTGATGTCTTGAAACGCCATGGGGAGCCGATGAGGCTACCCGTGGCTAATTACTCCGACAGTAGCAGCAGCTATGGTGGTGACCATGTCCCTGTTCGTCGTTGCGCCAGACAAGCAGGACATTCCCCATAACCGTATCAACCAACACCACCTCCTCCACCGCGTCCCCCCACAACAAAGCAGATTATGCGCCTGTTCAAAGAAAAGAGGAACCAAGATTTGCTTGAACTTTTGAGAAGTATGCATGCTATGGTTGGTCATAATAACAATCATAATCGTAATCACTCTAAGCTATCAGATTTCTAGAGGACCAAGCCTCCCAACTTCTGTCAAGTTGTTGAACCAATGGAGGCCGACGATTAGCTGCGGACCATTGAGAAGAAATTAGAAATTGCTTGCATCCAAGAAGTCGACAAGGTTCCATTTGCTACACACTATCTGGTAGGACCCGCTGCTATCTGGTGGGATAACACCAAAGCCATGTGGCTTGCAGACAACAAGATCACTTGGGATAAATCCAAGCACAAATTTCGCAAGTACCACATTCCCGCTGGAATTTTGAAGGTCAAGCAGTGAGAATTCCTTGCTCTTGCACAAGGGAACCTGTCAGCAACTGAGTATTTAAACAAGTTAAATCACTTGGCCCGTTATTCCCTTCATGATGTGGCCATCCAAGAAAGGAAGATAGATCGATTCCTTGGAGGACTCAACCAGATCCTCTGATGTATGCTCCACATGTTGAACTTTCCAGATCTCTAGACTTTGGTGACAAGGCTCTTATCATAGAAAGGGAGCACAAGCTCATCCTTGATAACTAGTCAGTTTATGAACACCGCAGATGCAAGTCTGATCCTAAGAAAGACAGGCAAATTGTTCAGAAGGCCCGCACCTGGCAGCAACGTTAGTTTGAGTTCAAGCCAACATGGTAGTAGAATACCAACAAGAACGAAAATCAAGTCAAGAACATTGTGACCAACCCTTTCAGGGAAGACTGTCAGCGTAACAATGCGTGTTTCACTTGTGGCTAGACTAGGCACTATGTCAGATAGTGTCCTAAGAACAGCAAGCCGACCCCAAAACTCAAGCCACAAGTCAACAACATGGGATCCTTCCTAGCTCAGAAGCTCATCCAAGGGCAAGTGCATCACCTCTCCGCCGAAGAAGCCCAATAAAACCCCGAAGTGGTCATTGGTATGTTTCATGTTAATAACATACCTGCAATAGTCTTATTTGACTCTGGGCTTCCCATTCTTTTATTTCGTGGAGTTTTGTTGCCCAAAACAAGCTTTCTTACTCTCTTTTTGAGAAATTCATGGTGATACAATCCCCAGGATACATGCTCAAAAAATGTGGTAGCCGTGACCTGGAGATAAACCTCCGTGGAGTAATTTTCCCTGCCACCTTGCTGTTAATTGAATCCGTGAGGCTGATGTTATTTTGGGAATGGACTGGCTAACAAGACACCAAGTCTGTATCAATTGTCAACCCGTAAAGTCACATTAATAAATATAACATGGCAAGCATTGTAGTTTGTGGCTCGCAGAATGATGCCCAGAAGGGATATGATTTACACAGATGTCACCTCAGGCACGGAATTAATGCCAGTGGTCAGTGAGTTTCTAGATGTATTTCCTGAAGAACTGCCACCAGATCGTGAGCTCGAGTTCGCTATAGATCTTGTAACAGGGACAACACCTATATACAAGAAATATTACAGAATGCCTTCATCCGAGCTAGTTGAATTGAAGAAGCAATTGGATGAGATGCTCAAAAAGGGGTACATTCGCCCTAGCTCTTCACCATGGGGATCACCAGCTATATTCATGGACAAGAAGGATGGTAGTCTTCGTATGTGTGTGGACTACCGCCACCTGAATAATGTCACTATCAAGAACAAGTACTCGCTTCCCAGAGTTGATGATTTGTTTGATCAACTAAGTGGAGCCCAAATATTCTCCAAGATTGATTGGAGGACTGGGTACCATCAACTCAAAATCAAGAAGGAAGATATTCCAAAGACCGCATTTACCACTCACTATTGGTTGTATGAGTATGCGGTCATGTCTTTTGGTCTGACAAATGCCCCCACATTCTTCATGCACATAATGAACAAAATGGTCATGGACTTCTTGGACAAGTTCGTGGTGGTCTTCATTGACAAAATTCTCATATATTCCAAGGGAGAAGAAGAGCATAAACAGCATCTCCAAGAAGTATTGCAACGGCTCCGTGATAATTAGTTATGCAAAATTCAGCAAGTATGAGTTTTGGCTTAAGCATGTAGGATTCTTGGGGCATATCCTATCAGCTGAAGGCATAGCTGTTGACCCAAATAAGGTCACGGGTGTGCTAAAATGGCAAGCACCTACTACTGTGTCTGAGATCCGAAGTTCCTTAGGGCTTGCTGGTTACCATCACAGATTCATTGAGGCTTTTCCAAGATTACGAAGCCAATGACAACTCAAGAAGGATCAGAAATTTGTACAGTCTGAAGATTGCAAAAAGAGCTTCAACAAATTGAAGACTCGATTGACCACCACACCCATTTTGACGCTTCCGGATATTTATCCAAGCTTCGACATGTATTGTGATGCATCTAGAAGAGGTATAGGATGCGTACTTATGCAAGATGGCAAGGTCATGTCTTATGCATCCAGAAAAGTACGACCACATGATGGAAACTATCCTACTCATGACTTGGACTTGGCGGTAGTTGTGCATGCCTTAAAATTTTGGAGGCATTATCTCATCGGCAAGCGGTGCGAAATCTTCACTAATCACAAGAGCCTCAAGTACATATTCACCCAACCAGACCTAAATCTCCGACAGAGAAGATGGCTTGAATTGGTCAAATATTATGATCTCAAAATGAACTACCACCCGGGTAAAGCTAATGTGGTTTTCGATGCTCTCAGCCACAAACCCGCTATATTAAACACATTAATGGAATCCTTGCCTCCCGAGTTACAAGAAGAGATGGCTCAGCTCAACCTGACCATTGTTGAGTCCACATCTGGACCGCTATTCTAGAAGTCACCACAGTCTGGAAGAAGAAATAAGCAAGGCCCAAGCGGAGGACCCATTATTGCAACGACATGTCGCTCGAGTACAAGATGGCAAGACTCAAGACCTCCAGGTGGATATTCAAGGTACTCTGAGATTTAGAGGACGAATTTGTATACCAGACACTAGAGATCTGAGGTAACAGATATTAAAAGAAGCCGAGAAGCAAGTAAAGGAAATTCAAGACCGACTTCAAACAGCCAAGTCCAGACAAAAGAACTACTATGATTCCAAACATCGGCAGATCAGTTTTGAACTAGGAGAATTTGCCTATCTTCGAGTCACGCCCATGAAGGGAGTAAAAAGGTTCTAGACTCGAGGAAAGCTTTCCCCAAGTTACATTGGCCCGTTCCCAGTCATGTCCAAGGTTGCTGCAGTGGCATATCAACTAGAACTTTCACCCGAGTTATCCGAAGTGAACGATCACTTTCACGTGTCAAAGTTACACACAAGTGTATCTCACCGCCAAAGAAGCAACCTAATATGACAGAAATAGTGATGCGGAGCATCCTTCCATCATCCCCATGGACTCTACACCGACACAATCAAGGCCCCTTTGGGAAGAATCCTAGTGGATTTCAAGACCTCCTCTAGGAGAAGACTATCTTCAAGACCTCATCTCCTAGGAGTGGGAAGAACTTTGCCATTGTATCTTTCCTTTGACTGTGTTTGTGACTTGTGGATCTTGTATTGCTATTCTAGTGGATCTGTAATTGGGGAATTGTTTAAGTGATTTCCTCTTTGTGTTCTTGAGAGTTTGCCCTTTTCCCCCTCCAAGTGTGAAAAGATCCCCCTCTAGGATTTCATCC
Source organism: Triticum urartu (assembly GCF_056163025.1). Classification (NCBI taxonomy): domain Eukaryota; kingdom Viridiplantae; phylum Streptophyta; class Magnoliopsida; order Poales; family Poaceae; genus Triticum; species Triticum urartu. The sequence goes on from NC_141874.1 coordinate 339,378,383, forward strand.
TATATCATTTGGTATCAGAGCCAGGTTGACGCACATCTTGGAGTCCCATCCGTCCATTTGCTAGCTTGATTTTGTTGTTTTTCGTCCAAATTCGAAAATCCCCACAAAAATAGCCCAAAACAATTTCTTGCAATTTGTTGGATCTTGTGAGATTTGGTTGTTTTGATCCACGAATTTGGAGTTTGGCAAGTGGATCTACCCATCTTCCTGCTTCCCCACCTTCCAAACCGACGAAAATTGCCTTACCTTGGAAAATCCCCACGGATCCAGAGCTTTTCTTCCGCTCCCAGCACACCCCGTGCACACGGGCCCTCGAGACCCCGTGCACACGGGCCTCACTTACTCCGTGCGCACAGACCATCCAGTAACTTTTGGCCATCTTTTGTTTTGCACCATTTTCCTTCCAAACTAACACTCGTGTTCTTCCACACTATTTCTCGTGGTTGTTTGAGTTTCGGACCGCGGTTTCTCTTGTGTCCTAAGGTGTTTCGGCTACTTAGGCGCATTTGCACATCATCATTGCCGCCACTCGGTCATCAACTCGGACACCACACCGGCTTCAACAACTTCATTCTTACTGTAAGATCGGACAGTAACCTCGATGACATTTCACATTTCATTTTGCTTTTCAATTGATAACCTGAGCCATTTTGCGTGGCTTACCCATCGAGACTAGCAAGTTGAGAATTGTCGGGCCACGCTATTGTGCACCATAGTCATCTTGTTACCATCTTAGTGCCAAAGTCTCTCCCGTGCATATCTTACATACTTGTCTCATATCATACTTGGCTCTAGCTTCAAAAAAACAAGAAAAGCTTTTAAGCAAAAGAGGAGCAACAAAGAGCTCGTAAACAATAGCATCGAGCCATTTTGCATATCATCTTCGACACCTCATACATAGCATAGTTGGGATTGAAGACGACACATTTCTCTTATAGGTTGGTGCACACGCGTATCTAGCCCATTTGAGCAATCGAGCTAGTGTCTCTCTAGTATTCGCAAAACAAGAGCATTTTCCATGGTTGCACATTTTGAGCTCACCCCTTGGTTGTGCGAATCCCATCTATCTTCCGTGTGTGTGTTCCTAGTGATATCATTGCGTTTGATCTATTTGTTTTTGCTTGCATTTTTGTGAATCTTCTCAACCTTATCGATATCTTGACTAACATTTGCTTGAAATTTTTGCCACCATCCTAACCGAGCTCCTCCATAAGCCTTTTACTTGTAGGTGTGAGAAACAATTCCCGGTACCAATTCCCCTATTATAGCATCGTGAGATCATACTTGTTACATCCACAATCTTCGGAGAAGGTAACTTTGGTTTTGTTCTCTCATTTTTCCTACTCACCACCACTTTCTCATGATGGATAGGCCGAGTTCTTCTACCAACCCACTCTTCCTCGAGCAAGATGGCGACATGACAAACTCCGTCACCAAGTCACAAGTCTTTGGAGCACATCGAGCTTTGCATCAAGAACAACTTGCTTTGGGCGACCGCATCGACAATCTTGCCACCGACCTACGACAATCCGAGCAATGTACAAGGGACTACTTCGACACATCATTGCGTTCCCTCAAACACGATATCCGAACCATGATGGTCAATCGCTCTTCTTCAACTTCGTCCTCTTCAAGACGGAGCCACGCAAGTCGACACTCCGACCACATCATCTCCGGTTCAAGTACACCGTCTTCGAACACTTTTCGACGTGCCGCGTGCAACGAGCATCAAGCAAGCCTCAATCATCTACGCGACACCGACTCGCAAGAGCATCGACGACGTCAAACCCAAGAAGCCTTTGCACTAACATGAGAACGGCAACAACAACGCGAACATGAAGAGGAAGAACGTGCGCATCTACACCAACATGCACAAGATGCCGAGACACAACGTCAAGAACAACAACTCCGTGACGAGCAAGCACTTGCGGCACAACAAGCTCTACGCGATTCGAGTCGAGCTGTTGCCGACCGAGGCCGTCAAGCCCGTGAACAAGAGGAAGCACTTCGCGAAGAAATTCAAGAACAAATATTTCAAGCTCGTGTGCATCGTCAAGTTCCTCCTCGAGCTCGCAAATCTCCCCCACAAGCTCGCCAAGACCATAAAGTTCATCAAGAGCATGAAGACAATGGAAATCCTCCACGACAAGAGCAACATGAGGTTGAGAACCCTCCAAGTCAAGAGCACCACGAGTTGAACAATTATCTACAAGATGGGCGTCATCATCCCCGACCCCAACACAATGAAGAGCAACGCTACGGCAAGCTCAAGTTCACCATGCCCAAGTTCAACGGAAGCAACCATCCCGAAGAGTACCTTTCATGGGCATTGAAAGTTGGCAAGATCTTCCGTTTGCACAGTTATGAAGAAGAGAAGAAGATCGCGATGGCATCCCTTGAGTTCCAAGACTGATGAGGACATCAATACCATTGTTACACCCACAGCCACTACTGTTACATATACTGGACCAATTACTAGAGCTCGCGCACACCAATTAAATTACCAGGTACTTTCGTTTCTTGGTAATGATTCTAATGTTCATGAGATTATGATGCTGCCTAAATTGGATACATTTGTTTTGCTTTCAAATGAAGGGCCTAGCTTGGAGAAGGATGAACATTGGAGCAAGAACACGCATGAAGTTGATGGCATGCGCAAGGGGATCAAGAACGGAGTTACAAGTGATGATTTCAGGACTTTGAAGCCGCCATAAGGAGTGCATGAAGCCATGGACGAAATATACAAGATGCCACTTCATAATATTCGTCCATAGGCTATTCTAGGTGCTGCGTCACCTTATTAATGGGCCAGGCCCATGTAATTTCGAAATACTTAAGTATAGGCTATTTTTAGAGTCCGTATGTGTGGGGAAACAAGAGTTAGGGTTGGTTTCGGACCCCACCCTCAAGGGCCACGAAATTCCCCTCTCTTCCTCCATATATACAGCCCTTAGGGCGTCGTTTAGACTTTGGGTTTTGTTTAGATTAAAAGTTCGCCATAGCTGCAACTTCGCGTACTTCGTTTGTGTCCAACGACCAGACCAAGACGTCACAGAACCCCACCTTGATCAATAAAGCTTTCATCTTATATTCGCAATATCCAGATTGCAATCTCAGTTTCTTGCTTGTTCTTCGTTTGCTCGCAGGAAACAGGCCCTTGTGGTCAGGTTGATCGTGCTCCGGCGTGGTCAATAACCCCTCGGAAGTTGGTTTAGCGATTGCTAAGGCGCGACGTCTCGCACGTTCGTAGTCGGATCGTCAAGGTCGACTCCCACAGAAAACGATAGCCACCATCTCATCGAAACATCGGGACACCTTTGCATCTATCAAGTGGTATCAGATTTCCAGGTTGCTCGGTGAGATTTTTACAGTTTTCGTAGATTAGATCGAGTCTGTTCTTCATACCTACAGTCCACGAAAAAGCCACAAAAAAAATTAGGGTTAGTTCATCATATCCGAACCAATTTGAGCCTTTGCATAATCTTTTTAGGGTTTTTGCTTTGTTGAATTTGCGGTTGCATCGTCGTGTCCAGTTGCTGGTCTTAGAGTCTAGTCTTTTAGAGTTTCGAGTTCTGGTCATAAGTTGTCACGCCGCCGTCGCACCATCATCATCGCCCATCTACCACCATTGCTTATCCGCCACCGTTCTCAATCCGTATCCATATACCACCACCAATCCGTATCCATATACCACCACCAATCTGTAACCATATATCCACCACCAATCCGAGTTCTTCTCATATTAGGTTTGTTCTTGAGATCAATCTCAATTCCGATTCGTGTTTCCTTGCCTGCGTAGGTCTCGGAAAAAAAAAGAGTCTGGAGACCCCCGGGCAGTTGTTAGGCCAAAATTGTCACGGGCAAAAATATTTTTTCCCTATCCTATTTTTAGGCTTTTCTGAGTCTTTTGAGCCACGTGCCATCATAGTGATTTTTTGTCGCACTTTTTCGTCGTCGCTGCCCTGATTTCCGAAAAAAAAAGTGAAAAAAAATTTTCGTGCCCATCCTATCAGTTTGACGAGGGAAGAGTTTTGAGACACTCGCCATTATAGTAATTTTTCACAAAAAAAAGAGGAGCGCAAAAAAAAGGAGCGCAAAAAAAAAGAGGAGCGCGAAAAAAAAAGTTCTAGACTGTGCTTTTCCCTTATTTACGTGCAGCGCCATGATTTTGTTAGTGTTCTAGGCTCACGTCTCTAGCACGGTCTAGCCTAGGACCAGCACAGTACCGTCGTTGAGCATTTATTCAACTTTGCATCTCTGAATTGATTATTGCTGACCCTTTTTGCTACCATACTATAAGCCTTCCTAGCTCCACATACCTCTACGTCGTGCGTTTGACTCTCCCTGGCAATCGCTCTATCCAAACTTTTGAGAGTTTTGACTACAACGGTTGCCGATCACCGCCTGCTGCTGAGTAAGAACTGGTAAGAATTTGAGATTTGCTTGACGGATTTGTGACACCCGCCACCACCACCTCTTGTTAGTATTCTGTAGGATCATATTCTTGTGTGTTTTCTATTGTTGCTAACCATGGCAGGATCACAAGCCGACGAGACTTACTGGGAGAACATGACGAATCAGGAGTTGCATGATAAATTTCAGCAAATGATGAATGGACAGGTGCAGGATGTGCTAAACAGATTTGAAGAGGCTGATAGAGGCGAGGGTCCCGATCTTTCGATGAGATGATAACTATCGATTTGGTGGAGACGACTTTGACGATCCGACTACAAACGTGCACGACGTTGCGCCTTAGCAATCGCTAAACCAATCTCCTGAGGTTACTGACGATGCCGGAAGCACGGTCAGCCTGACCACGAAGGTCTATTCCTGCAAGCAATCGAAGAACGAGCAAGAATATGATAAAGCAATCTGAATATTGCAAATATATATGAGGTATTGATAATGGTGGGGATCCGTAAGCGGTCTTGGTCTGGTCGTTGGACACAAACGAAGTACACGAAGTTGCAATGGCTAACTTTTAACTAAACAAATCCCCCGGAAAAAGCTACTAGATGGATCTACTTATATAGGAGCAAGGGGTGGCGGCCAAGGAGGTGGGAGGACATCCCAAGGCAGCCTAAAACTAACCCTAGGTCGTACAAGGCTCATGGGCCCAAGTGGAGGTGATGCAACACCTTTGGGCTTGTAGTTTGACTCGGATTCTGCTGCAACGTCAGATTGTTTCGTCCGTAACTCAACGCTCCTGACGAATTTGAAGGTGAATCCAATTGGGTTGGAAAGAGCACGAAATCTAGTTTCCAACAAAAAAAGAATCACCCAATTCGTAGTCCGTATGAAAAAGTTGTTGGCGTTTTGAGTCAGGTATGTCTGTGCAGTCCGAATCTGAATCCAGAACGTGAAAGACTTGGACTCTATCTTCTCTTGGCCCAAAAGTGACGTGAGAGGACTTTTTGAACACAACATAAACTTCTCCTTTTCCCTTATCTTCATATGTGGGTTGTACAAATGTCCCATACACCTGCAATTAGACAAAACACAAAAGTGTGTGAAGTATTTTTGTCCTGGATAACATAAATAGATTATTGAATAGTTTGCATTAGAAATCACCTGACAAATATGCATGTATGCAATATTTTTGGTCGTATCCAAGGTAGTCATGTCCTCATCATCCTCCCCTTTTTGAAAACAAAGCCGTCCTCGGCGTTGCTTAATTTGAAATGTGGCTAACAAAAGAGACAAGGTGTACATGTTGTATATGTATATGTCATCCAGTTTAACTTCCCTTGATTTTTGCATGTATGACACATGTATACATGAGTAACTTTCATAGTTCATAAAAACTAAAGCCAAAAAATTATCACAAGAAGTAGAAGGCATGAAAATATTAGAACTCAGTTTGCACATATAAGTGAAGCTCTTATTCATTTCAAAAGATTCGCAATGTTCATCATTAAACCATCCCAACTTTGGTGAATAAACCTTACTTGCATCAAATTTACATGCTACAACATGCTTAAATAAGCAAACATGCAATAAGTCATTGGACACAGAATCATCACCAAGATTGGAGGCCATATCAAAATGATTAAACATTAGTTCTTTTGCATCAACAGTTAATTCAATGGGTGCACTCAAAATTATTGATATTTCAGTTGTTTGATCACATGACGCATTCATGACAGTAACAAGATTCTCTAAAATAGGTGGTGTGCTCAAATCAACAGGTAACTCAATACATCACGCATTCAAGTTAACTAGGCATGCATCATTCTCATGTGAAGTTATATCATCAATACCTTTACTGTTACCTTGTGGCAAAGATATAGCTGATGTAGGTACGGACGTTGACAATGTACCATACCCTTGAGATGATGTTGCGCTCACAATCCGAGGTGGGGCTGCTCTAGTAGGTGCAATAGTGGAGTAACCAACCGGCGATGGTGAGCATGAACTGGAATAATAGTTGTTGTAGTCACCCAATGCATCCTCCTGTATCTGTCTCTCAAAGGTACAAGCACGGACATACATACCAGTAATGCAACAAGGAATATACCGAAATCTTGCCTGAATATCATGGTTCAAACCACCAAAAAATCTATTCATTGTATCATCCTCAGATTCTTCTATGTCACAATGATGCATATAAGATTTGAACTCTTGGTAGTAAGCATGAACAGTGTTGTTGCCTTGTTTAAATTGTTCAAATTTGCGAAGCAATTCATGACGATAATAAGGAGGGAAAAATTGTTGTCTCATTACAGCTTTCAAAACTTTCCAAGTTGTGGGTTGGTTATCAATGTTTTTCTTACAATGTACACTCCACCAAACAGAAGCAAAACCAGTAAATGCTCTAATGGTAGCTCGTACTCTCTCAAGTTCAGAAAAATCATGGTGACTAAAAACTTGTTCTACTTCAAGCTCCCAAGCTAGATAAATAGCAGGATTAAATCTACCCTCAAATGATGGTAAAGAGAAAACCTGACCATATGCTTGTGTGTGTTGTCCCAACTCTCGTGATGGTGAAGATGTGTCCGTCGTCCAAGAACTTCTATCTCTGGAACCTGTCATGATTAGTAGAAACAAGAATCAAAATTCAAGAATAATGTTCCTATGAACTACTAGGATGTGGTTGTAAAGTGCTCACAGTAAAGCAAATATCAATATCTTACAAGTTCTTACCATGCGGCAGGTGGTGACAGGCAACCAGCGGTGTCAAATAACTCCGAAGATTGTGTAAAGCGATTGCCAGGGGAACGTGCGTATACACGGTGTAGAAATATGTGGAGCTGGGTTGGCTATATATGGTAGCAAAAGATTAGCAATAATCAATTCAGAGATGCAATGTTGAATAAACGCTCAACGACGGTACTGTGCTGGTCCTAGGCTAGACCGAACTTTTTGAACACAACATAAACTTCTCCTTTTCCCTTATCTTCATATGTGGGTTGTACAAATGTCCCATACACCTGCAATTAGACAAAACACAAAAGTGTGTGAAGTATTTTTGTCCTGGATAACATAAATAGATTATTGAATAGTTTGCATTAGAAATCACCTGACAAATATGCATGTATGCAATATTTTTGGTCGTATCCAAGGTAGTCATGTCCTCATCAGAGGCCATGGAGAAGATAGATGACATGGAGAAGACGTTCGAAACAAAGCTCGATAACAGGTTTAATGAATTGCTCGCGCGTCTTCCACCACCACCACCGGCTGCACCTAACGCACCTCTGCAACAATAACAACGACGACTACCTACACATCATGAAACAGCCCTCCGCCGAGCGAGCCGTCTCCCTCTTGCACCTGGCCAAACTGTTGGTGCTGCTGTTGCTACTTCTGTGGCTCCTGCTGCTGATGCGGAGGAGGATGATTTTGCTGGCGATTACGAGGATGAGGTTGATCAAAATCAGAACTACGTGCCACCACCAGCACAGCAACCATCAGGTCGTCCACATGCAAATAATGGCAATGGTAGGGCTCACCCTCAGGTACGAGATCATGACCATCTCCCTAAACTAAAATTGAATATTCCACCATTTGAGGGTAGATATGTTCCTGATATATATCTTACTTGGGAGTTAGAAACTGAACAACGATTTACATGTTTACAATATCCTGAGGAGAGACGTGTTCCTGCTGCTGTTTGTGCATTCACTAGTTTTGCATGTGTTTGGTGGTCTGAGCATTGTAGATTATATCCCATTCCTGCTACTTGGGCTGTTTTGAAAACTGTTATGCGTACTCGTTGGGTTCCACCATATTATCAACGTGAATTACTTCAAAAATTGCAGCGCTTAAGACAGGGAAAAAATTCTGTAGAAGAATATTATCAGGAATTACAAACTGGCATGATTAGATGTGGTATTGTTGAGGAGAATGAAGCTATGCTTGCACGTTTTATGGGTGGATTAAATAGAGAGATTCAGACGATTCTAGAGTATAAGGAGTATACTAATATCACTCGTTTATTCCATCTTGCTTGTAAAGCTGAACGTGAAGTGCAGGATCGACAGGCATTGGCGCGGACTAACTTTTCTGCAGGTCGACCTTCTTCATGGACACCACGTGCATCATCTACTTCCACACGTTCTGCTTCACCGGCGCCTCCGTCGGCTGCCACCTCCAACCGTGATACAATAAAGCAGGCACAATCACCACTATCTGCCAAGCGCACACCTTCTGGGCCTGCAAAGAGCTCTTCTTCATCCATGGCATCAACAGGGCAAACACATGATATTATTTGTCGACGTTGCAAGGGTGGAGGTCATTATGCGAGAGAATGCCCATCTAAGCGTGTGATGATTGTTACTGAGGATGGTGGGTATGAGTCCACTAGTGACTATGATGAGGAGACTTTGGCTCTTATTACACGTGACGAACACGGTGGAGACGATTCTGATCATGAGACGCAATACATGGCTCCTGAAGATGCTGACAGGTATGAATGTTTAGTTGCTCAACGTGTTTTGAGTGTGCAGGTTACACAAGCTGAGCAAAATCAGAGGCATAATTTGTTCCATACAAAGGGAGTTGTGAAGGAACGTTCTGTTCGCGTGATCATAGATGGAGGGAGTTGCAACAACTTGGCTAGCATCGAGATGGTGGAGAAGCTATCTCTCACCACAAGACCACATCCACATCCTTACTACATCCAATGGTTCAACAACAGCGGCAAGGTTAAGGTAACACGTACTGTTCGTGTGCATTTTAGTATCTCTACATATGCTGATTATGTTGATTGTGATGTGGTACCGATGCAAGCATGTTCCTTATTACTTGGTAGACCATGGCAATTTGATAAAAATTCTATTCACCATGGTAGAAACAATCAGTATACTCTTGTTCATAAGGATAAAAATATTACTTTGCTTCCTATGACTCCTGATTCCATTTTGAAAGATGATATTAATAGAGCTAATAAAGCAAAACAGGAGAAAACTAAGAGTGAAAATCAGATTGTGGCAAAAGAATTTGAGCAACAAATGCAGCCTAATAATAATAAACAATCTAGTGTTGCTTCTGAAATTAAATTGAAAAGTGCATGTTTACTTGCCAATAAATCTGATATTGATGATCTAGATTTTAGCAAATCTGTTTGCTATGCTTTTGTGTGCAAAGAGGCATTATTTTCATTCGAGGACGTGCCTTCCTCTTTGCCTCCTGCTGTCACTAACATTTTGCAGGAGTTCGCCGACGTCTTTCCACAAGACGTGCCACCGGGATTACCACCTATTCGCGGGATTGAGCATCAAATTGACTTAATTCCCGGTGCATCATTACCCAACCGGGCACCATACCGTACCAATCCAGAGGAGACGAAGGAGATTATGCGTCAAGTACAAGAACTGCTCGACAAAGGTTATATACGCGAATCCCTTAGTCCTTGTGCTGTTCCTATCATTTTAGTGCCGAAAAAGGATGGTACGTCGCGTATGTGCGTTGATTGTAGAGGCATTAATAATATTACTATTCGTTATCGTCATCCTATTCCTAGGCTAGATGATATGCTTGATGAATTGAGTGGCTCTACAATATTCTCCAAAGTTGATTTGCGTAGTGGTTACCATCAAATTCGTATGAAATTGGGAGATGAATGGAAAACAGCATTTAAAACTAAGTTTGGATTATATGAGTGGTTAGTCATGCCTTTTGGGTTAACTAATGCACCTAGTACTTTCATGAGGTTAATGAACGAAGTTTTACGTGCTTTCATTGGACGATTTGTGGTAGTTTACTTTGATGACATATTGATTTATAGCAAATCTTTGGAGGAACATTTGGAACATTTACGTGTTGTTTTTATTGCTCTACGTGATGCACGTTTGTTTGGTAACCTTGGAAAGTGCACCTTTTGCACCGACCGAGTATCTTTTCTTGGCTATGTTGTTACTCCACAGGGAATTGAAGTTGATAAAGCCAAGATTGAAGCTATTGAGAGTTGGCCGCAGCCCAAAACGGTCACACAAGTGAGGAGTTTCCTTGGCCTCGCTGGTTTCTATAGGCGTTTTGTGAGAGATTTCAGCACCATTGCTGCACCTCTCAACGAGCTTACAAAGAAGGATGTACCTTTTGTTTGGGGTACCGCACAGGAAGAAGCCTTCACGGTATTGAAAGATAAGTTGACACATGCTCCTTTACTCCAACTTCCTAATTTCAATAAGACTTTTGAGCTTGAATGTGATGCTAGTGGAATTGGATTAGGAGGTGTGTTATTACAAGATGGAAAACCTGTTGCATACTTTTCTGAAAAATTGAGTGGGCCTAGTCTGAACTATTCTACTTATGATAAAGAATTATATGCTCTTGTTCGGACCTTAGAAACATGGCAACATTATTTATGGCCCAAGGAATTTGTTATACATTCTGATCATGAATCTTTGAAACACATTAAAAGTCAAGCAAAACTGAACCGTCGACATGCTAAATGGGTTGAATTCATTGAGACTTTCCCTTATGTGATTAAACACAAGAAGGGTAAAGAAAATGTTATTGCTGATGCCTTGTCTCGTCGTTATACTATGCTTTCACAACTTGACTTTAAAATATTTGGTTTGGAGACCATCAAGGATCAATATGTTAATGATGCTGAATTTACAGATGTATTGCAGAATTGTAAGGAAGGGAGAACTTGGAACAAGTTCGTTCTTAACGATGGATTTGTGTTTCGTGCTAACAAGCTATGCATTCCAGCTAGCTCTGTTCGTCTTTTGTTGTTGCAGGAGGCGCATGGAGGAGGATTAATGGGACACTTTGGCGTCAAGAAGACGGAGGATATACTTGCTACACATTTCTTTTGGCCAAAGATGAGACGGGATGTTGAGCGTTTTGTTGCTCGCTGCACTACATGTCAAAGAGCTAAGTCACGACTCAATCCTCATGGTTTATATATGCCTTTGCCTGTACCTAGTGTTCCTTGGGAGGATATATCTATGGACTTTGTTTTAGGTTTACCTAGAACAAAGAAGGGGAGGGATAGCATATTTGTTGTCGTGGATAGGTTCTCGAAAATGGCACACTTTATACCATGTCATAAAAGCGATGATGCTGTTAATGTTGCTGATTTGTTCTTTCGTGAAATTATTCGCTTACATGGTGTGCCAAATACTATTGTTTCAGATCGTGATACTAAATTTCTTAGCCACTTTTGGAGATGTTTATGGGCTAAGTTGGGGACTAAGCTGCTTTTTAGTACTACTTGTCACCCCCAAACTGATGGACAAACTGAAGTAGTCAATAGAACATTGTCTACTATGCTTAGGGCTGTTTTGAAGAATAACAAGAAAATGTGGGAAGAATGCTTGCCTCATATTGAATTTGCTTATAATCGTTCATTGCATTCTACTACTAAGATGTGCCCTTTTGAAATTGTGTATGGTTTCCTACCTCGTGCACCTATTGATTTGTTGCCTCTTCCATCTTCGGAGAAGGTTAATTTTGATGCTAAAGAACGTTCTGAATTGATTTTAAAAATGCATGAGTTAACTAAGGAAAACATTGAGCGTATGAATGCTAAATATAAACTTGCTGGAGATAAGGGTAGAAAACTTGTTGTGTTTGCACCTGGAGATCTTGTTTGGTTACATTTGCGTAAAGATAGATTTCCTAATCTGCGCAAATCAAAGCTAATGCCACGTGCTGATGGTCCTTTTAAGGTTTTAGAGAAAATAAATGATAATGCATATAAACTTGAGCTACCTGCAGATTTTGGGGTTAGTCCCACTTTTAATATTGCAGATTTGAAGCCTTATTTGGGTGAGGAAGATGAGCTTCCGTCGAGGACGACTTCATTTCAAGAAGGGGAGGATGATGAGGACATCAATACCATTGTTACACCCACAGCCCCTACTGTTACATATACTGGACCAATTACTAGAGCTCGCGCACGCCAATTAAATTACCAGGTACTTTCGTTTCTTGGTAATGATTCTAATGTTCATGAGATTATGATGCTGCCTAAATTGGATACATTTGTTTTGCTTTCAAATGAAGGGCCTAGCTTGGAGAAGGATGAACATTGGAGCAAGAACACGCATGAAGTTGATGGCATGCGCAAGGGGATCAAGAACGGAGTTACAAGTGATGATTTCAGGACTTTGAAGCCGCCATAAGGAGTGCATGAAGCCATGGACGAAATATACAAGATGCCACTTCATAATATTCGTCCATAGGCTATTCTAGGTGCTGCGTCACCTTATTAATGGGCCAGGCCCATGTAATTTCGAAATACTTAAGTATAGGCTATTTTTAGAGTCCGTATGTGTGGGGAAACAAGAGTTAGGGTTGGTTTCGGACCCCACCCTCAAGGGCCACGAAATTCCCCTCTCTTCCTCCATATATACAGCCCTTAGGGCGTCGTTTAGACTTTGGGTTTTGTTTAGATTAAAAGTTCGCCATAGCTGCAACTTCGCGTACTTCGTTTGTGTCCAACGACCAGACCAAGACGTCACAGAACCCCACCTTGATCAATAAAGCTTTCATCTTATATTCGCAATATCCAGATTGCAATCTCAGTTTCTTGCTTGTTCTTCGTTTGCTCGCAGGAAACAGGCCCTCGTGGTCAGGTTGATCGTGCTCCGGCGTGGTCAATAACCCCTCGGAAGTTGGTTTAGCGATTGCTAAGGTGCGACGTCTCGCACGTTCGTAGTCGGATCGTCAAGGTCGGCTCCCACAGAAAACGATAGCCACCATCTCATCAAAACATCGGGACACCTTTGCATCTATCAAAGACTATGTCCTTATTTGGTGGGAACAAGTCATTGAGCGCCGAGAGGCAAGAGGTGATCCACCCATCACTACTTGGGCACAAATGAAGGATGTTGATGTAGGGTAGAGACCCTAATCGCCCGATCTTTCATGAAAGAAGCGGATCCCGGGAAAATCACGAAGAACACTGGGAAGAACGGGGAGAAAAAACAACAAGAAATACAAGAGGAAATCACTAAACCGACACGAATAAGTCACAAATGGGCTAGATCCTCGAGTACATAGAACGATACACGAATCCACGGACAACTAGGGACGATACACGGTAACTGGTTCTTCTCCGTGAGGAGGTCTTGAATCCACTGGGAGTCTTCCCTTAGAAATGGGGCTTGAATCCAAAGGGATCTTCTCCGAAGAGGCCGCGGTCTCTCATAAGGAGGAGATTCGATATGGATGAGCGTAGCTCTATCTCTCAAATGAGCTATCACAACGCTAACCTTAGAAAGGAGGTGGAGGTAGTCTATTTATAGTATTAACCACGAAGGGGTAAGTGGGAGAGGGGTACAAGGCCAAAGGCCCGCGGCTGCACACAGGCAGGTACCGGACGACCGCTGGGGGTCGGACGTCTGCTAGCTCAGGACGGTCCGGACGTCCGGTGCGCGTCGGACGTCCGCTGATCCTTCTCGGGACAGGTGGCGTCGGACGTCCGGTCGGCATCGGTCGTCCGATGTTTTGCTTCGGGATCGGTGGCACCGGATTTCCGGTAAGCGTCGGACGTCCGGTGCCTGGGACTTGTCGGACGTCCTGTGTTCGTCGGTCGTCCAGCGGCTGTAGCGGGTCGGACGTCCGGTGGCTTCCGGTCGTCCGGTCGCTGAAGACTCTGCAGTTCCTTCTTCTTCCGTCTTCTCTTCCAGGATTCCCTCGCGGATGGTGTAGTCTTACACTTGCGCTCGCACTCCCCCTCCTCGTCCGTACCGTTCCGACAATACCTATGCATGCACACGAGTGGAGTGTCAAGTAGTATACCATCATCGAAGGGGTCAAGTGAGCACGTGTAAAGGAGATGATTCACCTTTTATGTATGTGAAGTAGATGTCGCACATGTCACTTGCCAAACGGACTCTTGACATGGTGATGTCCATAGGATGCTCCGCATCATCTCCCCTCCCTTGGAAAAGATCCGACCTCGGATCGAAATCCAAATCACCATGGTTAAGAGATGGCGTTGCCGTGTAGGAGTGGTCGATCACCAAGTTCTCGTCATCTTGAAGCTCGAAATGGGCACCCTCCAACGTCGCACCGTCTAGTGATTCCTTCAAAATGAGCAAGGACAACAAACACTTGGAAAAACAAATGTCGTTAGCGTTAGTGCAAAACCAAGCATTCAAGAGGTGAGTCACCAAACCAGTTTCGTCATCATGCGAAGCATATGGTTTGACAAAGGATAGTGACATGGCATGTAAGAACATAAATTCAGCACAATCAAAGATATCATGGGGACAAGCATGTAAATGTGAGGTAGTGATGCAAATATGTGTAACAAGAAAATAAGCATCTACCTCAAGCTCATAGCAAGCATGGGCAAATTGCTCAATGAAAGGTCTATGGTAGGCATAGGAATCATTCACCACACCAAATAAAATGAAGTCTCTAAACACATGGGTCAAGTGCAAGACAATCCAAGCATAATGTGCATTGGGTGTAGTGAATATCATGTGGCACTCAACACAATGGAAAGAGCAAATGTTCATCATGTGTGAGGCAATCAAGGCAAGCATGTAGCAGTCAATGGGACATGGCATATGTGAAGTGATGACATTGTTGCAACCAAACATGTGATAGGAGCAAGTAATCCAAGAATTGGATGCAACACACAAGGCTTATATATCATGATGCATGGAATTGTGAAAATGACAAGTGGAAGCAAGATCTCTAACATGTGCGCAAGCAAGGGGTCCAAGATGACAAATAAGTCGCATGGTGCAAGCAACACAAGTAGTATGATCCACAATATGCATGCTCATGATTTGGAGGTTCTCAAAAGGGAAGGATATCACCTTGAAAGCATGTTCTTGTGCGTCCCTCAAAATGCCGAAGTACAAGAAAGTGTTATGTAGAATCGTCGTGGTAGAAGGTGGTTCGCTCTCAAGAGCTCGGATTGTCAACTCACGTAACGTGGAAGTTGACACGAAGTCCAAGTATCCTACACATGCACACAACAAAAGAAAGAACGTATGCGCATGGTAGATAAACACATCATCCATCATGATGGTTCTCTTCTCTTGCACATAACCATTAGAAGCACAAGTGCGTGAAGAATATGATGCAACAATGGCAATATTCATGGCACTAGGTATATGGTGCAAATAGGTAAGACAAGCATGCTTCATAAGTAGTATGTCAAAATCTCCAAATATATTTGAGAATGCTATGGGGGCAAACTCATTATCAAGACTAAAGGCATAATTGCACTCAATACATGGCAAATCATCTAGCATGAGAGAGGCAACATATGGAGAGATATGACAAGAAGCAATAACAATCATGTCGTGCAAACTAGTGGAGCGAAGATGCAACACACTAGAGGAAATCATGGCACTGATGTCATGTGAGTAAATAATAGGCATAGGCAATGCACATGACATATCGCAAGCACGAACACAAAGCAAGATCATAGTATAATCATAGGCATGGGGCACAAAGCAAACATGGCAATAATAAGTGATATCTCCACCAAGCTTGCAAATACACATAGAAGTACTAGAATCAATCATCATGTGTAATGCAAAGCATGGGTCACAAATGCATGGCAAAGGCATAGGAATGAGCATATCATGCAAAGTGAACATGGCAAGATGGGCATATAATATGTAATGGACAATAACCCATAGCCAAGTGAGGGTCATGTAGAAGAAATGCACGAAGTCTTTGCGTGAAGAGAGCGGTGGGAAGGACACTCCATGGGACCCCAAGTCATCGTTGCTCTCTAGAGCTCATTTTGTCAACTCGTGGGATTGCGAGGTTGACATGAATTCATGGGTACCTACACAAAAGAGACACAAACGAAAGAGATTGTGTGTGTGGTAAATGTACACATCATCCATCATGATGTGTATGTGCACGTGAGAGTTAGCACAAGGTAAGCATCACTCAAAGAAATTTGATGCATGGTATAAGAACATGTCATCCATCATGAAAGAATAGTTATTGTGTATGACATGATGGGACACAAATTGAGCGTGCAAGTATAAGGCACATCAATAGCATGTTTATTCATGGGGAGCATATTGTGCACACAAGTATTGGGATCATGCAATGAATGGGATGAATCAAAATCTCCTAAAATGTATGAGGAAACTATGGGGGTCGCCTCATGAGAAATATTGGAAACATCATATGGAGAAAATGGACAACATCCAAAACAATGCATATCCAAAGGTAGGTGGTCATGGCATGGCATATGAGATAAATGATGCAAAGGGAGCATATCAATATCATCACAAGAAAAACAAATGCCAATAACCATGGGCTTGTCATCTATGCCATAAGTGCAAATTGGGTTAATCTTAATGGCATAAGCATAGTCACTATGAAGAGATTGCAAATATGACATATGATTGATCTCATGCATAGCATATGACAAGTCAAGCGGATTGGCAAACATGATGTGACTGAGAGAATTAGCACAAGAAATCCTATGTAACATGGCATAAAAACTAATAGACTCCACATGACAATCATCATACTCATCATAAATGGGTAAATCATCGCATGGGGAAGTCACACTAGCATGAAGCATGGAAATAGGTTGATCAACATCATGCAAGCAATCAATGTCATGGTAGTCCACTAGTGGGACAAGAGCATCACCTTCACCTATGTTACCTTTGTCATTCCACTCATGTGGTGTAGGTGAGGTGGGTAAGACCGAATGGTGGTCAAGATCATCATTATGATGGAACCATGTGGGGGGTGCATCATACTCCACAATGGCCATCGTCTTGTCCAAAGGTAGGACGTAGTCGTCACGAATCGGCGCATCATCATATATGGGACCTAGCACCAAATGAGAAGACACAATAGAGGTAGAGGTCAAGTCGTTAGTGTTGAAAGTGGCCTCACATGACCTATCAACTATCTCACTCTCTCTATGTGGTGGTTCACTAACTCCCTCAAAGTAGGTGCACTCAATCTCACGTATGGTGGAGTCACTCATCTCACTCAAGTGGTGGGGGTTGTGGCTCTCCTCACATGGGAATTGGGGTAACACATCATATATGGGGCTAGTGGTGAAGTCACTCTCACTCTCAATATGGTGGCAAAAGTCACTCAAGTCATCATATGTCGCCGTGGTCGAAGTTAAAATCCCATGCTCAACCATCTCATCGCCGTTGCCATGGATGAAGGCCGAAGATGGCACATCATCACTCTCGCCTCCTAAGATGGAAGCATCATCCTTGCTCGTCACCATGTCGCTCGCCTCCAAAGCTTGGTCCTTGATGGTGTCCGTAGTCGTAGTCATCGCCGCACCATCTTGAAAAAGAGTCGAAGTAGACTCGGCATCGTCAATGCCACAAAGAGGGATGGCGGTGAAGTCGAACTTGGGAGCATCGTCTTGGAGATCTCGGGCTTGGACATCATGGTGGTACTAGCCTCATGCTCGTTCTCATGGAGCTTGGTCGTCGCGAAGTGAGCTTGGGGTGGAGAAGCTTTGGCCTTCATGAGTTCTTGTTCCGCCTTGAGAGCACCAATGTAGTTGTCATTGAGGGACTTGTAGTTCTCGAGGAAGATCGTCTTGGAGATGTCGTTGTGCAATCCCATCATGAAGTGGAACTTCATCGAAATGGGGTCGTCCACGCCGGCTTGTCGCAAGGCAATCTTCATCTCCTTGAAGTACGCATCGATGGACTTGGATCCTTGGGTGGTGTTCTCCAATTGGCGTAGAAGTTGTTCCGTTTAGTTTGGAGGCACAAACTCTCGCCGCAAAGCTCTCTTCGTCTTGGGCCAACTGATGTAGGGTAGAGACCCTAATCGCCCGATCTTTCATGAAAGGAGCGGATCCCGGGGAAATCACGAAGAACACGAGGAAGAACGGAAGGAAAACACAAGAGGAAATCACTAAACCGATACGAATAAGTCACACATGGGCTAGATCCTTGAGTACATAGGACGATACACGAATCCACGAACAACTAGGGACGATACACGATAACCGGTTCTTCTCCGTGAGGAGGTCTTGATGGGGCCGCCCAAGAGGGGGTCTTGATGATCTTCTCCGCAAGGAGGTCTTGAATCCGCTTGGGGGATCTTCTCCGGTGGAGGCTCAAATCTCCGAGGAGAAGGTAACCAAGTTGGTGAGCAAAGCTCTCTCACAAATCTGAGCTAAACCTTTGCTAACCCTAGCTAGGATGAATGGGGGGGTCTATTTATAGTCTAACTGCAAATGGGGGCGGGGTACATGGGCCTCGGGGCCGAACACTGTGAGCAGACAGGTACCGGACGTCCGCTGGGGACCGGTCGTTCAGTGGCTCAGGAGCTGCCGGATGTCCGGTGTCCTCCGGTCGTCCGCTGGTTCCGTTCTGTGATGGGGGTGCCGGACGTCCGGTAGCTCCAGACTTTCGCTGATGTTGGCTCGGGTGTTGGTGCACCGGTCGTCCGGTCCGGACCAGACGTCCGCTCGTTTGCTTCGGGTGCAGGGGCACCGGTCGTCCGGTCTGGGCCGGACGTCCGCTCGCTGGGGCTCGGCTGATGCTTCAGGCGCCGGACGTACGGTCCCGGCCGGTCGTCCGGTGGCTAGGACTTTTCCTTCAGCCCTGCTTCTTCTCCGTCTTCTCATCCATTTTCCTCTTCTTCTTGCCCTTCCTCCTTAGCTTCTCCATGGTGCCTGAGTATGCACAAAGTGTCAATATGAGGTAGTAGCCATGCTTCATGTTCATTGAAGTGGAATTGTGAGAGGAGAGATGTCACCTCGGTTTCAAGTGCTCTTGCACGTGATCGAGTCATGGATCCAGTAAGCACTTGATGAGACGATGGTAGGTCCGTGGGGATGACCTTGGGATGCTCCGCATCATCTCCCCTCCCCTGGGGAAGATCCGTCCTCGAATCAAATTCTTCATCACCATGGAAGGGAGAGAGATCTTTGACGTAGAAGATGTCGCTCACGTTGTACTTGTCGCGCGGGAGGTCGATCTTGTAAGTGTTGTCGTTGTAGCATGCAAGCACCTTGAGGGGTCCATCCGCTCGTGGTCGAAGCTTGGATTCGCGTTCTTGTGGGAAGCGGTTCTTGCGAAGGTGTAGCCACACTCGATCACCAATGATGAAGACCACAGGTTGCTTGTTGAAGTTGAGCTTGGTCGCAAGGCGTTGAACTTGGCGCTCGATGGTGTTTCTTGTATATTCATGCACCGTCTTGAGATGTGTCACACGTGCACTTGCGTCCAAATTGATGCGCTCTTGGAGTGGTAGAGGAAGAATGTCCAATGGTGACAATGGGTTGAATCTGTAAACAACGTCGAAAGGAGACTTGCCGGTTGTTGAGTGTCTTGCGCGGTTGTAGGCGTACTCGGCGATGGGTAAGCACTCCTCCCACTCCTTGATGTTCTTCTTGATTAAGATTTGTAGTAGAGTGGAGAGTGTATGGTTCATTACCTCCATTTGGTCGTCGGTTTGAGGGTGGTACGCTGTGGAGAAGAGTAGCTTGATTCCGAGCTTGGCACATAAGGTCTTCCAAAAGTAACTCAAGAACTTGACGCGGTAGGGAGCGTTGTTCGGAAGCGGTGCTCCGGGGATGATGTCGATGCGTTGCTCAATGCCTCGTAGTGGAGGTAGTCCCGGAGGTAGCTCGTCGGGGAAAACATCTTGGAATTCCTGCAAAAGAGAAGACAACACTAGAGGAAGAGTGTAAGAAGTGTTAGTTTGTGGTGCATTGTCCTTGCACACGAGGATGTACTGTAGGACACTAGATGGGTTCTCACACACTTCTCTCATCTCATGTTTGGTGGCAAAATAGAACTAGGTTCTTGTTTTCGCTCATCGTGGAGGCACTCGATTTTGTCTTGTGGCGCTCACTCTCTTTTTGGTGGCTCGCTCTCTCACAATGATCTCCAAGATGGGTGGCGTGCTTGTCGGCAATCACTTGACTTGGCGACATTGGACGGAGGACGTACTCCTTGCCCTTCATCTTGAAGATGTAGTGGTTCGTTAGGCCGTTGTGTACGACTCCTCCATCGAATTGCCATGGCTGTCGAAGGAGAACATGACAAACGGTCATTGGAACGACGTCGCACTCCAAGGTGTCTTCGTAGGCGCCGATCTTGAAGGAGACTTGTACTCGGTGCTCGACTTGGATAGGGCCGGAGTCGCTAATCCATTGCACTTTGTATGCATGTGGATGCTTCGTCTTTGGCAATTGGATCTTGGAGCAAAGTTCTTCACTTGCGAGATTATGACAACTTCCTCCATCGATGATGACCTTGACGGATCGTCCATTGATGCCGGCCTTGGTGTGGAATATGTTGCATCTTTGGTCTTCTTCTTGGTGATTTTGGAGGGTCAAGACTTTGGAGACAACAAGTGCGGGACTTGAGTCTTCATCACAAAAGACTTGTTCTTCTTTATTGATCACTTGGCGGTGCATGGCGACTTGCTCAAGGGCTTCCATTTCTCCTTCGCTCATGGAATCATAAGTGTCATCGTCGTTGAAGATCATGGTGCGCTTGTTGGAGCACTCATAGGACTTGTGGCCTCGGCCGCCGCAAGTGAAACACTTGAGGGAACTCGTCTTCACGGTCTCATCGGTAGGGGTTGATGATGATGAAGCTCTTGGCTTGAAGTTGCTCGTACTAGGATTGCTTGTAGTTGACGAAGCCTTCTTGGAACTTGACTTGTCGCCGGTACTTGGTGATTCTCTAGTTGAGGTAGGAGTTGCCGAAGTCGCGGGAGCTTGATAAGAGGAGCCGTTGGTCTTGGACGAGAACTTGGCATACTTGAAATCATCTTGCACTTGGCATTCCGCTTTGGTGGCTTGGTGCACTAGCTCGATGAGGTTTGAGTATGGTTGGAAGTCGGCGATCTTCTTGATGGGATGGTTGAGGCCATTCAAGAAGCGTGCCATTGTTTGTTCATCCTCTTCCGTGACATTGACTCTTATCATTGCAATCTCCATCTCCTTGTAGTATTCTTCAACGGTCTTGGTTCCTTGCTTGAGTTGTTGGAGTTTCTTGAAGAGGTCGCGGTTGTAGTAGGTAGGCACGAAGCGTGCTCTCATGACATCCTTCATTTGTGCCCACGTAGTGATGGATGGTTCACCTCTTGCCTCGCGGCGCTCTATGATTTGTTCCCACCAAATGAGGACATAGTCTTGGAACTCAAGGGATGCCATTGCGATCTTCTTCTCTTCTTCATAATTGTGCAAACGGAAGATCTTGTCAACTTTCAATGCCCATGAAAGGTATTCTTCGGGATCGTTGCTTCCGTTGAACTTGGGCATGGTGAACTTGAGCTTGCCGTAGCATTGTTCTTCATTGTGTTGGGGTTGGGGATGATGACGCCCATGTTGTAGATGATTGTTCAACTCGTGGTGTTCTTGACGCGGAGGGTTGTCAACCTCGTGTTTCTCTTGTCGTGAAGGATTCCCATTCTCTTCATGCTCTTGATGAACTTGATGGTCTTGGTGACGCCCATGTTGTAGATGATTGTTCAACTCGTGGTGTTCTTGACGCGGAGGGTTGTCAACCTCGTGTTTCTCTTGTCGTGGAGGATTCCCATTCTCTTCATGCTCTTGATGAACTTGATGGTCTTGGCGAGCTTGTGGAGGAGCACATCGAGGTCGAGGAGGAACTATACGATGCATGCAAGCTTGAAATCGTCGTTCGTGAATTTCTTCGCGATGTGCTTCCGCTTCTTCATGGGCTTGTCGGCCTCGGTCGGCAACGGCTCGACTCGCATCGCGTAGAGCTTGTTGCGCCTCAAGTGCTTGAGCATCACGGAGTTGTTGTTCTTGACGTTGAGCCTCAGCATCTTGTGCATTTTGGTGTAGATGCGCGCGTTCTTCCTCTTCATGTTGGCATTGTTGTTGTCGTTCTCGAGCTAGCGCAAAGGCTTCTTTGGCTTGACGTCGTTGGCGCTCTTGAGAGTCGGTGTCTCGAAGTGGATTAAGGTTTTCTTGATGGTCGGTGCGCGCGGCTCGACGAAGAGTGTTTGATGTCAGTGTACTTGAGCCGGAGAAGGTAAAGTCAGAATGGCGACTTGAATGACTCCTTCTTGAAGTGGAAGAAGAGCTGTTGAGCAACAAAGCGCGAATCTCGTCCATCCTTGCATCATTCTCTTGCTTGTGATCGTCGAGCTTGTGGTCGAAGTAGTCCCTTGTAAGTTGCTCGGAAAGTCGCAAGTCGGCGGCAAGGTTGTCGATGCGTTCACTCATAGCTTGTTGCTCTTGATGCAAAGCACGTTGTGCACCAAAGGGAAGTATGATCACTAATATGCACAAGTCTCGTTGCCGACAATACTCAATGGCTAGTCTCGATGGGTAAGAAACGCAAAGGAGTAAGGCTATGATGGCTATCAATGTAATGGCAAGAGTGATATGTCCAATACCAAGATGAGGTTACCGGTCTTGCTTCCGGTATGGTGTCAAAATGGTGGCACGAATACCAAGTCGTAGTCGAGGTGGTCGTTGTTGATGACGCGTCCGTGGCGAAGATGAGCGGCAGTGATGTTGATGTTGAACCGTACCTAGATAACCGAAACACAAAAGGATACAGTACTGCAACTGAAATTCTCAAAACCAAGTGCGAGCCAAATCGTCAGAGTGGGTAGCGGGTAAGTGGTGGTGTGGGTTGGGATATTGGCAAAGTTTCTGCGGAAGTCGGTGGTGGTGTAGCGGATGATGTGGTGGAAGCCGAAACAAAATTTGAGCGAAATTAGTTTCAGAGTAGCGGTCGTCCGGAAATGGACGGATGTCCGGTCCCCGGACGTCCGGTAGGGTTAGAAATCCGCTAATTTCAGCTCGGTGTAGAGGTTCCTGTCGTCCGGTAATGATCGGACGTCCGGTGGTTCCTGGGTCGCCAGACGTCCGGTAAGTTGCGGTCGTCCGGTGGGTCAGGGTCAACACGAAATTGATAGGATTTCGTGGATTTTGGATGGATTTTGAGGTGGAGATGGTGGGGGAAGGCTAGTGATAGAGGCGAGGGTGTCCCGATCTTTCGATGAGATGATAACTATCGATTTGGTGGAGACGACTTTGACGATCCGACTACAAACGTGCACGACGTTGCGCCTTAACAATCGCTAAACCAATCTCCTGAGGTTACTGATGATGCCAGAAGCACGGTCAGCCTGACCACGAAGGTCTATTCCTGCAAGCAATCGAAGAACAAGTAAGAATATGATAAAGCAATATGTATATTGCGAATATATATGAATATTGATAATGGTGGGGATCCGTAAGCGGTCTTGGTCTGGTCGTTGGACATAAACGAAGTACACGAAGTTGCAATGGCTAACTTTTAACTAAACAAATCCCAAGCAAAAAGCTACTAGATGGATCTACTTATATAGGAGCAAGGGGTGGCGGCCAAGGAGGTGGGAGGACGTCGCAAGGCAGCCTAAAACTAACCCTAGGTCGTACAAGGCTCATGGGCCCAAGTGGAGGTGATGCAACACCTTTGGGTTTGTAGTTTGACTCGGATTCTCCTACAATGTTAGATTGTTTCGTCTATAACTCAACTCTCCGGACGAATTTGAAGGTGAATCCAATTGGATTGGAAAGAGCACGAAATCTAGTTTCTAACAAAAAAAGAATCACCCAATTCGGAGTCCGTATGAAAAAGTTGTTTGCGTTTTGAGTCAGGTATGTCTGTGCAGTCCGAATCTGAATCCAGAACGTGAGAGACTTGGACTCTATCTTCTCTTGGCCCAAAAGTGATGTGAGAGGACTTTCTGAACAGAACCTAAACTTCTCCTTTTCCCATATCTTCATATGTGGATTGTAGAAATGTCCCATACACATGCAATTACACAAAATACAAAAGTGTGTGAAGTATTTTTGTTCTGGATTACATAAATAGATTATGGAATAGTTTGCATTACAAATCACCTGACAAATATGCATGTATGCAATATTTTTGGTCGTATCCAAGGTAGTCATGTCCTCATCATCCTCCCCTTTTTGAAAACAAAGCCGTCCTCGGCGTTGCTTAATCTGAAATGTGGCTAACAAAAGAGACAAGGTGTACATGTTGTATATGTATATGTCATCCATTTTAACTTCCCTTGATTTTTGCACATATGACACATGTATACATGAGTAACTTTCATAGTTCATAATATCCAAAGCCAAAAAATTATCACAAGAAGTAGAAGGCATGAAAATATTGCAACTCAGTTTGCACATATAAGTGAAGCTCTTATTCATTTCAAAAGATTGGCAATGTTCATCATTAAACCATCCCAACTTTGGTGAATAAACCTTACTTGCATCAAATTTACATGTTACAACATGCTTAAATAAGCAAAGCAATAAGTCATTGGACACAGAATCATCACCAAGATTGGAGGTCATATCAAAATGATTAAACATTGGTTCTTTTGCATCAACAGTTAATTCAATGGGTGCACTCAAAATTGTTGATATTTCAGTTGTTTGATCACATGACGCATTCATGATAGTAACAAGATTCTCTAAAATAGGTGGTGTGCTCAAATCAACAGGTAACTCAATACATGACGCATTCAAGTTAACTAGGCATGCATCATTCTCATGTGAAGTTATATCATCCATACCTTTAGTGTTACCTTGTCGCAAAGATGTAGCTGATGTAGGTACGGACGTTGACAATGTACCATACCCTTGAGATGATGCCGCGCTCATAATCCGAGGTGCAACGGTGGAGGAACCAACCAGCGGTGGTCAGCATGAACTGGAATAGTAGTTGTCGTAGTCACCTAATGCATCCTCCTGTATCTGTCTCTCAAAGGTACAAGCACGAACATCCATGCCAGTAATGCAACGAGGAATATACTAAAATCTTGCCTGAATATCATGGTTCAAACCACCAAAGAATCTATTCATTGTATCATTCTCAGATTCTTCTATGTCACAATGATGCATATAAGATTTGAACTCTTGGTAGTAAGCATGAACAGTGTTGTTGCCTTGTTTAAATTGTTCAAATTTGTGAAGCAATTCATGACAATAGTAAGGAGGGAAAAATTGTTGTCTCATTATAGCTTTCAAAACTTTCAAGTTGTGGGTTGGTTATCAATGTTTTTCTTACAATGTACACTCCACCAAACAGAAGCAAAACCAGTAAATGCTCTAGTGGCTGCTCGCACTCGCTCAAGTTCAGAAAAGTCATGGTGACTAAAAACTAGTTCTACTTCAAGCTCCCAAGCTAGATAAGTAGTAGGATTAAATCTACCCTCAAATGACGGTAAAAAGATAACCTGGCCATTTGCTTGTGTGTGTTGTCCCAACTCTCGTGATGGTGAAGATGTGTCCGTCGTCCAAGAACTTCTATCTTTGGAACCTGTGATGATTAGTAGAAACAAGAAACAAAATTCAAGAATAATGTTCCTATGAACTACTAGGGTGTGGTGGTAAAGCGCTCACAGTAAAGCAAATATCAATATATTACAAGTTCTTACCAAGCAGCAGGTGGTGACAGGCAACCAGCGGTGTCAAATAACTATGAAGATTGTGTAAAGCGATTCCTAGGGGAACGTACGTATACACGATGTAGAAATATGTGGAGCTGGGTTCGCTATATATGGTAGCAAAAGATTAGCAATAATCAATTCAGAGATGCAATGTTGAATAAACGCTCAACGACGGTACTGTGCTGGTCCTAGGCTAGACCGTACTAGAGACGCGTGCCTAGAACACTAACAAAATCATGGTGTAGCACTACTAGCATCAATAAAGGATATGAAGTAGCTCTCGACAACAAGATATAAGTGAAGATCACAATAGCAGTAAAGATAATGATATGAAACAACAGCCAAGAAGGATATATCAACAACTTTCTCTCCAACTTTCCTCTGGAAATGTTTGTGCCAATTTTTTTGATAATTTTTCAAGAATGGTATTGACTCAAGATTTCAAACGCAAAAGGAATCACTCAATTCCGAGTCGATATGAGGAGTCAAAAAAAATTCTAAAACTGGCCTGAAAACTGGAATAAGTTGTGTTCGTGAACTTCGGAGGGAAAAACGACCTATTTAGAAGCCGATTTTGAGGTGCCAAATATTGAACAAGCTTCTACAACTATTTAGAAGCGTCTCGTCACTAGCTTTCATTTGAGTACTTGCGGAGCCAAAACGGACTTCGTATGAGGAAGTTATTTCTGTTTTACTAAACAGTGCACAAAGCAGATTTTTTCTTTGTTTTTTTCTCTCTCCCTCTTTCCAAAACAAACTAGATAAGATGCAGATTGGATCTAGCGAAGATGTGAATGACCTCAACTATGATTGTGAAAATGAACGATGAGTAGCACGTGGTGGAAATTGATGGATGGGTGGTGGACAGCGGAAGGGATAATGATGCAGCGGCGACGTGACTAATGTGAACAGAACTCGAAACTCTAAATGAACTAGACACTAAGACCAGCAACTCGACACGATGATGCAACCGATAATTCAACTATGCAAGCAATGAAAAGAAAATTGCAAAGGCTCAGACTGGCTTGGATAAAGGATGAATAGATCTAACTTATTTTTGTGGCCTTTTCTTGGACAACAGGTAAGAAAATAAATCTAATCGAGGAAAAACTGGAAATTCTCACCGAGGAACCTGAAAACTGATACAACTTGAGGCGAGGGTGATGAGGACATCAATACCATTGTTGCACCCACAGCCCCTACTGTTACATATACTGGACCAATTACTAGAGCTCGCGCACGCCAATTAAATTACCAGGTACTTTCGTTTCTTGGTAATGATTCTAATGTTCATGAGATTATGATGCTGCCTAAATTGGATACATTTGTTTTGCTTTCAAATGAAGGGCCTAGCTTGGAGAAGGATGAACATTGGAGCAAGAACACGCATGGAGTTGATGGCATGCGCAAGGGGATCAAGAACGGAGTTACAAGTGATGATTTCAGGACTTTGAGGCCGCCATAAGGAGTGCATGAAGCCATGGACGAAATATACAAGATGCCACTTCATAATATTCGTCCATAGGCTATTCTAGGTGCTGCGTCACCTTATTAATGGGCCAGGCCCATGTAATTTCGAAATACTTAAGTATAGGCTATTTTTAGAGTCCGTATGTGTGGGGAAACAAGAGTTAGGGTTGGTTTCGGACCCCACCCTCAAGGGCCACGAAATTCCCCTCTCTTCCTTCATATATACAGCCCTTAGGGCGTCGTTTAGACTTTGGGTTTTGTTTAGATTAAAAGTTCGCCATAGCTGCAACTTCTCGTACTTCGTTTGTGTCCAACGACCAGACCAAGACGTCACAGAACCCCACCTTGATCAATAAAGCTTTCATCTTATATTCGCAATATCCAGATTGCAATCTCAGTTTCTTGCTTGTTCTTCGTTTGCTCGCAGGAAACAGGCCCTCGTGGTCAGGTTGATCGTGCTCCGGCGTGGTCAATAACCCCTCGGAAGTTGGTTTAGCGATTGCTAAGGCGCGACGTCTCGCACGTTCGTAGTCGGATCGTCAAGGTCGACTCCCACAGAAAACGATAGCCACCATCTCATCGAAACATCGGGACACCTTTGCCTCTATCAAGTGGTATCAGATTTCCAGGTTGCTCGGTGAGATTTTTACAATTTTTCGTAGATTAGATCGAGTCTGTTCTTCATACCTACAGTCCACGAAAAAGCCACAAAAAAAATTAGGGTTAGTTCATCATATCCAAACCAATCTGAGCCTTTACATAATCTTTTTAGGGTTTTTGCTTTGTTGAATTTGCGGTTGCATCGTCATGTCAAGTTGCTGGTCTTAGAGTCTAGTCTTTTAGAGTTT
The DNA here is from genome assembly GCF_056163025.1 of Triticum urartu. Classification (NCBI taxonomy): domain Eukaryota; kingdom Viridiplantae; phylum Streptophyta; class Magnoliopsida; order Poales; family Poaceae; genus Triticum; species Triticum urartu. Next base: position 339,406,531 of record NC_141874.1, read on the forward strand.
CGAGTTCTAGTCATAAGTTGTCACGCCGCCGCCGCACCATCATCATCGCCCATCTACCACCATTGCTTATCCGCCACCGTTCTGAATCCGTATCCACATACCACCACCAATCCGTATCCATATACCACCACCAATCTGTATCCATATACCACCACCAATCTGTCACCATATATCCACCACCAATCCGAGTTCTTCTCATATTAGGTTTGTTCTTGAGATCAATCTCAATTCCGATTCGTGTTTCCTTGCCTGCGTAGGTCTCGGAAAAAAAAGAGTCTGGAGACCCCCGGGCAGTTTTTAGGCCAAAATTTTCACGGGCAAAAATATTTTTTCCCTATCCTATTTTTAGGTTTTTCTGAGTATTTTGAGCCACGTGCCATCATAGTGATTTTTTGTCGCACTTTTTCGTCGTCGCTGCCCTGATTTCCGAAAAAAAAAATTCACTTTTTTTTTCGTGCCCATCCTATCAGTTTGACGAGGGAAGAGTTTTGAGACACTCGCCATTATAGTAATTTTTCGCAAAAAAAAAGAGGAGCGCAAAAAAAAAAGAGGAGCGCAAAAAAAAGAGGAGCGCAAAAAAAAAGAGGAGCGCAAAAAAAAAGCGAAAAAAAAGTTCCAGAGTGTGCTTTTCCCTTATTTACGTGCAGCGCCGTGATTTTGTTAGTGTTCTAGGCTCGCGTCTCTAGCACGGTCTAGCCTAGGACCAGCACAGTACCGTCGTTGAGCGTTTATTCAACTTTGCATCTCTGAATTGATTATTGCTGACCCTTTTTGCTACCATACTATAAGCCTTCCCAGCTCCACATACCTCTACGTCGTGCGTTTGACTCTCCCTGGCAATCGCTCTATCCAAGCCTTTGAGAGTTTTGACTACAACGGTTGCCGATCACCGCCTGCTGCTGGGTAAGAACTGGTAAGAATTTGAGATTTGCTTGACGGATTTGTGACACCCGCCACCACCACCTCTTGTTAGTATTCTGTAGGATCATATTCTTGTGTGTTTTCTATTGTTGCTAACCATGGCAGGATCACAAGCCGACGAGACTGACTGGGAGAACATGACGAATCAGGAGTTGCATGATAAATTTCAGCAAATGATGAATGGACAGGTGCAGGATGTGCTAAACAGATTTGAAGAGGCCATGGAGAAGATAGATGACATGGAGAAGACGTTCGAAACAAAGCTCGATAACAGGTTTAATGAATTGCTCGCGCGTCTTCCACCACCACCACCGGCTGCACCTAACGCACCTCTACAACAACAACAACGACGACTACCTACACATCGTGAAACAGCCCTCCGCCGAGCGAGCCGTCTCCCTCTTGCACCTGGCCAAACTGTTGGTGCTGCTGTTGCTACTTCTGTGGCTCCTGCTGCTGATGCGGAGGAGGATGATTTTGCTTGCGATTACGAGGATGAGGTTGATCAAAATCAGAACTACGTGCCACCACCAGCACAGCAACCATCAGGTCGTCCACATGCAAATAATGGCAATGGTAGGGCTCACCCTCAGGTACGAGATCATGACCATCTCCCTAAACTAAAATTGAATATTCCATCATTTGAGGGTAGATATGTTCTTGATATATATCTTACTTGGGAGTTAGAAACTGAACAACGATTTACATGTTTACAATATCCCGAGGAGAGACGTGTTCCTGCTGCTGTTTGTGCTTTCACTAGTTTTGCATGTGTTTGGTGGTCTGAGCATTGTAGATTATATCCCATTCCTGCTACTTGGGCTGCTTTGAAAACTGCTATGCGTACTCGTTGGGTTCCACCATATTATCAACGTGAATTACTTCAAAAATTGCAGCGCTTAAGACAGGGAAAAAATTCTGTAGAAGAATATTATCAGGAATTACAAACTGGCATGATTAGATGTGGTTTTGTTGAGGAGAATGAAGCTATGCTTGCACGTTTTATGGGTGGATTAAATAGAGAGATTCAGACGATTCTAGAGTATAAGGAGTATACTAATATCACTCGTTTATTCCATCTTGCTTGTAAAGCTGAACGTGAAGTGCAGGATCGACAGGCATTGGCGCGGACTAACTTTTCTGCAGGTCGACCTTCTTCATGGACACCACGTGCATCATCTACTTCCACACGTTCTGCTACACCGGCGCCTCCGTCGGCTGCCACCTCCAACCGTGATACAATAAAGCAGGCACAATCACCACTATCTGCCAAGAGCACACCTTCTGGGCCTGCAAAGAGCTCTTCTTCATCCATGGCATCAACAGGGCAAACACATGATATTATTTGTCGACGTTGCAAGGGTGGAGGTCATTATGCGAGAGAATGCCCATCTAAGCGTGTGATGATTGTTACTGAGGATGGTGGGTATGAGTCCGCTAGTGACTATGATGAGGAGACTTTGGCTCTTATTACACGTGACGAACACGGTGGAGACGATTCTGATCATGAGACGCAATACATGGCTCCTGAAGATGCTGACAGGTATGACTGTTTAGTTGCTCAACATGTTTTGAGTGTGCAGGTTACACACGCTGAGCAAAATCAGAGGCATAATTTGTTCCATACAAAGGGAGTTGTGAAGGAACGTTCTGTTCGCGTGATCATAGATGGAGGGATTTGCAACAACTTGGCTAGCATCGAGATGGTGGAGAAGCTATCTCTCACCACAAGACCACATCCACATCCTTACTACATCCAATGGTTCAACAACAGCGGCAAGGTTAAGGTAACACGTACTGTTCATGTGCATTTTAGTATCTCTACATATGCTGATTATGTTGATTGTGATGTGGTACCTATGCAAGCATGTTCCTTATTACTTGGTAGACCATGGCAATTTGATAAAAATTCTATTCACCATGGTAGAAACAATCAGTATACTCTTGTTCATAAGGATAAAAATATTACTTTGCTTCCTATGACTCCTGATTCCATTTTGAAAGATGATATTAATAGAGCTAATAAAGCAAAACAGGAGAAAACTAAGAGTGAAAATCAGATTGTGGCAAAAGAATTTGAGCAACAAATGCAGCCTAATAATAATAAACAATCTAGTGTTGCTTCTGAAATTAAATTGAAAAGTGCATGTTTACTTGCCACCAAATCTGATATTGATGATCTAGATTTTAGCAAATCTGTTTGCTATGCTTTTGTGTGCAAAGAGGCATTATTTTCATTCGAGGACGTGCCTTCCTCTTTGCCTCCTGCTGTCACTAACATTTTGCAGGAGTTCGCCGACGTCTTTCCACAAGACGTGCCACCGGGATTACCACCTATTCGCGGGATTGAGCATCAAATTGACTTAATTCCCAGTGCATCATTACCCAACCGTGCACCATACCGTACCAATCCAGAGGAGACGAAGGAGATTATGCGTCAAGTACAAGAACTGCTCGACAAAGGTTATATACGCGAATCCCTTAGTCCTTGTGCTGTTCCTATCATTTTAGTGCCGAAAAAGGATGGTACGTCGCGTATGTGCGTTGATTGTAGAGGCATTAATAATATTACTATTCGTTATCGTCATCCTATTCCTAGGCTAGATGATATGCTTGATGAATTGAGTGGCTCTACAATATTCTGCAAAGTTGATTTGCGTAGTGGTTACCATCAAATTCGTATGAAATTGGGAGATGAATGGAAAACAGCATTTAAAACTAAGTTTGGATTATATGAGTGGTTAGTCATGCCTTTTGGGTTAACTAGTGCACCTAGTACTTTCATGAGGTTAATGAACGAAGTTTTACGTGCTTTCATTGGACGATTTGTGGTAGTTTACTTTGATGACATATTGATTTATAGCAAATCTTTGGAGGAACATTTGGAACATTTACGTGCTGTTTTTATTGCTCTACGTGATGCACGTTTGTTTGGTAACCTTGGAAAGTGCACCTTTTGCACCGACCGAGTATCTTTTCTTGGCTATGTTGTTACTCCACAGGGAATTGAAGTTGATAAAGCCAAGATTGAAGCTATTGAGAGTTGGCCGCAGCCCAAAACGGTCACACAAGTGAGGAGTTTCCTTGGCCTCGCTGGTTTCTATAGGCGTTTTGTGAGAGATTTCAGCACCATTGCTGCACCTCTCAACGAGCTTACAAAGAAGGATGTACCTTTTGTTTGGGGTACCGCACAGGAAGAAGCCTTCACGGTATTGAAAGATAAGTTGACACATGCTCCTTTACTCCAACTTCCTAATTTCAATAAGACTTTTGAGCTTGAATGTGATGCTAGTGGAATTGGATTAGGAGGTGTGTTATTACAAGATGGAAAACCTGTTGCATACTTTTCTGAAAAATTGAGTGGGCCTAGTCTGAACTATTCTACTTATGATAAAGAATTATATGCTCTTGTTCGGACCTTAGAAACATGGCAACATTATTTATGGCCCAAGGAATTTGTTATACATTCTGATCATGAATCTTTGAAACACATTAAAAGTCAAGCAAAACTGAACCGTCGACATGCTAAATGGGTTGAATTCATTGAGACTTTCCCTTATGTGATTAAACACAAGAAGGGTAAAGAAAATGTTATTGCTGATGCCTTGTCTCGTCGTTATACTATGCTTTCACAACTTGACTTTAAAATATTTGGTTTGGAGACCATCAAGGATCAATATGTTAATGATGCTGAATTTAAAGATGTATTGCAGAATTGTAAGGAAGGGAGAACTTGGAACAAGTTCGTTCTTAACGATGGATTTGTGTTTCGTGCTAACAAGCTATGCATTCCAGCTAGCTCCGTTCGTCTTTTGTTGTTGCAGGAGGCGCATGGAGGAGGATTAATGGGACACGTTGGCGTCAAGAAGACGGAGGATATACTTGCTACACATTTCTTTTGGCCAAAGATGAGACGGGATGTTGAGCGTTTTGTTGCTCGCTGCACTACATGTCAAAGAGCTAAGTCACGACTCAATACTCATGGTTTATATATGCCTTTGCCTGTACCTTGTGTTCCTTGGGAGGATATATCTATGGACTTTGTTTTAGGTTTACCTAGAACAAAGAAGGGGAGGGATAGCATATTTGTTGTCGTGGATAGGTTCTCGAAAATGGCACACTTTATACCATGTCATAAAAGCGATGATGCTGTTAATGTTGCTGATTTGTTCTTTCGTGAAATTATTCGCTTACATGGTGTGCCAAATACTATTGTTTCAGATCGTGATACTAAATTTCTTAGCCACTTTTGGAGATGTTTATGGGCTAAGTTGGGGACTAAGATGCTTTTTAGTACTACTTGTCACCCCCAAACTGATGGACAAACTGAAGTAGTCAATAGAACATTGTCTAGTATGCTTAGGGCTGTTTTGAAGAATAACAAGAAAATGTGGGAAGAATGCTTGCCTCATATTGAATTTGCTTATAATCGTTCATTGCCTTCTACTACTAAGATGTGCCCTTTTGAAATGGTGTATGGTTTCCTACCTCGTGCACCTATTGATTTGTTGCCTCTTCCATCTTCGGAGAAGGTTAATTTTGATGCTAAAGAACGTTCTGAATTGATTTGAAAAATGCATGAGTTAACTAAGGAAAACATTGAGCGTATGAATGCTAAATATAAACTTGCTGGAGATAAGGGTAGAAAACATGTTGTGTTTGCACCTGGAGATCTTGTTTGGTTACATTTGCGTAAAGATAGATTTCCTAATCTGCGCAAATCAAAGCTAATGCCACGTGCTGATGGTCCTTTTAAGGTTTTAGAGAAAATAAATGATAATGCATATAAACTTGAGCTACCTGCAGATTTTGGGGTTAGTCCCACTTTTAACATTGCAGATTTGAAGCCTTCTTTGGGTGAGGAAGATGAGCTTCCGTCGAGGACGACTTCATTTCAAGAATGGGAGGATGATGAGGACATCAATACCATTGTTACACCCACAGCCCCTACTGTTACATATACTGGACCAATTACTAGAGCTCGCGCACGCCAATTAAATTACCAGGTACTTTCGTTTCTTGGTAATGATTCTAATGTTCATGAGATTATGATGCTGCCTAAATTGGATACATTTGTTTTGCTTTCAAATGAAGGGCCTAGCTTGGAGAAGGATGAACATTGGAGCAAGAACACGCATGGAGTTGATGGCATGCGCAAGGGGATCAAGAACGGAGTTACAAGTGATGATTTCAGGACTTTGAGGCCGCCATAAGGAGTGCATGAAGCCATGGACGAAATATACAAGATGCCACTTCATAATATTCGTCCATAGGCTATTCTAGGTGCTGCGTCACCTTGTTAATGGGCCAGGCCCATGTAATTTCGAAATACTTAAGTATAGGCTATTTTTAGAGTCCGTATGTGTGGGGAAACAAGAGTTAGGGTTGGTTTCAGACCCCACCCTCAAGGGCCACGAAATTCCCCTCTCTTCCTTCATATATACAGCCCTTAGGGCGTCGTTTAGACTTTGGGTTTTGTTTAGATTAAAAGTTCGCCATAGCTGCAACTTCTCGTACTTCGTTTGTGTCCAACGACCAGACCAAGACGTCACAGAACCCCACCTTGATCAATAAAGCTTTCATCTTATATTCGCAATATCCAGATTGCAATCTCAGTTTCTTGCTTGTTCTTCGTTTGCTTGCAGAAAACAGGCCCTCGTGGTCAGGTTGATCGTGCTCCGGCGTGGTCAATAACCCCTCGGAAGTTGGTTTAGCGATTGCTAAGGCGCGACGTCTCGCACGTTCGTAGTCGGATCGTCAAGGTCGACTCCCACAGAAAACGATAGCCACCATCTCATCGAAACATCGGGACACCTTTGCCTCTATCAGAGGGTGTCCCAATCTTTCGATGAGATGATAACTATCGATTTGGTGGAGACGACTTTGACGATCTGACTACAAACGTGCACGATGTTGCGCCTTAACAATCACTAAACCAATCTCCTGAGGTTACTGACGATGCCGGAAGCACGGTCAGCCTGACCACGAAGGTCTATTAGTGCAAGCAATCGAAGAACAAGCAAGAATATGATAAAGCAATCTGAATATTGCGAATATATATGAAGTATTGATAATGGTGGGGATCCGTAAGCGGTCTTGGTCTGGTCGTTGGACACAAACGAAGTACACGAAGTTGCAATGCCTAACTTTTAACTAAACAAATCCCAAGCAAAAAGCTACTAGATGGATCTACTTATATAGGAGCAAGGGGTGGCGGCCAAGGAGGTGGGAGGACGTCCCAAGGCAGCCTAAAACTAACCCTAGGTCGTACAAGGCTCATGGGCAAATGTGGAGGTGATGCAACACCTTTGGGCTTGTAGTTTGACTCGGATTCTGCTGCAACGTCAGATTGTTTCGTCTATAACTCAACGCTCCGGACGAATTTGAAGGTGAATCCAATTGGGTTGGAAAGAGCACGAAATCTAATTTCCAACAAAAAACGAATCACCCAATTCGGAGTCTGTATGAAAAAGTTGTTGGCGTTTTGAGTCAGGTATGTTTGTGCAGTCCGAATCTGAATCCAGAACATGAGAGACTTGGATTCTATCTTCTCTTGGCCCAAAAGTGACGTGAGAGGACTTTTTGAAGAGAACCTAAACTTTTCCTTTTCCCTTATCTTCATATGTGGATTGTACAAATGTCCCATACACCTGCAATTAGACAAAACACAAAAGTGTGTGAAGTATTTTTGTTCTAGATAACATAAATAGATTATTGAATAGTTTGCATTAGAAATCACCTGACAAATATGCATGTATGCAATATTTTTGTCGTATCCAAGGTAGTCATGTACTCATCATCTAGATCCACTTGCAACACAACAAATAATGGATCAAAACCAACAAAACATCATCAAAACTCACAAAACACAAGAAAATTTTTTGGGGCTATTTTTGTGGGGATTTTCAGATTAGGACGAAAAACAACAAAATCAAGTTAGAAAAACGAAGAGGGGGGCTCCGAAATCGTGATCAACCTTGCTCTGATAGCAAGATGATTTATGGTAGAGACCTTAATCGCCCGATCTTTCATGAAAGGAGCGGATCCTGGGGAAATCACGAAGAACACGAGGAAGAATGGAAGGAAAACACAAGAGGAAATCACTAAACCGACACGAATAAGTCACACATGGGCTAGATCCTCGAGTACATAGGACGATACACGAATCCACGGATAACTAGGGACGATACACGGTAACCGGTTCTTCTCCGTGAGGAGGTCTTGATGGGGCCGCCCAAGAGGGGGTCTTGATGATCTTCTCCGCAAGGAGGTCTTGAATCTGCTTGGGGGATCTTCTCTGGTGGAGGCTCGAATCTCCGAGGAGAAGGTAACCAAGTGGATGAGCAAAGCTCTCTCACAAATCTGAGCTAAACCTTTGCTAACCCTAGCTAGGATGAATGGGGGGTCTATTTATAGTCTAAGTGCAAATGGGGGCGAAGTGAAGGGGTACATGGCCTCGGGCCCGAACACTATGCGTAGCCAGGTACCGGACGTCCGCTGGGGACCGGTTGTCCGGTGGCTCAGGAGCTGCTGGACGTCCGGTGTCCTCCGGTTGTCCACTAGTTCCGTTCTGTGATGGGGGTGCCGGACGTCCGGTAGCTCCGGACTTTCGCTGATGTTGGCTCGGGTGCTGGTGCACCGGTCGTCTGGTCCGGACCGAACGTCCGCTCGTTTGCTTCGGGTACAGGGGCACCGGTCGTCCGGTCTGGGCCGAACGTCCGCTCGCTCGGGCTCGGCTGATGCTTCAGGCGCCGGACGTCCGGTCCCGGTCGGTCGTCCGGTGGCTGGGACTTTTCCTTCAGCCCTCCTTCTTCTCTGTCTTCTTGTCCATTTTCCTCTTCTTCTTTTCCTTGCCCCTTAGCTTCTCCATGGTGCCTGAGTATGCACAAAGTGTCCATATGAGGTAGTAGCCATGCTTCATGTTCATTGAAGTGGAATTCTGAGAGGAGAGATGTCACCTTGGTTTCAAGAGCTCTTGCACGTGATCGAGTCATGGGTCCACTAGGCACTTGATGAGACGATGGTAGGTCCATGGGGATGACCTTGGGATGCTCCGTATCACCAACTCATGTCATAGGTCACCGAAGTTGCATGAAGCCACCATGTGGATGCGAAGTCGTGGAAGTTCCTTGTGGCGCACTTCACTTGATCTTCGGGATGAACTTGATGTAGCTTGAGGTAGTCGTCCATTAAACGCTCCCACTCGAGATACTCCTCGGGTTCTAGAGTCCCATAGAAAGGAATCTCGTGGTCGATGTCGAGGTCGTAGTAGCTCATGGAAGTCGTGGACTTGAGCTTGGGGAGCTTCTCCTGAGGTGCTTGTGGGCAAAGATGCCGTATGTCCGTAGGCGAAGATGCCTTGAAGTCGCTTGGCGAAGATGCCAAGGGGGATGGTGAAGTCGTTGAGCGGTTGTTGGTGTTGAGCTCTTGACCTTCATGTCCTTATTGGTGATGTTGTCGATGCCGATGTGATCTTGCCGGAGATGGTAGCTCGGAGGCATGTGCTCTTGAGAATCTTCTCGAAGATGAGGAAGACCGCTTGTAGGAGTTGATGAGGGCCTTGATCTCCTCCATTTGAGCTTGCATCTTGGCGTCGGTGGAGTTGTTCGCGACATCGAACTCGTCGTTGTTGTTGTAGACCGAAGATGAATTGCCTTGCCTATCCATCACTCCAAGAGAAAAATGTGAGTGGTAGAAGGAGAAGAACGAATACCAATTGTACCTTGACCGAAGTTGAAAGTGGATCAATGATCACTCCAATGTGGACAAGGAAATAGCACAATTGGTACCAATTCTTGTCGGTTTCTCACACCTACACAAGTAAGGCTTATGGTGGAGCTTGGTGAGGATAGTGGCACAAAAAATTGATGTAAAATGTTAGCAAGAGTTAATAATGTTGAAAGAGATTCACAGATTCGCAAGTGTAACAAGTAGAACAATAGCAATATGTGGCACACGGAAACACACACACAGATAGATAAATGGGGTCGTGCAACCAAGGATGAGCACAAAATGTGGAATCCACGGAAAACACTCGTGTTGCACAACTCAAGAGAGACGCTAGCATGATTGCTCGCTAGGCGGATACGACACTTGTGCACAACCTATAAGATGCAAAATGGATAAACTTTCTATCCCAAGTATGCTATGTATGTATGGTTCCCGGTGTTTGATCCAAGATGATCGGATATGGCAATCTTATGCAATGTGGTGGATGCTATGGCTATTTCTTACAAGCTTCTTTCCTCTTTCTCTTTTGCTTAAAAGCTTATTCTCTTTTTTTGTATGTCCACTTTGCGAAATGCACAAACCAAGATAGTAATTGTGTATATGCGGGAATAAACTTGAGGCACACGAGGTGATATGATACCAATATGATATGGTATGTATGCAATGTATGGTGTAGATCACTAATGTGCACAAGTAACGTTGCCGGCAATACTCAAATGGCTAGTCTTGATAGGCAAGTAACGCAAAATGGGCTAGGGGTTATCAATGCAATGGCAAGGGAATATACAATGGAGGGATACCACGATACCAAGATGATATGGAGGTTACCGTCCGTGTCGATGATGGGTGGCGTTGATCTTGATGGAGATACCAAGATGATGGAGACTCGTCCCTAAGTAGCCGAAACACCTTAGGAAACGGAAAAACCACGAACTCAAAATCTCAAATGTCAAAATGGTGGTAGCGGGATGCGATGGTGGTTGCGGAAGCTCAATGGGATTGCGGAAAGGTAATGATGGGTTGTGGAGTACGCAATGCGGAAATGGAGGGTAAGGTGGTGGACTATACACGGTGTCGGAGTTGGAAGCGCGGTCCCTAAGTAGCCGAAACACCTTAGGAGACACAACTCACAACACAAACAAAATCGGGTTAAGTTGAGGTGGTGGAAATGTATGGTGGGCTATGCCTATGCGGAAGTGGTGGTGGTGGTTGATGTAGAAGCAACCATCCCTAAGTAGCCTAGACACCTTAGGAGACTCGAATCACTCCTCAAGCAACCACTAATGCTACGGGGAACAAAATTGGTTTGGTTGCGGAAGTCGGTGGTGGTTTAGCGGATGATGTGGTGCAAGCCCTAGGCATAGATGCCAAAGTTCCAAAACTTATGATGGAGTCAAATGATTTTGGTGGTATTTTTGTGGGAAGGAGTATGTAAAGACCTTTTCAACGAGCTAAAGAACGCGAAAATCGGACTCCCGATGAATTAGTTATGGACAAAACAAAAATCAGCCGAAGTTGATATCTACACGTAGCGGATGTCCGGAAAAAACGGTCGTCCGGTCGCCGGACGTCCGGTCGGGTCAGAAATCCGCTGATTCTGCTCGGGTTAGGGGGCTCCGGTCGTCCGGTAAGGTCGGACATCCGGTGGTTCCTGCGGCTCCGGACGTCCGGTAAGGTGACGGTCGTCCGTACCGTTCCGACAATACCTATGCATGCACACGAGTGAAGTGTCAAGTAGTATACCATCCTCGAAGGGGTCAAGTGAGCACGTGTAAAGGAGACGATTCACCTTTATGTATGTGAAGTAGATGTCGCACGTGTCACTTGCCAAACGGACTCTTGACATGGTGATGTCCATAGGATGCTCCGCATCAGATGTCATGAGAGCACGCTTCGTACCTACCTACTACAACCGCGACCTCTTCAAGAAACTCCAACAACTCAAGCAAGGAAACAAGGGCGTTGAAGAATACTACAAGGAGATGGAGATTGCAATGATAAGAGCCAATGTCACGGAAGATGATGAGCAAACAATGACACGCTTCCTAAATGGCCTCAACGATCCCATCAAGAAGATCGCCGACTTCCAACCATACTCAAATCTCATCGAGCTAGTGCACCAAGCCACTAAAGCGGAACACCAAGTGCAAGATGATTTCAAGTATGCCAAGTTCTCATCCAAGTCCTACGGCTTCTCCAATAACCAAGCTTCAACGACTCCAACACCGACTACAAGACCTTCTACTTCCAACATCGACAAGTCGACTTCCAACAAAGCTTCGTCAACTACAAGCCATCCTCCTACGAGCAACTTCAAGCCGAGAGCTTCATCATCATCAACCCCAACCGATGAGACCATCAAGACGAGTTCCTTCAGGTGTTTCACTTGCGGAGGCCGAGGCCACAAGTCCTACGAGTGCACCAACAAGCGAACCATGGTCTTCAACGATGATGGCACTTATGACTCCATGAGTGAAGGAGAAATGGAAGCCCTTGAGCAAGTCGCCATGCACCGCCAAGTGAACAATGAAGAAGAACAAGTCTTTCGTGATGAAGACTCAAGTCCCGCACTTGTTGTCTCCAAAGTCTTGACCCTCCAACATCACCAAGAAGAAGACCAAAGATGCAACATATTCCACACCAAGGCCGGCATCAATGGACGATCCGTCAAGGTCATCATCGATGGAGGAAGTTGTCATAATCTCGTAAGTGAAGAACTTTGCTCAAAGCTCCAATTGCCCAAGATGAAGCATCCACATCCATACAAAGTGCAATGGCTTAGTGACTCCGGCACCATCCAAGTCGAGCACTGAGTACAAGTCTCCTTCAAAATCGGCGCCTACGAAAACACCTTGGAGTGCGACGTCATCCCAATGACCGTTTGTCATCTTCTCCTTGGACGGCCATGGCAATTCGATAGAGGAGTCGTCCACAACGGGCGTACAAACCACTATAACTTCAAGATGCAAGGAAAGGAGTTTGTGCTACGACCTATGTCTCCAAGCCAAGTGATCGCCGATAAGCAAGCCACCCATCGTGGAGAGAATGGTGAGAGAGTGAGCCAGCAAAAAGAGAGTGAGCGCCACAAGCCCAAATTGAGTGCCTCCACAATGAGCGACAAGAAAAACTTAGTTCTATTTGCCACCAAACACGAGATGAGGGAGTGTGTGAGAACCCATCGAGTGTCCTACACTATGTCCTATTGTGCAAGGACAAGGAACGACAAACTAACACCTCTCACAATCTACCCTTGGTGTTGTCTTCTTTATTGCATGAATTCAAAGATGTTCTCCCCGATGAGCTACCTCCGGGACTACCTCCACTATGAGGCATTGAGCACCGCATCGACCTCATCCCCGGAGCACCGCTTCCAAACAAAGTGCCCTACTGCGTCAACCCCAAGGAGTGGGAGGAGTGTCTCCCAATCGCTGAGTTCGCCTACAACCGTGCAAGACATTCGACTACCGGCAAGTCCCCCTTCGAGGTCGTCTATGGATTCAACCCATTGTCCCCAATGGACATTCTTCCTCTACCACTACAAGAGAGCATCAACATGGACGCGAGCGACCGAGTGCACCACCTCAAGAAGATACATGAGGATACAAGGCACACCATAGAGCACCAAGTACAACGACTCGCGACCAAGCGCAACACCAACACGTCCCCAATGGTGTTCCAACCGGGTGACCTAGTTTGGGTACATCTCCGCAAGGATCTTTTTCCCAAGGAGCGCAAGTCCAAGCTACTTCCAAGAGCCGATGGCCCATTCAAGGTACTCGCATGCTACAATGACAACGTAGACAAGGTCGACATCCCACGAGACAAGTACAATGTGAGCAACACATTCAACGTCAAAGACTTGGCCAAGTACCATGGTGATGAAGATCACGATCCATCGACGGATCTCTCCCAAGGGGGGGAGAGGATGCGGAGCATCCTTCCATCATCCCCATGGACTCTACACCGACACAATCAAGGCCCCTTTGGGAAGAATCCTAGTGGATTTCAAGACCTCCTCTAGGAGAAGACTATCTTCAAGACCTCATCTCCTAGGAGTGGGAAGAACTTTGCCATTGTTTCTTTCCTTTGATTGTGTTTGTGACTTGTGGATCTTGTATTGCTATTCTAGTGGATGTGTAATTGGGGAATTGTTTGAGTGATTTCCTCTTTGTGTTCTTGAGAGTTTGCCTTTTTCCCCCTCCAAGTGTGAAAAGATCCCCCTCTAGGATTTCATCCTATATCAAATAGAGCTTGCTAAGGATTTGGCATATGAAGAGAAACTCTTCCAGATATTGGATGAAATGGAAAGACTAACCCGCAGCAAGTCAATCAAGTTTTACAAATTACACAGGGAACATCATACTAAGGATGAAGCTACCTGGGAAAGAGAGGATTTCCTAAGGACCTGCATACCTTGAATTGTTTCCCGAGCAACCAAACCTCAAGGACGAGATTCATCTTAAGGGGGGAGGTTTGTGACACCCTAGATTTTTGCCATTTTTCTAGAGTTTATTGAATATTTGGTTTGGATTTCAATTTTTAATCAACTCATTTGGAATTATCACTCGGGAATTATTTTTGGTTTCCTCCCAAGTGCCTCCTAGGACCCTCAAAACATCTCTTGACTTAATCCATCCCAAAATAATGCCATGGAAATATTTTATTCAATGCCATAATATTCATTTTCCTCCTCAAAATGAATAATTTTCACTTCTACTCCAAAGCAACCCCTATTTTATTGCTACTAAAATACTAAATAAATTCCCTAATATTCTTTAGGTCATGCCTCACCTTCCTATGCAAAAATATCCCATGGTCATGTGTAGGGTGTTGGCTCAAGAAAACATTTTCTTTTCTAGACAGCAAGGGCACTTTGGGAAGGAAGTGTATTTTTTCTTGCTCCATTTGAGCTGAAATTTTTATGGCATGACTACCTTCCAACCCAAAGTATAGCCACCAAGTCTCAGCGATTATCTCCTTGTGGATTTTTCACAAATTGTTGTAACAGTTTCTGTCCAGAAACTTGCAAACTCTCTCAAGTCTTGTCTGATTGACCTGGTGATGAACCAAGAGCATGCACAGATGCAGGGTAGAAGGGACAAGAGCCTGGACACGGTCTACTCACCTTGGCACACCGTGTTGCACTAGTGCACGCGGTGACCACACGAAAACAAGGTGTTCGACAGACGCTCGGCGCGCTCTGCGCGTTGGGAACCTCTCTGCCTCATCCATGCACCCACCCCACACCACCCTCGTGTGTCCTCACCCTCCTGCTACCTCAGCATCTTCCTCCTAGCCACCCTCTACTGCACCCTGATGCCGGTAGCTTGCTCGGCAGACGCGGACATGATGGAGCAGAGAGCGCAGTGCTCCCGCATGACCGTCCTGTCCCTCTCCATGCCCCTGTGCTTGGCTCCTCCCGTCCACTGTGCTTGGATGATCCTTAGTGAGTTATCCCGTTGAGCCAGAGCTCGCTCGCCGCCTCTCGCCGCTCCAGAAGCCTCGCCGGCGATCGCTAGCTCTGCCTCGTCTTCCTATATAAATAGATCCCATCCCGAGTAGCTCAAACCACTCCACTCACCTCCTCTGGCCACAAATCCACTAGCTCAACACCGTGGCAACGCCGGGCGGGACTCTAGTTGTCGTTCTTCACTTGAGTTGGTCGCGGATCCCCACGACATTCCTCTCATTCCGGCGATCTTGGACCTCTCCCACCCCTCTAGGCGTATTCGTGAGCTTCCTCTCAGCGCGATGGTGCTGCTGGATTGATGAAACCTCACAGGAAACCTCAACTCCGGCGAGCTCCGCCGCCCGCCATCTTTGGAGAATTCCGTCTCGACACCATCCGTCCACCTCAGGCTACATTTCTGGTACGTACGTGCTCCTCTCCGTGAGCCGCATCCATCCCCCTCCTTGCCGGCGGTCACCGTGGCCTCCTCGCCGGAGAACCACCACGACCGAGCTGTCGTCCCCTGTTCTCTCTCTCTCTCTCTCTCTCTCTCTCTCTCTTATAAACCTAACAAGGGGACCCCACCTCTCAGCCTCTCACTCTCTCTCCCGAAGTGGTATAAGTGGAGGCGCATTCTGAGTATACGCCTTCACCGTGGCCCTCTCTGGGTTTTTCTATTTTCAGTTAAATTCAAATATTTTGACTGAACTTTGACAATCTATAACTCTTAAACCACAAGTCCAAATGAGATCATTCTTTTCGCAGTAGTTTTTTCTTGAGCTCCTCTTGCTGTATGCAAAAATTGAGATTTTTCCTTGCTGTAAATATTTTCTGGTGCATTAAAATGCTTTATGTGACATCTTCTTTTTGGTATTTGAATTATTTTCATAAGGTTCAACTTGTCTTGAAGAGGACCAGGAGTTTTGTGACCGTCCTCTCAACGAACGCAAGCCACCACAAACATTTGCAAGGGTGACATTGCAATGACTATGATTTCACTTGAATTTAAAGTCATATATTGCATTTAGTTAATTAAAATAATTTAACTTGTGCTAGTATCATTTCCATGCTATGCTTATTATGCTTTACGGAAGAATGTTGGTTACTTGGTCATGTTATTGATGAGGACATGAATACCTTGGATACGACCAAAAATATTGCATACATGCATATTTGTCAGGTGATTTCTAATGCAAACTATTCAATAATCTATTTATGTTATCCAGAACAAAAATACTTCACACACTTTTGTGTTTTGTCTAATTGCAGGTGTATGGGACATTTGTACAATCCACATATGAAGATAAGGGAAAAGGAGAAGTTTAGGTTGTGTTCAAAAAGTCCTCTCACGTCTCTTTTGGGCCAAGAGAAGATAGAGTCCAAGTCTCTCACGTTCTGGATTCAGATTCGGACTGCACAAACATACCTGACTCAAAACGCCAACAACTTTTTCATACGGACTCCGAATTGGGTGATTCTTTTTTTGTTGGAAACTAGATTTCGTGCTCTTTCCAACCCAATTGGATTCACCTTCAAATTCTTCCGAAGCGTTGAGTTACGGACGAAACAATCTGACATTGCAGCAGAATCCGAGTCAAACTACAAGCCCAAAGGTGTTGCATCACCTCCACTTGGGCCCATGAGCCTTGTACGACCTAGGGTTAGTTTTAGGCTGCCTTGGGACGTCCTCCCACCTCCTTGGCCGCCACCCCTTGCTCCTATATAAGTAGATCCATCTAGTAGCTTTTTCCTTGGGTTTTGTTTAGATTAAAAGTTCGCCATAGCTGCAACTTCGCGTACTTCGTTTGTGTCCAACGACCAGACCAAGACGTCACAGAACCCCACCTTGATCAATAAAGCTTTCATCTTATATTCGCAATATCCAGATTGCAATCTCAGTTTCTTGCTTGTTCTTCGTTTGCTCGCAGGAAACAGGCCCTCGTGGTCAGGTTGATCGTGCTCCGGCGTGGTCAATAACCCCTCGGAAGTTGGTTTAGCGATTGCTAATGCGCGACGTCTCGCACGTTCGTAGTCGGATCGTCAAGGTCGACTCCCACAGAAAACGATAGCCACCATCTCATCGAAACATCGGGACACCTTAGCCTCTATCAAGTGGTATCAGTTTTCAGGTTGCTCGGTGAGAATTTCCAGTTTTCCTAGATTAGATTTATTTTCTTACCTATTGTCCAAGAAAAAGCCACAAAAAAGAGTTAGATCTATTCATCCTTGGTCCAAGCCAGTCTGAGCCTTTGCAATTTTCTTTTCATTGCTTGCATAGTTGAATTATCGGTTGCATCGTCGTGTCGAGTTGCTGGTCTTAGTGTCTAGTTCATTTAGAGTTTCGAGTTCTGTTCACATTAGTCACGCCACCGCTGCATCATTATCTCTTCCGCTGTCCACCACCCATCCATCAATTTCCACCACGTGCTACCCACCATTCTTTGTCATAATAATAGTTGAGATCGTTCACATCTTCACTTGATCCAATCTGCATCTTATCTAGTTTGTTTTGGAAAGAGGGAGAAAAAAAGAGAGAAAAAAAACGAGAGAAAAAAAAGGAGAAAAAAAGTCAGAGAAAAAAAAGGAGAGAAAGAAAAAAAAGTGTGAGGAAAAAAAGAGAGAAGAAAAAAAACAAAAAAATCGGCACAAACTTTTTCAGAGGAAAGTTCGAGACAAAGTTGTTGATATATCCTGCTTGGCTGTTGTTTCACCTCATTATCTTTACTGCCGTTGTGATCTTCACTTATATTTTGCTGTCCAGAGCTACTTAGTATCCTTCATTGATGCTAGTTGTGCTACGACGTGACCTC
Source organism: Triticum urartu (assembly GCF_056163025.1). Classification (NCBI taxonomy): domain Eukaryota; kingdom Viridiplantae; phylum Streptophyta; class Magnoliopsida; order Poales; family Poaceae; genus Triticum; species Triticum urartu. The sequence goes on from NC_141874.1 coordinate 339,424,441, forward strand.
ATTAGTGTTCTAGGCTCGCGTCTCTAGTTTGGTCTAGCCTAGGACCAGCACAGTACCGTCGTTGAGCATTTATTCAACATCGCATCTCTGAATTGATTATTGCTAATCTTTTGCTACCATATATAGCCAACCCAGCTCCACATATTTCTACACCGTGTATACGTACGTTCCCCTGGCAATCGCTTTACACAATCTTCAGAGTTATTTGACACCGCTGGTTGCCTGTCACCACCTGCTGCTTGGTAAGAACTTGTAAGATATTGATATTTGCTTTACTGTGAGCGCTTTACCACCACACCCTGGTAGTTCATAGGAACATTATTCTTGAATTTTGTTTCTTGTTTCTACTAATCATGACAGGTTCCGAAGATAGAAGTTCTTGGATGACAGACACATCTTCACCATCACGAGAGTTGGGACAACACACACAAGCACATGGTCAGGTTATCTTTTTACCGTCATTTGAGGGTAGATTTAATCCTACTACTTATCTAGCTTGGGAGCTTGAAGTAGAACAAGTTTTTAGTCACCATGACTTTTCTGAACTTGAGCGAGTGCGAGCAGCCACTAGAGCATTTACTGATTTTGCTTCTGTTTGGTGGAGTGTACATTGTAAGAAAAACATTGATAACCAACCCACAACTTGGAAAGTTTTGAAAGCTGTAATGAGACAACAATTTTTCCCTCCTTATTATCGTCGTGAATTGCTTCGCAAATTTGAACAATTTAAACAAGGCAACAACACTGTTCATGCTTACTACCAAGAGTTCAAATCTTATATGCATCATTGTGACATAGAAGAATCTGAGAATGATACAATGAATAGATTTTTTGGTGGTTTGAACCATGATATTCAGGCAAGATTTCAGTATATTCCTCGTTGCATTACTGGTATGTATGTCCGTGCTTGTACCTTTGAGAGACAGATACAGGAGGATGCATTAGGTGACTACAACAACTACTATTCCAGTTCATGCTCACCACCGCCGGTGGGTTCCTCCATCATTGCACCTCGGATTATGAGCGCGGCATCATCTCAAGGGTATGGTACATTGTCAACGTCCGTACCTACATCAGCTACATCTTTGCCACAAGGTAACAGTAAAGATATTGATGATATAACTTCACATGAGAAAGATGCATGCCTAGTTAACTTGAATGCGTCATGTATTGAGTTACCTGTTGATTTGAGCACACCACCTATTTTAGAGAGTGATCAAACAACTGAAATATCAACAATTTTGAGTGCACCCATTGAATTAACTGTTGATGCAAAAGAACTAATGTTTAATCATTTTGATATGGCCTCCAATCTTGGTGATAATTCTGTGTCCAATGACTTATTGCATGTTTGCTTATTTAAGCATGTTGTAGCATGTAAATTTGATGCAAGTAAGGTTTATTCACCAAAGTTGGGATGGTTTAAGGATGAACATTGCGAATCTTTTGAAATGAATAAGAGCTTCACTTATATGTGCAAACTGAGTTCTAATATTTTCATGCCTTCTACTTCTTGTGATAATTTTTTGGCTTTAGTTTTTATGAACTATGAAAGTTACTCATGTATACATGTGTCATACGCGCAAAAATCAAGGGAAGTTAAACTGGATCACATATACATATACAACATGTACACCTTGTCTCTTTTGTTAGCCACATTTCAGATTAAGCAACGCCGAGGACGGCTTTGTTTTCAAAAAGGGGAGGATGATGAGGACATGAATACCTTGGATACGACCAAAAATATTGCATACATGCATATTTGTCAGGTGATTTCTAATGCAAACTATTCAATAATCTATTTATGTTATCCAGAACAAAAATACTTCACACACTTTTGTGTTTTGTCTAATTGCAGGTGTATGGGACATTTGTACAATCCACATATGAAGATAAGGGAAAAGGAGAAGTTTAGGTTGTGTTCAAAAAGTCCTCTCACTTCACTTTTGGGCCAAGAGAAGATAGAGTCCAAGTCTCTCACGTTCTGGATTCAGATTCGGACTGCACAGACATACCTGACTCAAAACGCCAACAACTTTTTCATACGGACTCCGAATTGGGTGATTCTTTTTTTGTTGGAAACTAGATTTCGTGCTCTTTCCAACCCAATTGGATTCACCTTCAAATTCGTCCGGAGCGTTGAGTTACGGACGAAACAATCTGACATTGCAGCAGAATCCGAGTCAAACTACAAGCCCAAAGGTGTTGCATCACCTCCACTTGGGCCCATGAGCCTTGTACGACCTAGGGTTAGTTTTAGGCTGCCTTGGGACGTCCTCCCACCTCCTTGGCCGCCACCCCTTGCTCCTATATAAGTAGATCCATCTAGTAGCTTTTTCCTTGGGTTTTGTTTAGATTAAAAGTTCGCCATAGCTGCAACTTCGCGTACTTCGTTTGTGTCCAACGACCAGACCAAGACGTCACAGAACCCCACCTTGATCAATAAAGCTTTCATCTTATATTCGCAATATCCAGATTGCAATCTCAGTTTCTTGCTTGTTCTTCGTTTGCTCGCAGGAAACAGGCCCTCGTGGTCAGGTTGATCGTGCTCCGGCGTGGTCAATAACCCCTCGGAAGTTGGTTTAGCGATTGCTAATGCGCGACGTCTCGCACGTTCGTAGTCGGATCGTCAAGGTCGACTCCCACAGAAAACGATAGCCACCATCTCATCGAAACATCGGGACACCTTAGCCTCTATCAAGTGGTATCAGTTTTCAGGTTGCTCGGTGAGAATTTCCAGTTTTCCTAGATTAGATTTATTTTCTTACCTATTGTCCAAGAAAAAGCCACAAAAAAGAGTTAGATCTATTCATCCTTGGTCCAAGCCAGTCTGAGCCTTTGCAATTTTCTTTTCATTGCTTGCATAGTTGAATTATCGGTTGCATCGTCGTGTCGAGTTGCTGGTCTTAGTGTCTAGTTCATTTAGAGTTTCGAGTTCTGTTCACATTAGTCACGCCACCGCTGCATCATTATCTCTTCCGCTGTCCACCACCCATCCATCAATTTCCACCACGTGCTACCCACCATTCTTTGTCATAATAATAGTTGAGATCGTTCACATCTTCACTTGATCCAATCTGCATCTTATCTAGTTTGTTTTGGAAAGAGGGAGAAAAAAAGAGAGAAAAAAAACGAGAGAAAAAAAAGGAGAAAAAAAGTCAGAGAAAAAAAAGGAGAGAAAGAAAAAAAAGTGTGAGGAAAAAAAGAGAGAAGAAAAAAAACAAAAAAATCGGCACAAACTTTTTCAGAGGAAAGTTCGAGACAAAGTTGTTGATATATCCTGCTTGGCTGTTGTTTCACCTCATTATCTTTACTGCCGTTGTGATCTTCACTTATATTTTGCTGTCCAGAGCTACTTAGTATCCTTCATTGATGCTAGTTGTGCTACGACGTGACCTCATTAGTGTTCTAGGCTCGCGTCTCTAGTTTGGTCTAGCCTAGGACCAGCACAGTACCGTCGTTGAGCATTTATTCAACATCGCATCTCTGAATTGATTATTGCTAATCTTTTGCTACCATATATAGCCAACCCAGCTCCACATATTTCTACACCGTGTATACGTACGTTCCCCTGGCAATCGCTTTACACAATCTTCAGAGTTATTTGACACCGCTGGTTGCCTGTCACCACCTGCTGCTTGGTAAGAACTTGTAAGATATTGATATTTGCTTTACTGTGAGCGCTTTACCACCACACCCTGGTAGTTCATAGGAACATTATTCTTGAATTTTGTTTCTTGTTTCTACTAATCATGACAGGTTCCGAAGATAGAAGTTCTTGGATGACAGACACATCTTCACCATCACGAGAGTTGGGACAACACACACAAGCACATGGTCAGGTTATCTTTTTACCGTCATTTGAGGGTAGATTTAATCCTACTACTTATCTAGCTTGGGAGCTTGAAGTAGAACAAGTTTTTAGTCACCATGACTTTTCTGAACTTGAGCGAGTGCGAGCAGCCACTAGAGCATTTACTGATTTTGCTTCTGTTTGGTGGAGTGTACATTGTAAGAAAAACATTGATAACCAACCCACAACTTGGAAAGTTTTGAAAGCTGTAATGAGACAACAATTTTTCCCTCCTTATTATCGTCGTGAATTGCTTCGCAAATTTGAACAATTTAAACAAGGCAACAACACTGTTCATGCTTACTACCAAGAGTTCAAATCTTATATGCATCATTGTGACATAGAAGAATCTGAGAATGATACAATGAATAGATTTTTTGGTGGTTTGAACCATGATATTCAGGCAAGATTTCAGTATATTCCTCGTTGCATTACTGGTATGTATGTCCGTGCTTGTACCTTTGAGAGACAGATACAGGAGGATGCATTAGGTGACTACAACAACTACTATTCCAGTTCATGCTCACCACCGCCGGTGGGTTCCTCCATCATTGCACCTCGGATTATGAGCGCGGCATCATCTCAAGGGTATGGTACATTGTCAACGTCCGTACCTACATCAGCTACATCTTTGCCACAAGGTAACAGTAAAGATATTGATGATATAACTTCACATGAGAAAGATGCATGCCTAGTTAACTTGAATGCGTCATGTATTGAGTTACCTGTTGATTTGAGCACACCACCTATTTTAGAGAGTGATCAAACAACTGAAATATCAACAATTTTGAGTGCACCCATTGAATTAACTGTTGATGCAAAAGAACTAATGTTTAATCATTTTGATATGGCCTCCAATCTTGGTGATAATTCTGTGTCCAATGACTTATTGCATGTTTGCTTATTTAAGCATGTTGTAGCATGTAAATTTGATGCAAGTAAGGTTTATTCACCAAAGTTGGGATGGTTTAAGGATGAACATTGCGAATCTTTTGAAATGAATAAGAGCTTCACTTATATGTGCAAACTGAGTTCTAATATTTTCATGCCTTCTACTTCTTGTGATAATTTTTTGGCTTTAGTTTTTATGAACTATGAAAGTTACTCATGTATACATGTGTCATACGTGCAAAAATCAAGGGAAGTTAAACTGGATCACATATACATATACAACATGTACACCTTGTCTCTTTTGTTAGCCACATTTCAGATTAAGCAACGCCGAGGACGGCTTTGTTTTCAAAAAGGGGAGGATGATGAGGACATGAATACCTTGGATACGACCAAAAATATTGCATACATGCATATTTGTCAGGTGATTTCTAATGCAAACTATTCAATAATCTATTTATGTTATCCAGAACAAAAATACTTCACACACTTTTGTGTTTTGTCTAATTGCAGGTGTATGGGACATTTGTACAATCCACATATGAAGATAAGGGAAAAGGAGAAGTTTAGGTTGTGTTCAAAAAGTCCTCTCACGTCACTTTTGGGCCAAGAGAAGATAGAGTCCAAGTCTCTCACGTTCTGGATTCAGATTCGGACTGCACAGACATACCTGACTCAAAACGCCAACAACTTTTTCATACGGACTCCGAATTGGGTGATTCTTTTTTTGTTGGAAACTAGATTTCGTGCTCTTTCCAACCCAATTGGATTCACCTTCAAATTCGTCCGGAGCGTTGAGTTACGAACGAAACAATCTGACGTTGCAGCAGAATCCGAGTCAAACTACAAGCCCAAAGGTGTTGCATCACCTCCACTTGGGCCCATGAGCCTTGTACGACCTAGGGTTAGTTTTAGGCTGCCTTGGGACGTCCTCCCACCTCCTTGGCCGCCACCCCTTGCTCCTATATAAGTAGATCCATCTAGTAGCTTTTTCCTTGGGTTTTGTTTAGATTAAAAGTTCGCCATAGCTGCAACTTCGCGTACTTCGTTTGTGTCCAACGACCAGACCAAGATGTCACAGAACCCCACCTTGATCAATAAAGCTTTCATCTTATATTCGCAATATCCAGATTGCAATCTCAGTTTCTTGCTTGTTCTTCGTTTGCTCGCAGGAAACAGGCCCTCGTGGTCAGGTTGATCGTGCTCCGGCGTGGTCAATAACCCCTCGGAAGTTGGTTTAGCGATTGCTAAGGCGCGACGTCTCGCACGTTCGTAGTCGGATCGTCAAGGTCGGCTCCCACAGAAAACGATAGCCACCATCTCATCGAAACATCGGGACACCTTAGCCTCTATCAGTTATGCAGTAGTGTTTAATCGTCATGATCATGCTTATGATAGTACCGTCATTATATTGATTCTGTGCATGTGCATTTCATGGCATACTATGACCCGAGTAATTTTCATTTCAAGTTAAAAATGATGATAACCCAACTTGAATATGTTGTTGATCACGTAATGCTGCCACCGAATCGAGCTTCCCAGTGCAACCACATTTTCCTTTATAGGAAGGCCCTTATTTGGTCTATTGTCATGCCTCTCGCCGGTACCTCCAAAGAGGGAAGGTTATGCTCTTGGGCTACCCTAGCCCAGTAGGCAGGCATAGCCTTGTGTGGCCATAGTTTTTTGCTACGATTGTCCCTATCTGCGACTGTTTTTTTGCGAGCATGGTGGCCGTTTGATGTCCGGGGTGGCATCCGGGGCCACCCATGACTTAGCGCAAAGGGGAGTTGGCCGGAGTGGCTGTGAGAGTGTCATGCAATTGATTGGTTTTGTCAGAATGCCGTTGGTTCACCCGAATGGGAGGATGAGGCCATGGGTTCTGTGGTGTGGGTACAATGCACTAACCTCTATAGAGTGTTCATAATCTATCAATAGCCGCGTCCTCTGTTATGAACATAGTTCGTAGTAGGTCACACTGTGCGTCAACAGAAATAATTAACTTGCACACTAATATTACTTTGATGGCACATGTCGGATTTCGTGTTCCGCAGACCCTTGAGAGGTTCGAACTCTGGGGTGCATGCGAATAACTCATCCTCCCTTGTCTGGCCACTCTCTAATCTCACGGCCTAGCTCGACGAACCGAATTGGAAAGAGACACGGATGTTTACCCAGGTTCGGGCCACCTTGCGGTGTAAAACCCTACTCCTGCTTTGTGGTGGATTGGCCTCAAGGGGCTGAGGATGAACTAGTACAGTCTAGAACGACCTCAGGAGGAGAGGTGTTCTTGTGCTCGATGAGCTGGTGGGTGTCAGGATGATCTGAATGACCCATCCCGCTCTTTGGTGGTGTCTAGGTCCTATTTATAGAGGCCTTGGTCCTCTTCCCAAATGAAGGTGGGATGGGATCCCACAACTGCCAAATTTGAAGGAAGACAACTAGTGCATGCTATCCTAACAAAAGTAGTCTTCGCCTCCAAAAGCCTCTGGTAGTGATGTTGTGGTGGGCTCGGTGATGACCTTCGTCCTGCCGTCCTGGCGGTCTTGGTCTTGTTGCACCGGAATGGAAACCTTTGCTTGGTTCCTTGGGACTCCACGCCTGCGCTTGCCTCCTTAGCACCAAAGAGGAAACTAGTACACTGTGCTCACTTGCGCCCGCCTGGCCTTTGTCATCATGGCTCACATCATCTGAACCTCGCGAGGTGCACCTTGCATAGATATCTCCGCTCCTCGGGAGCCAGCCTGGGGAGGCCGCCCCACGTGGAGGTCTCGGTGTCATCCGCCTCGCGAGGCTTGGCCGCTCGTGAGGGTCTCGAGTTGTTGATGTTGAGGCTGGGCCGTACCAGGTTGTTGTTGGAGCCACGCCATGGGCCACACGCAGGCAAGTCTGGGTACCCCGTTCCCAGAATGCTGACAGTAGCCCCTGGGCCCAAGGCGCGCTCGAACTTGGCTTCGAGGCGAAGCCAAAGGGCAAGCGAGGAGCGCCAAGGGACCCAATCGCCTACGGCCTCGATAGATGCATGGTGCAAGACGGCACGTGGGTGCCCGCACTTCCCCACGCAGCCTTGATATTCGCCAGGCTCGGCGGCCATCCGTTGCCAACGTAGCCCCGCCTTTGTTGCTTGCCGTGCTCACCGTTGGCTCCTTCACCTTCCGAAGAAGCAGCGGTTCTTTCCCCGCATTTGATGCCAGCGCCGGTCCTTCCGTGCCGCTATGGTGCCACGGTCGAAGAAGAAGGGGAAAACCTGCGCTTCGGTCGAGGCCTAGCCAGCCTTCGAGCTTGCCCTCGAGCGGTCAGCGGTGGTCAACCAAGAGGGGCTAGACAAGGTCCATCCAGCCCTCGCCACCGATTCCAATGAGTGGACAGCGACGGTGGCTTGTCCTGCTTCCCGGGCCATGGTCGACATGGAAGCCACCGAGATCCCCATCCACCTTCATGCCCTCTTGGCTGGCCTGATCCTCCCTTTCTCCGATTTCTTTAATGCCATACTCTCACATTACCAAGTCCATGCGCTGCATTTGGATCCTCAATCCATCATTCCCCTTGCCGTCTTCGCCTTCTTCTGCGAGGCCATGGTGGGCATTTCCCCTTCCATGGCCTTGTTTCGTAATTTCTTCTCGCTTCACCTAGTCGATGCCCGCCAGCGCTTGGGGTGCGTGGCTTTTCAAGGGGTAGCGGCGACAGCCGGCTCGGGCATCGACTTCGAGCTCTCGCCAGTTGTAAGCGGATTCTGGAAGCAGTGGGTGTTCATGAATGCTTGCATGCTCAACTCCTGGCTCCTGCTTCCACGGGTGCCAGCCGTACCCAGCTCCGGCTGGGGGCACGCGAAGCTCGTCGACCATTGGCTTGCTCACGTCAGGCACCGGCTGTCCAGGTTGAAGAAGCTCGGGGTGACAGCGCCAATGGTGGTGAAGGACTTCATTCTATGTCGCATCACTCCGCTTCAACGTCATTATTGATAAATGTGGGCCTTTACCGGCATCAGGGATCCCATGAGGCTCCAGGTGCCTGCGCTTCCTCCCGAGACATTGTGCATGGTGCTCGAGCTTCTGACAGGCGAGCCGGCGCCTGGCATGCTTCTGGAAGAGGGTTGCCTCTAGTACTATTGCTCGAACAGGGAGGACTTTGTGAGGCAGATGCCCCTATTTGATGAGTGTGGGTTGCGCCCGGCCGGCCTTGAAGGACCCCGCGAGAACCCCATCATCGTGGCTCCTTTGCCCGCTGACCCTGCGGCGCGCGGCCCAGATGTGGACACAGGGGGGCGAGCACTGCCGGGCGCCGCTGAGGTTGCTGCTGGAGAGCTGACACAGCCCGTTGCTCCTGAGGCGGCAGCCCCTAAAGCTCAGGCGAGCTATGCTGAGGTAGCGGCTAGAGGGTTGGCGCAGTCCGATGCCCTGACGTCGCCACTCGAGGGGCCCCGCCGAATGCCCCAGATGCTGAGTTCGTGCTCCGGACTTCCGCCGACTTCACCTAAACCTCGAAGAACTCCGCAAGAGGAGAGAGTCTCCGAGCTGCAGTGGTCACACCTACCAGCCGCTGAAGCAGAGGGAGTACATAGCCATAGACGAGTAAGTAGCTTATCTTCGTGTTTTCCGGCATGTCGAGTTCTTCCCTAACAATGGCTCCTCGGGATACATTCAGCTGCGGCGGTGAAATCTCCTGAGAAGCGACCCCCGCAGGTCCTGGGCTCGCCCTTGATTTTGGGCCCCTCGCACCAGACCCTCGCGCGAGGCGCGGGGCCGGTTCTAGAGGCAGAGGTGCCAGCAGGGGGCCATGAGCATGTGTTTCCAGTGTCCTTCCTTCGCGGTCCAGCATGGGGTGCAGAAGGAGTGCCGAGGGCTCCTCCATTGGTCATCGCCGGTGGCTGGGTGATCCTAGCCTCGGCTTCATCTTCAAGCAGCGAGATCGTGCCACCCAGCACCTCCGCCGAGGCCCGAAAGGTTGCAGGGAAGGCGTCGGCCTCTAGCCCCCTACCGGGGGCAGGTGAGCAACTCCAAGCCCCTCCGACAATCCCTGACGTGAAGGATGGGCTTGGCTACGCGGTGGAGCTCGTGCACGAGCGCGGCGCCGTCCGTCACGAGCTTTTCCGGGAGGCTATGGGTGCGTTGAGCCAGCTCAGAGAAGAGCTTGCTGACGTCGACGCTCGCCTTGAGATGGAGGAGCTTCGCCTAGCGCACGAATGGCACTAGTTGAAGGTCGCCATCAACCTTGGGCATCTTCAACATGAGCGCGCCAGTGCAAGTGTCGCACTGTCCCTTGCGACCTCTCGCGAGGCTTGTGCTCGGGCCCTAGAGGAGGCCAGTGCGGCCAACCGTCGCCGAGAGGTTGCCGAGGAGTGCGAGCAGGAACTCTGAGCCTCAAACGATGCCCTTGAGCAGCGAATCAAAGCGTGCAGGGCCGTCTTGGCAGCATGACTGAGCGGGGCACCTTCAAAAGAGAAGGATATCCAGAAACGTGATGAGATACTAGCACTGGAGGCCCTGGAGCGCAGTCTGGAGCTCGAGCGGCTGGAGGTAAGGGAGCGCCAGGTACCCGTGGCTGAGGATGCCGTTGTCGCACGGGAAGCCAAGATCTAGGAGGAGGTCGATCGAAGGGTGGCGAAGGCACGCGTGGCTCTCGTCGACGAGCGCCGCCTGAAGCTAGAGCTCTTGGAAGCCGAGGTTAAGGGCAGGACCGCCGCCCTCAGAACAAAGCTGGACGAGGGGGAGCAGCGCGAGAGGGCTGCCAAGGCAGCTCAGCCTCTGCCCAAGCTGACTTGGCCTCCACACGCGCCGACTTGCTCTCACTCCAGCAGCGGATCGAGGGTGTCGCATCCCTCGCGAAGAAGAATGTAGACGGAACATGCCGCCGCCAGACGCTGTAGAGCGAGCATGCTTCGATGCTCCAAGCCCTCAGGGTGAAGGCCAACCAAGCCTTGAGCACCATCTACGAGGAGAGTGCCCCTCACCTGCTCGAGGGTGACTACGCCAGCCACCTCTGCTTCTTCACCGATGTCATGACCCGCCTGGAGGACCGGGCCATGAGAGCTCACAAGCTCGTTGAGGAGAGAAGTCGGGGCCTTCTTGGGCGCGCATTCTCATTGTCTTCAGTCACCTCCTAAGCCTCGATCCCCATTTTGATTTGGACGTCGCCAGAGTCCCCATGCCCAGGGTCATCTAGGACAACCTGGCGACCTGGGTGGACGACAACGTGGACGCGCTGGTCATAGAGTTCGCTCCTGACGACGACGCAGCCGCGATCGCGGTCGGAGAAGATGATGCAGACGACGCTGATGTAGACAATGCTAGAGCCAGCTCGGGTGGCGTGAATGAAGACGGTGAGCACGGCGCGGAAGGCAACGCCTCCGGCTATACTTGCATTTCCTTTTGCCTTAACATGTATGAAAGAAAAACCTTCGGGCACGGCCATGCAGGGCGTGAAAGCATTTTTTGAAGGGGGGGGGCTTATAATGTATGAAATGGTGATATGCCTTTTAAGGATAGAGTTTGGGATGAGCCATCACGGGCCCGCGGGCTCCTGAACGGGGTAGTTGTTGCAACTTATCTTGGTTCCGTATGTCTTGAGTGAGCCCTGGCATCTTGGTCGAACCTTCCTCCCGAGGTGAGCCCTTTGGGGCCGCGAGGTTCTAAGTCTCCCGAGAAGTCTTCTAGCCCGTCCAAGAGAGCCTCACGAGGAACGAATGCCGGACTACAGCAAGGTATGCGCGTGGTGATCCTGCGGCGGTTGCATCCTTGACCACAGGGGGGGCCTTGTTGTCACCCGGGCTGACCCGAACGTGCTTGGCGCACACATACCATGCCTAGCCCCCGCTCGCGAGGCGCTCGCATGGGTGGGGGTAGCAGGCTTGAGCCCCACAGTAAAACACGCAACCACAAAGCAAGAAACCGGTACAAATCAAGAGAAAATTCCCCTATTTTTGACAAACAAAAGGAACTTCAAATCTCATTCCAAAAAGGCGGTGAATCGAGTTACAAAAAAAAGGAGTGAATGCAAACGGCCATGTTCGGGACCTAGATAGTCTTCTTGTCTTCTCACCAGTGCGGAGCTAAGTGCTTTCACTAGGCGTGAGCATAGTCATTGGGGGACAGTGTCGACGGCTAGCGCGGAGCATGGTGCTTCCACTTGGACGTGGGTGGGAGCCCCCGTGAGGCCCGAGGGCAGCACTCAGGAGACTCCGGGGCGTGTACAGCCCCACTCATTATTACGTGAGAGTGTCACGAGCGGAGACCTTCACAGGCGTGGGCCTTGCTTCATGTCGCCTGACGCGGGCCCCACCCTGCGCCTCCCACGACCACCGTTGGGGCGTCCGGAAACTAGGACGAGACCAGGCAAGGGGGACGCTGGCGGCGCCCTCGTCGACCGCGGGCCCTCCACTGGGGGGGGGGACTAGCCGGCGCCATCTCCGGCAGAGGACCTACCTCCGTGCAACGCCTTACTCCCTGCGGCGCGGGGGAGGCCCTCGCTCTGGGCTCCTCCCGCGCAGCCCCTAGTGCGCTTCTCCCACCGGGAGCGGAGCCATCACCCTGGAGTCTCTTGCCACTGTTGTGGCCTGGTTCACCTGTGGTCCATGGTTAGCGTAAGCATGCTCCTGAGATATCGGTTGTACCCAGCGGCTGTTGTCGTTGAAGGGGTTGGCGAAGCTTCTGGGTGGCTCATGAAAAACCTCAGCCTCCTGCGTCCCCGCTACCCAGCCTGGCTCAGGGAACGAGCTGGGGCCTCTCCCGCGGGGTACGTCAGGTCCATCATGGGGGGCACGTAGGCGTCTAAAGTTGTCGCGCCAGGGCCATCGCCTGGGTGCCCTGCATCATGGGCCATCAGGCCCCACGCCAGGCCCTGATGACCGCAGGGCAGCGTCCCGGTGCGGCCCCAGGAGGGGCCGCCCGAGCTTGCCTCGCCTGGGTGCGGCACATTCATGGTAGGACGGGCGATGTTGCGGGTCCCGTTGACGACGTCGATTCTTGGGGGTGCTCCGGGGGGTGCGCGGGCATAGCGGGGTCTGGCGTGCGCCCCTCCATAGTCTGCAGCATGGGCAGGGAGCAGAAGGGCGCCGCGCCCTGTAGGCGGCATCAAGCAGCTCGGCGACCCTCTCCAGTAGGGCGTCGTGGCCGCCCTCCGCCAACCTGCAACGCAGCAGCTCTCGCGCCACGATAAGCATGGCTCGCCTGGTCGCCTACTCCAGGCCAGGTTGTGGCGCCATTGCCGCGGCATAACTCGAAGATCGTGTGGCGGTGCGTGCACGTCACGGCGCGAGGGTGGATGGCGCAGGCACACGCTACCCGCGTCCGACGGCGTTGGGCGGTGTGCGGGCCGCCAGGAGCGTGGAGTGGAGATCTTCTTGGGCGGACGGCACTGCTTGGGCAGGCCAAGCAGCCCAGTGCTTGATATGAGCCCTTAGATTGCCAGCCATGGGGACGACGGGACGGCGGCAGATCGGTTGGAAGAGGAGAGGCTCCGACGCACCACTACCTGGCGCGCCAAATGTCAGATTTCAGGTTCCGCAGACCCTTGACATGTTCGAACTCTGGGGTGCATACGAAGAACTCATCCTCCCTAGTCTGCCCGCTCTCTAATCTCACGGCCTAGCTCGATGTACCTACTCGGAATGACAGACAGCTGTTTACCCAGGTTCGGGCCACCTTGCGGTGTAAAACCCTACTCCTGCTCCATGGTGGATTGGCCTCGAGTGGCTGAGGATGAACTAGTATAGTCCAGAGCAACCTCAGGAGGAGAGGTGGTCTTATGCTCGATGAGCTGGTGGGTGTCAGGATGATCTAAATGATCCGTCCTGCTCTATGGTGGTGGCTAGGTCCTATTTATAGTGGCCTTGGTCCTGTTCCCAAACGAAGGTGGGAAGGGATCCCACAGCGGCAAAATTTGAAGGGAGACAACTAGTACATGCTATCCTAACAAAATTAGTCTTCACCTGCAAAAGCCTCTGGTGGTGACGCTGCGGTGGGCTCGGCGATGACCTCTGTCCTGCCGTTCTGGCATTCTTGGTCTTGTTGCGCCGCAATGGAAACCTTTGCTTGATTCCTCGGGACTCCGTGCCTGCACTTGCCTCCTTAGCACCAAAGAGGAAACTAGTACTGATAGAGGCAAAGGTGTCCCGATGTTTCGATGAGATGGTGGCTTTCGTTTTCTATGGGAGTCGACCTTGACGATCCGACTACGAACGTGCGAGACGTCGCGCCTTAGCAATCGCTAAACCAACTTCCGAGGGGTTATTGACCACGCCGGAGCACGATCAACCTGACCACGAGGGCCTGTTTCCTGCGAGCAAACGAAGAACAAGCAAGAAACTGAGATTGCAATCTGGATATTGCGAATATAAGGTGAAAGCTTTATTGATCAAGGTGGGGTTGTGTGACGTCTTGGTCTGGTCGTTGGACACAAACGAAGTACGCGAAGTTGCAGCTATGGCGAACTTTTAATCTAAACAAAACCCCAAGGAAAAAGCTACTAGATGGATCTACTTATATAGGAGCAAGGGGTGGCGTCCAAGGAGGTGGGAGGACGTCCCAAGGCAGCCTAAAACTAACCCTAGGTCGTACAAGGCTCATGGGCCCAAGTGGAGGTGATGCAACACCTTTGGGCTTGTAGTTTGACTCGGATTCTGCTGCAACGTCAGATTGTTTCGTCCGTAACTCAACGCTCCGGATGAATTTGAAGGTGAATCCAATTGGTTTGGAAAGAGCACGAAATCTAGTTTCCAACAAAAAAAGAATCACCCAATTCGGAGTCCGTATGAAAAAGTTGTTGGCGTTTTGAGTCAGGTATGTCTGTGCAGTCCGAATCTGAATCCAGAATGTGAGAGACTTGGACTCTATCTTCTCTTGGCCCAAAAGTGACGTGAGAGGACTTTTTGAACACAACCTAAACTTCTCCTTTTCCCTTGTCTTCATATGTGGATTGTACAAATGTCCCATACACCTGCAATTAGACAAAACACAAAAGTGTGTGAAGTATTTTTGTTCTGGATAACATAAATAGATTATTGAATAGTTTGCATTAGAAATCACCTGACAAATATGCATGTATGCAATATTTTTGGTCGTATCCAAGATAGTCATGTCCTCATCATCCTCCCCTTTTTGGAAATAAAGCCGTCCTCGGCATTGCTTAATCTGAAATGTGGCTAACAAAAGAGACAAGGTGTACATGTTGTATATGTATATGTCATCCATTTTAACTTCCCTTGATTTTTGCACATATGTCACATGTATACATGAGTAACTTTCATTGTTCATAAAATCTAAAGCCAAAAAATTATCACAGGAAGTAGAAGGCATGAAAATATTGGAACTCAGTTTGCACATATAAGTGAAGCTCTTATTCTCTTCAAAAGATTGGCAATGTTCATCATTAAACCATCCTAACTTCGATGAATAAACCTTACTTGCATCAAATTTACATGCTACAACATGCTTAAATAAGCAAACATGCAATAAGTCATTGGACACAGAATCATCATCAAGATTAGAGGTCATATCAAAATGATTAAACATTGGTTCTTTTGCATCAACAGTTAATTCAATGGGTGCACTCAAAATTGTTGATATTTCAGTTGTTTGATCACATGACGTATTCATGACAGTAACAAGAGTCTCTAAAATAGGTGGTGTGCTCAAATCAACAGGTAACTCAACACATGATGCATTCAAGTTAACTAGGCATGCTTCATTCTCATGTGAAGTTATATCATCAATACCTTTACTGTTACCTCGCAAAGATGTAGCTGATGTAGGTACGGACGTTGACAATGTACCATACTCTTGAGATGATATTGCGCTCACAATCCGAGGTGGGGCTGCTCTAGTAGGTGCAATAGTGGAGTAACCAACCGGCGATGGTGAGCATGAACTGGAATAGTAGTTGTTGTAGTCACCCAATGCATCCTCCTGTATCTGTCTCTCAAAGGTACAAGCACGAACATACATACCAGTAATGCAACGAGGAATATACCGAAATCTTGCCTGAATATCATGGTTCAAACCACCAAAAAATCTATTCATTGTATCATCCTTAGATTCTTCTATGTCACAATGATGCATATAAGATTTGAACTCTTGGTAGTAAGCATGAACATTGTTACTGCCTTGTTTTAATTTGATGAGGACATCAATACCATTGTTACACCCACAGCCCCTACTGTTACATATACTGGACCAATTACTAGAGCTCGCGCACGCCAATTAAATTACCAGGTACTTTCGTTTCTTGGTAATGATTCTAATGTTCATGAGATTATGATGCTGCCTAAATTGGATACATTTGTTTTGCTTTCAAATGAAGGGCCTAGCTTGGAGAAGGATGAACATTGGAGCAAGAACACGCATGGAGTTGATGGCATGCGCAAGGGATCAAGAACGGAGTTACAAGTGATGATTTCAGGACTTTGAAGCCGCCATAAGGAGTGCATGAAGCCATGGACGAAATATACAAGATGCCACTTCATAATATTCGTCCATAGGCTATTCTAGGTGCTGCGTCACCTTATTAATGGGCCAGGCCCATGTAATTTCGAAATACTTAAGTATAGGCTATTTTTAGAGTCCGTATGTGTGGGGAAACAAGAGTTAGGGTTGGTTTCGGACCCCACCCTCAAGGGCCACGAAATTCCCCTCTCTTCCTCCATATATACAGCCCTTAGGGCGTCGTTTAGACTTTGGGTTTTGTTTAGATTAAAAGTTCGCCATAGCTGCAACTTCTCGTACTTCGTTTGTGTCCTACGTAGATGAAAGCTTTATTGATCAAGGTGGGGTTCTGTGACGTCTTGGTCTGGTCGTTGGACACAAACGAAGTACGAGAAGTTGCAGCTATGGCGAACTTTTAATCTAAACAAAACCCAAAGTCTAAACGACGCCCTAAGGGCTATATATATGGAGGAAGAGGGGGAATTTCGTGGCCCTTGAGGGTGGGGTCCGAAACCAACCCTAACTCTTGTTTCCCCACACATACGGACTCTAAAAATAGCCTATACTAAAGTATTTCGAAATTACATGGGCCTGGCCCATTAATAAGGTGATGCAGCACCTAGAATAGCCTATGGACGAATATTATGAAGTGGCATCTTATATATTTCGTCCAAGGCTTCATGCGCTCCTTATGGCGGCTTCAAAGTCCTGAAATCATCACTTGTAACTCCGTTCTTGATCCCCTTGCGCATGCCATCAACTCCATGCGTGTTCTTGCTCCAATGTTCATCCTTCTCCAAGCTAGGCCCTTCATTTGTAAGCAAAACAAATGTATCCAATTTAGGCAGCATCATAATCTCATGAACATTAGAATCATTACCAAGAAACGAAAGTACCTGGTAATTTAATTGGCGTGCGCGAGCTCTAGTAATTGGTCCAGTATATGTAACAGTAGGGGCTGTGGGTGTAACAATGGTATTGATATCCTCATCACCTGCCTAGCTTGCTACAGCCTGGGTTCCCAGAGTCCTATTAGCCCAGTGCTATAGCCCGGATTCACACGCTGCTGACCGACATGCTCGATGTGATTCATGTATGCCTGTCCCCATAGGTTGGTGCCTCTTTGGGTTCACGACTAGCCATGTCGGCCTGGGTTCTCTGTCATATGGATGCTAGCGACACTATCATATACGTGAGCCAAAAGGCGCAAACGGTTCCGGGCCATGGTAAGGTGACACCTGTGGGAATATCATGCGTGAGGCCGCAAAGTGATATGAGGTGTTACCGGCTAGATCGATGTGACTTGGAATCGGGGTCCTGACAGGAAGATCCCCTTGTGGATTCAAGACCTCCTCACGGAGAAGAACCGGTTGCCCTATGTATCGTCCTTTGTTGGATTTGGATCGTGTATCTCTTTGTGTTTTGAGGATCTAGCACATGTGTGACTATTTCTTGTTGGTTTAGTGATTCTCTCGTGTTTCCCCTCATGATTTCCCTCGTTTTCCCCCTCGTGTTCCTCGTGTTCTTCGCGAGATCTGCTCCTTTCATGAAAGATCGGGCCACTAGGGTTCTACCCTACATCAAGAGGCTTGACATGGCAATATGGGAGGCATGATATAGCAAGTGGTAGGTATCGCGGCATAGCAAAAGAGCGAGCAACTAGCAAGAAAAAATAGAAGTGATTTCGAGGGTATGGTCATCTTGCCTGAGATCCCGCAAGGAAGAAGAACGAGTCCATGAAGATGACAAACGGACATTCTCGAACGGATCCTCACAACTGCGGAACGAAACCGAAGCTAACAAGAGAGGCAACCCGGAAAGAACCAAGCAACATAGTAAACAACCACCACATAACATGGCCTGATGCACAATGAAGTATGATGCATGTCCGGTTTAAAGAGGCATGGTATGGCAAAGTGCAACAAACAATACTACAAATTAAGTGGAGCTCAATATGCAACGGGTTGCATATTGACAGAACACCACATCAATTATTTAGTTCACTCCCGATTAGGTACTCAAAGAAATTAAATGTTGGTTAACATGGCAAGAGAATAAGCATAAAAAATTATCTATTTAGGCAAGTTTAAATGAGGCCGGAAACAACAAACAACAATTCCGGTAAAACCTCATGTGCATTTGGTAATTTAAGCAAACAACACTTTTAACCATTTTAAATGTTGTTATCATGATGCGGATGACATGTGCAAGTTTATGCAATTTTTTATTAAAAGTTGACATAAGCATATTATGGGGCATTGTCGCCATGGCGGAAGGAAAAGGGGGCCACGACAACGAATCCGACAATGATGCCACGGCAACATATCAGTTCCAGTAACTCAATTGAGATACCGGTGCAAAAATAAAGTGTGGCGGGAGCATGACATGCGATAGAAGGTGGGGTCCTCCCGGTTACCGGGTGTCCCATGTGTCGACGGCATGGATGCGAGAGACACTAAGGACACGGTGTAGACAACGGGTGTATCTCATACAACACATGCAATCCTTCTCGGACGGTCGTCTCGGGGTTATACCTTCGAAGCGTGCGTTTCGGGCGTAACGAGTTCGTAGTGGAAGTAGTCATTCACGGGTCATCGAGGGAAGTAGTGGTTCACGTTCGTTTTCGGAGAGGTACTTGACGGATCCAAGGTTTCCAGGGGCGACGGTAGTAGAACTTGGCGAATCCGAGTTCTTCGGAGGTCGTCATCGAACTTGGTCAAATACACGATGTGGGTAGACGTTCACTCGACGGCCTTCAGCGACGGTAGTTGTACACGAGTCTTCGCCACGGAAGTAGTCGTACACGTTTTCGTAGAGGTTCGGGGTCAATGACACGGAACTTGACGTCCACGGGGTCTTCACCGATGGTTGTGGTACATGTTCTGTAGACGTTCGGGCGGCGGTAGTGGTACACATTTTGAAGGTGAACTTGACGAATACATATTCCTTTGGGGTTGTCGTGGTACTAAGGGTGTTCAGACTTGACGAATCCGAGGGCTTCGGGGTTCACCATTGAACTTGACGAAACCGACGGCGACGGAGAGGTACGCGTCGGCGGTAGTCGTTCGGGCGGAGAGCGTCGTCGAACTTGGTAGGCATCGTGTAGTGCATCTCGATGGTAGATGTTCACGTTCGTATTGGTACTTGTCATCGAGGGACTTGGTGCATCGAAGATCTTCGAACTCACGGTACTTGGCGCTTGAGGTTCCAAATCTGGTTTCGAATGCGTCCAAGCAAGCCATCACAGGTGCGAAGAGGCAACGACTTGGCGCTGATCTGGTCATCACGTGAGGGTGCTCCTGACGCTCGCGGACGGCGTGTGGGGGTGCAGGAAGGACGCGACGGAGTCGTTCTTAACCTGCCAGTCAAAACGAGGGGGCCGACGAAGCTAGAAGAACGCTGTGGCATGGCAGGGCTCGAGCTCCTGCTGCTGGTCAGGACGAGGGATGGCAAGGCGAAGAAGGTGCGCAGCGGGGCTTGATGGATCCGGATGGGGGTGGCGCCAGACGGCAGAGGAATGGCCGGAGTGGCGACGTGGTCCTGTCGGAGCTTGCGGCAGGAGGTGCTCTGGGGTCGGGCCATGGTGAAAAGGAAGATGATGCAGAGGAGGGTCGGAGGCGCCGGAAGCAGACGACGGAGGGCGTGTGGAGGTGACCAACGAGCACCGGCTCGGCAAGCTCCTGCTCAAGCCCACCTGTGGAGGGAGGCACAGGCTGCAGGCCTCGAGCGACGAGGAGGCGCCATGGAGGAAGGAGCCCGGCTGGGAAGCAGGAGGGCGATGGCGTGCGCCTCCGCAGGCACCAGGCGGAGGAGGAGAAGGGGCGCCATGGATGGGGTTCGAGGGAGATCGAGGAGTGGGAGATGGGATCGGGCAGAGGGCATCGGGCGTCGGGGTTTCTGGCGGCGCGAGGGGAAGGGATCGAGGGAGGGGAGGTTCGAACGAGGCTCTCTGGTGGCGGCGCTAGGAGGAGAGCAAGGTGCGGGCTAGGGTTACAGCGGGGCGCGGCTGGGCCTTACAGGCCGGCCCAGTAGAGAGGGGGTGGTGAGAGGCCTGGCAGCTGGGCTGCGGGAGAGGATGGCCTAGGTGGGCCAGCTTGGAGGGAGGCCAAGTGGGCTGCGGCTGGCCTAAAGCTGCAGTTATCTTTTCTCTAATTTTCTTCAAGGAGAAAATAAAGAGAAAAGCACAGGGGAAAAGGAGAGGTGTATGAGAAATATAAAAATATCCTCATGACCCTGAATTCATGCCCTATTTGATAAAATTGGTATGGACATTTTTAGAGGTAGAAAAATAAACAAGTTTAAATTTGATTCAAACTTGAGGCATTTTTGAACCTAACCAAAACAACTCCAAAGGATCTTAAATTTGACAGAGAGGGTTTAGGCATGGTGAACTAGCATCAGGAAAAGAATGAACATTACTTGAGGAGGGGAAAAGGTCACTTGCCAAAATGGAAGAAAGAAGAAGGAAGGAGGAGGTGATGATGCATGATCATACATGGAGCATCCAACAATGTGACATGCATGAATATGACAATGCACATGATGATTATGAGAATGCAAAAATACAAGAGGCACAAATGCAACATGACAACGATGGGCATGACAATGCAATATAACCAAATGATGAACATGATGCAAGAAGCAAAATATGACAGTGGCACTCGTCCGATCATCGCAACAAACAGTTCAAACACACAACGACAACGAGATAAAAGGAAGGGATCTGAAGCTCCGGTCTTGGGGCGTCACAGAACGGAGCTAGCCGGAATGCATAGCTCGTTAGCAAGGAACACAAATCCATCATTCATGACGAACTTGTTCCACGTTCTTCCTTCTTTACAATTCTGCATTACATCTTTAAAATCAGCATCATGCACATATTGATCTTTGATGGTCTCCAAACCAAATATTTTGAAGTCAAGTTGTGAAAGAATAGTATAGCGACGAGACAATGCATCAGCAATAACATTTTCTTTACCCTTCTTGTGTTTAATGACATAAGGGAAAGTCTCAATGAATTCAGCCCATTTAGCATGTCTACAATTCAGTTTAGCTTGAATTTTAATATGTTTCAACGATTCATGATCAGAATGTATAACAAATTCTTTGGGCCATAAATAATGTTGCCATGTTTCTAAAGTCCGAACAAGAGCATATAATTCTTTATCATAAGTAGAATAATTCAGACTAGGCCCACTCAATTTTTCAGAAAAGTATGCAACAGGTTTGCCATCTTGTAATAACACACCTCCTAATCCAATTCCACTAGCATCACATTCAAGCTCAAAAGTCTTATTAAAATCAGGAAGTTGGAGTAAAGGAGCATGTGTCAACTTATCTTTCAAAACCGTGAATGCTTCTTCCTGTGCGGTACCCCAAACAAAAGGTACATCCTTCTTTGTAAGCTCATTGAGAGGTGCAGCAATGGTGCTGAAATCTCTCACAAAACGCCTATGGAATCCAGCGAGGCCAAGAAAACTCCTCACTTGCGTGACCGTTTTGGGGTGCGGCCAACTCTCAATAGCTTCGATCTTGTCTTTATCAACTTCAATTCCCTGTGGAGTAACAACATAGCCAAAAAAAGATACTCAGTCGGTGCAAAAGGTGCACTTACCAAGGTTACCAAACAAACATGCATCACGTAGAGCAATAAAAACAACACATAAATGTTCCAAATGTTCTTCCAAAGATTTTCTATAAATCAGTATATCATCAAAATAAACTACCACAAATTGTCCAATGAAAGCACGTAAAACTTTGTTCATTAGTCTCATGAAAGTACTAGGGGCATTAGTTAACCCAAAAGGCATGACTAACCACTCATATAAACCAAACTTAGTTTTAAATGTTGTTTTCCATTCATCTCCCAATTCCAAACGAATTTGATGGTATCCACTACGCAAATCAACTTTGGAGAATATTGTAGAGCCGCTCAATTCATCAAGCATATCATCTAGCCCAGGAATAGGATGACGATAACGAATAGTAATATTATTAATGCCTCTACAATCAACACACATACGCGACGTGCCATCCTTTTACGACACTAGAATAATAGGAACAACACAAGGACTAAGGGATTCGTGAATATAACCTTTATCGAGCAGCTCCTGGACTTGACGCATAATCTCCTTCATCTCCTCTAGATTGGTACGGTATGGTGCACGGTTGGGTAGCGAAGCACCGGGAATTAAGTCAACCTGATGCTCAATCCCTCGAATATGTGGTAATCCGGGTGGCACGTCTTGTGGAAAGACGTCAGCGAACTCCTGCAAAATGTTAGTAACAGCAGGAGACAAAGAGGAAGGCACGTCCTCCAATGAAAATAATGCCTCTTTGCACACAAAAGCATAGCAAACAGATTTGCTGAAATCTAGATCATCAATATCAGATTTGGTGGCAAGTAAACATGCACTTTTCAATTTAATTTCAGAAGCAACACTATATGGTTTATTATTAGGCTTCATTTGTTGCTCAAATTCTTTTTCCACAATCTGATTTTCACTCTTATGTTTCTCCTGTTTTGCTTTATTGGCTCTATTAATATCATCTTTCAAAATGGAATTAGGAGTCATAGGAAGAAAAGTAATATTTTTGTCCTTAGGAACAAGAGTACATTGATTGTTTCTAACATGGTGTACAGAATTTTTATCAAATTGCCATGGTCTGACAAGTAATAAGGAACATGCTTGCATAGGTACCACATCATAATCAACATAATCAGCATATGTAGAGATACTAAAATGCACACGAACAGTACGTGTTACCTTAACCTTGCCACTGTTGTTGAACCATTGGATGTAGTAAGGATGTGGATGTGATCTTGTGGTGGGAAATAGCTTCTCAACCATTGCCATGCTAGCCAAGTTGTTGCAGCTCCCTCCATCTATGATGACGCGAACAGAACGTTCCTTCACAACTCCCTTTGTATGGAACAAATTATGCCTTTGATTTTGCTCAGCTTGTGTAACCTGCACACTCAAAACACATTGAGCAAATAAACATTCATACCTGTGAGCATCTTCAGCAGCCATTTTGCGTCTCATGATCAGAATCATCTCCACCGTGTTCTTCACTTGTAATAAGAGCCAAGGTCTCCTCATCATAGTCACTAGCGAAATCATACCCACCATCCTCAGTAACAATCATCACATGCTTAGATGGGCATTGTCTCGCATAATGACCTCCACCCTTGCAACGACGACAAATAATATCATGTGTTTGCCCTGTTGATGCCATGGATGAAGAAGAGCTCTGTGCAGGCCCAGAAGCTGTGCTCTTGGCAGATAGTGGTGGTTGTGCCTGCTTTCTTGTATCATGGTTGGCAGGGGCAGCTGATGGAAGCACCGGTGCAGCAGAACATGTGGAAGTAAAGGATGCACGCGGTGTCCATGATGAAGATCGACCTGCAGAAAAGTTAGTTCGCGCCAATGCGTGTCGATCCTGCACTTCACATTCAGCTTTACAAGCAAGATGGAATAAACGAGTGATATTATTATACTCCTTATACTCTAGAATGGTCTGAATCTCTCTATTTAATCCACCCATAAAATGTGCAAGCATAGCTTCATTATCCTCAACAATACCACATCTAATCATGCCAGTTTGTAAGTCCTGATAATATTCCTCTACAGAATTTTTTCCTTGTCTTAAACACTGTAATTTTTGAAATAATTCACGTTGATAATATGGTGGAACCCAACGAGTATGCATAGCAGTTTTCAAAGCATCCCAAGTAGTTGGAATATTATTCGGATATAATCTACGATGTTCAGACCACCACACACAAGCAAAACTAGTGAAAGCACAAAGTGATGAGGACATCAATACCATTGTTACACCCACAGCCCCTACTGTTACATATACTGGACCAATTACTAGAGCTCGCGCACGCCAATTAAATTACCAGGTACTTTCGTTTCTTGGTAATGATTCTAATGTTCATGAGATTATGATGCTGCCTAAATTGGATACATTTGTTTTGCTTTCAAATGAAGGGCCTAGCTTGGAGAAGGATGAACATTGGAGCAAGAACACGCATGGAGTTGATGGCATGCGCAAGGGGATCAAGAATGGAGTTACAAGTGATGATTTCAGGACTTTGAAGCCGCCATAAGGAGTGCATGAAGCCTTGGACGAAATATATAAGATGCCACTTCATAATATTCGTCCATAGGCTATTCTAGGTGCTGCGTCACCTTATTAATGGGCCAGGCCCATGTAATTTCGAAATACTTAAGTATAGGCTATTTTTAGAGTCCGTATGTGTGGGGAAACAAGAGTTAGGGTTGGTTTCGGACCCCACCCTCAAGGGCCACGAAATTCCCCTCTCTTCCTCCATATATACAGCCCTTAGGGCATCGTTTAGACTTTGGGGGGTTTTGTTTAGATTAAAAGTTTGCCATAGCTGCAACTTCGCGTACTTCGTTTGTGTCCAACGACCAGACCAAGACGTCACAGAACCCCACCTTGATCAATAAAGCTTTCATCTTATATTCGCAATATCCAGATTGCAATCTCAGTTTCTTGCTTGTTCTTCGTTTGCTCGCAGGAAACAGGCCCTCGTGGTCAGGTTGATCGTGCTCCGGCGTGGTCAATAACCCCTCGGAAGTTGGTTTAGCGATTGCTAAGGCGCGACGTCTCGCACGTTCGTAGTCGGATCGTCAAGGTCGACTCCCACAGAAAACGATAGCCACCATCTCATCGAAACATCGGGACACCTTTGCCTCTATCACAAAGTGCAGCAGCAACACGTCTCTCCTCGGGATATTCTAAACATGTAAAATGTTATTCGGTTTCTAATTCCCAAGTAAGATATATATCAGGAATGTATCTACCCTCAAATGGTGGAATATTCAATTTCAGTTTTGGGAGATGGTCATGATCTCGTACCTGAGGGGGAGCCCTACCATTGCCATTATTTGCATGTGGACGACCTGGTGGTTATGGTGCTGGTGGTTGCACTTAGTTCTGATTTTGATCAACCTCATCCTCGTAATCTCCTGCATAATCATCCTCCTCCGCATGAGCAGCAGGAGCCACAGAAGTACCAATAGGAGCACCAACAGTTTGGCCAGGCTCAAGAGGGACACGGCTCGCTTGGCGGAGGGCTATTTCATGACGTGGAGGTAGTCATTGTTGTTGTTGTTGTTGTTGCTGTAGAGGTGCGGCAGGTGCAGCTGGTGGTGGTTGTGGAAGATGCGCAAGTAGTTCATTAAATTTGTTATCGAGCTTTGTTTCGAACATCTTCTCAAAGACAGTTATCTTAACCATGGCCTCGTCAAAATTGTTCAGCACATCTTGCACCAGTTCAGTCACCATTTGCTGAAATTTATCATGCAACTCCTTATTCTTCATGTTCTCCCAGTCAGTCTCATTGACTTGTGATCCTGCCATGGTTAGCAGCAATAGAAACACACAAGAATATGTTCCTACAGACTACTAGAAAATGGTGGTGGTGGGGCGTCACAAATCCGTCAAGCCAATCTCAAATTCTTACCAGTTCTTACCCATCTACAGGCGGTGATCGGCAACCATCGTAGTCAAAACTTGGATAGAGTGATTACCAGGGAGAGTCAAACGTACGACGTAGATGTATGTGGAGCTGGGAAGGCTTATAATATGGTAGCAAAAAGGGTCATCAATAATCAATTCAGAGATGCAAAGTTCAATAAACGCTCAACGACAGTACTATGCTGGTCCTAGGCTAGACCGTACTAGAGACGTGAGCCTAGAACACGAACAAAATCACCGCGTGGCACGTAAACAAGGGAGGAGCACTCTCTGATTTTTTTTACTTTTTTCACTTTTTTTGCACTTTTTCCTCTCTTTTTTGCTCCGCAACAAATTTTTTCCGAAAAAGTCTACAAACGGTCTAAAACTGCCTAGCCAGAATTTTCCAGACTTCGTTTTTTAGTTTGGAACTATTTTTCTACTGCAGGTAGCATGGAATTTCGGGAGTCCTACTGATGAGGACATTAATACCATTGTTACACCCACAGCCCCTGCTGCTATAAATACTGAACCAATTACTAGAGCTCGCGCACGCCAATTGAATTACCATGTACTTTCGTTTCTTGGTAACGATTATAATGTTCATGAGAATATGATGCTGCCTAAATTGGATACATTTGTTTTGCTTACAAATGAAGGGCCTAGCTTGGACAAGAAAGATGAACCTTGGAGCAAGTTCAAGCATGGAGATGATGGCATGCGCAAGGGGAACAAGAACGGAGTTATAAGTGATGATTCCAGGACTCTGAAGCCACCATAATGAGTGCATGAAGCATGGGACGAAATATACATGATGCCACTTCATAAATTTCGTCCAGAGGCTATTCTAGGTGCTGCGTCACCTTATTATTGGGCCAGGCCCATGTATTTTCGAAGTACTTAAGTATAGGCTGTTTTTAGAGTCCGTATGTGTGGGGAAACAAGAGTTAGGGTTGGTTTCGGACCCCTCCACCAAGGGCCACGAAATTCCCCCTCTCTCCTCCATATGTACAGCCCTTAGGGCATCATTTAGACTTTGGGTTTTGTTTAGATTAAAAGTTCGCCATAGCTGCAACTTCGCGTACTTCGTTTGTGTCCAACGACCAGACCAAGACGTCACAGAACCCCACCTTGATCAATAAAGCTTTCATCTTATATTCGCAATATCCAGATTGCAATCTCAGTTTCTTGCTTGTTCTTCGTTTGCTCGCAGGAAACAGACCCTCGTGGTCAGGTTGATCGTGCTCCGGCGTGGTCAATAACCCCTCGGAAGTTGGTTTAGCGATTGCTAAGGCACGACGTCTCACACGTTCGTAGTCCGATCATCAAGGTCCACTCCCACAGAAACGATAGCCACCATCTCATCGAAACATCGGGACAGCTTTGCCTCTATCAAGTGGTATCAGATTTCCAAGTTGCTTGGTGAGATTTTATAGTTTTTTGTAGTTTAGATCGAGTCTGTTCTTCATACCTATAGTCCACGAAAAAGCCAAAAAAAAAAATTAGGGTTAGTTCATCCTATCCGAACCAATCTGAGCCCTTGCATAATCTTTTTTGTATTTGCTTTGTTGAATTTGCGGTTGCATCATCGTGTCAAGTTGCTGGTCTTAGCGTCTAGTCTTTTAGAGTTTCGAGTTCTGTTCACAGGTTGTCACGTCGCCGCTGCCATATACCACCACCACACCAACTTCATCATCGCTGCCATATTCACCACCAATCCGAGTCAATATAGACCACCACATATCCGCCGCCATCACGCTCTGAGTTCACCTGCAACATATATCCACCACCAGTCCGATTTCCACCAGATTCATTGGCGCCACAAGTCCGAGATTCCACCAGATTCATCTCACCGCCACCTGTCCTAGTCCTAGTCCGAGTCCAGTAATTGTTGCTTTATTTTCGATTTCCAGATCACGCGATACTCCGAGTCGTGACAGAGTAGGACTCCCCAACTTTCAAGCCATCCGCAGAAGAAAAATAGTTCCAAACTCAAAATAAAACTAAGTCTGTAAATTCTGGCTAGGCAGTTTTTAGACCATTTGTAGACTTTTTCGAAAAAAAAATTGTTGCGGAGCAAAAAAAAGAGGAAAAAAGTGCAAAAAAAAGAGAGAAAAATAATTCAGTGTGCTCCTCCATTGTTTACGTGCAGCGCCGTGATTTTGTTAGTGTTCTAGGCTCGCGTCTCTAGCACGGTCTAGCCTAGGACCAGCACAGTACCGTCGTTGAGCGTTTATTCAACTTTGCATCTCTGAATTGATTATTGCTGACCCTTTTTGCTACCATATTATAAGCCTTCCTACCTCCACATATATCTACGTCGTGCGTTTGACTCTCCCTGGTAATCGTTCTATCCAAGCTTTGATAGTTTTGACTACGACGGTTGCCGATCACCGCCTGCTGCTGGGTAAGAACTGGTAAGAATTTGAGATTTGCTTGACGGATTTATGACATTCCACCACCGCCATTTTCTAGTAGTCTGTAGGATCATATTCTTGTGTGTTTCTATTGCTGCTAACCATGGCAGGATCACAACCCGACGCGATTGACTGGGAGAACATGACGAACAAAGAGTTACATGATAAGTTTCAGCAAATGATGAGTGGACAGGTGGAAGATGTGCTAAACAGATTTGAAGAGGCCTTGGAGAAGATAGATGGCATTGAGAAGGCGTTCGAAACAAAGCTCGATAACAAGTTTAATGAATTGCTCGCGCGTCTTCCACCGCCCACTGCACCTGTCGCACCTCTACAACAACAAAAACAACATCGTCTTCCAAATCAAGTGGGACGAGCACAACGCGTTCCCATTGAGCCTGGTCAAACTTCTGGTGCTGTTGTACCTACTGTTAGTGCTTCTGTCGCTCCTGCTGCTACTGCAGAGGTAGAGGACCATTACGAGGATGAGGTTAAGCAAAATAAGAACTACGTGCAACCACTGATAGAGGCTAAGGTGTCCCGATGTTTCGATGAGATGGTGGCTATCGTTTTCTGTGGGAGTCGACCTTGACGATCCGACTACGAACGTGCGAGACGTCGCGCCTTAGCAATCGCTAAACCAACTTCCGAGGGGTTATTGACCACGCCGGAGCACGATCAACCTGACCACGAGGGCCTGTTTCCTGCGAGCAAACGAAGAACAAGCAAGAAACTGAGATTGCAATCTGGATATTGAGAATATAAGATGAAAGCTTTATTGATCAAGGTGGGGTTCTGTGACGTCTTGGTCTGGTCGTTGGACACAAACGAAGTACGCGAAGTTGCAGCTATGGCGAACTTTTAATCTAAACAAAACCCAAAGTCTAAACGACGCCCTAAGGGCTGTATATATGGAGGAAGAGAGGGGAATTTCGTGGCCCTTGAGGGTGGGGTCCGAAACCAACCCTAACTCTTGTTTCCCCACACATACGGACTCTAAAAATAGCCTATACTTAAGTATTTCGAAATTACATGGGCCTGGCCCATTAATAAGGTGACGCAGCACCTAGAATAGCCTATGGACGAATATTATGAAGTGGCATCTTGTATATTTCGTCCATGGCTTCATGCACTCCTTATGGCGGCTTCAAAGTCCTGAAATCATCACTTGTAACTCCGTTCTTGATCCCCTTGCGCATGCCATCAACTTCATGCGTGTTCTTGCTCCAATGTTCATCCTTCTCCAAGCTAGGCCCTTCATTTGAAAGCAAAACAAATGTATCCAATTTAGGCAGCATCATAATCTCATGAACATTAGAATCATTACCAAGAAACGAAAGTACCTGGTAATTTAATTGGCGTGCGCGAGCTCTAGTAATTGGTCCAGTATATGTAACAGTAGGGGCTGTGGGTGTAACAATGGTATTGATGTCCTCATCATCCTCCCCTTCTTGAAATGAAGTCGTCCTCGACGGAAGCTCATCTTCCTCACCCAAATAAGGTTTCAAATCTGCAATATTAAAAGTGGGACTAACCCCAAAATCTGCAGGTAGCTCAAGTTTATATGCATTATCATTTATTTTCTCTAAAACCTTAAAAGGACCATCAGCACGTGGCATTAGCTTTGATTTGCGCAGATTAGGAAATCTATCTTTATGCAAATGTAACCAAACAAGATCTCCAGGTGCAAACACAACATGTTTTCTACCCTTATCTCCAGCAAGTTTATATTTAGCATTCATACGCTCAATGTTTTCCTTAGTTAACTCATGCATTTTTAAAATCAATTCAGAACGTTCTTTAGCATCAAAATTAACCTTCTCCGAAGATGGAAGAGGCAACAAATCAATAGGTGCACGAGGTAGGAAACCATACACAATTTCAAAAGGGCACATCTTAGTAGTAGAATGCAATGAACGATTATAAGCAAATTCAATATGAGGCAAGCATTCTTCCCACATTTTCTTGTTATTCTTCAAAACAGCCCTAAGCATAGTAGACAATGTTCTATTGACTACTTCAGATTGTCCATCAGTTTGGGGGTGACAAGTAGTACTAAAAAGCAGCTTAGTCCCCAACTTAGCCCATAAACATCTCCAAAAGTGGCTAAGAAATTTAGTATCACGATCTGAAACAATAGTATTTGGCACACCATGTAAGCGAATAATTTCACGAAAGAACAAATCAGCAACATTAACAGCATCATCGCTTTTATGACATGGTATAAAGTGTGCCATTTTCGAGAACCTATCCACGACAACAAATATGCTATCCCTCCCCTTCTTTGTTCTAGGTAAACCTAAAACAAAGTCCATAGATATATCCTCCCAAGGAACACTAGGTACAGGCAAAGGCATATATAAACCATGAGGATTGAGTCGTGACTTAGCTCTTTGACATGTAGTGCAGCGAGCAACAAAACGCTCAACATCCCGTCTCATCTTTGGCCAAAAGAAATGTGTAGCAAGTATATCCTCCGTCTTCTTGACGCCAAAGTGTCCCATTAATCCTCCTCCATGCGCCTCCTGCAACAACAAAAGACGAACGGAGCTAGCTGGAATGCATAGCTTGTTAGCACGAAAAACAAATCCATCGTTAAGAACGAACTTGTTCCAAGTTCTCCCTTCCTTACAATTCTGCAATACATCTTTAAATTTAGCATCATTAACATATTGATCCTTGATGGTCTCCAAACCAAATATTTTAAAGTCAAGTTGTGAAAGCATAGTATAACGACGAGACAAGGCATCAGCAATAACATTTTCTTTACCCTTCTTGTGTTTAATCACATAAGGGAAAGTCTCAATGAATTCAACCCATTTAGCATGTCGACGGTTCAGTTTTGCTTGACTTTTAATGTGTTTCAAAGATTCATGATCAGAATGTATAACAAATTCCTTGGGCCATAAATAATGTTGCCATGTTTCTAAGGTCCGAACAAGAGCATATAATTCTTTATCATAAGTAGAATAGTTCAGACTAGGCCCACTCAATTTTTCAGAAAAGTACGCAACAGGTTTTCCATCTTGTAATAACACACCTCCTAATCCAATTCCACTAGCATCACATTCAAGCTCAAAAGTCTTATTGAAATTAGGAAGTTGGAGTAAAGGAGCATGTGTCAACTTATCTTTCAATACCGTGAAGGCTTCTTCCTGTGCGGTACCCCAAACAAAAGGTACATCCTTCTTTGTAAGCTCGTTGAGAGGTGCAGCAATGGTGCTGAAATCTCTCACAAAACGCCTATAAAAACCAGCGAGGCCAAGGAAACTCCTCACTTGTGTGACCGTTTTGGGCTGCGGCGAACTCTCAATAGCTTCAATCTTGGCTTTATCAACTTCAATTCCCTGTGGAGTAACAACATAGCCAAGAAAAGATACTCGGTCGGTGCAAAAGGTGCACTTTCCAAGGTTACCAAACAAACGTGCATCACGTAGAGCAATAAAAACAGCACGTAAATGTTCCAAATGTTCCTCCAAAGATTTGCTATAAATCAATATGTCATCAAAGTAAACTACCACAAATCGTCCAATGAAAGCACGTAAAACTTCGTTCATTAACCTCATGAAAGTACTAGGTGCATTAGTTAACCCAAAAGGCATGACTAACCACTCATATAATCCAAACTTAGTTTTAAATGCTGTTTTCCATTCATCTCCCAATTTCATACGAATTTGATGGTAACCACTACGCAAATCAACTTTGGAGAATATTGTAGAGCCACTCAATTCATCAAGCATATCATCTAGCCTAGGAATAGGATGACGATAACGAATAGTAATATTATTAATGCCTCTACAATCAACGCACATACGCGACGTACCATCCTTTTTCGGCACTAAAATGATAGGAACAGCACAAGGACTAAGGGATTCGCGTATATAACCTTTGTCGAGCAGTTCTTGTACTTGACGCATAATCTACTTCGTCTCCTCTGGATTGGTACGGTATGGTGCCCGGTTGGGTAATGATGCACCGGGAATTAAGTCAATTTGATGCTCAATCCCGCGAATAGGTGGTAATCCCGGTGGCACGTCTTGTGGAAAGACGTCGGCGAACTCCTGCAAAATGTTAGTGACAGCAGGAGGCAAAGAGGAAGGCACGTCCTCGAATGAAAATAATGACTCTTTGCACACAAAAGCATAGCAAACAGATTTGCTAAAATCTAGATCATCAATATCAGATTTGGTGGCAAGTAAACATGCACTTTTCAATTTAATTTCAGAAGCAACACTAGATTGTTTATTATTATTAGGGTGCATTTGTTGCTCAAATTCTTTTGCCACAATCTGATTTTCACTCTTAGTTTTCTCCTGTTTTGCTTTATTAGCTCTATTAATATCATCTTTCAAAATGGAATCAGGAGTCATAGGAAGCAAAGTAATATTTTTATCCTTATGAACAAGAGTATACTGATTGTTTCTACCATGGTGAATAGAATTTTTATCAAATTGCCATGGTCTACCAAGTAATAAGGAGCATGCTTGCATCGGTACCACATCACAATCAACATAATCAGCATATGTAGAGATACTAAAATGCACACGAACAGTACGTGTTACCTTAACCTTGCCGCTGTTGTTGAACCATTGGATGTAGTAAGGATGTGGATGTGGTCTTGTGGTGAGAGATAGCTTCTCCACCATCTCGATGCTAGCCAAGTTGTTGCAACTCCCTCCATCTATGATCATGCGAACAGAACGTTCCTTCACAACTCCCTTTGTATGGAACAAATTATGCCTCTGATTTTGCTCAGCTTGTGTAACCTGCACACTCAAAACACGTTGAGCAACTAAACATTCATACCTGTCAGCATCTTCAGGAGCCATGTATTGCGTCTCATGATCAGAATCGTCTCCACCGTGTTCGTCACGTGTAATAAGAGCCAAAGTCTCCTCATCATAGTCACTAGCGGACTCATACCCACCATCCTAAGTAACAATCATCACACGCTTAGATGGGCATTCTCTCGCATAATGACCTCCACCCTTGCAACATCGACAAATAATATCATGTGTTTGCCCTGTTGATGCCATGGATAAAGAAGAGCTCTTTGCAGGCCCAGAAGGTGTGCTCTTGGCAGAGAGTGGTGATTGTGCCTGCTTTATTGTATCACGGTTGGAGGTGGCAGCCGACGGAGGCGCCGGTGAAGCAGAACGTGTGGAAGTAGATGATGCATGTGGTGTCCATGAAGAAGGTCGACCTGCAGAAAAGTTAGTCCGCGCCAATGCCTGTCGATCCTGCACTTCACGTTCAGCTTTACAAGCAAGATGGAATAAACGAGTGATATTAGTATACTCCTTATACTCTAGAATTGTCTGAATCTCTCTATTTAATCCACCCATAAAACGTGCAAGCATAGCTTCATTCTCCTCAACAATACCACATCTAATCATGCCAGTTTGTAATTCCTGATAATATTCTTCTACAGAATTTTTTCCCTGTCTTAAGCGCTGCAATTTTTGAAGTAATTCACGTTGATAATATGGTGGAACCCAACGAGTACGCATAGCAGTTTTCAAATCAGCCCAAGTAGCAGGAATGGGATATAATCTACAATGCTCAGACCACCAAACACATGCAAAACTAGTGAATGCACAAACAGCAGCAGGAACACGTCTCTCCTCGGGATATTGTAAACATGTAAATCGTTGTTCAGTTTCTAACTCCCAAGTAAGATATATATCAAGAACATATCTACCCTCAAATGGTGGAATATTCAATTTTAGTTTAGGGAGATGGTCATGATCTCGTACCTGAGGGTGAGCCCTACCATTGCCATTATTTGCATGTGGACGACCTGATGGTTGCTGTGCTGGTGGTGGCACGTAGTTCTGATTTTGATCAACCTCATCCTCGTAATCGCCAGCAAAATCATCCTCCTCCGCATTAGCAGCAGGAGCCACAGAAGTAGCAACAGCAGCACCAACAGTTTGGCCAGGTGCAAGAGGGAGACGGCTCGCTCGGCGGAGGGCTGTTTCACGATGTGTAGGTAGTCGTCGTTGTTGTTGTTGTAGAGGTGCGTTAGGTGCAGCCGGTGGTGGTGGTGGAAGACGCGCGAGCAATTCATTAAACCTGTTATCGAGCTTTGTTTCGAACGTCTTCTCCATGTCATCTATCTTCTCCATGGCCTCTTCAAATCTGTTTAGCACATCCTGCACCTGTCCATTCATCATTTGCTGAAATTTATCATGCAACTCCTGATTCGTCATGTTCTCCCAGTCAGTCTCGTCGGCTTGTGATCCTGCCATGGTTAGCAACAATAGAAAACACACAAGAATATGATCCTACAGAATACTAACAAGAGGTGGTGGTGGCGGGTGTCACAAATCCGTCAAGCAAATCTCAAATTCTTACCAGTTCTTACCCAGCAGCAAGCGGTGATCGGCAACCGTTGTAGTCAAAACTCTCAAAAGCTTGGATAGAGCGATTGCAAGTGAGAGTCAAACGCACGACGTAGAGGTATGTGGAGCTGGGAAGGCTTATAGTATGGTAGCAAAAAGGGTCAGCAATAATCAATTCAGAGATGCAAAGTTGAATAAACGCTCAACGACGGTACTGTGCTGGTCCTAGGCTAGACCGTGCTAGAGACGCGAGCCTAGAACACTAACAAAATCACGGCGCTGCACGTAAATAAGGGAAAAGCACACTCTGGAACTTTTTTTTTCACTTTTTTTTTGCGCTCCTTTTTTTTGCGCCTCTTTTTTTTTGCGAAAAATTACTATAATGGCGAGTGTCTCAAAACTCTTCCCTCTTCAAACTGATAGGATGGGCACGAAATTTTTTTTTCACTTTTTTTTTCGGAAATCAGGGCAGCGACGACGAAAAAGTGCGACAAAAAATCACTGTGATGGCACGTGGCTCAAAAGACTCAGAAAATCCTAAAAATAGGATAGGGAAAAAATATTTTTGCCCGCGAAAATTTTGGCCTAAAAACTGCCCGGGGTCTCCAGACTTTTTTTTTCCGAGACCTACGCAGGCAAGGAAACACGAATCGGAATTGAGATTGATCTCAAGAACAAACCTAATATGAGAAGAACTCGGATTGGTGGTGGATATATGGTTGTGGTATATGGCAGCGGTGGTGGTATATGGTAGCGGTGGTGGTATATGGATACGGATTGGTGGTGGTATATGGATATGGATTCAGAGCGGTGGCGGATAAGCAAAAGTGGTAGATGGCAAGGCGATGATGATGGTGCGGCGACGGCGCGACAACTTATGACCAGAACTCGAAACTCTAAAAGACTAGACTCTAAGACCAGCAACTTGACACGACGATGCAACCGCAAATTCAACAAAGCAAAAACCCTAAAAAGATTATGCAAAGGCTCAGATTGGTTCGGATATGATGAACTAACCCTAAATTTTTTTTCTGGCTTTTTCGTGGACTGTAGGTATGAAGAACAGACTCGATCTAATCTACGAAAAACTGTAAAATCTCACCGAGCAACCTGAAAATCTGATACCACTTGATAGAGGCAAAGGTGTCCCGATGTTTCGATGAGATGGTGGCTATCGTTTTCTGTGGGAGTCGACCTTGACGATCCGACTACGAACGTGCGAGACGTCGCGCCTTAGCAATCGCTAAACCAACTTCCGAGGGGTTATTGACCACGCCGGAGCACGATCAACCTGACCACGAGGGCCTGTTTCCTGCGAGCAAACGAAGAACAAGCAAGAAACTGAGATTGCAATCTGGATATTGCGAATATAAGATGAAAGCTTTATTGATCAAGGTGGGGTTCTGTGACGTCTTGGTCTGGTCGTTGGACACAAACGAAGTACGCGAAGTTGCAGCTATGGCGAACTTTTAATCTAAACAAAACCCCCAGTCTAAACGACGCCCTAAGGGCTGTATATATGGAGGAAGAGAGGGGAATTTCGTGGCCCTTGAGGGTGGGGTCCGAAACCAACCCTAACTCTTGTTTCCCCACACATACGGACTCTAAAAATAGCCTATACTTAAGTATTTCGAAATTACATGGGCCTGGCCCATTAATAAGGTGACGCAGCACCTAGAATAGCCTATGGACGAATATTATGAAGTGGCATCTTGTATATTTCGTCCAAGGCTTCATGCACTCCTTATGGCGGCTTCAAAGTCCTGAAATCATCACTTGTAACTCCGTTCTTGATCCCCTTGCGCATGCCATCAACTCCATTCGTGTTCTTGCTCCAATGTTCATCCTTCTCCAAGCTAGGACCTTCATTTGTAAGCAAAACAAATGTATCCAATTTAGGCAGCATCATAATCTCATGAACATTAGAATCATTACCAAGAAACGAAAGTACCTGGTAATTTAATTGGCGTGCGCGAGCTCTAGTAATTGGTCCAGTATATGTAACAGTAGGGGCTGTGGGTGTAACAATGGTATTGATGTCCTCATCAGCTACTTTTTAGTACTACTTTTCACCCCCAAACTGATGGACAAACTGAAGTAGTCAATAGAACATTGTCCACTATGCTTAGGGCTGTTTTGAAGAACAACAAGAAAATGTGGGAAGAATGCTTGCCTTATATTGAATTTGCTTACAATCGTTCATTGCATTCTACTACTAAGATGTTCCCTTTTGAAATTGTGTATGGTTTCCTACCTCGTGCACCTATTGATTTATTGCCTCTTCCATCTTCGGAGAAGGTTAATTTTGATGCTAAAGAACGTGCTGAATTGATTTTAAAAAATGCATGAGTTAACTAAGGAAAACATTGAGCGTATGAATGCTAAATATAAACTTGCTGGAGATCAGGGTAGATTTCCTAATTTGCGCAAATCAAAGCTAATGCCACGTGCCGATGGTCCTTTTAAGGTGTTAGAGAAAATATATGATAATGCATATAAACTTGAGCTGCCTGTAGATTTTGGGGTTAGTCCCACTTTTAACATTGCGGATTTGAAGCCTTATTTGGGTGAGGACGATGAACTTTCGTCGAGGACGACTTCATTTCAAGAAGGGGAGGATGATGAGGATATCAATACCATTCTTACACCCACAACCCCTGCTGCTATACATACTGGACCAATTACTAGAGCTCGCGCACGCCAATTGAATTATCAGGTACTTTCGTTTCTTGGTAACGATTCTAATGTTCATGAGAATATGATGCTGCCTAAATTGGATACATTTGTTTTGCTTACAAATGAAGGGCCTAGCTTGGACAAGAAAGATGAACCTTGGAGCAAGTTCAAGCATGGAGATGATGGCATGCACAAGGGGAACAAGAACGGAGTTACAAGTGATGATTCCAGGACTCTGAAGCCACCATAATGAGTGCATGAAGCATGAGACGAAATATACAAGATGCCACTTCATAAATTTCGTCCAGAGGATATTCTAGGTGCTGCGTCACCTTATTATTGGGCCAGGCCCATGTATTTTCGAAGTACTTAAGTATAGGTTGTTTTTAGAGTCCGTATGTGTGGGGAAACAAGATTTAGGGTTGGTTTTGGACCCCTCCACCAAGGGCCATGAAATTCCCCCTCTCTCCTCCATATATACATCCCTTAGGGCATCGTTTAGACTTTGGGTTTTGTTTAGATTAAAAGTTCGCCATAGCTGCAACTTCGCGTACTTCGTTTGTGTCCAACGACCAGACCAAGACGTCACAGAACCCCACCTTGATCAATAAAGCTTTCATCTTATATTCGCAATATCCAGATTGCAATCTTAGTTTCTTGCTTGTTCTTCGTTTGCTCGCAGGAAACAGACCCTCATGGTCAGGTTGATCGTGCTCCAGCGGGGTCAATAACCCCTCGGAAGTTGGTTTAGCGATTGCTAAGGCGCGACGTCTCGCACGTTCGTAGTCGGATCGTCAAGGTCGACTCCCATAGAAACGATAGCCACCATCTCATCGAAACATTGGGACACCTTTGCCTCTATGACATACTCTGATGCGGAGCATCCCAAGGTCATCCCCATGGATCTACCATCGTCTCATCAAGTGCCTAGTGGACCCATGACTCGATCACATGCAAGAGATCTTGAAACCGAGGTGACATCTCTCCTCTCACAATTCCACTTTGATGCACATGAAGCATGGCTACTACCTCATATGGACACTTTGTGCATACTCAGGTACCATGGAGAAGAGGAAGATGGATGAGAAGATAGAGAAGAAGGAGGGCTGAAGGAAAAGTCCCAGCCACCGGACGACCGACCGGGACCGGAAGTCCGGCGCCTGAAGCATTAGCCGAGCCCCAGCGAGTGGACGTCCGGTCCAGATTGGACGACCGGTGTCGCTGCACCCGAAGCAAACGAGCGGACGTTTGGTCCGGACCGGACGACCGGCGCACCAGCACCCGAGCCAACATCAATGGAAGTCCGGAGCTACCGGACGTCCGGCACCCCCATCACAGAACGGAACCAGCGGACGACCGGAGGACACCGGACGTCCGGCAGCTCCTGAGACACCGGACGACCAGTCCCCAACGGACGTCCGGTACCTGTCTGCGCATAGTGTTTGGGCCCGAGGCCCATGTACCCCTTCACTTCGCCCCCATTTGCACTTAGACTATAAATATACCCCCCCCCATTCATCCTAGCTAGGGTTAGCAAATGTTTAGCTCATATTTGTGAGAGAGGTTTGCTCATCCACTTGGTTACCTTCTCCTCGGAGATTCGAGCCTCCACCGGAGAAGATCCCCAAGCGGATTCAAGACCTCCTTGTGGAGAAGAACATCAAGACCCCCTCTTGGGCGGCCCCATCAAGACCTCCTCACGGAGAAGAACCGGTTATCGTGTATCGTCCCTAGTTGTCCGTGGATTCGTGTATCGTTCTATGTACTCGAGGATCTAGCCCATGTGTGACTTATTCGTGTCGGTTTAGTGATTTCATCTTTTGTTTTCCTTCCGTTCTTCCCCGTGTTCTTCGTGTTTTCCCCGGGATCCGCTCCTTTCATGAAAGATCAGGCGATTAGGGCCTCTACCCTACATCATCTTGGTATCTAGAGCAAGGTTGATCACGATTTCGGAGCCCCCCTCGTCGTTTTCTAGCTTGATTTTGTTTTTTCGTCCTAATCCGAAAATCCCCAGAAAAATAGCCCCAAAACATTTTCTTGTGTTTTGTGAGTTTTGATGATGTTTTGTTGGTTCTGATCCATGAATTTGTTGTGTTGCACGTGGATCTAGCCATCCCCCACCATCTCCACCTCGAAATCCATCCAAAATCCACGAAATCCTATCAATTTCGCGTTGACCCCGACCCACCGGACGACCGTCAATTTACCGGACGTTCGGCGACCCAGGAACCACCGGACGTCCGACCTTACCGGACGACCGAAACCTCTAAACCGAGCTGAAATTAGCGGATTTCCGACCCTAGCGGACGTCCGGCGACCGGACATCCATCCACTTCCGGACGACCGCTACTGTAAAAACTGTTTTCTCTCAAATTTTGTTTCGGCTTCCACCACATCATCCGCTACACCACCACCGACTTCCGCAAACCTTTTCCAATATCCCAACCCACACCACCACTTACCCACTACCTACTCCCACACAATTGCTACTTTGAGGGTTTGAGAATTTGAGTTGTGGTACCGTATCCTTTTGTGTTTTGGCTATCTAGGTACGATTCGACATCGACATCACCGCTACTCATTTTCGCCATGGACGCGTCTTCAACATCGACCACCTCAACTACGACTTGGTATTCGTGCCACCATTTTGACACCATACCGGAAGCAAGACCGGTAACTTCATCTTGGTATTCGACATATCACTCTTGCCATTACATTGATAGCCATCATAGCCTTACTCATTTGTGTTGCTTACCCATCGAGACTAGCCATTGAGTATTGCCGGCAACAAGACTTGTGCACATTAGTGATCATACTTCC
The DNA here is from genome assembly GCF_056163025.1 of Triticum urartu. Lineage (NCBI taxonomy): Eukaryota > Viridiplantae > Streptophyta > Magnoliopsida > Poales > Poaceae > Triticum > Triticum urartu. The sequence continues at coordinate 339,464,348 of NC_141874.1, forward strand.
CATAGCATACATACATACATCATTGTTGCCTATATTGGTATCATCTCTTGTGTCACAAAGTTGTCATCGCATACTCACTTGCTATCTTGGTTTGTCAAGCATTGCATGAGAAAAGAGCTCAAACATCAAGGAGCCAACCAAGACTTTAAGCAAAGAGGAAAGATAAGCAAAGAGCTTTTAAGCAAGAACCATAGCATCATACAACATTAAGATTGTCATACTCGATCATCTGGGATCATATCATAGCAACACCTTGCATAAAACATATTTGGGATAGAAGTCGTTGCATTTTTGCTAAGTAGGTTGTGCACAAGTTCTTGTATCCGCCTATCGTGCAATCGTGCTAGCGTCTCTCTAGTGTTGTGCAACAAGAGCATTTTTGTGGATTCCACATTTTGGCTCACCCTTGGTTGCACAACCCCACTTATCTTGTTGCGTGTGTGTTTCCGTGTACCTTATATGCTTGGTCTACTTGTTACATTGAATCTTGCGAATCTTCTCCAACATTATTGAATCTTGCTTACATTCACATTAAAAAATTGTGCCACCATCCTAACAAAGCTCCACCATAATCTTTTACTTGTGTAGGTGTGAGAAACCGACGAGAATTCATACCAATTGGGCTATTTCCTTGTCCTACATTGGAGTGATCATCGATTCACTTTCAACTTCGGTCAAGGTACATTTGGTATGTGTTCTTCTCTTTCTACCACTCACATTTGTCTTGGAATGATGGATAGGCCAAGTACTTCTACCAACCCACTCTTCATGGAGCAAGACGACGACATGAACTCCTTCGTCACCAAGAGTCATCTCTTTGGTGCACAACGTGCTTTGCATCAAGAGCAACAAGCTATGAGTGAATGCATCGACAACCTTGCCGCCGACTTGCAACATTCCGAGCAACGTACAAGGGACTACTTCGACCACAAGCTCGGCGATCACAAGCAAGAAAATGATGCAAGGATGGACGAGATTCGCGCTTTGTTGCTCAACTGCTCTTCTTCCACTTCAAGAAGGAGCCGTTCAAATCACCATTCCGACTTCACCCTCTCTGGCTCAAGTACACCGACATCGAACACTCTACGTCGAGCCACGCGCAACGAGCATCAAGCAAACCTAAATCCACTTTGAGACACCGACTCGCAAGAACATCGACGCCGTCAAGCCGAAGAAGCCTTTGCGCTAGCTCGAGAACGGCAACAACAACGCCAACATGAAGAGGAAGAATGCGCGCGTCTACACCAAAATGCACAAGATGTCGAGGCTCAACATCAAGAACAACAACTCCATGACGCTCAAGCACTTGAGGCTCAACAAGCTCTACGCGATGCGAGTCGAGCCGTTGCCGACCGAGGCCGATAAGCCCGTGAACAAGAGGAAGCACTTCGCGAAGAAATTCACGAACGACAATTTCAAGCTCGCATGCATCGTCTAGTTCCTCCTTGAGCTCGACACGCTCCTCCACAAGCTCGCCAAGACCATCAAGTTCATCAAGCGCATGACGACAATGGGAATCCTCTGCGACAAGAGCAACACGAGGTTGACAACCCTCCGCGTCAAGAGCACCACGAGTTGCATAATCATCTACAACATGGGTGTCATCATCCCCGACCCCAACACAATGAAGAGAAACGCTACGACAAGCTCAAGTTCACCATGCCCAAGTTCCACGGAAGCAACAATCCCGAAGAATACCTTTCATGGGCATTGAAAGTTGACAAGATCTTCTGTTTGCACAATTATGAAGAAGAGAAAAAGATCGCGATGGCATCCCTTGAGTTCCAAGACTATGTCCTCATTTGGTGGGAACAAATCATAGAGCGCCGCGAGGCACGAGGTGAACCACCCATCACTACTTGGGCACAAATGAAGGATGTCATGAGAGCACGCTTCATACCTACCTACTACAACCGCGACCTCTTCAAGAAACTCCAACAACTCAAGCAAGGAACCAAGAGCGTTGAAGAATACTACAAGGAGATGGAGATTGCAATGATAAGAGCCAATGTCACGAAAGATGATGAACAAACAATGGCACACTTCTTGAATGGCCTCAACCATCCCATCAAGAAGATCGCCGACTTCCAACCATACTCAAACCTCATCGAGCTAGTGCACCAAGCCACCAAAGCGGAACGCCAAGTGCAAGATGATTTCAAGTATGCCAAGTTCTCGTCCAAGACCTACGGCTCCTCTTATCAAGCCCCCGTGACTTCGGCAACTCCTACCTCAACTAGAGAATCACCAAGTACCGGCGACAAGTCAAGTTCCAAGAAAGCTTCGTCAACTACAAGACATCCTCCTACAAGCAACTTCAAGCCAAGAGCTTCTTCATCATCTACCCCGACCGATGAGACCGTCAAGACGAGTTCCTTCGAGTGTTTCACTTGCGGAGGCCGAGGCCACAAGTCCTACGAGTGCACCAACAAGCGAACCATGGTATTCAACGACGATGGCACTTATGACTCCATGAGCGAAGGCGAAGTGGAAGCCCTCGAGCAAGTCGCCATGCACCGCCAAGTGAACAATAAAGAAGAACAAGTCTTTTGTGATGAAGACTCAAGTCCCGCACTTGTTGTCTCCAAAGTCTTGACCCTCCAACATCACCAAGAAGAAGACCAAAGATGCAACATATTCCACACCAAGGCCGGCATCAATGGACGGTCCATCAAGGTCATCATCGATGGAGGAAGTTGTCATAATCTTGCAAGTGAAGAACTTTGCTCCAAGCTCCAATTGCCAAAGATGAAGCATCCACATCCATACAAAGTGCAATGGCTTAGCGACTCCGGCACTATCCAAGTCGAGCACCGAGTACAATTATCCTTCAAGATCGGCGCCTACGAAGACACCTTGGAGTGCGACGTCGTTCCAATGACCATTTGTCATCTTCTCCTTGGACGGCCATGGCAATTCGATAGAGGAGTTGTTAACAATGGCCTAACGAACCACTACATCTTCAAGATGAAGGGCAAGGAGTACGTCCTCCGTCCAATGTTGCCAAGTCAAGTGATCGCCGACAAGCACGCCACCCATCGTGGAGATCATAGTGAGAGAGCGAGCCATCAAAAAGAGAGTGAGCGCCACAAGCCAAAATCGAGTGCCTCAACGATGAGCAAAAACAGGACCCTAGTTCTATTTGCCACCAAATGTGAGATGAGAGAAGTGTGTGAGAACCCATCTAGTGTCCTACACTACGTCCTCGTGTGCAAGGACAATGCACCACAAACTAACACTTCTTACACTCTTCCTCTAGTGTTGTCTTCTCTTTTGCAGGCATTCCAAGATGTTTTCCCCGATGAGCTACCTCCGGGACTACCTCCACTACGAGGCATTGAGCACCGCATCGACATCATCCCCGAAGCACCGCTTCCAAACAACGCTCCCTACCGCATCAAGTTCTTGAGTTACTTTTGGAAGACCTTATGCGCCAAGCTCGAAATCAAGTTACTCTTCTCCACGGCGTACCACCCTCAAACCGACGGTCAAACGGAGGTGACGAACCATACACTCTCCACTCTACTACGAGTCTTAATCAAGAAGAACATCAAGGAGTGGGAGCAGTGCTTACCCATCGCCGAGTACGCCAACAACCGCGCAATACACTCAACAACCGGCAAGTCTCCTTTCAAGGTCATTTACGGATTCAACCCATTGTCACCATTGGACATTCTTCCTCTACCACTCCAAGAGCGCATCAATTTGGACGCAAGTGCGCGTGTGACACATCTCAAGATGGTGCATGAAGATACAAGAAACACCATCGAGCGCCATGTTCAACGCCTTGCGACCAAGCTCAACTTCAACAAGCAACCTATGGTCTTCAACATTGGTGATCGAGTGTGGCTACACCATCGCAAGGACCGCTTCCCACAAGAACGCAAATCCAAGATTCGACCACGAGCGGATGGACCCTTCAAGGTGCTTGCACGCTACAACGACAACGCTTACAAGATCGACCTCCCGCGCGACAAGTACAATGTGAGCGACATCTTCAACGTCAAAGGTCTCTCTCCCTTCCATGGTGATGAAGAATTTGATCCGAGGACAGATCTTCCGCAATGGAGGGGAGATGATGCGGAGCATCCCAAGGTCATCCCCATGGACCTACCATCGTCTCATCAAGTGCCTAGTGGACCCATGACTCGATCACGTGCAAGAGCTCTTGAAACCAAGGTGACATCTCTCCTCTCACAATTCCACTTCGATGCACATGAAGCATGGCTACTACCTCATATGGACACTTTGTGCATACTCGGGTACCATGGAGAAGAGGAAGATGGACGAGAAGACGCAAAAGAAGGAGGGCTGAAGGAAAAGTCCCAGGCACTGGACGACCGGCCGGGACCGTATGTCCGGCGCCTGAAGCATCAGCCGAGCCCCAGTGAGCGGACGTCCGGTCCAGACCGGACGACCGGTGCCCCTGCACCCGAAGCAAACGAGCGGAAGTCCGGTCCGGACCGGACGGCCAGCGCACCAGCACCTGAGCCAACATCAGCGGAAGTCCGGAGCTACCGGACGTCCGGCACCCCCATCACAGAACGGAACCAGCGGACGACCGGAGGACACCGGACGTCCGACGGCTCCTGAGACACCGGACGACTGGTCCCCAGCGGACGTCCGGTACCTGTCTGCGCACAGTGTTCGGGCCTGAGACCCATGTACCCCTTCACTTCGCCCCCATTTGCACTTAGACTATAAATAGACCCCCCATTCATCCTAGCTAGGGTTAGCAAATGTTTAGCTCATATTTGTGAGAGAGCTTTGCTCATCCACTTGGTTACCTTCTCCTTGGAGATTCGAGCCTCCACCGGAGAAGATCCCCCAAGCGGATTCAAGACCTCCTTGTGGAGAAGAACATCAAGACCCCCTATTGGGCGGCCCCATCAAGACCTCCTCACGGAGAAGAACCGGTTACCATGTATCATCCCTAGTTGTCTGTGGATTCGTGTATCGTTCTATGTACTCGAGGATCTAGCCCATGTGTGACTTATTCGTGTCGGTTTAGTGATTTCCTCTTGTGTTTTCCTTCCATTCTTCCCCGTGTTCTTCACGTTTTCCCCGGGATCCGCTCCTTTCATGAAAGATCGGGCGATTAGGGCCTCTACCCTACATCATACTCTGTCATGACTCGAAGTATCGCGTGATCTGGAACTCGAAAACAAAGCAACAAATACTAGACTTGGACTAGGAGTGGTGGCGGTGATGAATCTGGTGGAACTCGGACTGGTGGTTGTATATGGTGATGGTATATCTGGACTCGGATTGGTGGTGGTATATGGCGATGGTATATGCGGACTCGGATTAGTGGTTGTATATGGTGATGGTATATGTGGACTCGGATTGGTGGTTGTATATGGCATCAACGATGTATATGGTGGGGTGCTGGTATATGGCAAAGATGACGACGATGGTGCGGCGGCGGCGTGACAACCTGTGAGCAGAACTCGAAACTCTAAGGGACTAGCGCTAAGACCAGCAACTCGACACGACAATGCAGCCGCAAATTCAACAAAGCAAAACTCTAAAAAGACTATGCAAAGGCTTAGATTGGTTCTGATATGATGAACTAACCCTAAATTTTTTTGGCTTTTTCGTGGACTACAGGTATGAAGAACAGACTCGACCTAAACTACAAAAAACTGTAAAATCTCACCGAGCAACCTGGAAATATGATACCACTTGATAGAGGCGAAGGTGTCTTGATGTTTCGATGAGATGGTGGCTATCGTTTTCTGTGGGAGTTGACCTTGACGATCCGACTACGAACGTGCGAGACATCGCACCTTAGAGATCGCTAAACCAACGTCCGAGGGGTTATTGACCACGCCGGAGCATGATCAACCTGACCACGACGGTCTGTTTCCTGCGATCAAACAAAGAACAAGCAAAAAACTGAGATTGCAATATAGATATTGTGAATATAAGAGGAAAGCTTTATTAATGAAGGTGGGGTTCTGTGATGCCTTTGTCTGGTCGTTGAACACAAACGAAGTATGCGAAGTTGCAGCTATGGCAAACTTATAATCTAAACAAAACCCAAAGTCTAAACGATGCCCTATGGGCTGTATATATGGAGGATAGAGGGGGGAATTTCGTGGACCTTGGAGGAGGGGTCGGAAACCAACCCTAACTCTTGTTTCCGCACACATACGGACTCTAAAAACAGCCTATAATCAAGTATTTCAAGATTACATGGGCCTGGCCCAAAATAAGGTGACGCGGCACCTAGAATAGCCACTGGATGAAATTTATGAAGTGGCATCTTGTATATATTTCGTCCAAGGCCTTAGGAACTCATTATGGTGCCTTCAAAGCCCTGGAATCATCACTTGTAACTCCATTCTTGTTCCCCTTGGGCATACCATCATCTCCATGCTTGAACTTGCTCCAAGGTACATCTTTCTTGTCCAAGCTAGGCCCTTCATTTGTAAGCAAAACAAATGTATCCAATTTAGGCAGCATCATATTCTCATGAACATTAGAATCGTTACCAAGAAATGAAAGTACCTGGTAATTCAATTGGCGTGTGCGAGCTCTAGTAATTGGTCCAGTATGTATAGCAGCAGGGGTTGTGGGTGTAACAACGGTATTGATGTCCTCATCAGCTTGTCCTTAATTGGATCTTGAGTGCCATCGTTGTCCTTATTTTCGGGCTTATCCACCATGTACACGTCGTAAGTGGAAGTGGCCATCCAACGACCAGTGATGGGCGGGTTTTGGCCTTGTTCGGCTCTGGCATCATCATCCATACCGTCGATGTCTTCGGAGGCGTAGTCTAGCATGTTGGTTAGGTCCTCGACAGTGGCTATTAAGTGGGTGGTCGGTGGGACGTAGAATTACCCGCTCTTAGCCCCAAGTTCGGGCTGGGCGTAGTTCGGACATGATACTTCCGTAATGTCCAGCGATCATATTAGGTACAGCGCCTCATTTATGAGCGAAAGATGGACAGGTGACTGAGGATTTGTAGAGCTGGGTTCGGTAATCACCTCTTGATCGAGCTCGGTAGGCGTAGACCTCGAGAGTTCGGAACTGACCTCCAAAGATGGTCTGGTTTCCAGATCTCAGAAAGAGTCATGTTTGACTCCAGGCCTGTTGACAACATGGTCACCTATGGGTCCTCGGTAGGGAGCTCCGTAATAGGAGAGAGTCCCGCGGGGCTTGATACGTCTCCAATGTATCTACTTTTACAAACACTTTTGTCCTTGTTTTGGACTCTAACTTGCAGGATTTGAATGGAACTGATGAGGACATCAATACCATTGTTACACCCACAGCCCCTACTGTTACATATACTGGACCAATTACTAGAGCTCGCGCACGCCAATTAAATTACCAGGTACTTTCGTTTCTTGGTAATGATTCTAATGTTCATGAGATTATGATGCTGCCTAAATTGGATACATTTGTTTTGCTTACAAATGAAGGTCCTAGCTTGGAGAAGGATGAACATTGGAGCAAGAACACGAATGGAGTTGATGGCATGCGCAAGGGGATCAAGAACGGAGTTACAAGTGATGATTTCAGGACTTTGAAGCCGCCATAAGGAGTGCATGAAGCCTTGGACGAAATATACAAGATGCCACTTCATAATATTCGTCCATAGGCTATTCCAGGTGCTGCGTCACCTTATTAATGGGCCAGGCCCATGTAATTTCGAAATACTTAAGTATAGGCTATTTTTAGAGTCCGTATGTGTTGGGAAACAAGAGTTAGGGTTGGTTTCGGACCCCACCCTCAAGGGCCACGAAATTCCCCTCTCTTCCTCCATATATACAGCCCTTAGGGCGTCGTTTAGACTTGGGTTTTGTTTAGATTAAAAGTTCGCCATAGCTGCAACTTCGCGTACTTCGTTTGTGTCCAACGACCAGACCAAGACGTCACAGAACCCCACCTTGATCAATAAAGCTTTCATCTTATATTCGCAATATCCAGATTGCAATCTCAGCTTCTTGCTTGTTCTTCGTTTGCTCGCAGGAAACAGGCCCTCGTGGTCAGGTTGATCGTGCTCCGGCGTGGTCAATAACCCCTCGGAAGTTGGTTTAGCGATTGCTAAGGCGCGACGTCTCGCACGTTCGTAGTCGGATCGTCAAGGTCGACTCCCACAGAAAACGATAGCCACCATCTCATCGAAACATCGGGACACCTTTGCCTCTATCAAGTGGTATCAGATTTCCAGGTTGCTCGGTGAGATTTTACAGTTTTTCGTAGATTAGATCGAGTCTGTTCTTCATACCTACAGTCCACGAAAAAGCCACACAAAAAAAAATTAGGGTTAGTTCATCATATCCGAACCAATCTGAGCCTTTGCATAATCTTTTTAGGGTTTCTGCTTTGTTGAATTTGCGGTTGCATCGTCGTGTCAAGTTGCTGGTCTTAGAGTCTAGTCTTTTAGAGTTTCGAGTTCTGGTCATAAGTTGTCACGCCGCCGCCGCACCATCATCATCGCCCATCTACCACTTTTGCTTATCCGCCACCGCTCTGAATCCTTATCCATATACCACATACCACCACCGCTACCATATACCACCACCGCTGCCATATACCACAACCATATATCCACCACCAATCCGAGTTCTTCTCATATTAGGTTTGTTCTTGAGATCAATCTCAATTCCGATTCGTGTTTCCTTGCCTGCGTAGGTCTCGGAAAAAAAAAAAGAGTCTGGAGACCCCCGGGCAGTTTTTAGGCCAAAATTTTCTCGGGCAAAATTTTTTTTTCCCTATCCTATTTTTAGGCTTTTCTGAGTCTTTTGAGCCACGTGCCATCATAGTGATTTTTTGTCGCACTTTTTCGTCGTCGCTGCCCTGATTTCCGAAAAAAAAAGTGGAAAAAAAATTTTCGTGCCCATCCTATCAGTTTGACGTGGGAAGAGTTTTGAGACACTCGCCATTATAGTAATTTTTCGCAAAAAAAAAAAAAAGAGGAGCGCAAAAAAAAAGAGGAGCGCAAAAAAAAAATAAAAAAGAGGAGCGCAAAACAAAAAGCGAAAAAAAAAAGTTCCAGAGTGTGCTTTTCCCTTATTTACGTGCTGCGCCGTGATTTTGTTAGTGTTCTAGGCTCGCGTCTCTAGCACGGTCTAGCCTAGGACCAGCATAGTACCGTCGTTGAGCGTTTATTCAACTTTGCATCTCTGAATTGATTATTGCTGACCCTTTTTGCTACCATACTATAAGCCTTCCCAGCTCCACATACCTCTACGTCGTGCGTTTGACTCTCCCTGGCAATCGCTCTATCCAAGCTTTTGAGAGTTTTGACTACAACGGTTGCCGATCACCGCCTGCTGCTGGGTAAGAACTGGTAAGAATTTGAGATTTGCTTGACGGATTTGTGACACCCGCCACCACCACCTCTTGTTAGTATTCTGTAGGATCATATTCTTGTGTGTTTTCTATTGTTGCTAACCATGGCAGGATCACAAGCCGACGAGACTGACTGGGAGAACATGACGAATCAGGAGTTGCATGATAAATTTCAGCAAATGATGAATGGACAGGTGCAGGATGTGCTAAACAGATTTGAAGAGGCCATGGAGAAGATAGATGACATGGAGAAGACGTTCGAAACAAAGCTCGATGACAGGTTTAATGAATTGCTCGCGCGTCTTCCACCATCACCACCGGCTGCACCTAACGCACCTCTACAACAACAACAACGACGACTACCTACACATCGTGAAATAGCCCTCCGCCGAGCGAGCCGTCTCCCTCTTGCACCTGGCCAAACTGTTGGTGCTGCTGTTGCTACTTCTGTGGCTCCTGCTGCTGATGCGGAGGAGGATGATTTTGCTGGCGATTACGAGGATGAGGTTGATCAAAATCAGAACTACGTGCCACCACCAGCACAGCAACCATCAGGTCGTCCACATGCAAATAATGGCAATGGTAGGGCTCACCCTCAGGTACGAGATCATGACCATCTCCCTAAACTAAAATTGAATATTCCACCATTTGAGGGTAGATATGTTCCTGATATATATCTTACTTGGGAGTTAGAAACTGAACAACGATTTACATGTTTACAATATCCCGAGGAGAGACGTGTTCCTGCTGCTGTTTGTGCATTCACTAGTTTTGCATGTGTTTGGTGGTCTGAGCATTGTAGATTATATCCCATTCCTGCTACTTGGGCTGCTTTGAAAACTGCTATGCGTACTCGTTGGGTTCCACCATATTATCAACGTGAATTACTTCAAAAATTGCAGCGCTTAAGACAGGGAAAAAATTCTGTAGAAGAATATTATCAGGAATTACAAACTGGCATGATTAGATGTGGTATTGTTGAGGAGAATGAAGCTATGCTTGCACGTTTTATGGGTGGATTAAATAGAGAGATTCAGACGATTCTAGAGTATAAGGAGTATACTAATATCACTCGTTTATTCCATCTTGCTTGTAAAGCTGAACGTGAAGTGCAGGATCGACAGGCATTGGCGCGGGCTAACTTTTCTGCAGGTCGACCTTCTTCATGGACACCACGTGCATCATCTACTTCCACACGTTCTGCTTCACCGGCGCCTCCGTCGGCTGCCACCTCCAACCGTGATACAATAAAGCAGGCACAATCACCACTATCTGCCAAGAGCACACCTTCTGGGCCTGCAAAGAGCTCTTCTTCATCCATGGCATCAACAGGGCAGACACATGATATTATTTGTCGACGTTGCAAGGGTGGAGGTCATTATGCGAGAGAATGCCCATCTAAGCGTGTGATGATTGTTACTGAGGATGGTGGGTATGAGTCCGCTAGTGACTATGATGAGGAGACTTTGGCTCTTATTACACGTGACGAACACGGTGGAGACGATTCTGATCATGAGACGCAATACATGGCTCCTGAAGATGCTGATAGGTATGAATGTTTAGTTGCTCAACGTGTTTTGAGTGTGCAGGTTACACAAGCTGAGCAAAATCAGAGGCATAATTTGTTCCATACAAAGGGAGTTGTGAAAGAACGTTCTGTTCGCGTGATCATAGATGGAGGGAGTTGCAACAACTTGGCTAGCATCGAGATGGTGGAGAAGCTATCTCTCACCACAAGACCACATCCACATCCTTACTACATCCAATGGTTCAACAACAGCGGCAAGGTTAAGGTAACACGTACTGTTCGTGTGCATTTTAGTATCTCTACATATGCTGATTATGTTGATTGTGATGTGGTACCTATGCAAGCATGTTCCTTATTACTTGGTAGACCATGGCAATTTGATAAAAATTCTATTCACCATGGTAGAAACAACCAGTATACTCTTGTTCATAAGGATAAAAATATTACTTTGCTTCCTATGACTCCTGATTCCATTTTGAAAGATGATATTAATAGAGCTAATAAAGCAAAACAGGAGAAAACTAAGAGTGAAAATCAGATTGTGGCAAAAGAATTTGAGCAACAAATGCAGCCTAATCATAATAAACAATCTAGTGTTGCTTCTGAAATTAAATTGAAAAGTGCATGTTTACTTGCCACCAAATCTGATATTGATGATCTAGATTTTAGCAAATCTGTTTGCTATGCTTTTGTGTGCAAAGAGGCATTATTTTCATTCGAGGACGCGCCTTCCTCTTTGCCTCCTGCTGTCACTAACATTTTGCAGGAGTTCGCCGACGTCTTTCCACAAGACGTGCCACCGGGATTACCACCTATTCGCGGGATTGAGCATCAAATTGACTTAATTCCCGGTGCATCATTACCCAACCGTGCACCATACCGTACCAATCCAGAGGAGACGAAGGAGATTATGCGTCAAGTACAAGAACTGCTCGACAAAGGTTATATACGTGAATCCCTTAGTCCTTGTGCTGTTCCTATCATTTTAGTGCCGAAAAAGGATGGTACGTCGCGTATGTGCGTTGATTGTAGAGGCATTAATAATATTACTATTCGTTATCGTCATCCTATTCCTAGGCTAGATGATATGCTTGATGAATTGAGTGGCTCTACAATATTCTCCAAAGTTGATTTGCGTAGTGGTTACCATCAAATTCGTATGAAATTGGGAGATGAATGGAAAACAGCATTTAAAACTAAGTTTGGATTATATGAGTGGTTAGTCATGCCTTTTGGGTTAACTAATGCACCTAGTACTTTCATGAGGTTAATGAACGAAGTTTTACGTGCCTTCATTGGACGATTTGTGGTAGTTTACTTTGATGACATATTGATTTATAGCAAATCTTTGGAGGACCATTTGGAACATTTACGTGCTGTTTTTATTGCTCTACGTGATGCACGTTTGTTTGGTAACCTTGGAAAGTGCACCTTTTGCACCGACCGAGTATCTTTTCTTGGCTATGTTGTTACTCCACAGGGAATTGAAGTTGATAAAGCCAAGATTGAAGCTATTGAGAGTTGGCCGCAGCCCAAAACGGTCACACAAGTGAGGAGTTTCCTTGGCCTCGCTGGTTTCTATAGGCGTTTTGTGAGAGATTTCAGCACCATTGCTGCACCTCTCAACGAGCTTACAAAGAAGGATGTACCTTTTGTTTGGGGTACCGCACAGGAAGAAGCCTTCACGGTATTGAAAGATAAGTTAACACATGCTCCTTTACTCCAACTTCCTAATTTCAATAAGACTTTTGAGCTTGAATGTGATGCTAGTGGAATTGGATTAGGAGGTGTGTTATTACAAGATGGAAAACCTGTTGCATACTTTTCTGAAAAATTGAGTGGGCCTAGTCTGAACTATTCTACTTATGATAAAGAATTATATGCTCTTGTTCGGACCTTAGAAACATGGCAACATTATTTATGGCCCAAGGAATTTGTTATACATTCTGATCATGAATCTTTGAAACACATTAAAAGTCAAGCAAAACTGAACCGTAGACATGCTAAATGGGTTGAATTCATTGAGACTTTCCCTTATGTCATTAAACACAAGAAGGGTAAAGAAAATGTTATTGCTGATGCCTTGTCTCGTCGTTATACTATGCTTTCACAACTTGACTTTAAAATATTTGGTTTGGAGACCATCAAGGATCAATATGTTAATGATGCTGAATTTAAAGATGTATTGCAGAATTGTAAGGAAGGGAGAACTTGGAACAAGTTCGTTCTTAACGATGGATTTGTGTTTCGTGCTAACAAGCTATGCATTCCAGCTAGCTCCGTTCGTCTTTTGTTATTGCAGGAGGCGCATGGAGGAGGATTAATGGGACACTTTGGCGTCAAGAAGACGGAGGATATACTTGCTACACATTTCTTTTGGCCAAAGATGAGACGGGATGTTGAGCGTTTTGTTGCTCGCTGCACTACATGTCAAAGAGCTAAGTCACGACTCAATCCTCATGGTTTATATATGCCTTTGCCTGTACCTAGTGTTCCTTGGGAGGATATATCTATGGACTTTGTTTTAGGTTTACCTCGAACAAAGAAGGGGAGGGATAGCATATTTGTTGTCGTGGATAGGTTCTCGAAAATGGCACACTTTATACCATGTCATAAAAGCGATGATGCTGTTAATGTTGCTGATTTGTTCTTTCGTGAAATTATTCGCTTACATGGTGTGCCAAATACTATTGTTTCAGATCGTGATACTAAATTTCTTAGCCACTTTTGGAGATGTTTATGGGCTAAGTTGGGGACTAAGCTGCTTTTTAGTACTACTTGTCACCCCCAAACTGATGGACAAACTGAAGTAGTCAATAGAACATTGTCTACTATGCTTAGGGCTGTTTTGAAGAATAACAAGAAAATGTGGGAAGAATGCTTGCCTCATATTGAATTTGCTTATAATCGTTCATTGCATTCTACTACTAAGATGTGCCCTTTTGAAATTGTGTATGGTTTCCTACCTCGTGCACCTATTGATTTGTTGCCTCTTCCATCTTCGGAGAAGGTTAATTTTGATGCTAAAGAACGTTCTGAATTGATTTTAAAAATGCATGAGTTAACTAAGGAAAACATTGAGCGTATGAATGCTAAATATAAACTTGCTGGAGATAAGGGTAGAAAACATGTTGTGTTTGCACCTGGCGATCTTGTTTGGTTACATTTGCGTAAAGATAGATTTCCTAATCTGCGCAAATCAAAGCTAATGCCACGTGCTGATGGTCCTTTTAAGGTTTTAGAGAAAATAAATGATAATGCATATAAACTTGAGCTACCTGCAGATTTTGGGGTTAGTCCCACTTTTAACATTGCAGATTTGAAGCCTTATTTGGGTGAGGAAGATGAGCTTCCGTCGAGGACGACTTCATTTCAAGAAGGGGAGGATGATGAGGACATCAATACCATTGTTACACCCACAGCCCCTACTGTTACATATACTGGACCAATTACTAGAGCTCGCGCACGCCAATTAAATTACCAGGTACTTTCGTTTCTTGGTAATGATTCTAATGTTCATGAGATTATGATGCTGCCTAAATTGGATACATTTGTTTTGCTTACAAATGAAGGTCCTAGCTTGGAGAAGGATGAACATTGGAGCAAGAACACGAATGGAGTTGATGGCATGCGCAAGGGGATCAAGAACGGAGTTACAAGTGATGATTTCAGGACTTTGAAGCCGCCATAAGGAGTGCATGAAGCCTTGGACGAAATATACAAGATGCCACTTCATAATATTCGTCCATAGGCTATTCCAGGTGCTGCGTCACCTTATTAATGGGCCAGGCCCATGTAATTTCGAAATACTTAAGTATAGGCTATTTTTAGAGTCCGTATGTGTTGGGAAACAAGAGTTAGGGTTGGTTTCGGACCCCACCCTCAAGGGCCACGAAATTCCCCTCTCTTCCTCCATATATACAGCCCTTAGGGCGTCGTTTAGACTTGGGTTTTGTTTAGATTAAAAGTTCGCCATAGCTGCAACTTCGCGTACTTCGTTTGTGTCCAACGACCAGACCAAGACGTCACAGAACCCCACCTTGATCAATAAAGCTTTCATCTTATATTCGCAATATCCAGATTGCAATCTCAGCTTCTTGCTTGTTCTTCGTTTGCTCGCAGGAAACAGGCCCTCGTGGTCAGGTTGATCGTGCTCCGGCGTGGTCAATAACCCCTCGGAAGTTGGTTTAGCGATTGCTAAGGCGCGACGTCTCGCACGTTCGTAGTCGGATCGTCAAGGTCGACTCCCACAGAAAACGATAGCCACCATCTCATCGAAACATCGGGACACCTTTGCCTCTATCAGGAACTAACCTGGGCTGGCGCTGTTTTCAGCAGAATTGCCATGGTGCTATTTTTGTGCAGAAATAAAAGTCCTTGAAATGACCTGAAAATCAATGAAGAATATTTTTGGAATATATAAAAAATACTGGCGAAAGAATCAAGGCCAGGGGGCCCACACCCTGTCCACAAGGGTGGGGGAGCGCCTACCCCCCTAGGCGTGCCCCCCTGCCTCATGGGCCCCCTGGTGCTCCACCGACCTCAACTCCAACTCCATATATTCACGTTCAGGGAGAAAAAAAATAAGGGAGAAGGATTCATCGCGTTTTACTATACGGAGCCGCCACCAAGCCCTAATCTCTCTCGGGAGGGCTGATATGGAGTCCGTTCGGGGCTCCGGAGAGGGGAATCCATCGCCATTGTCGTCATCAACCTTCCTCCATCACTAATTTCATGATGCTCACCACCGTGTGTGAGTAATTCCATCGTAGGCTTAATGGACGGTGATGGGTTGGATGAGATTTATCATGTAATCGAGTTAGTTTTGTTAGGGTTTGATCCCTAGTATCCACTACGTTCTGAGATTGATGTTGTTATGACTTCGCTATGCTTAATGCTTGTCACTAGGGCTCGAGTGCCATGATTTCAGATCTGAACCTATTATGTTTTCATGAATATATGTGAGTTCTTGATCCTATCTTGCAAGTCTATAGTCACCTATTATGTGTTATGATCCGTTAACCCCGAAGTGACAATAATCGGGATACTTACCGGTGATGAACGTAGTTTGAGGAGTTCATGTATTCACTAAGTGTTAATGCTTTGGTCTGGTACTCTATTAAAAGGAGGCCTGAATATCCCTTAGTTTCCAATAGGACCCCGCTGCCACGGGAGGGTAGGACAAAAGATGTCATGCAAGTTCTTTTCCATAAGCACGTATGACTATATTCGGAATACATGCCTACATTACATTGATGAACTGGAGCTAGTTCTATGTCACCCTATGTTATAACTATTGCATGAGGAATCGCATCCGACATAATTATCCATCACTGGTCCATTGCCTATGAGCTTTTCATATATTGTTCTTCGCTTATTTACTTTTCCGTTGCTACTGCTACAATCACTATAAAACCAAAACTGCTACCATTACTTTTGCCAACGTTACCACTACTATCATATTACTTTGCAATTGAATACTTTGCTGCAGATATTAAGTTTCCAGGTGTGGTTGAATTGACAACTCAGTTGCTAATACTTGAGAATATTCTTTGGCTCCCCTCGTGTCGAATCAATAAATTTGGGTTGAATACTCTACCCTCGAAAACTGTTGCGATCCCCTATACTTGTGGGTTATCAAGACTATTTTTTGGCGCCATTGCCGGGGAGCATAGCTCTATTCTTTGAGTCACTTGGTATTTATATCTGCTGATCACTATGAAGAACTTGAAAGATAAAAGAACCAAGATTTTTCCCTCAACTACGAGGGGAGGTAAGGAACTGACATCTAGCTCTGCACTTGATTCACCTTCTGTTTTGAGTAAACGTGCAACACCTACTCCTGCTATTCATTCTGATATGTCGCATGTTATTGATGATGCCACTTCTGCTTTGCATGATACTTATGATGAAACTACTTCTATGCTTGATAATATCGTGCCACTAGGTGAATTTCTTGATGAACAACTTGCTAGGGTTAGAGAGAATGAAATTATTGAAACTGATAATATTGATAAAAGTGATGATGAATATTCTCCCCCTAGATATGAATTGCCTGTTGTGCCTGAGGGTTATGTTATGGATAAAGAAACTGCTAGAGACTTCTTGATGAGGACATCAATACCATTGTTACACCCACAGCCCCTACTGTTACATATACTGGACCAATTACTAGAGCTCGCGCACGCCAATTAAATTACCAGGTACTTTCGTTTCTTGGTAATGATTCTAATGTTCATGAGATTATGATGCTGCCTAAATTGGATACATTTGTTTTGCTTTCAAATGAAGGGCCTAGCTTGGAGAAGGATGAACATTGGAGCAAGAACACGCATGGAGTTGATGGCATGCGCAAGGGGATCAAGAACGGAGTTACAAGTGATGATTTCAGGACTTTGAAGCCGCCATAAGGAGTGCATGAAGCCATGGACGAAATATACAAGATGCCACTTCATAATATTCGTCCATAGGCTATTCTAGGTGCTGCGTCACCTTATTAATGGGCCAGGCCCATGTAATTTCGAAATACTTAAGTATAGGCTATTTTTAGAGTCTGTATGTGTGGGGAAACAAGAGTTAGGGTTGGTTTCGGACCCCACCCTCAAGGGCCACGAAATTCCCCTCTCTTCCTCCATATATACAGCCCTTAGGGCGTCGTTTAGACTTTGGGTTTTGTTTAGATTAAAAGTTCGCCATAGCTGCAACTTCGCGTACTTCGTTTGTGTCCAACGACCAGACCAAGACGTCACAGAACCCCACCTTGATCAATAAAGCTTTCATCTTATATTCGCAATATCCAGATTGCAATCTCAGTTTCTTGCTTGTTCTTCGTTTGCTCGCAGGAAACAGGCCCTCGTGGTCAGGTTGATCGTGCTCCGGCGTGGTCAATAACCCCTCGGAAGTTGGTTTAGCGGTTGCTAAGGCGCGACGTCTCGCACGTTCGTAGTCGGATCGTCAAGGTCGACTCCCACGGAAAACGATAGCCACCATCTCATCGAAACATCGGGACACCTTTGCCTCTATCAAGTGGTATCAGATTTCCAGGTTGCTCGGTGAGATTTTACAGCTTTTCGTAGATTAGATCGAGTCTGTTCTTCATACCTACAGTCCACGAAAAAGCCACAAAAAAAATTAGGGTTAGTTCATCATATCCGAACCAATCTGAGCCTTTGCATAATCTTTTTAGGGTTTTTGCTTTGTTGAATTTGCGGTTGCATCGTCGTGTCAAGTTGCTGGTCTTAGAGTCTAGTCTTTTAGAGTTTCGAGTTCTGGTCATAAGTTGTCATGCCGCCGCCGCACCATCATCATCGCCCATCTACCACTTTTGCTTATCCGCCACCGCTCTGAATCCTTATCCATATACCACTACCAATCCGTATCCATATACCACCATCAATCTCTATCCATATACCACCACCGCTACCATATACCACCACCGCTGCCATATACCACAACCATATATCCACCACCAATCCGAGTTCTTCTCATATTAGGTTTGTTCTTGAGATCAATCTCAATTCCGATTCGTGTTTCCTTGCCTGCGTAGGTCTCAGAAAAAAAAAAGAGTCTGGAGACCCCCGGGCAGTTTTTAGGCCAAAATTTTCACGGGCAAAAATATTTTTTCCCTATCCTATTTTTAGGCTTTTCTAAGTCTTTTGAGCCACGTGCCATCATAGTGATTTTTTGTCGCACTTTTTCGTCGTCGCTGCCCTGATTTCCGAAAAAAGTGAATTTTTTTTTCGTGCCCATCCTATCAGTTTGACGAGGGAAGAGTTTTGAGACACTCGCCATTATAGTAATTTTTCGCAAAAAAAAAGAGCGCAAAAAAAAGAGGAGCGCAAAAAAAAGCGAAAAAAAAAAGTTCCAGAGTGTGCTTTTCCCTTATTTACGTGCAGCGTCGTGATTTTGTTAGTGTTCTAGGCTCGCGTCTCTAGCACGGTCTAGCCTAGGACCAGCACAGTACCGTCGTTGAGCGTTTATTCAACTTTGCATCTCTGAATTGATTATTGCTGACCCTTTTTGCTACCATACTATAAGCCTTCCCAGCTCCAAAGTCTTTTGATTAGAGTGGAGGTCGCGAGAGAGCAGAGCGTACCGCCCTGCCATAGTCGCGAGGATCTTAATAGTCGGTCGCGACTGTTGTCATAGTCAACGACGGTTGAAACTTCCAGGAAAAAACTTCGAATTGGGAGGCATACCTCTACGTCGTGCGTTTGACTCTCCCTGGCAATCGCTCTATCCAAGCTTTTGAGAGTTTTGACTACAACGGTTGCCGATCACCGCCTGCTGCTGGGTAAGAACTGGTAAGAATTTGAGATTTGCTTGACGGATTTGTGACACCCGCCACCACCACCTCTTGTTAGTATTCTGTAGGATCATATTCTTGTGTGTTTTCTATTGTTGCTAACCATGGCAGGATCACAAGCCGACGAGACTGACTGGGAGAACATGACGAATCAGGAGTTGCATGATAAATTTCAGCAAATGATGAATGGACAGGTGCAGGATGTGCTAAACAGATTTGAAGAGGCCATGGAGAAGATAGATGACATGGAGAAGACGTTCGAAACAAAGCTCGATAACAGGTTTAATGAATTGCTCGCGCGTCTTACACCACCACCACCGGCTGCACCTAACGCACCTCTACAACAACAACAACGACGACGACTACCTACACATCGTGAAACAGCCCTCCGCCGAGCGAGCCGTCTCCCTCTTGCACCTGGCCAAACTGTTGGTGCTGCTGTTGCTACTTCTGTGGCTCCTGCTGCTGATGCGGAGGAGGATGATTTTGCTGGCGATTACGAGGATGAGGTTGATCAAAATCAGAACTACGTGCCACCACCAGCACAGCAACCATCAGGTCGTCCACATGCAAATAATGGCAATGGTAGGGCTCACCCTCAGGTACGAGATCATGACCATCTCCCTAAACTAAAATTGAATATTCCACCATTTGAGGGTAGATATGTTCCTGATATATATCTTACTTGGGAGTTAGAAACTGAACAACGATTTACATGTTTACAATATCCCGAGGAGAGACGTGTTCCTGCTGCTGTTTGTGCATTCACTAGTTTTGCATGTGTTTGGTGGTCTGAGCATTGTAGATTATATCCCATTCCTGCTACTTGGGCTGCTTTGAAAACTGCTATGCGTACTCGTTGGGTTCCACCATATTATCAACGTGAATTACTTCAAAAATTGCAGCGCTTAAGACAGGGAAAAAATTCTGTAGAAGAATATTATCAGGAATTACAAACTGGCATGATTAGATGTGGTATTGTTGAGGAGAATGAAGCTATGCTTGCACGTTTTATGGGTGGATTAAATAGAGAGATTCAGACGATTCTAGAGTATAAGGAGTATACTAATATCACTCGTTTATTCCATCTTGCTTGTAAAGCTGAACGTGAAGTGCAGGATCGACAGGCATTGGCGCGGACTAACTTTTCTGCAGGTCGACCTTCTTCATGGACACCACGTGCATCATCTACTTCCACACGTTCTACTACACCGGCGCCTCCGTCGGCTGCCACCTCCAACCGTGATACAATAAAGCAGGCACAATCACCACTATCTGCCAAGAGCACACCTTCTGGGCCTGCAAAGAGCTCTTCTTCATCCATGGCATCAACAGGGCAAACACATGATATTATTTGTCGACGTTGCAAGGGTGGAGGTCATTATGCGAGAGAATGCCCATCTAAGCGTGTGATGATTGTTACTGAGGATGGTGGGTATGAGTCCGCTAGTGACTATGATGAGGAGACTTTGGCTCTTATTACACGTGACGAACACGGTGGAGACGATTCTGATCATGAGACGCAATACATGGCTCCTGAAGATGCTGACAGGTATGAATGTTTAGTTGCTCAACGTGTTTTGAGTGTGCAGGTTACACAAGCTGAGCAAAATCAGAGGCATAATTTGTTCCATACAAAGGGAGTTGTGAAGGAACGTTCTGTTCGCGTGATCATAGATGGAGGGAGTTGCAACAACTTGGCTAGCATCGAGATGGTGGAGAAGCTATCTCTCACCACAAGACCACATCCACATCCTTACTACATCCAATGGTTCAACAACAGCGGCAAGGTTAAGGTCACACGTACTGTTCGTGTGCATTTTAGTATCTCTACATATGCGGATTATGTTGATTGTGATGTGGTACCTATGCAAGCATGTTCCTTATTACTTGGTAGACCATGGCAATTTGATAAAAATTCTATTCACCATGGTAGAAACAATCAGTATACTCTTGTTCATAAGGATAAAAATATTACTTTGCTTCCTATGACTCCTGATTCCATTTTGAAAGATGATATTAATAGAGCTAATAAAGCAAAACAGGAGAAAACTAAGAGTGAAAATCAGATTGTGGCAAAAGAATTTGAGCAACAAATGCAGCCTAATAATAATAAACAATCTAGTGTTGCTTCTGAAATTAAATTGAAAAGTGCATGTTTACTTGCCACCAAATCTGATATTGATGATCTAGATTTTAGCAAATCTGTTTGCTATGCTTTTGTGTGCAAAGAGGCATTATTTTCATTCGAGGACGTGCCTTCCTCTTTGCCTCCTGCTGTCACTAACATTTTGCAGGAGTTCGCCGACGTCTTTCCACAAGACGTGCCACCGGGATTACCACCTATTCGCGGGATTGAGCATCAAATTGACTTAATTCCCGGTGCATCATTACCCAACCGTGCACCATACCGTACCAATCCAGAGGAGACGAAGGAGATTATGCGTCAAGTACAAGAACTGCTCGACAAAGGTTATATACACGAATCCCTTAGTCCTTGTGCCGTTCCTATCATTTTAGTGCCGAAAAAGGATGGTACGTCGCGTATGTGCGTTGATTGTAGAGGCATTAATAATATTACTATTCGTTATCGTCATCCTATTCCTAGGCTAGATGATATGCTTGATGAATTGAGTGGCTCTACAATATTCTCCAAAGTTGATTTGCGTAGTGGTTACCATCAAATTCGTATGAAATTGGGAGATGAATGGAAAACAGCATTTAAAACTAAGTTTGGATTATATGAGTGGTTAGTCATGCCTTTTGGGTTAACTAATGCACCTAGTACTTTCATGAGGTTAATGAACGAAGTTTTACGTGCTTTCATTGGACGATTTGTGGTAGTTTACTTTGATGACATATTGATTTATAGCAAATCTTTGGAGGAACATTTGGAACATTTACGTGCTGTTTTTATTGCTCTACGTGATGCACGTTTGTTTGGTAACCTTGGAAAGTGCACCTTTTGCACCGACCGAGTATCTTTTCTTGTCTATGTTGTTACTCCACAGGGAATTGAAGTTGATAAAGCCAAGATTGAAGCTATTGAGAGTTGGCCGCAGCCCAAAACGGTCACACAAGTGAGGAGTTTCCTTGGCCTCGCTGGTTTCTATCGGCTTTTTGTGAGAGATTTCAGCACCATTGCTGCACCTCTCAATGAGCTTACAAAGAAGGATGTACCTTTTGTTTGGGGTACCGCACAGGAAGAAGCCTTCACGGTATTGAAAGATAAGTTGACACATGCTCCTTTACTCCAACTTCCTAATTTCAATAAGACTTTTGAGCTTGAATGTGATGCTAGTGGAATTGGATTAGGAGGTGTGTTATTACAAGATGGAAAACCTGTTGCATACTTTTCTGAAAAATTGAGTGGGCCTAGTCTGAACTATTCTACTTATGATAAAGAATTATATGCTCTTGTTCGGACCTTAGAAACATGGCAACATTATTTATGGCCCAAGGAATTTGTTATACATTCTGATCATGAATCTTTGAAACACATTAAAAGTCAAGCAAAACTGAACCGTCGACATGCTAAATGGGTTGAATTCATTGAGACTTTCCCTTATGTGATTAAACACAAGAAGGGTAAAGAAAATGTTATTGCTGATGCCTTGTCTCGTCGTTATACTATGCTTTCACAACTTGACTTTAAAATATTTGGTTTGGAGACCATCAAAGATCAATATGTTAATGATGCTGAATTTAAAGATGTATTGCAGAATTGTAAGGAAGGGAGAACTTGGAACAAGTTCGTTCTTAACGATGGATTTGTGTTTCGTGCTAACAAGCTATGCATTCCAGCTAGCTCTGTTCGTCTTTTGTTGTTGCAGGAGGCGCATGGAGGAGGATTAATGGGACACTTTGGCGTCAAGAAGACGGAGGATATACTTGCTACACATTTCTTTTGGCCAAAGATGAGATGGGATGTTGAGCGTTTTGTTGCTCGCTGCACTACATGTCAAAGAGCTAAGTCACGACTCAATCCTCATGGTTTATATATGCCTTTGCCTGTACCTAGTGTTCCTTGGGAGGATATATCTATGGACTTTGTTTTAGGTTTACCTAGAACAAAGAAGGGGAGGGATAGCATATTTGTTGTCGTGGATAGGTTCTCGAAAATGGCACACTTTATACCATGTCATAAAAGCGATGATGCTGTTAATGTTGCTGATTTGTTCTTTCGTGAAATTATTCGCTTACATGGTGTGCCAAATACTATTGTTTCAGATCGTGATACTAAATTTCTTAGCCACTTTTGGAGATGTTTATGGGCTAAGTTGGGGACTAAGCTGCTTTTTAGTACTACTTGTCACCCCCAAACTGATGGACAAACTGAAGTAGTCAATAGAACATTGTCTACTATGCTTAGGGCTGTTTTGAAGAATAACAAGAAAATGTGGGAAGAATGCTTGCCTCATATTGAATTTGCTTATAATCGTTCATTGCATTCTACTACTAAGATGTGCCCTTTTGAAATTGTGTATGGTTTCCTACCTCGTGCACCTATTGATTTGTTGCCTCTTCCATCTTCGGAGAAGGTTAATTTTGATGCTAAAGAACGTTCTGAATTGATTTTAAAAATGCATGAGTTAACTAAGGAAAACATTGAGCGTATGAATGCTAAATATAAACTTGCTGGAGGTAAGGGTAGAAAACATGTTGTGTTTGCACCTGGAGATCTTGTTTGGTTACATTTGCGTAAAGATAGATTTCCTAATCTGCGCAAATCAAAGCTAATGCCACGTGCTGATGGTCCTTTTAAGGTTTTAGAGAAAATAAATGATAATGCATATAAACTTGAGCTACCTGCAGATTTTGGGGTTAGTCCCACTTTTAACATTGCAGATTTGAAGCCTTATTTGGGTGAGGAAGATGAGCTTCCGTCGAGGACGACTTCATTTCAAGAAGGGGAGGATGATGAGGACATCAATACCATTGTTACACCCACAGCCCCTACTGTTACATATACTGGACCAATTACTAGAGCTCGCGCACACCAATTAAATTACGAGGTACTTTCGTTTCTTGGTAATGATTCTAATGTTCATGAGATTATGATGCTGCCTAAATTGGATACATTTGTTTTGCTTTCAAATGAAGGGCCTAGCTTGGAGAAGGATGAACATTGGAGCAAGAACACGCATGGAGTTGATGGCATGCGCAAGGGGATCAAGAACGGAGTTACAAGTGATGATTTCAGGACTTTGAAGCCGCCATAAGGAGTGCATGAAGCCATGGACGAAATATACAAGATGCCACTTCATAATATTCGTCCATAGGCTATTCTAGGTGCTGCGTCACCTTATTAATGGGCCATGCCCATGTAATTTCGAAATACTTAAGTATAGGCTATTTTTAGAGTCCGTATGTGTGGGGAAACAAGAGTTAGGGTTGGTTTCGGACCCCACCCTCAAGGGCCACGAAATTCCCCTCTCTTCCTCCATATATACAGCCCTTAGGGCGTCGTTTAGACTTTGGGTTTTGTTTAGATTAAAAGTTCGCCATAGCTGCAACTTCGCGTACTTCGTTTGTGTCCAACGACCAGACCAAGACGTCACAGAACCCCACCTTGATCAATAAAGCTTTCATCTTATATTCGCAATATCCAGATTGCAATCTCAGTTTCTTGCTTGTTCTTCGTTTGCTCGTAGGAAACAGGCCCTCGTGGTCAGGTTGATCGTGCTCCGGCGTGATCAATAACCCCTCGGAAGTTGGTTTAGCGATTGCTAAGGCGCGACGTCTCGCACGTTCGTAGTCGGATCGTCAAGGTCGACTCCCACAGAAAACGATAGCCACCATCTCATCGAAACATCGGGACACCTTTGCCTCTATCACTTCTTAGCTTGCAATGATAGATCTGATCTTAAGAAATTATTAGCTAAGCTTAAAGAAAAGTCTTTGAATGCTAGAATCAAATATGACCCTGCTTTTGCTACTTCACCTATCTTTATTTCCGATGAGGATTATGATTTCTTTGTTGATCCTGAGTTAATTACTTTAGTTGAATATGATCCTTTCTATGGCTATGAATCTGAAACTGTTGTGGCACATCTTACTAAATTAAATGATATAGCCACCCTGTATACTCATGATGTGAAAACTCGCTATTACTTTATCCTTAAGTTGTTTCCGTTCTATTAAAGGGTGATGCTAAAACATGGTTTAATTCTCTTGATCCTGGTTGTGTACGTAGTCCCCAGGATATGATTTATTACTTCTCTGCTAAATATTTTCCCGCTTATAAGAAACAAGCTGCGTTAAGGGAAATATATAATTTTCTGCAAATTGAAGAGGAGAGTCTCCCACAATCTTGGGGGAGGCTTCTCCAATTACTTAATGCTTTGCCTGATCATCCTCTCAAGAAAAATGAAATACTTGATATCTTTTATAATGGACTAACTGATGCTTCCAGAGACCACCTGGATAGTTGTGCTGGTTGTGTTTTCAGGGAAAGAACTGTTGATCAAGCTGAATTGCTATTGAATAATATGTTGAGTAATGAAAATGATTGGACACTTCCTGAACCAATTCCTAAGCCAACTCCGAAGAAAAGGGGTATTCTATTTCTCAGTCCTGAAGATATGCAACAAGCAAAGAAATCTATGAAAGAAAAAGGTATTGAAGATGAAGATGTTAAGAATTTACCACCTATTGAAGAGATACATGGTCTTGATAACCCGATACAGGTAGTAAAGGTAAATTCTCTCTATAGATTTGATGAAGGTGATATTCCCCGTTATAAGTCTGCTAGCCAATGCTTAGACGAGTTTGATAATTTTATTGTTAAACAAGAAAACTTTAATGCTTATGTTGGTAGACAATTGAAACACAATGCTGATATGCTTGAACACTTGAGTGATTATATGTCTAGAGTTAAAGGTGAACTTAAACTTATTAGTAAACATGCTTCTATGGTTACCACTCAAGTAGAACAAGTACTTAAGGCTCAGAATGATTTGCTCAATGAATTAAATAATAAGAAAAATGATAATGTTGTTAGAGTTCTGACTAGAGGGGGTAAAATGACTCAGGAACCTTTGTATCCTGAGGGCCACCCTAAGAGAATTGAGCAATATTCTCAGAGAACTAATATTGATCCACCTAGTTCTTCTAAGAAGAAGAAAAGAAAAATGATAGGACTTTGCATTCTCAGTGAACCTGTTATTGACACACCTGAGAATCCCAATGATATTTCTATTTCTGATGCTGAAACACAATCTGGTGATGAACATGAACCTAGTGGTAATGTTAATGATGATGTTCATGTTGATGCTCAACCTAGCAATGATAATGATGTAGAGATTGAACCTGTTGTTGATCTTGATAACCCACAATCAAAGAATCAACGTTATGATAAGAGAGACTTTGTTGCTAGGAAGCACGTTAAAGAAAGAGAACCATGGGTTCAGAAACCCATGCCTTTTCCTCCTAAACCATCCAAGAAAAAGGATGATGAGGATTTTGAGCGCTTTGCTGAAATGCGTTTGACTGATATGCTTAAAATGAACCCTTATGCTAAATACATGAAGGATATTGTTACTAATAAAAGAAAGATACCGAAAGCTGAAATTTCCACCATGGTTGCTAATTACACTTTTAAGGGTGGAATACCAAAGAAGCTTGGAGATCCAGGAGTACCAACTATACCATGCTCCATTAAAAGAAACTATGTTAAAACTGCTTTATGTGATCTTAGAGCCGGTGTTAGTGTTATGCCTCTCTCTTTATATTGTAGACTTGATTTGAATAAGTTGACACCTACTGAAATATCTTTGCAAATGGCTAATAAATCAACTGCTATACCTGTTAGTATTTGTGAGGATGTGCCTATTGTGGTTGCAAACGTTACTATTTTAACGGACTTTGTTATTCTTGATATTCCCAAGGACGATAGTATGTCGATTATCCTTGGTAGACCCTTTTTGAATACTGCAGGGGCTGTTATTGATTGCAACAAAGGCAATGTCACTTTTCATGTTAATGGTAATGAGCACACGGTACACTTTCTGAGGAAACAACCTCAAGTCCACAGTATCAATTCTATTGGAAAATTTTCAACGATTACTATTGGAGGTTTTGAATTTCCTCTTCCTACTGTCAAGAAGAAATATGGTATTCTTATTGTTGGGGATGTGCATATCCCCGTTAAGGTAACCTAGTGTTATTCGAAATTTCTCC
This sequence comes from Triticum urartu, assembly GCF_056163025.1. Classification (NCBI taxonomy): domain Eukaryota; kingdom Viridiplantae; phylum Streptophyta; class Magnoliopsida; order Poales; family Poaceae; genus Triticum; species Triticum urartu. The sequence continues at coordinate 339,491,668 of NC_141874.1, forward strand.
GGTTTCATGTTAGTGGATTCCTTTTGATGAGCATGAGATTGATGAAGTTAGAAAGCACAACTTTCTGTACCTCTTTTTTACTTTCTATTATTTATATTAAATAAAGCAAAAACAGTATTTTCTGTCTGTTTTCTGAATTATCTTTGCTATAAAAAAATATCCCAAAAATAAAAGTTCTCCAAATGCCCTGAAAATTTAATATGTTTTTTCCAAAATATTTAAGAATTATTGGCACTGAGAACACACCAGGGGGACCCACCATGTGCCCATGAGGGTGGAGGGCCCCCCCTGCCTCATGGACCCCACATGGGTCCCCTCCACTTATTCCTGCACCCACACACTTCGTCTTCCTCCAGAAAGAAATCATCCACCAGCTCAAACCAGAGTTCTAGCTCATTTTGCTGCCATTTTCGATCTCCTTGCTCAAAGCTCCATTCACAAAACTGCTTTGGGGGATTGTTCTTCGGTATGTGACTCCTCCAATGGTCCAATTAGTTTTTGTTCTAGTGCTTTATTTATTGCAAATTTTTACTGCTTAGGTGACCCTGTTCTTGAGCTTGCATGTCAAATTTATGTGGTCAAAAGTAGTTTTAATGCATGATATGGCCTCTTGGCACTTGTAGGAGTAGTTGCTATCAATTTTGTTGAGTTTGGTTCACTTTTATTTTAAGTTGCTAAAAATTTCAGAAAGAGATGAAGAGATTTTTGAGGGCTCATCGAGCCGAAGCTCGAAGGATAAGGAAAGTGAAGAAAATAAGAAGCCCAAGTATAATCTCCCTCGTACTGCGGAGGTTCGGCCGTGTGAATGGCCTTGTGATGAGTTCTTGAGAGAAGCCGGGATTTATGAAGATTTTTATTATTTGGCTAAGAATGCAGGCCTCATCGACTTCCTCTACGACCAGCGCGAACAGTATCTCTTACTCACCAATGTTTTTGTGCAAACTTTTCATTTCCATGCTAGGAGATCACCACCTTCGGTGGAATTTTATTTATATGATGAGCATAAGGAGATGTCACTTTATGATTTTTACCGGGTTTGTAGGATACCCTTTGAGGGCAGCATAGAGGAACCACATCGTAATGATGTGGAGGGATTTATTGATACGATTGTTGTAGGGGAAACGAGGAAAGTTTCCGATGCAAGAATCACTAGCATACATTTTCTTGTTCTATGTTACTTTGCAATATTTGCTAGTAGGTGCTTAATTGGTAGTGGGAACTGTGGAAATCTTAGTGCCCCTAATATTGTTATTTTGCGTTGTGCTCTGTTTCGTGATACCACTTTCAGTTTAGGCGCTATTGTTGCTAAACAGTTAAATCTGAACCGTACAAAGGGTCCCGTCTTAGGAGCCATCTTCGCCTCGCGCCTTGCTGCACACTTTAACATACCTATTACGCATTATGAGAAAGAGGAAAAGTTGCTGCCTCATATTTTTATAGATTATAAGAGCATGGTAGCACATGATTTTATTGTTAAGAATAAGAAGAAGATGCTTAACTATAGACTGATGTTTGGTAAGAATCACTTTGAGACTATTACCTTGCTTGCTCCCTCTTTATTCAACATATTTTTAGGCACGTACCTTATTTTGCCGGAGGCCGTTCAGGCATACTAGAGCCTGACATCAGCTCCAAAGCCGAAGCCACTATCTGATCCTCATCGTCAGTCTGTTTATCAGTGGGATCCGGAGGAGATCGCCAAACAGTGGCACCCTGAAGACCCTCGTCAGTACACCAGAGAGGGCAGTTTTGATCCATGGGCATAGACCAACTTAGGCCAAAACCCTAAGCTTGGGGGAGTACGTATTTCTCACCGACATTACATTCATGTTCACACACTCATGCCAGTGTTGGTGCTCATACTTTTTCATTGTATAATCCATGCTAGTTTATTTTCTTTTTGAGCTTTCTTCTTGTGTGTTTGAAAAACCTTAAGAAAAACCAAAAAAATTAGTTGTAGCTTTTAGCTAGTTTACTTTCCATGCTTGTAGTAGTAGTAATTAAAAAGAAAACCCAAAAATATTTTTCGTTCTTCTTTTGCTTGTTGGGAGCTTTCCCATGTAAATAGTTTTGTTTCTTTTTTTTATTTGTGGGTCGAGAGGAGAAGACCTTGATGAAAATGTTGAGTGGCTCTCATATGCATTATTGTTGATCTAATAAAGAGCCCATATTACCTTGTCTTCTCCTTTGTATTGAATGCTTGCAGATTTCATCTTAGTCCAATGCACGTGCACTATTATTATTATCCACACTATTCGGTCGTGCAAGTGAAAGGCAATAATGACGATATATGATGAACTGACTGAGATAAGAAAAGCTGGTATGAACTCGACCTCTCTTGTTTTTGTAAATATGATTAGTTCATCGTTCCTGATTCAGCCTATTATGAATCAAACATGTTTGCAATGACAATTAGAGATTATAGTTGCCCATGCCATGCTTAATTTGTTAGGAGTTTATAATGGTTTACCTTGCGTGCCAACATGCTATTAAAATGGTTGTGATGTGGTATGATAGGGTGGTATCCTCCTTTGAACGATTCGAGTTGCTTGACTTGGCACATGTTCACGCATGTAGTTGAAACAAAATCAACATAGCCTCCACGATATTTATGTTCATGGTGAATTATATCCTACTCATGCTTGCATTCAGTGTTGATTAATTTTAATGCATGTTCATGACTATTGTCGCTCTCTAGCTGGTCGCTTCCGAGTCTCTTTCTAGCCTTCACTTGTACTAAGCGGGAATACTTCTTGTGCATCCAACTCCGTGAACCCCAAAAGTTATTCCATATGAGTCCACCATACCTTCCTATATACGGTATCTACCTGCCGTTCCAAGTAAATTTGTATGTGGCAAACTCTAAACCTTCAAATGAAAAATTTGTTTTGTATGCTCGAATAGCTCATGTATCAACTAGGGCCGTCTGTATCTCCATGCTAGGCGGGTTATTCTCAAGAGGAGTGAACTCCGCTCCTCACTCACGAGAAAATGGCTGGTCACCGGGATGCCCAGTCCCATGCTCAAATCAAATCAAAATAATTGCAAACAAAACTCCCCTAGGATTGTTGTTAGTTGGAGGCACCCGTTGTTTCGGGCAAGCCATGGATTGATGCATGTTGGTGGTGGGCGAGTGATGAGGACATCAATACCATTGTTACACCCACAGCCCCTACTGTTACATATACTGGACCAATTACTAGAGCTCGCGCACGCCAATTAAATTACCAGGTACTTTCGTTTCTTGGTAATGATTCTAATGTTCATGAGATTATGATGCTGCCTAAATTGGATACATTTGTTTTGCTTTCAAATGAAGGGCCTAGCTTGGAGAAGGATGAACATTGGAGCAAGAACACGCATGGAGTTGATGGCATGCGCAAGGGGATCAAGAACGGAGTTACAAGTGATGATTTCAGGACTTTGAAGCCGCCATAAGGAGTGCATGAAGCCATGGACGAAATATACAAGATGCCACTTCATAATATTCGTCCATAGGCTATTCTAGGTGCTGCGTCACCTTATTAATGGGCCAGGCCCATGTAATTTCGAAATACTTAAGTATAGGCTATTTTTAGAGTCCGTATGTGTGGGGAAACAAGAGTTAGGGTTGGTTTTGGACCCCACCCTCAAGGGCCACGAAATTCCCCTCTCTTCCTCCATATATACAGCCCTTAGGGCGTCGTTTAGACTTTGGGTTTTGTTTAGATTAAAAGTTCGCCATAGCTGCAACTTCTCGTACTTCGTTTGTGTCCAACGACCAGACCAAGACGTCACAGAACCCCACCTTGATCAATAAAGCTTTCATCTTATATTCGCAATATCCCGATTGCAATCTCAGTTTCTTGCTTGTTCTTCGTTTGCTCGCAGGAAACAGGCCCTCGTGGTCAGGTTGATCGTGCTCCGGCGTGGTCAATAACCCCTCGGAAGTTGGTTTAGCGATTGCTAAGGCGCGACGTCTCGCACGTTCGTAGTCGGATCGTCAAGGTCGACTCCCACAGAAAACGATAGCCACCATCTCATCGAAACATCGGGACACCTTTGCCTTTATCAAGTGGTATCAGATTTTCAGGTTGCTCGGTGAGATTTTTACAGTTTTTCGTAGATTAGATCGAGTCTGTTCTTCATACCTACAGTCCACGAAAAAGCCACAAAAAAAATTAGGGTTAGTTCATCATATCCGAACCAATCTGAGGCTTTGCATAATCTTTTTAGGGTTTTTGCTTTGTTGAATTTGCGGTTGCATCGTCGTGTCAAGTTGCTGGTCTTGCAGTCTAGTCTTTTAGAGTTTCGAGTCCTGGTCATAAGTTGTCACGCCGCTGCCGCACCATCATCATCGCCCATCTACCACCATTGCTTATCCGCCACCGTTCTGAATCCGTATCCATATACCACCACCAATCCGTATCCATATACCACCACCAATCTGTATCCATATACCACCACCAATCTGTAACCATATATCCACCACCAATCCGAGTTCTTCTCATATTAGGTTTGTTCTTGAGATCAATCTCAATTCCGATTCGTGTTTCCTTGCCTGCGTAGGTCTCGGAAAAAAAAAGAGTCTCGAGACCCCCGGGCAGTTTTTAGGCCAAAATTTTCACGGGCAAAAATATTTTTTCCCTATCCTATTTTTAGGTTTTTCTGAGTCTTTTGAGCCACGTGCCATCATAGTGATTTTTTGTCGCACTTTTTCGTCGTCGCTGCCCTGATTTCCGAAAAAAAAGTGAAAAAAAAATTTCGTGCTCATCCTATCAGTTTGACGAGGGAAGAGTTTTGAGACACTCGCCATTATAGTAATTTTTCGCAAAAAAAAGAGGAGCGCAAAAAAAAGCGAAAAAAAAAGTTCCAGAGTGTGCTTTTCCCTTATTTACGTGCAGCGCCGTGATTTTGTTAGTGTTCTAGGCTCGCGTCTCTAGCACGGTCTAGCCTAGGACCAGCACAGTACCGTCGTTGAGCGTTTATTCAACTTTGCATCTCTGAATTGATTATTGCTGACCCTTTTTGCTACCATATTATAAGCCTTCCCAGCTCCACATACCGCTACGTCGTGCGTTTGACTCTCCCTGGCAATCGCTCTATCCAAGCTTTTGAGAGTTTTGACTACAACAGTTGCCGATCACCGCCTACTGCTGGGTAAGAACTGGTAAGAATTTGAGATTTGCTTGACGGATTTGTGACACCCGCCACCACCACCTCTTGTTAGTATTCTGTAGGATCATATTCTTGTGTGTTTTCTATTGTTGCTAACCATGGCAGGATCACAAGCCGACGAGACTGACTGGGAGAACATGACGAATCAGGAGTTGCATGATAAATTTCAGCAAATGATGAATGGACAGGTGCAGGATGTGCTAAACAGATTTGAAGAGGCCATGGAGAAGATAGATGACATGGAGAAGACGTTCGAAACAAAGCTCGATAACAGGTTCAATGAATTGCTCGCGCGTCTTACACCACCACCACCGGCTGCACCTAACGCACCTCTACAACAACAACAACGACGACGACTACCTACACATCGTGAAACAGCCCTCCGCTGAGCGAGCCGTCTCCCTCTTGCACCTGGCCAAACTGTTGGTGCTGCTGTTGCTACTTCTGTGGCTCCTGCTGCTGATGCGGAGGAGGATGATTTTGCTGGCGATTACGAGGATGAGGTTGATCAAAATCAGAACTACGTGCCACCACCAGCACAGCAACCATCAGGTCGTCCACATGCAAATAATGGCAATGGTAGGGCTCACCCTCAGGTACGAGATCATGACCATCTCCCTAAACTAAAATTGAATATTCCACCATTTGAGGGTAGATATGTTCCTGATATATATCTTACTTGGGAGTTAGAAACTGAACAACGATTTACATGTTTACAATATCCCGAGGAGAGACGTGTTCCTGCTGCTGTTTGTGCATTCACTAGTTTTGCATGTGTTTGGTGGTCTGAGCATTGTAGATTATATCCCATTCCTGCTACTTGGGCTGCTTTGAAAACTGCTATGCGTACTCGTTGGGTTCCACCATATTATCAACGTGAATTACTTCAAACATTGCAGCGCTTAAGACAGGGAAAAAATTCTGTAGAAGAATATTATCAGGAATTACAAACTGGCATGATTAGATGTGGTATTGTTGAGGAGAATGAAGCTATGCTTGCACGTTTTATGGGTGGATTAAATAGAGAGATTCAGACGATTCTAGAGTATAAGGAGTATACTAATATCACTCGTTTATTCCATCTTGCTTGTAAAGCTGAACGTGAAGTGCAGGATCGACAGGCATTGGCGCGGACTAACTTTTCTGCAGGTCGACCTTCTTCATGGACACCACGTGCATCATCTACTTCCACACGTTCTGCTACACCGGCGCCTCCGTCGGCTGCCACCTCCAACCGTGATACAATAAAGCAGGCATAATCACCACTATCTGCCAAGAGCACACCTTCTGGGCCTGCAAAGAGCTCTGCTTCATCCATGGCATCAACAGGGCAAACACATGATATTATTTGTCGACGTTGCAAGGGTGGAGGTCATTATGCGAGAGAATGCCCATCTAAGCGTGTGATGATTGTTACTGAGGATGGTGGGTATGAGTCCGCTAGTGACTAAGATGAGGAGACTTTGGCTCTTATTACACGTGACGAACACGGTGGAGACGATTCTGATCATGAGACGCAATACATGGCTCCTGAAGATGCTGACAGGTATGAATGTTTAGTTGCTCAACGTGTTTTGAGTGTGCAGGTTACACAAGCTGAGCAAAACCAGAGGCATAATTTGTTCCATACAAAGGGAGTTGTGAAGGAACGTTCTGTTCGCGTGATCATAGATGGAGGGAGTTGCAACAACTTGGCTAGCATCGAGATGGTGGAGAAGCTATCTCTCACCACAAGACCACATCCACATCCTTACTACATCCAATGGTTCAACAACAGCGGCAAGGTTAAGGTAACACGTACTGTTCGTGTGCATTTTAGTATCTATACATATGCTGATTATGTTGATTGTGATGTCGTACCTATGCAAGCATGTTCCTTATTACTTGGTAGACCATGGCAATTTGATAAAAATTCTATTCACCATGGTAGAAACAATCACTATACTCTTGTTCATAAGGATAAAAATATTACTTTGCTTCCTATGACTCCTGATTCCATTTTGAAAGATGATATTAATAGAGCTAATAAAGCAAAACAGGAGAAAACTAAGAGTGAAAATCAGATTGTGGCAAAAGAATTAGAGCAACAAATGCAGCCTAATAATAATAAACAATCTAGTGTTGCTTCTGAAATTAAATTGAAAAGTGCATGTTTACTTGCCACCAAATCTGATATTGATGATCTAGATTTTAGCAAATCTGTTTGCTATGCTTTTGTGTGCAAAGAGGCATTATTTTCATTCGAGGACGTGCCTTCCTCTTTGCCTCCTGCTGTCACTAACATTTTGCAGGAGTTCGCCGACGTCTTTCCACAAGACGTGCCACCGGGATTACCACCTATTCGCGGGATTGAGCATCAAATTGACTTAATTCCCGGTGCATCATTACCCAACCGTGCACCATACCGTACCAATCCAGAGGAGACGAAGGAGATTATGCGTCAAGTAAAAGAACTGCTCGACAAAGGTTATATACGCGAATCCCTTAGTCCTTGTGCTGTTCCTATCATTTTAGTGCCGAAAAAGGATGGTACGTCGCGTATGTGCGTTGATTGTAGAGGCATTAATAATATTACTATTCGTTATCGTCATCCTATTCCTAGGCTAGATGATATGCTTGATGAATTGAGTGGCTCTACAATATTCTCCAAAGTTGATTTGCGTAGTGGTTACCATCAAATTCGTATGAAATTGGGAGATGAATGGAAAACAGCATTTAAAACTAAGTTTGGATTATATGAGTGGTTAGTCATGCCTTTTGGGTTAACTAATGCACCTAGTACTTTCATGAGGTTAATGAACGAAGTTTTACGTGCTTTCATTGGACGATTTGTGGTAGTTTACTTTGATGACATATTGATTTATAGCAAATCTTTGGAGGAACATTTGGAACATTTACGTGCTGTTTTTATTGCTCTACGTGATGCACGTTTGTTTGGTAACCTTGGAAAGTGCACCTTTTGCACTGACCGAGTATCTTTTCTTGGCTATGTTGTTACTCCACAGGGAATTGAAGTTGATAAAGCCAAGATTGAAGCTATTGAGAGTTGGCCGCAGCCCAAAACGGTCACACAAGTGAGGAGTTTCCTTGGCCTCGCTGGTTTCTATAGGCGTTTTGTGAGAGATTTCAGCACCATTGCTGCACCTCTCAACGAGCTTACAAAGAAGGATGTACCTTTTGTTTGGGGTACCGCACAGGAAGAAGCCTTCACGGTATTGAAAGATAAGTTGACACATGCTCCTTTACTCCAACTTCCTAATTTCAATAAGACTTTTGAGCTTGAATGTGATGCTAGTGGAATTGGATTAGGAGGTGTGTTATTACAAGATGGAAAACCTGTTGCATACTTTTCTGAAAAATTGAGTGGGCCTAGTCTGAACTATTCTACTTATGATAAAGAATTATATGCTCTTGTTCGGACCTTAGAAACATGGCAACATTATTTATGGCCCAAGGAATTTGTTATACATTCTGATCATGAATCTTTGAAACACATTAAAAGTCAAGCAAAACTGAACCGTCGACATGCTAAATGGGTTGAATTCATTGGGACTTTCCCTTATGTGATTAAACACAAGAAGGGTAAAGAAAATGTTATTGCTGATGCCTTGTCTCGTCGTTATACTATGCTTTCACAACTTGACTTTAAAATATTTGGTTTGGAGACCATCAAGGATCAATATGTTAATGATGCTGAATTTAAAGATGTATTGCAGAATTGTAAGGAAGGGAGAACTTGGAACAAGTTCGTTCTTAACGATGGATTTGTGTTTCGTGCTAACAAGCTATGCATTCCAGCTAGCTCCGTTCGTCTTCTGTTGTTGCAGGAGGCGCATGGAGGAGGATTAATGGGACACTTTGGCGTCAAGAAGACGGAGGATATACTTGCTACACATTTCTTTTGGCCAAAGATGAGACGGGATGTTGAGCGTTTTGTTGCTCGCTGCACTACATGTCAAAGAGCTAAGTCACGACTCAATCCTCATGGTTTATATATGCCTTTGCCTGTACCTAGTGTTCCTTGGGAGGATATATCTATGGACTTTGTTTTAGGTTTACCTAGAACAAAGAAGGGGAGGGATAGCATATTTGTTGTCGTGGATAGGTTCTCGAAAATGGCACACTTTATACCATGTCATAAAAGCGATGATGCTGTTAATGTTGCTGATTTGTTCTTTCGTGAAATTATTCGCTTACATGGTGTGCCAAATACTATTGTTTTAGATCGTGATACTAAATTTCTTAGCCATTTTTGGAGATGTTTATGGGCTAAGTTGGGGACTAAGCTGCTTTTTAGTACTACTTGTCACCCCCAAACTGATGGACAAACTGAAGTAGTCAATAGAACATTGTCTACTATGCTTAGGGCTGTTTTGAAGAATAACAAGAAAATGTGGGAAGAATGCTTGCCTCATATTGAATTTGCTTATAATCGTTCATTGCATTCTACTACTAAGATGTGCCCTTTTGAAATTGTGTATGGTTTCCTACCTCGTGCACCTACTGATTTGTTGCCTCTTCCATCTTCAGAGAAGGTTAATTTTGATGCTAAAGAACGTTCTGAATTGATTTTAAAAATGCATGAGTTAACTAAGGAAAACATTGAGCGTATGAATGCTAAATATAAACTTGCTGGAGATAAGGGTAGAAAACATGTTGTGTTTGCACCTGGAGATCTTGTTTGGTTACATTTGCGTAAAGATAGATTTCCTAATCTGCGCAAATCAAAGCTAATGCCACGTGCTGATGGTCCTTTTAAGGTTTTAGAGAAAATAAATGATAATGCATATAAACTTGAGCTACCTGCAGATTTTGGGGTTAGTCCCACTTTTAACATTGCAGATTTGAAGCCTTATTTGGGTGAGGAAGATGAGCTTCCATCGAGGACGACTTCATTTCAAGAAGGGGAGGATGATGAGGACATCAATACCATTGTTACACCCACAGCCCCTACTGTTACATATACTGGACCAATTACTAGAGCTCGCGCACACCAATTAAATTACGAGGTACTTTCGTTTCTTGGTAATGATTCTAATGTTCATGAGATTATGATGCTGCCTAAATTGGATACATTTGTTTTGCTTTCAAATGAAGGGCCTAGCTTGGAGAAGGATGAACATTGGAGCAAGAACACGCATGGAGTTGATGGCATGCGCAAGGGGATCAAGAACGGAGTTACAAGTGATGATTTCAGGACTTTGAAGCCGCCATAAGGAGTGCATGAAGCCATGGACGAAATATACAAGATGCCACTTCATAATATTCGTCCATAGGCTATTCTAGGTGCTGCGTCACCTTATTAATGGGCCAGGCCCATGTAATTTCGAAATACTTAAGTATAGGCTATTTTTAGAGTCCGTATGTGTGGGGAAACAAGAGTTAGGGTTGGTTTCGGACCCCACCCTCAAGGGCCACGAAATTCCCCTCTCTTCCTCCATATATACAGCCCTTAGGGCGTCGTTTAGACTTTGGGTTTTGTTTAGATTAAAAGTTCGCCATAGCTGCAACTTCTCGTACTTCGTTTGTGTCCAACGACCAGACCAAGACGTCACAGAACCCCACCTTGATCAATAAAGCTTTCATCTTATATTCGCAATATCGCGATTGCAATCTCAGTTTCTTGCTTGTTCTTCGTTTGCTCGCAGGAAACAGGCCCTCGTGGTCAGGTTGATCGTGCTCCGGCGTGGTCAATAACCCCTCGGAAGTTGGTTTAGCGATTGCTAAGGCGCGACGTCTCGCACGTTCGTAGTCGGATCATCAAGGTCGACTCCCACAGAAAACGATAGCCACCATCTCATCGAAACATCGGGACACTTTTGCCTTTATCAGCGAGTATAAACTTTACCATTCTGCTTGGGAACCACCTATAATGTGTGTAGCATGGAAGATATCGAGATCTCTCAGTTGTTATGTTGACAATGAAAGTATACCGCTCAAAATATTATTCATCTCCATTTCAAAACCGAGCTCTGGCATCTCTACAAATCCATGCTTCCCTCTGCGAAGGGCCTATCCATTTACTTTTATTCTGAGTCATCATCCTCTTATTAAAAAGCACCAGTTGGAGAGCACCGCTGTCATTTGCATGTATTATTATTAGTTTACATTGAGTATGACTTGACTGGATCTCTTTTACCATGAATTATAATTTCCAGTCAGCCCTTGATCTTCAGGGGTGCTCTTCATTTATGTTTTGTGGTCTCAGAAAGGGCTAGTGAGATACCATCTTGTTATATCATATTATGATTGTTTTGAGGAAGTGTTGTCATCCGAGATTTATTATTATTGCTCGCTAGTTGATTATGCCATTGATATGAGTAAACATGAGACCTAAATGTTATTGTGAATATGGTTAGTTCATAATCTTTGCTGAAAACTTGAATGCTGGCTTTACATATTTACAACAACAAGAGCAAACAGACTTTGTAAAAGTTTTTCTTTATCACTTTCAGTTTATCAACTAAATTGCTTGAGGACAGACAAAGGTTTAAGCTTGGGGGAGTTGATACGTCTCCAACATATCTACTTTTCCAAACACTTTTGCCGTTGTTTTGGACACTAACTTGCATGATTTGAATGGAACTAACCTGGACTGACGTTGTTTTCAGCAGAATTGCCATGGTGTTATTTTTGTGCAGAAATAAAAGTTCTTGGAATGACCTGAAAATCAACGGAGAATATTTTTTGAATATATAAAAAATAATGGCAAAAGAATCAAGGCCAGGGGGCCCACACCCTGTCCACGAGGGTGGGGGCGCGCCCCCTACCTCGTGGGCCCCCTGGTGCTCCACCGACCCCAACTCCAACTCCATATATTCACGTTCGGGGAGAAAAAATAAGGGAGAAGGATTCATCGTGTTTTATGATACAGAGCCGCCGCCATGCCCTAATCTCTCTTGAGAGGGCTAATCTGGAGTCTGTTCGGGGCTCCGGAGAGGGGAATTTGTCGCCATCGTCATCATCAACCTTCCTCCATCACCAATTTCATGATGCTCACCGCCGTGCGTGAGTAATTCCATCGTAGGCTTGCTAGACGGTGATGGGTTAGATGAGATTTATCATGTAATCGAGTTAGTTTTGTCAGGGTTTGATCCCTAGTATCCATTATGTTCTGAGATTGATGTTGCTATGACTTTGCTATGCTTAATGCTTATCACTAGGGCCCGAGTGCCATGATTTCAGATCTGAACCTATTACGTTTTCATGAATATATGTGAGTTCTTGATCCTATCTTGCAAGTCTATAGTCACCTATTATGTGTTATGATCCGTTAACCCCGAAGTGATAATAATCAGGATACTTACCAGTGATGACCGTAGTTTGAGGAGTTCATGTATTCACTAAGTGTTAATGCTTTGGTCTGGTACTCTATTAAAAGGAGGCCTTAATATCCCTTAGTTTCCAATAGGACCCCGCTGCCATGGGAGGGTAGGACAAAAGATGTCATGCAAGTTCTTTTCCATAAGCACGTATGACTATATTCGGAATACATGCCTACATTACATTGATGAACTGGAGCTAGTTCTGTGTCACCCTATGTTATAACTATTGCATGAGGAATCGCATCCGACATAATTATCCATCACTGGTCCATTGCCTATGAGCTTTTCATATACTGTTCTTCGCTTATTTACTTTTCCGTTGCTACTGCTGCAATCACTATAAAACCAAAACTGCTACCATTACTTTTGCCAACGTTACCACTACTATCATATTACTTTGCTACTAAATACTTTGCTGCATATATTAAGTTTCCAGGTGTGGTTGAATTGACAACTCAGCTGCTAATACTTGAGAATATTCTTTGGCTTCCCTTGTGTCGAATCAATAAATTTGGGTTGAATACTCTACCCTCGAAAACTGTTGCGATCCCCTATACTTGTGGGTTATCAGAGCTTAACCTCCCGTTTTCGGAAAGAGTGGCCGCCCTAGATCTAAGGCCAGGGCAGGAATGAGAGTTGATCCTTGAACGGAGTCTGATGGTGAATCCGACGGGCTTCCTTCATGTAGCTGATGAGCGACGGCCGAGGCCGAGAACCCTTCGAAGATCAAATCTCCTCGGATACCAGCGATGTAATTCAGGCTTCCAAACATGATTTGGTGACCAGGGGCGTTGTTGTCAATCTTCTTAAGGTGACCAGTTAAATTGGCACGTAGAGAGAAGCCGCCAAACACGAAAAGTTGACCAGGGAGAAAGGTCTCCCCGTAAACAACATCGTCGCTGATGACAAGATGAGCCATCGATCCTTCTGTTGACGACATAGTGGAACTCTCAATGAAAGCACCAATGTCGGTGTCAAAACCGACCGATCTCGGGCAAGGGGTCCCGAACTATGCGTCTAAGGATCGAGGGTAATAAGGGACAAGTGGGACACAATGTTTACCCAGGTTCGGGCCCTCTTAATGGAGGTAAAAGCCTACGTCCTGCTTGATTGTATTTGATGAGTATAGGGGTTACAAGAGTTGATCTACCTCGAGATCGTAATGGCTAAACCCTAGTTGTCTAGCCTATGAGAATTCTGATGACCTGTATGGACTAAACCCTTCGATTTATATACACACCGGAGGGGCATAGAGTTGTACAGAGTCGGTTTGTGCGGGAAGGAAATAACATAGTCGGACACCAATCTTGCCATCCACGCATAAGGGAGTCCTACCCGGACACAGGGGGAAAGTCTACTGGTTGTATCTTCACGGCCCATCAGTCCGGCCCATATCGAGTAACCTAGACACCTGAGGACCCCTTAATCCAAGACTCCCCCACCTGTGGTGGGGCATCCCCGGGCGCACGCTCCACGCCATCCTTGAGCACCTCTTGGTTGCCGACGTTCGAGTACCCTACGCCCACATTCTCTCGCCGGAGTGGCAGCTCTTGGCTACCGAGGCGCATGGCGGGCGCTTCCTCCTCCTCCTCCTCCTGCTCCTCCGGCATGACATCGCTCGCCACCGTCAAGGTCGAGCCCCTGGAGATGCCAGAGCGTCGACGCAGCCGCGTCAGCGGCCTCATCATAAACAAGGGGCGCCGCCAGTGATGAGGACATCAATACCATTGTTACACCCACAGCCCCTACTATTAGATATACTGGACCAATTACTAGAGCTCGCGCACGCCAATTAAATTACCAGGTACTTTCGTTTCTTGGTAATGATTCTAATGTTCATGAGATTATGATGCTGCCTAAATTGGATACATTTGTTTTGCTTACAAATGAAGGGCCTAGCTTGGAGAAGGATGAACATTGGAGCAAGAACACACATGGAGTTGATGGCATGCGCAAGGGGATCAAGAACGGAGTTACAAGTGATGATTTCAGGACTTTAAAGCCGCCATAAGGAGTGCATGAAGCCTTGGACGAAATATACAAGATGCCACTTCATAATATTCGTCCATAGGCTATTCTAGGTGCTGCGTCACCTTATTAATGGGCCAGGCCCATGTAATTTCGAAATACTTAAGTATAGGCTATTTTTAGAGTCCGTATGTGTGGGGAAACAAGAGTTAGGGTTGGTTTCGGACCCCACCCTCAAGGGCCACGAAATTCCCCCCTCTTCCTCCATATATACAGCCCTTAGGGCGTCGTTTAGACTTTGGGTTTTGTTTAGATTAAAAGTTCGCCATAGCTGCAACTTCGCGTACTTCGTTTGTGTCCAACGACCAGACCAAGACGTCACAGAACCCCACCTTGATCAATAAAGCTTTCATCTTATATTCGCAATATCCAGATTGCAATCTCAGTTTCTTGCTTGTTCTTCGTTTGCTCGCAGGAAACAGACCCTCGTGGTCAGGTTGATCGTGCTCCGGCGTGGTCAATAACCCTCGGAAGTTGGTTTAGCGATTGCTAAGGCGCGACGTCTCGCACGTTCGTAGTCGGATCGTCAAGGTCAACTCCCACAAAAAACGATAGCCACCATCTCATCGAAACATCGGGACACCTTAGCCTCTATCAAGTGGTATCAGATTTCCAGGTTGCTCGGTGAGATTTTACAGTTTTTCGTAGATTAGATCGAGTCTGTTCTTCATACCTACAGTCCACGAAAAAGCCAGAAAAAAAATTAGGGTTAGTTCATCATATCCGAACCAATCTGAGCCTTTGCATAATCTTTTTAGGGTTTTTGCTTTGTTGAATTTGCGGTTGCATCGTCGTGTCAAGTTACTGGTCTTAGAGTCTAGTCTTTTAGAGTTTCGAGTTCTGGTCACAAGTTGTCACGCCGCCGCCGCACCATCATCATCGCCCATCTACCAGTTTTGCTTATCCGCCACCGCTCTGAATCCATATCCATATACCACCACCAATCCGTATCCATATACCACCATCAATCTCTATCCATATACCACCACCGCTACCATATACCACCACCGCTGCCATATACCACAACCATATATCCACCACCAATCCGAGTTCTTCTCATATTAGGTTTGTTCTTGAGATCAATCTAAATTCCGATTCGTGTTTCCTTGCCTGCGTAGGTCTCGGGAAAAAAGAGTCTGGAGACCCCCGGGCAGTTTTTAGGCCAAAATTTTCACGGGCAAAATTTTTTTTCCCTATCCTATTTTTAGACTTTTCTGAGTCTTTCGAGCCACGTGCCATCATAGTGATTTTTTGTCGCACTTTTTCGTCGTTGCTCCCCTGATTTCCGAAAAAAAAGTGAAAAAAAAAATTTCGTGCCCATCCTATCAGTTTGACGAGGGAAGAGTTTTGAGACACTCGCCATTATAGTGATTTTTTCGCAAAAAAAAGAGGAGCGCAAAAAAAAGAAAAGAGAGCGAAAAAAAAAGAGAGAGTTCCAGAGTGTGCTTTTCCCTTATTTACGTGCAGCGCCGTGATTTTGTTAGTGTTCTAGGCTCGCGTCTCTAGCACGGTCTAGCCTAGGACCAGCACAGTACCGTCGTTGAGCGTTTATTCAACTTTGCATCTCTGAATTGATTATTGCTGACCCTTTTTGCTACCATACTATAAGCCTTCCCAGCTCCACATACATCTACGTCGTGCGTTTGACTCTCCCTGGCAATCGCTCTATCCAAGCTTTTGAGAGTTTTTGACTACAACGGTTGCCAATCACCGCCTGCTGCTGGGTAAGAACTGGTAAGAATTTGAGATTTGCTTGACGGATTTGTGACACCAGCCACCACCACCACTTGTTAGTAGTCTGTAGGATCATATTCTTGTGTGTTTCTATTGCTGCTAACCATGCCAGGATCACAAGCCGACGAGATTGACTGGGAGAACTTGACGAACAAGGAGCTTCATGATACGTTTCAGCAAATGATGAATGGACAGGTGCAAGATGTGATAAACAGATTTGAAGAGGCCATGGAGAAGATAGATGGCATGGAGAAGACATTTGAAACAAAGCTCGATAACAAGTTTGCTGAATTGCTGTCGCGTTTTCCACCACCACCACCGGCTGCTCCTGCCGCACCTCTGCAACAACAGCAACAACACCGACAACCTCCACGTCGGGAAACAGCCCTCCGCCGAGCGAGCCGTGTCCCTCTTCAGTCGGGCCAAACTGCTGGTGCTGCTGTGGATACTTCTGTGGCTCCTACTGCTGATGTGGAGGAGGATGCTTATGTGGGAGATTATGAGGATGAGGTTGATCAAAATCAGAACTACGTGCCACCAACAGCATAGCAACCACCAGGTCGTCCACATGCAAATAATGGCAATGGTAGGCTCACCCTCAGGTACGAGATCATGACCATCTCCCTAAACTAAAATTGAATATTCCACCATTTGAGGGCAGATATGTTCTTGATATATATCTTACTTGGGAGTTAGAAACTGAACAATGATTTACATGTTTACAATATCCCGAGGAGAGACGTGTTCCTGCTGCTGTTTGTGCTTTCACTAGTTTTGCATGTGTTTGGTGGTCTGAGCATTGTAGATTATATCCTATTCCGGCTACTTGGGCTGCTTTGAAAACTGCTATGCGTACTCGTTGGGTTCCACCATATTATCAACGTGAATTACTTCAAACATTGCAGCGCTTAAGACAGGGAAAAAATTCTGTAGAAGAATATTATCAGGAATTACAAACTGGCATGATTAGATGTGGTATTGTTGAGGAGAATGAAGCTATGCTTGCACGTTTTATGGGTGGATTAAATAGAGAGATTCAGACGATTCTAGAGTATAAGGAGTATACTAATATCACTCGTTTATTCCATCTTGCTTGTAAAGCTGAACGTGAAGTGCAGGATCGACAGGCATTGGCGCGGACTAACTTTTCTGCAGGTCGACCTTCATCATGGACACCACGTGCATCATCTACTTCCACACGTTCTGCTACACCGGCGCCTCCGTCGGCTACCACCTCCAACCGTGATACAATAAAGCAGGCACAATCACCACTATCTGCCAAGAGCACACCTTCTGGGCCTGCAAAGAGCTCTTCTTCATCCATGGCATCAACAGGGCAAACACATGATATTATTTGTCGACGTTGCAAGGGTGGAGGTCATTATGCGAGAGAATGCCCATCTAAGCGTGTGATGATTGTTACTGAGGATGGTGGGTATGAGTCCGCTAGTGACTATGATGAGGAGACTTTGGCTCTTATTACACGTGACGAACACGGTGGAGACGATTCTGATCATGAGACGCAATACATGGCTCCTGAAGATGCTGACAGGTATGAAAGTTTAGTTGCTCAACGTGTTTTGAGTGTGCAGGTTACACAAGCTGAGCAAAATCAGAGGCATAATTTGTTCCATACAAAGGGAGTTGTGAAGGAACGTTCTGTTCGCGTGATCATAGATGGAGGGAGCTGCAATAACTTGGCTAGCATGGAGATGGTGGAGAAGCTATCTCTCACCACAAGACCACATCCACATCCTTACTACATCCAATGGTTCAACAACAGCGGCAAGGTTAAGGTAACACGGACTGTTCGTGTGCATTTTAGTATCTCTACATATGCTGATTATGTTGATTGTGATGTGGTACCTATGCAAGCATGTTCCTTATTACTTGGTAGACCATGCAATTTGATAAAAATTCTGTACACCATGGTAGAAACAATCAGTATACTCTTGTTCATAACGATAAAAATATTACTTTGCTTCCTATGACTCCTGATTCCATTTTGAAAGATGATATTAATAGAGCTAATAAAGCAAAACAGGAGACAAATAAGAGTGAAAATCAGATTGTGGCAAAAGAATTTGAGCACCAAATGAAGCCTAATAATAAACCATCTACTGTTGGTTCTGAAATTAAATTGAAAAGTGCATGTTTACTTGCCACCAAATCTGATATTGATGAGCTAGATTTCAGCAAATCTGTTTGCTATGCTTTTGTGTGCAAAGAGGCATTATTTTCATTCGAGGACGTGCCTTCCTCTTTGCCCCCTGCTGTCACTAACATTTTGCAGGAGTTCGCTGACGTCTTTCCACAAGACGTGCCACCGGGATTACCACCTATTCGAGGGATTGAGCATCAAATTGACTTAATTCCCGGTGCTTCGCTACCCAACCGTGCACCATACCGTACCAATCCAGAGGAGACGAAGGAGATTATGCGTCAAGTACAAGAACTGCTCGACAAAGGTTATATACGCGAATCCCTTAGTCCTTGTGCTGTTCCTATCATTTTAGTGCCGAAAAAGGATGGTACGTCGCGTATGTGCGTTGATTGTAGAGGCATTAATAATATTACTATTCGTTATCGTCATCCTATTCCTAGGCTAGATGATATGCTTGATGAATTGAGTGGCTCTACAATATTCTCCAAAGTTGATTTGCGTAGTGGATACCATCAAATTCGTACGAAATTGGGTGATGAATGGAAAACAGCATTTAAAACTAAGTTTGGATTATATGAGTGGTTAGTCATGCCTTTTGGGTTAACTAATGCACCTAGTACTTTCATGAGGTTAATGAACGAAGTTTTACGTGCTTTCATTGGACGATTTGTGGTAGTTTACTTTGATGACATATTGATTTATAGCAAATCTTTGGAGGAACATTTACGTGCTGTTTTTATTGCTCTACGTGATGCACGTTTGTTTGGAAACCTTGGAAAGTGCACCTTTTGCACCGACCGAGTATCTTCTCTTGGCTATGTTGTTACTCCACAGGGAATTGAAGTTGATAAAGCCAAGATTGAAGCTATTGAGAGTTGGCCGCAGCCCAAAACGGTCACACATGTGAGGAGTTTCCTTGGCCTCGCTGGTTTCTATAGGCGTTTTGTGAGAGATTTCAGCACCATTGCTGCACCTCTCAACGACATGCTAAATGGGTTGAACCGTAGACATGCTAAATGGGTTGAATTCATTGAGACTTTCCCTTATGTCATTAAACACAAGAAGGGTAAAGAAAATGTTATTGCTGATGCCTTGTCTCGTCGTTATACTATGCTTTCACAACTTGACTTTAAAATATTTGGTTTGGAGACCATCAAAGATCAATATGTTCATGATGCTGAATTTAAAGATGTATTGCGGAATTGTAAGGAAGGGAGAACTTGGAACAAGTTCGTTCTTAACGATGGATTTGTGTTTCGTGCTAACAAGCTATGCATTCCAGCTAGCTCCGTTCGTCTTTTGTTGTTGCAGGAGGCGCATGGAGGAGGATTAATGGGACACTTTGGCGTCAAGAAGACGGAGGATATACTTGCTACACATTTCTTTTGGCCAAAGATGAGACGGGATGTTGAGCGTTTTGTTGCTCGCTGCACTACATGTCAAAGAGCTAAGTCACGACTCAATCCTCATGGTTTATATATGCCTTTGCCTGTACCTAGTGTTCCTTGGGAGGATATATCTATGGACTTTGTTTTAGGTTTACCTAGAACAAAGAAGGGGAGGGATAGCATATTTGTTGTCGTGGATAGGTTCTCGAAAATGGCACACTTTATACCATGTCATAAAAGCGATGATGCTGTTAATGTTGCTGATTTGTTCTTTCGTGAAATTATTCGCTTACATGGTGTGCCAAATACTATTGTTTTAGATCGTGATACTAAATTTCTTAGCCATTTTTGGAGATGTTTATGGGCTAAGTTGGGGACTAAGCTGCTTTTTAGTACTACTTGTCACCCCCAAACTGATGGACAAACTGAAGTAGTCAATAGAACATTGTCTACTATGCTTAGGGCTGTTTTGAAGAATAACAAGAAAATGTGGGAAGAATGCTTGCCTCATATTGAATTTGCTTATAATCGTTCATTGCATTCTACTACTAAGATGTGCCCTTTTGAAATTGTGTATGGTTTCCTACCTCGTGCACCTATTGATTTGTTGCCTCTTCCATCTTCAGAGAAGGTTAATTTTGATGCTAAAGAACGTTCTGAATTGATTTTAAAAATGCATGAGTTAACTAAGGAAAACATTGAGCGTATGAATGCTAAATATAAACTTGCTGGAGATAAGGGTAGAAAACATGTTGTGTTTGCGCCTGGAGATCTTGTTTGGTTACATTTGCGTAAAGATAGATTTCCTAATCTGCGCAAATCAAAGCTAATGCCACGTGCTGATGGTCCTTTTAAGGTGTTAGAGAAAATAAATGATAATGCATATAAACTTGAGCTACCTGTAGATTTTGGGGTTAGTCCCACTTTTAACATTGCAGATTTGAAGCCTTAGTTGGGTGAGGAAGATGCGGTTCCGTCGAGGAAGACTTCATTTCAAGAAGGGGAGGATGATGAGGACATCAATACCATTGTTACACCCACAGCCCCTACTGTTACATATACTGGACCAATTACTAGAGCTCGCGCACGCCAATTAAATTACCAGGTACTTTCGTTTCTTGGTAATGATTCTAATGTTCATGAGATTATGATGCTGCCTAAATTGGATACATTTGTTTTGCTTACAAATGAAGGGCCTAGCTTGGAGAAGGATGAACATTGGAGCAAGAACACGCATGGAGTTGATGGCATGCGCAAGGGATCAAGAACGGAGTTACAAGTGATGATTTCAGGACTTTGAAGCCGCCATAAGGAGTGCATGAAGCCTTGGACGAAATATACAAGATGCCACTTCATAATATTCGTCCATAGGCTATTCTAGGTGCTGCGTCACCTTATTAATGGGCCAGGCCCATGTAATTTCGAAATACTTAAGTATAGGCTATTTTTAGAGTCCGTATGTGTGGGGAAACAAGAGTTAGGGTTGGTTTCGGACCCCACCCTCAAGGGCCACGAAATTCCCCCCTCTTCCTCCATATATACAGCCCTTAGGGCGTCGTTTAGACTTTGGGTTTTGTTTAGATTAAAAGTTCGCCATAGCTGCAACTTCGCGTACTTCGTTTGTGTCCAACGACCAGACCAAGACGTCACATAACCCCACCTTGATCAATAAAGCTTTCATCTTATATTCGCAATATCCAGATTGCAATCTCAGTTTCTTGCTTGTTCTTCGTTTGCTCGCAGGAAACAGACCCTCGTGGTCAGGTTGATCGTGCTCCGGCGTGGTCAATAACCCTCGGAAGTTGGTTTAGCGATTGCTAAGGCGCGACGTCTCGCACGTTCGTAGTCGGATCGTCAAGGTCAACTCCCACAGAAAACGATAGCCACCATCTCATCGAAACATCGGGACACCTTAGCCTCTATCAGTGGACGGCCACGACCGTGCTTGGGCGCCAGGGAACCAGGGCCCCCGGGAATAGCCTAGGAATAGGATGACGATAACGAATAGTAATATTATTAATGCCTCTACAATCAACGCACATACGCGACGTACCATCCTTTTTCGGCACTAAAATGATAGGAACAGCACAAGGACTAAGGGATTCGCGTATATAACCTTTGTCGAGCAGTTCTTGTACTTGACGCATAATCTCCTTCGTCTCCTCTGGATTGGTACTGTATGGTGCCCGGTTGGGTAATGATGCACCGGGAATTAAGTCAATTTGATGCTCAATCCCGCGAATAGGTGGTAATCCCGGTGGCACGTCTTGTGGAAAGACGTCGGCGAACTCCTGCAAAATGTTAGTGACAGCAGGAGGCAAAGAGGAAGGCACGTCCTCGAATGAAAATAATGCCTCTTTGCACACAAAAGCATAGCAAACAGATTTGCTAAAATCTAGATCATCAATATCAGATTTGGTGGCAAGTAAACATGCACTTTTCAATTTAATTTCAGAAGCAACACTAGATTGTTTATTATTATTAGGCTGCATTTGTTGCTCAAATTCTTTTGCCACAATCTGATTTTCACTCTTAGTTTTCTCCTGTTTTGCTTTATTAGCTCTATTAATATCATCTTTCAAAATGGAATCAGGAGTCATAGGAAGCAAAGTAATATTTTTATCCTTATGAACAAGAGTATACTGATTGTTTCTACCATGGTGAATAGAATTTTTATCAAATTGCGATGGTCTACCAAGTAATAAGGAACATGCTTGCATCGGTACCACATCACAATCAACATAATCAGCATATGTAGAGATACTAAAATGCACACGAACAGTACGTGTTACCTTAACCTTGCCGCTGTTGTTGAACCATTGGATGTAGTAAGGATGTGGATGTGGTCTTGTGGTGAGAGATAGCTTCTCCACCATCTCGATGCTAGCCAAGTTGTTGCAACTCCCTCCATCTATGATCACGCGAACAGAACGTTCCTTCACAACTCCCTTTGTATGGAACAAATTATGCCTCTGATTTTGCTCAGCTTGTGTAACCTGCACACTCAAAACACGTTGAGCAACTAAACATTCATACCTGTCAGCATCTTCAGGAGCCATGTATTGCGTCTCATGATCAGAATCGTCTCCACCGTGTTCGTCACGTGTAATAAGAGCCATAGTCTCCTCATCATAGTCACTAGCGGACTCATACCCACCATCCTCAGTAACAATCATCACACGCTTAGATGGGCATTCTCTCGCATAATGACCTCCACCCTTGCAACGTCGACAAATAATATCATGTGTTTGCCCTGTTGATGCCATGGATGAAGAAGAGCTCTTTGCAGGCCCAGAAGGTGTGCTCTTGGCAGATAGTGGTGATTGTGCCTGCTTTATTGTATCACGGTTGGAGGTGGCAGCCGACGGAGGCGCCGGTGAAGCAGAACGTGTGGAAGTAGCTGATGCACGTGGTGTCCATGAAGAAGGTCGACCTGCAGAAAAGTTAGTCCGCGCCAATGCCTGTCGATCCTGCACTTCACGTTCAGCTTTACAAGCAAGATGGAATAAACGAGTGATATTAGTATACTCCTTATACTCTAGAATCGTCTGAATCTCTCTATTTAATCCACCCATAAAACGTGCAAGCATAGCTTCATTCTCCTCAACAATACCACATCTAATCATGCCAGTTTGTAATTCCTGATAATATTCTTCTACAGAATTTTTTCCCTGTCTTAAGCGCTGCAATTTTTGAAGTAATTCACGTTGATAATATGGTGGAACCCAACGAGTACGCATAGCAGTTTTCAAAGCAGCCCAAGTAGCAGGAATGGGATATAATCTACAATGCTTAGACCACCAAACACATGCAAAACTAGTGAATGCACAAACAGCAGCAGGAACACGTCTCTCCTCGGGATATTGTAAACATGTAAATCGTTGTTCAGTTTCTAACTCCCAAGTAAGATATATATCAGGAACATATCTACCCTCAAATGGTGGAATATTCAATTTTAGTTTAGGGAGATGGTCATGATCTCGTACCTGAGGGTGAGCCCTACCATTGCCATTATTTGCATGTGGACGACCTGATGGTTGCTGTGCTGGTGGTGGCACGTAGTTCTGATTTTGATCAATCTCATCCTCGTAGTCGCCAGCAAAATCATCCTCCTCCGCATCAGCAGCAGGAGCCACAGAAGTAGCAACAGCAGCACCAACAGTTTGGCCAGGTGCAAGAGGAATACGGCTCGCTCGGCGGAGGGCTGTTTCACGATGTGTAGGTAGTCGTCGTTGTTGTTGTTGTAGAGGTGCGTTAGGTGCAGCCGGTGGTGGTGGTGGAAGACGCGCGAGCAATTCATTAAACCTGTCATCGAGCTTTGTTTCGAACGTCTTCTCCATGTCATCTATCTTCTCCATGGCCTCTTCAAATCTGTTTAGCACATCCTGCACCTGTCCATTCATCATTTGCTGAAATTTATCATGCAACTCCTGATTCGTCATGTTCTCCCAGTCAGTCTTGTCGGCTTGTGATCCTGCCATGGTTAGCAACAATAGAAAACACACAAGAATATGATCCTACAGAATACTAACAAGAGGTGGTGGTGGCGGGTGTCACAAATCCGTCAAGCAAATCTCAAATTCTTACCAGTTCTTACCCAGCAGCAGGCGGTGATCGGCAACCGTTGTAGTCAAAACTCTCAAAAGCTTGGATAGAGCGATTGCCAGGGAGAGTCAAACGCACGACGTAGAGGTATGTGGAGCTGGGAAGGCTTATAGTATGGTAGCAAAAAGGGTCAGCAATAATCAATTCAGAGATGCAAAGTTGAATAAACGCTCAACGACGGTACTGTGCTGGTCCTAGGCTAGACCGTGCTAGAGACGCGAGCCTAGAACACTAACAAAATCACGGCGCTGCACGTAAATAAGGGAAAAGCACACTCTGGAACTTTTTTTTTTCGCTTTTTTTTTTGCGCTCCTCTTTTTTTTTTTGCGCTCCTCTTTTTTTTTTTTGCGCTCCTCTTTTTTTTTTTGCGAAAAATTACTATAATGGCGAGTGTCTCAAAACTCTTCCCTCGTCAAACTGATAGGATGGGCACGAAATTTTTTTTTTCACTTTTTTTTTCGGAAATCAGGGCAGCGGCGACGAAAAAGTGCGACAAAAAATCACTATGATGGCACGTGGCTCAAAAGACTCAGAAAAGCCTAAA
Organism: Triticum urartu; assembly: GCF_056163025.1. Classification (NCBI taxonomy): domain Eukaryota; kingdom Viridiplantae; phylum Streptophyta; class Magnoliopsida; order Poales; family Poaceae; genus Triticum; species Triticum urartu. The sequence continues at coordinate 339,516,613 of NC_141874.1, forward strand.
AATAGGATAGGGAAAAAATATTTTTGCCCGTGAAAATTTTGGCCTAAAAACTGCCCGGGGGTCTCCAGACTCTTTTTTTTTCCCGAGACCTACGCAGGCAAGGAAACACGAATCGGAATTGAGATTGATCTCAAGAACAAACCTAATATGAGAAGAACTCGGATTGGTGGTGGATATATGGTTGTGGTATATGGCAGCGGAGGTGGTATATGGTAGCGGTGGTGGTATATGGATAGAGATTGATGGTGGTATATGGATACGGATTGGTGGTGGTATATGGATATGGATTCAGAGCGGTGGCGGATAAGCAAAAGTGGTAGATGGGCGATGATGATGGTGCGGCGGCGGCGTGACAACTTGTGACCAGAACTCGAAACTCTAAAAGACTAGACTCTAAGACCAGCAACTTGACACGACGATGCAACCGCAAATTCAACAAAGCAAAAACCCTAAAAAGATTATGCAAAGGCTCAGATTGGTTCGGATATGATGAACTAACCCTAATTTTTTTTTGTGTGGCTTTTTCGTGGACTGTAGGTATGAAGAACAGACTCGATCTAATCTACGAAAAACTGTAAAATCTCACCGAGCAACCTGGAAATCTGATACCACTTGATAGAGGCAAAGGTGTCCCGATGTTTCGATGAGATGGTGGCTATCGTTTTCTGTGGGAGTCGACCTTGACGATCCGACTACGAACGTGCGAGACGTCGCGCCTTAGCAATCGCTAAACCAACTTCCGAGGGGTTATTGACCACGCCGGAGCACGATCAACCTGACCACGAGGGCCTGTTTCCTGCGAGCAAACGAAGAACAAGCAAGAAACTGAGATTGCAATCTGGATATTGCGAATATAAGATGAAAGCTTTATTGATCAAGGTGGGGTTCTGTGACGTCTTGGTCTGGTCGTTGGACACAAACGAAGTACGCGAAGTTGCAGCTATGGCGAACTTTTAATCTAAACAAAACCCAAAGTCTAAACGACGCCCTAAGGGCTGTATATATGGAGGAAGAGAGGGGAATTTCGTGGCCCTTGAGGGTGGGGTCCGAAACCAACCCTAACTCTTGTTTCCCCCACACATACGGACTCTAAAAATAGCCTATACTTAAGTATTTCGAAATTACATGGGCCTGGCCCATTAATAAGGTGACGCAGCACCTAGAATAGCCTATGGACGAATATTATGAAGTGGCATCTTGTATATTTCGTCCATGGCTTCATGCACTCCTTATGGCGGCTTTAAAGTCCTGAAATCATCACTTGTAACTCCGTTCTTGATCCCCTTGCGCATGCCATCAACTTCATGCGTGTTCTTGCTCCAATGTTCATCCTTCTCCAAGCTAGGCCCTTCATTTGAAAGCAAAACAAATGTATCCAATTTAGGCAGCATCATAATCTCATGAACATTAGAATCATTACCAAGAAACGAAAGTACCTGGTAATTTAATTGGCGTGCGCGAGCTCTAGTAATTGGTCCAGTATATGTAACAGTAGGGGCTGTGGGTGTAACAATGGTATTGATGTCCTCATCATCCACGCAGCACGCTGCGACCCCCGAAGTGGCCCACCGTCGAGGCGGTGCCGCGACACGCGGAGGGGACTGTCCCGACCATGGCGGTCCAGCTGACGAGGGGAGGCGTGCGATGGTGGCACGGCCTCCTCGCCCGTGCTTCCATTCAGCGGAGGTGTCGCCAGAGTTCGTTGTCCCGTCGGAGAACCCGGCCGGTAACTGGCTCCAGCTTCCACGCTTCCTTGTCGATGAACTGCCGGCCCCTGGTTCAGGAGGGCTCTAGTTGCAGGCGGATGGTTGCTGCAGCAAGGCCTCCTGGGTCGCGGTCGAGACTTCCGCCGTGTGCAACATAGCCCTGGCCCGCGGCTGGCAACGTTCGCCCGCGCGCGCAGCCTGGGAAGTCGGTGCGCGCTCCACTTCAAGTATGACGGTGGGTCGACCCTCTATGTAAAGGTGTTCGGGGAAGATGGTCGCCGCGTCGAGTGCTGCCCCGAGACGAACGATGGTGAGGAGGTGCTCGGCCTTGGTGATGGTCGCGACGAGGGTGAGGGCGAGCCTGCCCTCGGCGGCGACCGCATCTCTTCCAGCTACGGTGGCTCTTCCTCTAGTGACAGCTCCAGCAGCGATGGCTACGACCAGCCGCCGCACCCGCTTCTAAGGAGGCAGTGGGTCATCTCGTCGTCGCGCCTCCGTGAAGCGCGAGAAGGGGTCTGGCTAGGCTCGGGCGTCGCTAAGGGCCCGCCCCCGCGGATTGCTGAAACGCCGCTTTGTTTAGCTTTTTCCCTTTTTTCCTGCATCAGAAACTGAAACAAGTATGGGCCTAGAGGGGCGTGTATCGAACTGTGGTTCTTGGTTAATGCAAAGTGCGTCTTATTCCCATGTCGTGTTATTATTTTGCGCAAATATAACCTAACCTGGTGCGTTTGGGACACCCTTTCCTTCACGAGATGTCTGCGTTTGCTCAGGAACTGCAAAAAATTTGTTAGGGGGGTGCGCTAGAGGTTTGCCATTCATCCAAACCTTGACTTGGCGCTTTGCATCGCGGTACCTGAGGGGCACGGATTAGGAGAGATGCGCCAGCTTCCAGGCTCGAACGAGGGTGACTCGCGAGAAGGCAGAGAGGAGAAAAATGCTTGCGTGGGCACCTGCCTAGCCCCCTCGCGAGGTATGCGAGAGAGAGAGCACGAGTAAACCAGAGCTGAAAAGCGAGGTAAAAGGCGAAGGAACCAAATCAGCAAGGAACGCCAAAGGCAAACTCGATTAAGGAGAAGCAAGCCAACTACGGAAAGCAAATGAAAAGCCGCGTCCGGCACCTAATCTAGTCTTCAATCTTCTCACCAGCGCGGAGCTAAGTGCTATCCACTAGGCATGGGAGGGAGCCCCAGGGCCTGAGGCCGGCGCTCGTGAGACTCCGGGGCGTGTACAACCCCAACTCATTATTACGTGAGAGTGTCACGTGCGGCGATTCTTCACAGGCACCGGGCCTTGCTTCATAGGCTCTGGGCCTTTTTATAGGCTCTGGGCCTTTCTTCACAGGCTCTGGGCCTTGCTTCACAGGCTCCGGGCCTTGCTTCACAGGCTCTGGGCCTTGCTTCACGGGTAGAACTTCTGGAGGTGTTGGATATTCCAGGCGTTTTGGATAGGTGTCCCCTCTTGCGTCTCCAAGCGCACGGCGCCAGGCCTGGAGATGTGGACGACCCTGAACGGGCCCTCCCACATGGGTGAAAGCTTGTGCAACCCTTCCCTGGAGAGGACCCGCCTCAGGACTAGGTCACACGTCTCGAGCGTCCTGGAGCGAATGTTGCGGCAGTGGTAGCGCTGCAGCGCTTGCTAGTACCTTGCCGCCCTTAATGCAGCTTCGCGACGACGTTCCTCCCCCAGCACGAGAACCATTCCCCGCATGGCATCCTGCCGCATTTCGTCGAATGCCAGGACCCGCGTGGAGCGATGCCTGACCTCGTGAGGGAGGACTACTTCAGCTCCGTAGACGAGGAAGAACGGAGTCTCGCCCGTTGGCTTGGTAGCGGTGGTGCGGATGGACCACAACACGGACTGGAGCTCGTCGTGCCAGCCCCTGCCGCAGGCCTCTAGCTTCTTCTTGAAGGTCCTGGTCTTGAGGCCCCTCAGGACCTCAGTGTTGGCGTGCTCATCCTGACCATTGCTCCTGGGGTGGGCTACCGAAGCGTAGCAGATCTGCGTTCCAAGGTTAGCACAGTAGGTTTTAAAGAGGTTACTAGTAAACTACGAGCCATTATCTGTGATGATGCGGTTGGCGACCCCGAAGCGGCTCACGAGGCCCTTGATGAACTTGACAGCAGAGCCGGCTGGAATGGTTCGGACGGCTTCCACTTCCGCCCACTTGGTGAACTTGTTGATGGCGACGTAGAGATAACGGTAGCCCCCTGGCGCTCGTGAGAACAGGCCTAGGATGTCTAGCCCCCAGAACGCGAACGGCCACATGAGCGGGATGGTTTGGAGGCCCTGAGCAGGCTGATGGATTTGCTTGGCGTGGAATTGGCAAGCTTCGCAGGACTTCACTAGCTCAGCTGCATCGTTGAGTGATGTGGGCCAGTAGAATCCGCTGCGGAAGGCCTTGCCGACGAGGGTCCGTGATGATGAGTGATGTCCACAGTCCCCGCCCTGTATGTCAATCAGCAGCTCCCTCCATTGATCGCTGGAGATGCAATGCAGCGTGACATTGTTCGGCCGTTTCCTGTACAACTTGCCGTCTTGAATGCAGTATGCCGTGGCCTGTCAGGCGACGCGCTCCGCGTCTTCTTCCTTCTCCGGCAGTGTCCCGTGCATCAGGTACTCCTTGAACTCCTTGGTTCAGCACTCCTCCTGGGGCTCGAGCGCCAAGAGCAGACAAGCTCCTGAGGCTGAGTGGGCGAGATGAGCACTGCTCCAGCCCCCGCGCCCTGGTGCGAAAAGGCACCATCAAAATACATGACCCAGCCGTCTGGCGCCTTGCTTCCTGGGGAGGTGGACCGGTCTTCTCCTTCCTCAAGAGCCAGGGCATCTGTCCATTCTGCCAAAAAGTCGGCGAGCGCGGCTCCCTTGATGACCCTGGTGGAGCTGAACTCCAGCTGAAATGCCTGCAGCTCGATGTTCCATTCAGCGACCCTTCCGGCTGAGTTTGGGCTCCTGAGTACCCTCTCCAATGGGTAAGACGAGACGACCTTGATAGGGTGCCCCTGGAAGTAGTGCAGTAGCTTGTGCGAGGCCACCAAAAGTGCGAGCAGGAGCTTTTGCGGCATGGGGTAGCGTGCCCTTGCGTCTCGCAGTACGGTGCTGACGAAGTATACCGGGTGCTCGACGAGGGCTGGCACGCTGTTGAGGCTCGGGTCTTGCGGAGATTCTGGCGTATCCTGAGGTGGAGGGATTCCTGAGACTTGGCCATCCTCAGAAGTTTCCGCGATGTTGCCCTGCTGAGCTTGATCTTCCGCCGCTAATGGCTCTGGTGTGCCTTCCTGACCCTGCGCTGCATCAGATCTAGCTTGGCACGGCACACCCTTGTCTTTGTGCTCCTACCGAACCGCCACCAGCGCCGCGCTGGCGGAGTACAGGGTGGCGGCGAGGAAGTGTACCAGAGGCTCGAGAGGCCGTGGCGCCACCATCACCGGGGGGATGGTGAGGTATTTCTTGAGGTCTCGGAAGGCCCGGTCGGCCTCCGGGGTCCACTCGAAGGGGCCTTTCTTCTTCATAATCTTAGAGAAGGGTAAGGCGCGCTCGCCTAGCTTAGAGATGAAACGCCCTAACGCGGTCACCCGTCCTGCCAGCTTTTGCATCTCCTTGAGGGTCTGTGGTGGGCTCATGTCTTCGATGGCCTTGATCTTCTCCAGGTCGCCTCAATCCCTCTATGGGATACGAGAAACCCTAGCAACTTGCCAGATGGGACGCCAAACACACACTTCTTCGGGTTAAGCCTCAAGTCCACCCGGCGAAACTCTCAAAGGTCTCCTCCAAGTCTTGAATCAACATCTTCGCCTCGCGAGATTTGTCCACTATGTCATCAATGTAGGCCTCTGTGTTCCTGCCGAGCTGCCGCCCCAAGGCGATGTGCATCAGCCGTTGAAAGGTTGCGCCCGCGTTGCGAAGGCCGAAAGGCATGCAGGTGTAGCAGTACACTCCACATGGTGTCAAGAAGGCCGTCTTCTCCACATCCTCCACAACCATTGTGATCTGATGGTATCCAGAGAGCGCATCCAGGAAACACAACAAATCGCACTCGACGGTGGAGTCGATGATTTGATCGATGCGCGGAAGGGGGAACAGATCTTGGGGGCAGGCTTTGTTGAGGTTGGTGAAGTCGACGCACATCCGTTCCTTCCCACCTTTCTTCGGTACTACAACGGGGTTTGCTAGCCATTCGGTGTATCGAACTTCTCGGATGGTACCTGCCGCCTCCAGCTTGTGTGTCTCTTGTACGATGAAGGCCTGCTTCTTAGTGGACTGCCATCTTGCTCACTACTTCACGGGGCGTACATTGGGGCACACCTTTAGATGATGCTGGATTACCTCTCTCGGGACCCCTACCAGTTGATTGGGCTCCCACGCGAATATCTTCTTGTTCGCGCGCAAAAACCTCACCAAAGCTTCTTCTTGTCCCGGGTCAAGGCCGGTTCCTATGGTGAAGGTGGCTCCTGAAGAACCGTCCTCATTGACCGGAACCTGATTGGTCTCCGCCTTGTCTTGGGTGAACAACTGCTTTTTCTTGGTGGGCTCGGTCTCCTTGGCCTCTAGCGCACCGGCGCCGGCTGGCTGCGCTGCTGCCACGGTCTTGAAGGCGAGCCTGAGCGCCATCACGGCCTCCATAGTGTCCCCCTAGATGGTGAGGACGCCCTTGCTCCCTGGCATCTTCATGAGGTTGTAGGCCGGGTGAGTCGCCGCCATGAACTGAGCGAGAGCCGGGTACCCGGGTATGGCATTGTACGGGAGACCGATGCGGGCGATGTCAAAGTCCACCAGCTCATGCGATAGTTGTCTCGCGTGCCAAAGGTGACAGGGAGGCGGATCTGCCCCAAAGGGTGAGCAGCTCCACCACCCACTCCTGTGAAGGGCTTGCTGAGGCCGAGCCGCACGCGCCACACATGAAGAAGGTTGAAGGCTTTCACGGAGAGCAAGTTGAGGCCGACGCCGCCGTCGATGAGGGTCTTGGTGATGGCCACGTTGTTGATGAGAACATCAATACCATTGTTACACCCACAGCCCCTACTGTTACATATACTGGACCAATTACTAGAGCTCGCGCACGCCAATTAAATTACCAGGTACTTTCGTTTCTTGGTAATGATTCTAATGTTCATGAGATTATGATGCTGCCTAAATTGGATACATTTGTTTTGCTTACAAATGAAGGTCCTAGCTTGGAGAAGGATGAACATTGGAGCAAGAACACGAATGGAGTTGATGGCATGCGCAAGGGGATCAAGAACGGAGTTACAAGTGATGATTTCAGGACTTTGAAGCCGCCATAAGGAGTGCATGAAGCCTTGGACGAAATATACAAGATGCCACTTCATAATATTCGTCCATAGGCTATTCTAGGTGCTGCGTCACCTTATTAATGGGCCAGGCCCATGTAATTTCGAAATACTTAAGTATAGGCTATTTTTAGAGTCCGTATGTGTGGGGAAACAAGAGTTAGGGTTGGTTTCGGACCCCACCCTCAAGGGCCACGAAATTCCCCTCTCTTCCTCCATATATACAGCCCTTAGGGCGTCGTTTAGACTTGGGTTTTGTTTAGATTAAAAGTTCGCCATAGCTGCAACTTCGCGTACTTCGTTTGTGTCCAACGACCAGACCAAGACGTCACAGAACCCCACCTTGATCAATAAAGCTTTCATCTTATATTCGCAATATCCAGATTGCAATCTCAGCTTCTTGCTTGTTCTTCGTTTGCTCGCAGGAAACAGGCCCTCGTGGTCAGGTTGATCGTGCTCCGGCGTGGTCAATAACCCCTCGGAAGTTGGTTTAGCGATTGCTAAGGCGCGACGTCTCGCACGTTCGTAGTCGGATCGTCAAGGTCGACTCCCACAGAAAACGATAGCCACCATCTCATCGAAACATCGGGACACCTTTGCCTCTATCAAGTGGTATCAGATTTCCAGGTTGCTCGGTGAGATTTTACAGTTTTTCGTAGATTAGATTGAGTCTGTTCTTCATACCTACAGTCCACGAAAAAGCCACAAAAAAAATTAGGGTTAGTTCATCATATCCGAACCAATCTGAGCCTTTGCATAATCTTTTTAGGGTTTTTGCTTTGTTGAATTTGCGGTTGCATCGTCGTGTCAAGTTGCTGGTCTTAGAGTCTAGTCTTTTAGAGTTTCGAGTTCTGGTCATAAGTTGTCACGCCGCCGCCGCACCATCATCATCGCCCATCTACCACTTTTGCTTATCCGCCACCGCTTTGAATCCATATCCATATACCACCACCAATCCGTATCCATATACCACCACCAATCTGTATTCATATACCACCACCGCTACCATATACCACCACCGCTGCCATATACCACAACCATATATCCACCACCAATCCGAGTTCTTCTCATATTAGGTTTGTTCTTGAGATCAATCTCAATTCCGATTCGTGTTTCCTTGCCTGCGTAGGTCTCGAAAAAAAAAAAGAGTCTGGAGACCCCCGGGCAGTTTTTAGGCCAAAATTTTCTCGGGCAAAATTTTTTTTTCCCTATCCTATTTTTAGGCTTTTCTGAGTCTTTTGAGCCACGTGCCATCATAGTGATTTTTTGTCGCACTTTTTCGTCGTCGCTGCCCTGATTTCCGAAAAAAAAAAGTGGAAAAAAATTTTTTCGTGCCCATACTATCAGTTTGACGAGGGAAGAGTTTTGAGACACTCGCCGTTATAGTAATTTTTCGCAAAAAAAAAAAAGAGGAGCGCAAAAAAAAAAAAAGAGGAGCGCAAAAAAAAAAGCGAAAAAAAAAAGTTCCAGAGTGTGCTTTTCCCTTATTTACGTGCAGCGCCGTGATTTTGTTAGTGTTCTAGGCTCGCGTCTCTAGCACGGTCTAGCCTAGGATCAGCACAGTACCGTCGTTGAGCGTTTATTCAACTTTGCATCTCTGAATTGATTATTGCTGACCCTTTTTGCTACCATACTATAAGCCTTCCCAGCTCCACATACCTCTACGTCGTGCGTTTGACTCTCCCTGGCAATCGCTCTATCCAAGCTTTTGAGAGTTTTGACTACAACGGTTGCCGATCACCGCCTGCTGCTGGGTAAGAACTGGTAAGAATTTGAGATTTGCTTGACGGATTTGTGACACCCGCTACCACCACCTCTTGTTAGTATTCTGTAGGATCATATTCTTGTGTGTTTTCTATTGTTGCTAACCATGGCAGGATCACAAGCCGACGAGACTGACTGGGAGAACATGACGAATCAGGAGTTGCATGATAAATTTCAGCAAATGATGAATGGACAGGTGTAGGATGTGCTAAACAGATTTGAAGAGGCCATGGAGAAGATAGATGACATGGAGAAGACGTTCGAAACAAAGCTCGATGACAGGTTTAATGAATTGCTCGCGCGTCTTCCACCACCACCACCGGCTGCACCTAACGCACCTCTACAACAACAACAACGACGACTACCTACACATCGTGAAACATCCCTCCGCCGAGCGAGCCGTCTCCCTCTTGCACCTGGCCAAACTGTTGGTGCTGCTGTTGCTACTTCTGTGGCTCCTGCTGCTGATGCGGAGGAATATGATTTTGCTGGCGATTACGAGGATGAGGTTGATCAAAATCAGAACTACGTGCCACCACCAGCACAGCAACCATCAGGTCGTCCACATGCAAATAATGGCAATGGTAGGGCTCACCCTCAGGTACGAGATCATGGCCATCTCCCTAAACTAAAATTGAATATTCCACCATTTGAGGGTAGATATGTTCCTGATATATATCTTACTTGGGAGTTAGAAACTGAACAACGATTTACATGTTTACAATATCCCGAGGAGAGACGTGTTCCTGCTGTTGTTTGTGCATTCACTAGTTTTGCATGTGTTTGGTGGTCTGAGCATTGTAGATTATATCCCATTCCTGCTACTTGGGCTGCTTTGAAAACTGCTATGCGTACTCGTTGGGTTCCACCATATTATCAACGTGAATTACTTCAAAAATTGCAGCGCTTAAGACAGGGAAAAAATTCTGTAGAAGAATATTATCAGGAATTACAAACTGGCATGATTAGATGTGGTATTGTTGAGGAGAATGAAGCTATGCTTGCACGTTTCATGGGTGGATTAAATAGAGAGATTCAGACGATTCTAGAGTATAAGGAGTATACTAATATCACTCGTTTATTCCATCTTGCTTGTAAAGCTGAACGTGAAGTGCAGGATCGACAGGCATTGGCGCGGACTAACTTTTCTGCAGGTCGACCTTCTTCATGGACACCACGTGCATCATCTACTTCCACACGTTCTGCTTCACCGGCGCCTCCGTCGGCTGCCACCTCTAACCGTGATACAATAAAGCAGGCACAATCACCACTATCTGCCAAGAGCGCACCTTCTGGGCCTGCAAAGAGCTCTTCTTCATCCATGGCATCAACAGGGCAGACACATGATATTATTTGTCGACGTTGCAAGGGTGGAGGTCATTATGCGAGAGAATGCCCATCTAAGCGTGTGATGATTGTTACTGAGGATGGTGGGTATGAGTCCGCTAGTGACTATGATGAGGAGACTTTGGCTCTTATTACACGTGACGAACACGGTGGAGACGATTCTGATCATGAGACGCAATACATGGCTCCTGAAGATGCTGACAGGTATGAATGTTTAGTTGCTCAACGTGTTTTGAGTGTGCAGGTTACACAAGCTGAGCAAAATCAGAGGCATAATTTGTTCCATACAAAGGGAGTTGTGAAGGAACGTTCTGTTCGCGTGATCATAGATGGAGGGAGTTGCAACAACTTGGCTAGCATCGAGATGGTGGAGAAGCTATCTCTCACCACAAGACCACATCCACATCCTTACTACATCCAATGGTTCAACAACAGCGGCAAGGTTAAGGTAACACGTACTGTTCGTGTGCATTTTAGTATCTCTACATATGCTGATTATGTTGATTGTGATGTGGTACCTATGCAAGCATGTTCCTTATTACTTGGTAGACCATGGCAATTTGATAAAAATTCTATTCACCATGGTAGAAACAATCAGTATACTCTTGTTCATAAGGATAAAAATATTACTTTGCTTCCTATGACTCCTGATTCCATTTTGAAAGATGATATTAATAGAGCTAATAAAGCAAAACAGGAGAAAACTAAGAGTGAAAATCAGATTGTGGCAAAAGAATTTGAGCAACAAATGCAGCCTAATAATAATAAACAATCTAGTGTTGCTTCTGAAATTAAATTGAAAAGTGCATGTTTACTTGCCACCAAATCTGATATTGATGATCTAGATTTTAGCAAATCTGTTTGCTATGCTTTTGTGTGCAAAGAGGCATTATTTTCATTCGAGGACGCGCCTTCCTCTTTGCCTCCTGCTGTCACTAACATTTTGCAGGAGTTCGCCGACGTCTTTCCACAAGACGTGCCACCGGGATTACCACCTATTCGCGGGATTGAGCATCAAATTGACTTAATTCCCGGTGCATCATTACCCAACCGTGCACCATACCGTACCAATCCAGAGGAGACGAAGGAGATTATGCGTCAAGTACAAGAACTGCTCGACAAAGGTTATATACGCGAATCCCTTAGTCCTTGTGCTGTTCCTATCATTTTAGTGCCGAAAAAGGATGGTACGTCGCGTATGTGCGTTGATTGTAGAGGCATTAATAATATTACTATTCGTTATCGTCATCCTATTCCTAGGCTAGATGATATGCTTGATGAATTGAGTGGCTCTACAATATTCTCCAAAGTTGATTTGCGTAGTGGTTACCATCAAATTCGTATGAAATTGGGAGATGAATGGAAAACAGCATTTAAAACTAAGTTTGGATTATATGAGTGGTTAGTCATGCCTTTTGGGTTAACTAATGCACCTAGTACTTTCATGAGGTTAATGAACGAAGTTTTACGTGCCTTCATTGGACGATTTGTGGTAGTTTACTTTGATGACATATTGATTTATAGCAAATCTTTGGAGGAACATTTGGAACATTTACGTGCTGTTTTTATTGCTCTACGTGATGCACGTTTGTTTGGTAACCTTGGAAAGTGCACCTTTTGCACTGACCGAGTATCTTTTCTTGGCTATGTTGTTACTCCACAGGGAATTGAAGTTGATAAAGCCAAGATTGAAGCTATTGAGAGTTGGCCGCAGCCCAAAACGGTCACACAAGTGAGGAGTTTCCTTGGCCTCGCTGGTTTCTATAGGCGTTTTGTGAGAGATTTCAGCACCATTGCTGCACCTCTCAACGAGCTTACAAAGAAGGATGTGCCTTTTGTTTGGGGTACCGCACAGGAAGAAGCCTTCACGGTATTGAAAGATAAGTTAACACATGCTCCTTTACTCCAACTTCCTAATTTCAATAAGACTTTTGAGCTTGAATGTGATGCTAGTGGAATTGGATTAGGAGGTGTGTTATTACAAGATGGAAAACCTGTTGCATACTTTTCTGAAAAATTGAGTGGGCCTAGTCTGAACTATTCTACTTATGATAAAGAATTATATGCTCTTGTTCGGACCTTAGAAACATGGCAACATTATTTATGGCCCAAGGAATTTGTTATACATTCTGATCATGAATCTTTGAAACACATTAAAAGTCAAGCAAAACTGAACCGTAGACATGCTAAATGGGTTGAATTCATTGAGACTTTCCCTTATGTCATTAAACACAAGAAGGGTAAAGAAAATGTTATTGCTGATGCCTTGTCTCGTCGTTATACTATGCTTTCACAACTTGACTTTAAAATATTTGGTTTGGAGACCATCAAGGATCAATATGTTCATGATGCTGAATTTAAAGATGTATTGCAGAATTGTAAGGAAGGGAGAACTTGGAACAAGTTCGTTCTTAACGATGGATTTGTGTTTCGTGCTAACAAGCTATGCATTCCAGCTAGCTCCGTTCGTCTTTTGTTATTGCAGGAGGCGCATGGAGGAGGATTAATGGGACACTTTGGCGTCAAGAAGACGGAGGATATACTTGCTACACATTTCTTTTGGCCAAAGATGAGACGGGATGTTGAGCGTTTTGTTGCTCGCTGCACTACCTGTCAAAGAGCTAAGTCACGACTCAATCCTCATGGTTTATATATGCCTTTGCCTGTACCTAGTGTTCCTTGGGAGGATATATCTATGGACTTTGTTTTAGGTTTACCTCAAACAAAGAAGGGGAGGGATAGCATATTTGTTGTCGTGGATAGGTTCTCGAAAATGGCACACTTTATACCATGTCATAAAAGTGATGATGCTGTTAATGTTGCTGATTTGTTCTTTCGTGAAATTATTCGCTTACATGGTGTGCCAAATACTATTGTTTCAGATCGTGATACTAAATTTCTTAGCCACTTTTGGAGATGTTTATGGGCTAAGTTGGGGACTAAGCTGCTTTTTAGTACTACTTGTCACCCCCAAACTGATGGACAAACTGAAGTAGTCAATAGAACATTGTCTACTATGCTTAGGGCTGTTTTGAAGAATAACAAGAAAATGTGGGAAGAATGCTTGCCTCATATTGAATTTGCTTATAATCGTTCATTGCATTCTACTACTAAGATGTGCCCTTTTGAAATTGTGTATGGTTTCCTACCTCGTGCACCTATTGATTTGTTGCCTCTTCCATCTTCGGAGAAGGTTAATTTTGATGCTAAAGAACGTTCTGAATTGATTTTAAAAATGCATGAGTTAACTAAGGAAAACATTGAGCGTATGAATGCTAAATATAAACTTGCTGGAGATAAGGGTAGAAAACATGTTGTGTTTGCACCTGGAGATCTTGTTTGGTTACATTTGCGTAAAGATAGATTTCCTAATCTGCGCAAATCAAAGCTAATGCCACGTGCTGATGGTCCTTTTAAGGTTTTAGAGAAAATAAATGATAATGCATATAAACTTGAGCTACCTGCAGATTTTGGGGTTAGTCCCACTTTTAACATTGCAGATTTGAAGCCTTATTTGGGTGAGGAAGATGAGCTTCCGTCGAGGACGACTTCATTTCAAGAAGGGGAGGATGATGAGGACATTAATACCATTGTTACACCCACAGCCCTACTGTTACATATACTGGACCAATTACTAGAGCTCGCGCACGCCAATTAAATTACCAGGTACTTTCGTTTCTTGGTAATGATTCTAATGTTCATGAGATTATGATGCTGCCTAAATTGGATACATTTGTTTTGCTTACAAATGAAGGTGATAGAGGCAAAGGTGTCCCGATGTTTCGATGAGATGGTGGCTATCGTTTTCTGTGGGAGTCGACCTTGACGATCCGACTACGAACGTGCGAGACGTCGCGCCTTAGCAATCGCTAAACCAACTTCCGAGGGGTTATTGACCACGCCGGAGCACGATCAACCTGACCATGAGGGCCTGTTTCCTGCGAGCAAACGAAGAACAAGCAAGAAACTGAGATTGCAATCTGGATATTGCGAATATAAGATGAAAGCTTTATTGATCAAGGTGGGGTTCTGTGACGTCTTGGTCTGGTCGTTGGACACAAACGAAGTACGCGAAGTTGCAGCTATGGCGAACTTTTAATCTAAACAAAACCCAAGTCTAAACGACGCCCTAAGGGCTGTATATATGGAGGAAGAGAGGGGAATTTCGTGGCCCTTGAGGGTGGGGTCCGAATCCAACCCTAACTCTTGTTTCCCCACACATACGGACTCTAAAAATAGCCTATACTTAAGTATTTCGAAATTACATGGGCCTGGCCCATTAATAAGGTGACGCAGCACCTGGAATAGCCTATGGACGAATATTATGAAGTGGCATCTTGTATATTTCGTCCAAGGCTTCATGCACTCCTTATGGCGGCTTCAAAGTCCTGAAATCATCACTTGTAACTCCGTTCTTGATCCCCTTGCGCATGCCATCAACTCCATTCGTGTTCTTGCTCCAATGTTCATCCTTCTCCAAGCTAGGACCTTCATTTGTAAGCAAAACAAATGTATCCAATTTAGGCAGCATCATAATCTCATGAACATTAGAATCATTACCAAGAAACGAAAGTACCTGGTAATTTAATTGGCGTGCGTGAGCTCTAGTAATTGGTCCAGTATATGTAACAGTAGGGGCTGTGGGTGTAACAATGGTATTGATGTCCTCATCATCCTCCCCTTCTTGAAATGAAGTCGTCCTCGACGGAAGCTCATCTTCCTCACCCAAATAAGGCTTCAAATCTGCAATGTTAAAAGTGGGACTAACCCCAAAATCTGCAGGTAGCTCAAGTTTATATGCATTATCATTTATTTTCTCTAAAACCTTAAAAGGACCATCAGCACGTGGCATTAGCTTTGATTTGCGCAGATTAGGAAATCTATCTTTACGCAAATGTAACCAAACAAGATCGCCAGGTGCAAACACAACATGTTTTCTACCCTTATCTCCAGCAAGTTTATATTTAGCATTCATACGCTCAATGTTTTCCTTAGTTAACTCATGCATTTTTAAAATCAATTCAGAACGTTCTTTAGCATCAAAATTAACCTTCTCCGAAGATGGAAGAGGCAACAAATCAATAGGTGCACGAGGTAGGAAACCATACACAATTTGAAAAGGGCACATCTTAGTAGTAGAATGCAATGAACGATTATAAGCAAATTCAATATGAGGCAAGCATTCTTCCCACATTTTCTTGTTATTCTTCAAAACAGCCCTAAGCATAGTAGACAATGTTCTATTGACTACTTCAGTTTGTCCATCAGTTTGGGGGTGACAAGTAGTACTAAAAAGCAGCTTAGTCCCCAACTTAGCCCATAAACATCTCCAAAAGTGGCTAAGAAATTTAGTATCACGATCTGAAACAATAGTATTTGGCACACCATGTAAGCGAATAATTTCACGAAAGAACAAATCAGCAACATTAACAGCATCATCGCTTTTATGACATGGTATAAAGTGTGCCATTTTCGAGAACCTATCCACGACAACAAATATGCTATCCCTCCCCTTCTTTGTTCGAGGTAAACCTAAAACAAAGTCCATAGATATATCCTCCCAAGGAACACTAGGTACAGGCAAAGGCATATATAAACCATGAGGATTGAGTCGTGACTTAGCTCTTTGACATGTAGTGCAGCGAGCAACAAAACGCTCAACATCCCGTCTCATCTTTGGCCAAAAGAAATGTGTAGCAAGTATATCCTCCGTCTTCTTGACGCCAAAGTGTCCCATTAATCCTCCTCCATGCGCCTCCTGCAATAACAAAAGACGAACGGAGCTAGCTGGAATGCATAGCTTGTTAGCACGAAACACAAATCCATCGTTAAGAACGAACTTGTTCCAAGTTCTCCCTTCCTTACAATTCTGCAATACATCTTTAAATTCAGCATCATGAACATATTGATCTTTGATGGTCTCCAAACCAAATATTTTAAAGTCAAGTTGTGAAAGCATAGTATAACGACGAGACAAGGCATCAGCAATAACATTTTCTTTACCCTTCTTGTGTTTAATGACATAAGGGAAAGTCTCAATGAATTCAACCCATTTAGCATGTCTACGGTTCAGTTTTGCTTGACTTTTAATGTGTTTCAAAGATTCATGATCAGAATGTATAACAAATTCCTTGGGCCATAAATAATGTTGCCATGTTTCTAAGGTCCGAACAAGAGCATATAATTCTTTATCATAAGTAGAATAGTTCAGACTAGGCCCACTCAATTTTTCAGAAAAGTATGCAACAGGTTTTCCATCTTGTAATAACACACCTCCTAATCCAATTCCACTAGCATCACATTCAAGCTCAAAAGTCTTATTGAAATTAGGAAGTTGGAGTAAAGGAGCATGTGTTAACTTATCTTTCAATACCGTGAAGGCTTCTTCCTGTGCGGTACCCCAAACAAAAGGTACATCCTTCTTTGTAAGCTCGTTGAGAGGTGCAGCAATGGTGCTGAAATCTCTCACAAAACGCCTATAGAAACCAGCGAGGCCAAGGAAACTCCTCACTTGTGTGACCGTTTTGGGCTGCGGCCAACTCTCAATAGCTTCAATCTTGGCTTTATCAACTTCAATTCCCTGTGGAGTAACAACATAGCCAAGAAAAGATACTCGGTCGGTGCAAAAGGTGCACTTTCCAAGGTTACCAAACAAACGTGCATCACGTAGAGCAATAAAAACAGCACGTAAATGTTCCAAATGGTCCTCCAAAGATTTGCTATAAATCAATATGTCATCAAAGTAAACTACCACAAATCGTCCAATGAAGGCACGTAAAACTTCGTTCATTAACCTCATGAAAGTACTAGGTGCATTAGTTAACCCAAAAGGCATGACTAACCACTCATATAATCCAAACTTAGTTTTAAATGCTGTTTTCCATTCATCTCCCAATTTCATACGAATTTGATGGTAACCACTACGCAAATCAACTTTGGAGAATATTGTAGAGCCACTCAATTCATCAAGCATATCATCTAGCCTAGGAATAGGATGACGATAACGAATAGTAATATTATTAATGCCTCTACAATCAACGCACATACGCGACGTACCATCCTTTTTCGGCACTAAAATGATAGGAACAGCACAAGGACTAAGGGATTCGCGTATATAACCTTTGTCGAGCAGTTCTTGTACTTGACGCATAATCTCCTTCGTCTCCTCTGGATTGGTACGGTATGGTGCACGGTTGGGTAATGATGCACCGGGAATTAAGTCAATTTGATGCTCAATCCCGCGAATAGGTGGTAATCCCGGTGGCACGTCTTGTGGAAAGACGTCGGCGAACTCCTGCAAAATGTTAGTGACAGCAGGAGGCAAAGAGGAAGGCGCGTCCTCGAATGAAAATAATGCCTCTTTGCACACAAAAGCATAGCAAACAGATTTGCTGAAATCTAGATCATCAATATCAGATTTGGTGGCAAGTAAACATGCACTTTTCAATTTAATTTCAGAAGCAACACTAGATTGTTTATTATTATTAGGCTGCATTTGTTGCTCAAATTCTTTTGCCACAATCTGATTTTCACTCTTAGTTTTCTCCTGTTTTGCTTTATTAGCTCTATTAATATCATCTTTCAAAATGGAATCAGGAGTCATAGGAAGCAAAGTAATATTTTTATCCTTATGAACAAGAGTATACTGATTGTTTCTACCATGGTGAATAGAATTTTTATCAAATTGCCATGGTCTGCCAAGTAATAAGGAACATGCTTGCATAGGTACCACATCACAATCAACATAATCAGCATATGTAGAGATACTAAAATGCACACGAACAGTACGTGTTACCTTAACCTTGCCGCTGTTGTTGAACCATTGGATGTAGTAAGGATGTGGATGTGGTCTTGTGGTGAGAGATAGCTTCTCCACCATCTCGATGCTAGCCAAGTTGTTGCAACTCCCTCCATCTATGATCACGCGAACAGAACGTTCCTTCACAACTCCCTTTGTATGGAACAAATTATGCCTCTGATTTTGCTCAGCTTGTGTAACCTGCACACTCAAAACACGTTGAGCAACTAAACATTCATACCTGTCAGCATCTTCAGGAGCAATGTATTGCGTCTCATGATCAGAATCGTCTCCACCGTGTTCGTCACGTGTAATAAGAGCCAAAGTCTCCTCATCATAGTCACTAGCGGACTCATACCCACCATCCTCAGTAACAATCATCACACGCTTAGATGGGCATTCTCTCGCATAATGACCTCCACCCTTGCAACGTCGACAAATAATATCATGTGTCTGCCCTGTTGATGCCATGGATGAAGAAGAGCTCTTTGCAGGCCCAGAAGGTGTGCTCTTGGCAGATAGTGGTGATTGTGCCTGCTTTATTGTATCACGGTTGGAGGTGGCAGCCGACGGAGGCGCCGGTGAAGCAGAACGTGTGGAAGTAGATGATGCACGTGGTGTCCATGAAGAAGGTCGACCTGCAGAAAAGTTAGTCCGCGCCAATGCCTGTCGATCCTGCACTTCACGTTCAGCTTTACAAGCAAGATGGAATAAACGAGTGATATTAGTATACTCCTTATACTCTAGAATCGTCTGAATCTCTCTATTTAATCCACCCATAAAACGTGCAAGCATAGCTTCATTCTCCTCAACAATACCACATCTAATCATGCCAGTTTGTAATTCCTGATAATATTCTTCTACAGAATTTTTTCCCTGTCTTAAGCGCTGCAATTTTTGAAGTAATTCACGTTGATAATATGGTGGAACCCAACGAGTACGCATAGCAGTTTTCAAAGCAGCCCAAGTAGCAGGAATGGGATATAATCTACAATGCTCAGACCACCAAACACATGCAAAACTAGTGAATGCACAAACAGCAGCAGGAACACGTCTCTCCTCGGGATATTGTAAACATGTAAATCGTTGTTCAGTTTCTAACTCCCAAGTAAGATATATATCAGGAACATATCTACCCTCAAATGGTGGAATATTCAATTTTAGTTTAGGGAGATGGTCATGATCTCGTACCTGAGGGTGAGCCCTACCATTGCCATTATTTGCATGTGGACGACCGGATGGTTGCTGTGCTGGTGGTGGCATGTAGTTCTGATTTTGATCAACCTCATCCTCGTAATCGCCAGCAAAATCATCCTCCTCCGCATCAGCAGCAGGAGCCACAGAAGTAGCAACAGCAGCACCAACAGTTTGGCCAGGTGCAAGAGGGAGACGGCTCGCTCGGCGGAGGGCTGTTTCACGATGTGTAGGTAGTCGTCGTTGTTGTTGTTGTAGAGGTGCGTTAGGTGCAGCCGGTGGTGGTGGTGGAAGACGCGCGAGCAATTCATTAAACCTGTCATCGAGCTTTGTTTCGAACGTCTTCTCCATGTCATCTATCTTCTCCATGGCCTCTTCAAATCTGTTTAGCACATCCTGCACCTGTCCATTCATCATTTGCTGAAATTTATCATGCAACTCCTGATTCGTCATGTTCTCCCAGTCAGTCTCGTCGGCTTGTGATCCTGCCATGGTTAGCAACAATAGAAAACACACAAGAATATGATCCTACAGAATACTAACAAGAGGTGGTGGTGGCGGGTGTCACAAATCCGTCAAGCAAATCTCAAATTCTTACCAGTTCTTACCCAGCAGCAGGCGGTGATCGGCAACCGTTGTAGTCAAAACTCTCAAAAGCTTGGATAGAGCGATTGCCAGGGAGAGTCAAACGCACGACGTAGAGGTATGTGGAGCTGGGAAGGCTTATAGTATGGTAGCAAAAAGGGTCAGCAATAATCAATTCAGAGATGCAAAGTTGAATAAACGCTCAACGACGGTACTGTGCTGGTCCTAGGCTAGACCGTGCTAGAGACGCGAGCCTAGAACACTAACAAAATCACGGCGCTGCACGTAAATAAGGGAAAAGCACACTCTGGAACTTTTTTTTTCGCTTTTTTTTTTTGCGCTCCTCTTTTTTTTTTTTTTTGCGCTCCTCTTTTTTTTTTTGCGCTCCTCTTTTTTTTTTTTTTGCGAAAAATTACTATAATGGCGAGTGTCTCAAAACTCTTCCCACGTCAAACTGATAGGATGGGCACGAAAATTCTTTTTCCACTTTTTTTTCGGAAATCAGGGCAGCGACGACGAAAAAGTGCGACAAAAAATCACTATGATGGCACGTGGCTCAAAAGACTCAGAAAAGCCTAAAAATAGGATAGGGAAAAAATATTTTTGCCCGTGAAAATTTTGGCCTAAAAACTGCCCGGGGGTCTCCAGACTCTTTTTTTTTTTCCGAGACCTACGCAGGCAAGGAAACACGAATCGGAATTGAGATTGATCTCAAGAACAAACCTAATATGAGAAGAACTCGGATTGGTGGTGGATATATGGTTGTGGTATATGGCAGCGGTGGTGGTATATGGTAGCGGTGGTGGTATGTGGTATATGGATAAGGATTCAGAGCGGTGGCGGATAAGCAAAAGTGGTAGATGGGCGATGATGATGGTGCGGCGGCGGCGTGACAACTTATGACCAGAACTCGAAACTCTAAAAGACTAGACTCTAAGACCAGCAACTTGACACGACGATGCAACCGCAAATTCAACAAAGCAAAAACCCTAAAAAGATTATGCAAAGGCTCAGATTGGTTCGGATATGATGAACTAACCCTAATTTTTTTTGTGTGGCTTTTTCGTGGACTGTAGGTATGAAGAACAGACTCGATCTAATCTACGAAAAACTGTAAAATCTCACCGAGCAACCTGGAAATCTGATACCACTTGATAGAGGCAAAGGTGTCCCGATGTTTCGATGAGATGGTGGCTATCGTTTTCTGTGGGAGTCGACCTTGACGATCCGACTACGAACGTGCGAGACGTCGCGCCTTAGCAATCGCTAAACCAACTTCCGAGGGGTTATTGACCACGCCGGAGCACGATCAACCTGACCACGAGGGCCTGTTTCCTGCGAGCAAACGAAGAACAAGCAAGAAACTGAGATTGCAATCTGGATATTGCGAATATAAGATGAAAGCTTTATTGATCAAGGTGGGGTTCTGTGACGTCTTGGTCTGGTCGTTGGACACAAACGAAGTACGCGAAGTTGCAGCTATGGCGAACTTTTAATCTAAACAAAACCCAAGTCTAAACGACGCCCTAAGGGCTGTATATATGGAGGAAGAGAGGGGAATTTCGTGGCCCTTGAGGGTGGGGTCCGAATCCAACCCTAACTCTTGTTTCCCCACACATACGGACTCTAAAAATAGCCTATACTTAAGTATTTCGAAATTACATGGGCCTGGCCCATTAATAAGGTGACGCAGCACCTGGAATAGCCTATGGACGAATATTATGAAGTGGCATCTTGTATATTTCGTCCAAGGCTTCATGCACTCCTTATGGCGGCTTCAAAGTCCTGAAATCATCACTTGTAACTCCGTTCTTGATCCCCTTGCGCATGCCATCAACTCCATTCGTGTTCTTGCTCCAATGTTCATCCTTCTCCAAGCTAGGACCTTCATTTGTAAGCAAAACAAATGTATCCAATTTAGGCAGCATCATAATCTCATGAACATTAGAATCATTACCAAGAAACGAAAGTACCTGGTAATTTAATTGGCGTGCGCGAGCTCTAGTAATTGGTCCAGTATATGTAACAGTAGGGGCTGTGGGTGTAACAATGGTATTGATGTCCTCATCAGAAGGTCCTAGCTTGGAGAAGGATGAACATTGGAGCAAGAACACGAATGGAGTTGATGGCATGCGCAAGGGGATCAAGAACGGAGTTACAAGTGATGATTTCAGGACTTTGAAGCCGCCATAAGGAGTGCATGAAGCCTTGGACGAAATATACAAGATGCCACTTCATAATATTCGTCCATAGGCTATTCTAGGTGCTGCGTCACCTTATTAATGGGCCAGGCCCATGTAATTTCGAAATACTTAAGTATAGGCTATTTTTAGAGTCCGTATGTGTGGGGAAACAAGAGTTAGGGTTGGTTTCGGACCCCACCCTCAAGGGCCACGAAATTCCCCTCTCTTCCTCCATATATACAGCCCTTAGGGCGTCGTTTAGACTTGGGTTTTGTTTAGATTAAAAGTTCGCCATAGCTGCAACTTCGCGTACTTCGTTTGTGTCCAACGACCAGACCAAGACGTCACAGAACCCCACCTTGATCAATAAAGCTTTCATTTTATATTCGCAATATCCAGATTGCAATCTCAGCTTCTTGCTTGTTCTTCGTTTGCTCGCAGGAAACAGGCCCTCGTGGTCAGGTTGATCGTGCTCCGGCGTGGTCAATAACCCCTCGGAAGTTGGTTTAGCGATTGCTAAGGCGCGACGTCCCGCACGTTCGTAGTCGGATCGTCAAGGTCGACTCCCACAGAAAACGATAGCCACCATCTCATCGAAACATCGGGACACCTTTGCCTCTATCAGTTGTAGATGGTGGGCGTACAGAGCATCGGGAGCATCCCTGAGCCGGCGGTGGAGCCAGGGTGGTCTTCCGAGTCGAAGGTGAGGTCGGCCTCTGGCGCGGCCCAACCCGGCGGAGTCCCCGGGCGCTTGCAGGCTGCTCCAATCTGACGAAAGAAAGGCTTGACGTGGCAATCTAAAGGAGGTGCTTGGGAGCCACCCAGTAGTGTCGCGACTGCGTGGTGTGCCGGCGCCGCGTAGCGCGCAGTGAAGAGGTCGTGGAGTTCCCCCCAGGACGTCACCGTGGATCTTGGGAGGTTGACCAGCCAAGCGCGCGGCTCGCCGGCGAGGGCCAGGGGGAACAAGTTTGCCATGATCTTGTCGTTGCCTCTGGCTTCGAGGACGGCCTCCTTGTATGCTAGCAGGAACGGCGCCGAGTCTGCCGCGCCATCGTAACACGGCGGCATCTCCGGCCTGAACTTAGCCGGCCACTGCACTCGCCACAGGGCGGGGGCCAGGGCTTGGTACTCATACTCCCTGCTGCTGGTGTTGACCGCAGAGGTTGGTGGCGGGGCACCTGCCATGGGAGCGTAGTGCGGCGGCATGGGGCGCTGGTTGGTGGAGAGAAGCCCCGGCGCACCCCTACCTGGCGAGCCAAATGTCGGATGTGGGGCTCCGGGTAACCCTTAAGGTTTGAACACTGGGGTGCGCGTGAAGTCTTTCCCTCCTGCCGATCAACGCTCTAGCTCGCTAGATCTTGCGGACGAACTCGACGAACTAGCAACACATAAAGACACGGGGTTTATACTGGTTCGGGCCACCGTTGTGGTGTAATACCCTACTGCAGTGTCGTGGTGGTGGATTGCCTCTTTGGCTGATGATGAATAATACAAGGGAAGAACAGCCTCGTGTTCTTGTGCTTTCGGACTTATGTGTCTCTCTGGATCTGATGATCTCTCTCCCCTTTTATGGTGGTGGCTAGTCCTATTTATAGAGGCCCTGTTCCTCTTCCCAAATATCGAGCGGGAAGGGAGCCAACAATGGCGGGCTAATTTGAAGGGGGACAGCTAGTACAAGCTATCCTGACAAAAGTGGTCTTCGCCTGCACAAAGCTCTGGTGGTGACGCCGCCTTGGGCTCCATGATGACCTCCGTCTTGCAGTCCATGGTCTTGGTCTTATTGCACCGAAATAGCAACCTTTACCTGAGGCCTCGGTACTCCGCGACTGCGCTTGCCTCCTTTTTACCAAAGGGGAAACAAGGACGCTGCATGCGCTGGCGCCCGCCTGGTGTGGATCATCATGGCTCACGTCATGGGAGCCTTGTGAGGTTCGCCTCGCCTTGATATCTCCGCTCCTCGTGAGCCTACCTCGCTAGGCCACTCCAGAGGAGGTCTTGCATCGTCCGCCTCGCGAGGCTTGGCCCCTCGCGAGGGTCTTGGATGCTTTGTTGGTGAAGATGGGCCGTACGGCCTGTTGGCTTAGCCACGCCGCAGGCCGCAGACAGGCAAGTCTGGGGACCCCAGTTCCCAGAACGCCGGCACACCCCTGATAGCACCACCCTCTGGATGGCGTACTTCGAACACCACCACGCTGACTAGCTCCGCTCGATGAACGACGCTCCCACAACACGGGGACGACACAAACTCCAAGGGCCACCGACAGTGGTGGGAAGCCCCCGGCCGCACTCTCCAAGCCTTCCCTGAAGTGGGCACGGGACGACTACGTACGCGAGGAGATGGAGTGCCAACGTCGCGCCCTTGAGGAGACTGCCGCTCGGCGCCGTGGCCACGAGGAGGGCGAGGGTGTCATCCTCGACGACAGCGACGAGGAGGTGTCCGGGTCGTCCAACCCCGTCCACCACGGTGACCCAGGGCATGGCCGCAGCAAGGACGGCGGCGGCGTGAAGGACGAAGATGGCAACAACGTCGACGATGATGACTTCACGAACTTCTACAGGCTCCTAGGCATGTAGAAGGCTCGGCGGCGGCATCATCGTAGTAGATTTAGTTTAGTTTTGCAATTATGTTTTAAGTTTGTACAAATATCAATGAAAATGCCTGAATTTTCTCCAAACTTATGTCATTTTGTACGAAATTTGGCCGTTTTTGGTTTCAAAAACTGGCGTGTGGGGCCAACTTGAGGTGGCGGTTGAAAATCTAATTGTACCCACGGTAAAAAAAGAAGCGCCAGCAACCCCCAGAAGGTGCGGCTGGAGATGTTGGCCCCCCAGGGGACGCGTAAAATCGCCACCTGGGGGCGAACCAATGCTAAAATCAGCGTGGGGGCGAGCGGGTTCCCAGCCGCTGGCCCCAGGGTCGCCCCCAGACGCGGTTTTTTTTAAGAAAGGAATTTGGCAAAGTTCGGCAAATTGGACAAAACGTTCGGCTAAAGTTCGGCAAACTTGACATATATTTGACATGTTCGACGTTTACATAAGTTATTTAAAAAAACCAACTAAGGGGCGAAGAGGTCACTGAGCACGGCGAAGTCGCCGACGTCGCCACCATCCTCGTCCTCGGCGGCGTCGGCCTTCTCCTCCTTGACGCGGCCGCCCCTGCTGGACACCTGCTCGGCGTCGCCCTGGCAGACCGGTGGCAGCGGCACGTCATCATTGCTGTCGTCGAGGACGACGACGCCTCCCTCGTCCCGGCCATGGCGCCGAGCGTCGAACCGCTCATAGGCGAGGCGCTGGCGCTCCAGCTCCGTGCGCGCCCAGTCTTCACACGCCCACTTCAGGGCCGTCGTGACTGAGCTCCTCCTTGACACCGCCGGTGAGCCCGGGCGTCACGGCGGGGAGCCCCGGCTCCGTCTTCTTGGCGGCGAGGCCCGGCTCCGTCTTTGTCTTGACGTAGCGCGGGGGAGATGAGGAGGGGGCGCGCCTGTCGCCCTCTTTGATGACGATGCCGGCGTTGCGGGTGCGCTGGCCGAGCGGCGTCTCCGTTGCGGGCTCGGCCTTGACGCCGAGCAGCGCCGACGAGCCAAAGGAATGGGAGGAGGAGCGGGAGGAGGACTGAGAGGAGGAGCCGAACCTTCTGGGCAACCATTGCCCAGCGCTCCGGCGGGGGAGCGGCCGGCGCGGCAGGGTATGCCAGCGGCGGGTCATTTCCCCCCTCGAGGTACTGAAGTACCTCGTGGAGGGTGCGGCCGAGGGCGCCCCACCATAGGCGGCGCCCCTCACTATTCTTCGTGCCCCCACCACCGGTGCCCTATTGGTGGATGCCAGCCGCTGCGCCTGTCGGCGCTGGAAGTACGCCGGCCACGACGCATGGTTGTCGGCGGCGTACTGGGGGAGGGCACACTGCTCCTCTGTCAGGGACACCCGCACGTGGTCGACCTTGGCGGAGAAGATGCTAGGGCGCGCATCAACGTCGGGCACCGGGGGATGGGCCCCCGTTGCTGAGCCAGTGAGCCTCCACCCCGTCGGCCCGGCGCGCATGTCCGGCTGCGCCGGGATGTTGGCCTCGAAGAAGATGTAGGCCTCCCACTCGTGGAGCGAGCGGCGGCCGAAGCCGTTGGCCGCCGCCGCGTCGTCGGGGAAGCGTTCGAGCATCTCTTTGGGATTCGGGAGAGAGGGAAGGGGAGGCGGCGGATGGGAAGAGAGGTAGAGCTCGGCAGTGGACGGGGAGAGAGGCAGAGCTCGGCGGCTGGTTTGGGCTCGGGCTGGTGTGGCCAGAGACGAGGGGAGGCGCCGGTTTTTTAGCCCTGCGCCGTGTGTACGCGTGGCGGGAGGGGAGGCGTCGCCGCGCCGCCCTTGAGGAATCAATGGCAAGGTTGCATTGATTCCCCGCGGGAAACCGAGGCGTTCTAAGAGAAGACGAGGCGCGTGACACTGACTCGGCAGGCCCGCGGCTCTTTCGTGCCAAAACCGCTCGCCCCGGCGCCCCAGGAGCCCCCCTGCGCGCCGGGTTCGGCCTGGGTCCGCCGGCGCCAATTTCGGACCAAACCGACAAAAAATGGACTCCTGGACGCGACTGGGCTGATTTTTGGGCGCCGGCGCAGAAAAATCGCCTTGGGAGGGCTTGTTGGGGGCGCGGCTGGAGATGCTCTTAGGAAGGTTTCCAAAGAAAAAACTTAATTCTCTTCCTCCGCCGACCTCGGTGACCACCACAAACAAAATGGCCGGGGCAAAACCCCACTTCGTGCTGCACGCCGCCTGTGCCTCCGGCTCCGCCTTTGATTCCACAGCATCCGACTCCACCGTAAGCGCCGATGCTGACATCATCGTTTTCTGCCTCCTTCTGCCCCAAGACTTTGGCAACGAAGACGCCTTCCACCTCTACGACACCTTTGTCCCGCTCCGCCGCCACACCGCCGCGCTGTAGGTTCGCGTCGATGCCCTCGAAGGTTACCCCAAAGACTTCGCCAGTCGCATCGCAGTCGTACTGGGCCCCACCTCCCCCAGCCGACGTGTTGAGGTCTCATCCTGCGGCGAGGTCGTCGAGCTCTCCCCATGCAGGAGGCCCTCGTCGCCCTCGTCGACATTGGGGGGGGGGGGGTCCTCCACCGCTTCGTGGGCCGGGGCCCAGAGTTCGTGACATGCTTGGTCCTGATCGAGGCTGCAGGACTCGACGTCCTCGGGCGAAGGAGCCTGGGGGCAATCACTAGCGAGTCTAGTGCTGAGATTCGCATCATGTCTGTAGTATCCCACTACGAGAATCATAGGAAGGGGATGAGAAACAGAGGGAAACAGGGGATGAGATGCAGAATTCAGTTTCCATTCATTTTCTTTTTTGCCCGGTACAGGTTTTTGGTCCTTATCTATAGGCATACAGGTACACGCACTCGCCTTACACATTGGCACGCTGGCCCCCCCCCCACACACACACACACACCCTGCCTTGGTGCACCTCTGAACCCGTTAGTTGTCAAACGGATCACGGCTGACGGGATCTGTTTCTTGAGTGTTAGGCTTCTAAGTTCCAATGGGAGAAGGCATGACATTTGCCCCTCCTTCAGTATGATCCTCGTCCCAAATAGGAGCAGTTGGAAAACGACGTCGAAGAACATAATAGTCCTCCCAGGTGGCACAATCCTCCGGCAACGATGACCACTGCACAAGGATTTGAACAACAGGTTCGTTACCTTTTTGAATGATCCTTCATTGCACAATGATGCACGAATGAGCTGAACAATCATGGAACACATGTGGAGGTGGCAGAGATTGAAAATTAGGAGCAAAACTTGGATTGAATTCTTTCAACTGGGAAACATGAAACACCGGGTGAACTTGACAACCCTCCGGAAGAATTAGGCGATAAGCCACCGCACCAATACGAGTAGCAATCTTGAAAGTCCCGAAATATTTGAAAGCCAATTTAGGGCAGGGACGATTGACAATGGAAGACTGAGCATATGGTTGCAGCTTCAAGAGCATAGAATCGCCCACCTGAAACACCTTCTCAGAACGATGTTTATCAGCTTGTTTCTTCATATGCTCTTGTGCACGGAGTAGATGGGCACGCAACTGCTCAATATGATCCTATGAAGGGAGGGCCAAACCAGATGGAAGATGCTCAAAAGCCAACGAAACATTAGGCATGCCACCAAAGTTAGGATCTGTACAATAGAGAGCTTTGAAAGGAGAGCATCCAGTAGAAGTATGAAAACTGGAATTGTACCAGAATTCAGCCATGGGCAACCATGACCTCCATTTGCCAGGTCGGTCATGAACAGCACAACGAAGATATTGTTCGACACATTGATTCACCCGCTCGCTCTGACCATCGGTTTGAGGATGATAAGCGGTGCTATAACTGAGCTTGCAACCCACAGCCTTGAAGATGTCACGCCACATGGTACTGGTGAAAATCTTATCATGACTAGAGATGATTGAGTGAGGGACTCCATGAAGTTTGACAATAGAATCCAAGAACACTTTTGCTACAGAACTTGCAGTGAAAGGATGTCGAAGGGGTAGAAAATGGGCATATTTAGTGAACCGGTAAACCACCACCAATATAGTGTTATAACATTCCGACAATGGTAAACTCTCGATAAAGTCCATAGTAAGATCCTCCCATGGTTGTTCTGGTGATGAGGACATCAATACCATTGTTACACCCACAGCCCCTGCTGCTATACATACCGGACCAATTACTAGAGCTCGCGCACGTCAATTGAATTATCAGGTACTTCCATTTCTTGGTAACGATTCTCATGTTCGTGAGAATATGATGCTGCCTAAATTGGATATATTTGTTTTGCTTACAAATGAAGGGCCTAGCTTGGACAAGAAAGATCAACCTTGGAACAAGTTCAAGCATGGAGATGATGGCATGCGCAAGGGGATCAAGAACGGAGTTACAAGTGATGATTTCAGGACTTTGAAGCCACCATAAGGAGTGCATGAAGCCTTGGACGAAATATACAAGATGCCACTTCATAAATTTCGTCCAGAGGCTATTTTAGGTGATGCGTCACCTTATTATTGGGCCAGGCCCATGTATTTTCGAAATACTTAAGTATAGGCTGTTTTTAGAGCCCGTATGTGTGGGGAAACAAGAGTTAGGGTTGGTTTCGGACCCCTCCTCCAAGGGCCACGAAATCCCCCCCTCCCCCTCTTCCTCCATATATACAGCTCTTAGGGCGTCGTTTAGACTTTGGGTTTTGTTTAGATTAATGTTTGCCACCATAGCTGCAACTTCGCGTACTTCGTTTGTGTTCAACGACCAGACAAAGGCGTCACAAAACCCCACCTTGATCAATAAAGCTTTCATCTTATATTCGCAATATCCAGATTGCAATCTCAGTTTCTTGCTTGTTCTTCGTTTGCCTGCAGGATACAGACCTTCGTGGTCAGGTTGATCATGCTCCGGCATGGTCAATAACCTCTCGGAGTTGGTTTAGCGATTGCTAAGGCGCGACGTCCTGGCACGTTCGTAGTCGGATTGTCAAAGTCGACTTCCTCCAAAACGATAGCCACCATCTCATCGAAAGACGGGACACCTTTGCCTCTATCATGTGGGATAGGCAAGGGCTAAAGAAGACCAGTCGGACTCGTGTGCAAAGGTTTAGCCTGTTGACGAACTTGACACTTGTGTACAAAGTTTTCAACAGCGGATTTCATACCAACCCAGTAATATAGCTTGCGTAAGCATTGGTATGTAGCCTGAATCCCCGAATGACCACCAATTGGGATGTTATGGAGGGCATCAATTAACTGAGTTTGCAATGCTAAATTCGCACCTATGTAGATACGACCTTTGTATTTAATAAGGCCACTATCCAGAGAAAAACCCTTCTCATTAGGAGAATGAATGGCAAGCTGGGCGAGTAAATCTTGCGCAACAACATTAATTCATAAGTACGGGTAACATCCAGAATCCAATCAGGTTGACAGACTGACAACGCTTGACATCCCATTTTATGCCCAACCCGAGAGAGAGAATCAACTGCACCATTTTCCACTCCACGCCTATAGCGAAACTGAAATTGCAAACCCATCAATTTAGCCATTGCTTTTCGCTGCAAATCAATGCCCAATTGTTGTTTAGTTAAGGTGCATAAGGACTTGTGATCAGTAAGAATCACAAAAGGTCCTCATTGTAGATATGTGCGCCAACGATCAATGGCCATAATCACGGCTAAAAACTCTTTTTCATATATTGATAGCTTGTTGTTCTAGATACCAAGTGCTTTACTCAAATAGTCTACTAGATGGCCATTCTGCGTCAGGACCGCACCCACGCCCGTTGCACAAGCATCGGTTTCAATGGTAAAGGAAGTGGAGAAGCTAGGTAGAGCTAGAACTGGAGTATTGATCATAGCTACCTTCAAAGCCTCAAATGCTTGTTGAGCTTGCTCATTCCACTGAAAACCTTTCTTCGTAAGCAGCTGAGTAAGAGGCTTTGATATCCAACTATAGGTCTTCACAAATTTCCTGTAATAGCTGGTGAGGCCCAAAAATCCCCTCAATTCAGTGACAGTGTTTGGAATAGGCCACCGAGCCATTGCAGAAGTTTTCTCAGGATCTGTAACAACCCCTGCATCAGAGATGATGTGTCCCAAATAGTTGATGCTAGATTGACCAAATAAGCATTTGGACAGCTTGGCAAATAGTTGGTGTTGGCGCAACAGTTCAAGAACTTGTCGAAGATGATCAAGATGATCTGTCCAAGAAGCACTATATATCAGAATATCATCTAGGAAGACAATTAGGAACTTGCACAGATGCTTGGAAAATATGGAATTCATCACGCATTGGAAAGTAGCTGGTGCGTTGGTCAAACCAAATGGCATAACTCGAAACTAATGGCCATGGTGGGTTTTGAATGCGGTCTTGGGTTCATCTTCCTCACGCATCCGAATTTGATGATATCCTACCCGAAGATCCAGCTTGGAGAAGAACTTAGTGCCTGCCAATTCATCCAAGAGTTCATCCACTATTGGTGAGGGAAATTTGTTCTTTACCGTGGCATCATTTAACCGCCGGTAATCCACATAAAAACGCCATGTATTATATTTCTTCTTGACCAGAAGCACCGGTGAGGCATAAGGACTCATGGAAGGTATAATTATTCCAGCTTCCAACATCTCAGTTACTTGGCGCTCAATCTCGTCCTTGTGAAGAGGTGAATACCTATAAGGACGAGTATTGATTGACCTTGCATCTATCTCGAGGGTAATTGCATGATCCAAGGCACAATGGGTTGGTAAGGACTTGGGTGCTTGAAACACATCTGCATAGGCATCTAACAACAATTGTAAATCAGGTGCTACAGGAGTAGATGCGTCTGTGGAAGATTCTGTTGCTGGAATAGAGTCAATGACAGCCATACCCAAACTTCATTCCCCGATATCCACTTATCCACTTGCTCCACACTCATCTCTTGTAGGGCAGAAGTTGACTTGGATGCCACACCCTAGAGAGTAACTACAACCCCCTGATGCTTGAACTGCAAGACCTTGCCAGCCCAGTCACAAGTCATCAAAACCACATTTGGATAACCAAACCATGCCCAACACTGCGTCATATGCGCCCAGCTCAAGAACACGCATGTCATCAAAAAATGTGGCGCCATGAGACCACCATTGTGGCCCTTCAACCGCTGATATACAATTCATCACCTGACCATTGGCCACCTTGACGTTGATAGGAGTTATCTTGGTGATTGTACACCCAGCTCGATCAGCAAAAGCAGCATTCACAAAGGAGTGAGAACTACCAGAATCGACTAACAACAACATCACCTGGTTGCCAACCATTGCTCTTATGCGGATAGTGGAATTGTCTTTGGTACCTGAGACAACATGACCCGAGATTGTGCAACACTCTGCAGCTGGAGCAGCATCAGGCCTACCATCAAGCAAGTTCAGAGCATGAACTGTATCATCAGATAGAACTTCACCAAACTCCCCAACTTCAATCATCAGGACATGTGTTGGCTTCTTGCATTGATGGTCCTTAGAGTACTTGTCACCACACTTGAAGCAAAGGCCGTTGGTACGACGAAAATCCCGGAGTTGGCGCTCCCGAATGTATTCGTCGGTGGCCGCCCGGCACAGTAGTTCAGCCCGCCCACCGGCACCAACAGGGACCACAGCCGATCCCAGAGGAAGTTCAGTGCCCACCGTGGGATGTTTGGTTGGCGCGGGAGGCCGCATGCGAGGTCGCTGGTGTTCCGCCTCCTCCTCCTGTATGCGTGCCAAGGAGGCTGCGTGGGTCACGCTTGATGGCGCCTGCAGGTGGACGGTAGCTCGCAGCTCCTCGCGGAGGCCAAAGACAAACTGAGAGACGAACCAGCGACTACTCAAGGATTCATCCAGGGAGAGAAGGCGATACATACATGATTCAAAGGCAGCCTTGTATTCAGGAACAGAGCCTGTCTGCTTCAGTTGAAGCAACTTGGACATTTGTCCCTCATACTCCTCCTGACCAAATTCGTTAACCACCGCTGCGATAAATGTTGTCCAACTTGGTTGGGCATGGCGACGCTTGTATGCACGGAACCATAACGCGGCATGGCCCTCAAGGTACAAAGTCGCCGTAGCCACCCAGTGAGCCGAAGGAACAGAGTACATGGTGAAATATGTGTAGGCCAAATCGATCCACAACAGCGGGTGTTCACCATTGAACTTGGGGAAGTGGTGCTTGGGTGGTTTGGCAAGAAATCCACCACCGTCGCTGCCCGTAGCGCCGACGCGGGACGGATCTCCGAACTCGCGCGCACGCGATGCTTCCGAAAGCAGGGGTCTGCCATTGTTGGCGAGGACGGCATGCAGCTGTGCCCCGAAAACAGTCGTCTATGAAGGGCGCTGCCCGGTGTCCTCCGTCTCCAAGCGCTTGGCCTTATCGGCGGTGAGCTGTTGACGGCGAATTTCTTCAAGATCCACCCCGAAATCATCCACCTGCTTGGTGAGGCGGACGACCTCCTCACTGTTGCCCTTCACATCGACGGCGACGGCGTCAAGCTTGGTGCCGAATCCCTTCAGCGTGGAGATGACCTCCTCCAGAGATTTTTGGAGCACCTCCATCTTCTCTAAAATGAATCGAGTTTGTGCGGAAGGCACGGAGACTGGTGCCAGTGCAACTCCCCCCAAATCAACCGAATGCCAACTTTGGATTTATGGGAATCAAACCCGAGAGCGATTCCCAACCAGCTAGTCGATGTTACCGGTAGGATCGAGGGATTACGGAGCGCAGCCAGACCGAACAAAGCTCTGAGTACCAATTGTAGCATCCCACTACGAGAATCACAGGAAGGGGATGTGAAACAGAGGGAAACGAGGGATGAGATGCAGAATTCAGTTTCCATTCATTTTCTTTTCTGCCCAGTACAGGTTGTTGGTCCTTATCTATAGGCATACGGGTACACGCACTCGCCTTACACACTGGCACGCAGGCCCCACACACACACACATACCCTGCCTTGGTGCGCCTCTGAACTCATTAGTTGTCAAACGGATCACGGCTGACGGGATCCGTTTCTTGCGTGTCAGGCTTCTAAGTTCCAACGGGAGAAGGCATTACAACGTCGTGGGCGGAGGACGCGACGCAGACCGTGCATCCTTCCGAGGAGGTCGTTGAGGTATACAGTTCTCCTTATCTAGTAACGATGCTTCAATTGGTGTGGTGGCCCCAATCGCCAGGAAGTGGATCTTGTTTATGTCAAGAGGGCGTCTCACGCGAGGCATAATTCCAATTCGCAAGCGTTAATTGCTTCACAAGTGTGGCTCTACTGGTATTTGAGGAGGAACTGCAGGCCTTGGCCAAAAATGCATAGCCATTAAGGGAGGATGCATAGTTGCATGTTGTACAAATTATTTCTAGGGAATTGTAGGGATGCTTTTCGTTTGCTTAGCAAATTGCAGGTGTAATCATCAAGATTTGGCATATTTTTTGTGTGGAGTGTGAAGGTGAAGTGTGTTTGCATGTTATACTTGACTGTTGTTAGTGACTTGTCTTGTATTCAATGCATTTTTGTTCTTTAGGTGCTGTTTTAAGTTATTTGACATATGTTCCATATTTTGTTGTATTTTTTCATGGTGCATCTCTTACTTCTGGAAAAGAAATGACGATTTCACTTTTGAATAAATGCATTACGGACCTGCTAATCACTCTCAGTAGAGTAATATTTGAGAAATGAATTTTCTTTTGGTATCGTTTTCTCGCATTTGGCTTGTACTCCACAATTTGTTGTATTTCTAATCTTCTCGAAGGTAGATGGTGGGAGTTAATCTCTATTTTAGTGATGAATATGTTTATGACAGACCTTTCTATTGTTTCCACTAGAATAATGCTTGACCATTAAGCTAATATAAGTGATATTATGTGCAGCGATGCAAGTCTTGTAAAATTCTATAACAAAATCAAGTTGTATTTCTAGAACGCAAGGGAGCTGTTAGGAAGTAATAATATTGGTTTAGGAGTCCTTATCTATAATACCTAAATAGTTGATCCCTATTACCTGATTTCTCTGCTCTATGTTGCGTCCATGTTATCTTAATTCTTTTCGTCCATTTGATTGATCATCTGTGGCTGTGATCTGTGAAGAGTTGGTCCCGTGTTCGCTCGCCCACACCCGTTCGCTCCTCCTTCCTTGACCCACAGAAGCGGAAGCGAAGCTTTTCTCCTACTGAAACGTCAACGAGGGGACCTGTCCTCCTAATCTAATTGCCCCGACTCTCACCCGCTTCTCTCTCCCCAAATGACACAAACTCCATGCGGTGATGGATGCATCTGAGCCCAGCCCCCTCCAGGGTTTGCGTCTGTCATCGGGATGAGAATCGGCGGCCATGGCGGCTTGCGGGGCAAAGGAAGGATTGGAAGACAATCGATCTGGAGGATGGGTGGGACTTTATGCAGAGGGGCGTCCACATGCTCATAACATCCTCGATGGCCAAAGCCTGAGCATAACTTCGAGTACTACATGATGCATCTGAAGGTTCTGAACACGTAAGTTGCCTTCATGCCAGCTTCCCTCCGTCCAAGCCTAGCCTAGGCCGATTCGATCCAATCCGGTGCTGATATAGGGTTTCAGTACCCCTGTTTGTCCTTCGTTCCCGCCTCCCTCCATCCATGCCTAGCCCAGGCTGATGCGATCCAATCCTACATGTGTGTTTTCTTCACAGATTATCTCCTATTTGTGTGTGTGCCGGTGTTGTTGGTTTTCTGGTCCAATGAGTAAGGCAAAGCCAATTGTGTTTCCAACAAGCACTAATGTTTTTTGCATCCTTTTTTTCGGTACAGGTGGAACGTGACATTGGGTTGACTTGCTGGCTGTGAATGATTACATCCTCATCTTACTATGTACAAACACATAATCAGATCCTCTATTGAATTATTTTGTTCCTTGGCAATTTGAAACAAGCCTTCCTATTAGGATTCCAATATAGTATCTTTTATGTAGTATGTACAACCCGGTTAAATACCCCTTAATTTATAGAAGTGCATCAGTCAGTTTGCTTTTCAAGTGACAATGTGGTTTAGGTCAGTTTACTTACGCTTCATCTTGACATTACACACATACATAGTTCCTGATTGAATTCTTTCGTCTGGCTTTTCATTTGTGCTATACTGCTATCCATTAGTACACATCTTAGTAATGTTAATTTGGTTGTTCTTGAGACTTTTGCAGGTTAGTGGTTGCTGGCTTTGCTGCATTGGTCGATTTTAAATTCAGTTAAAGAAGGTGACCTTTCTCTACAAGTTTTTATCTATGTGGTAATACTTTTTTGTCTCCTATAGTAATTTTGTTCTAGAAGATAGTGAACGAATTACTTGCATTTTGACGATATACCAAAAATAAGAATAGTTGTTCAGCTCAGGGAGCAAGATAACCACACATACATTGATCCAACATCCAAATTTATTCCTTTTACATTCAACTATAGCTATGCTGATTCTGATGCACTGCTTTCATGTGTATAACATGCAAGTGTTATCACTGAAAGGCTTCTTTGTTTCAAATCTTTGTATTAACACTATTGTTTCCAATCTACACAAGTAATGCTTTATTGCTTTTGTATGCACAAACACTCTGAGCTTCTCAAATTCTTGTGAACCTTTAAGTCATTATCTAAAAGACCATCTTACTATTATCATCTTTAAACCTCTTTTTTGTTCAAATGTGTTTCCAATGTTGTAGATATTATGTATTTCAAAGAGTGTGCTTGCATGGGTTTGTTACTTCCCTTTATACCTGATTGCATAGAAAAACAAGATCAGGGTATAATTCTGCTACTACACTTGGCATTGGCGTCTGATGTCAACAGGTTCAGTGATTGTTCTTATACTTTTGGTATGCTCCATTCAGTCCTCATTGCATAAATTTGTATACACAAGGATGTACGATGTAAGATGACTAAGAAAAGGAAACTGCGTTTCGTTCAGAACTTCAGGCTGCAGTTCGTGTTTCTCTGTAGCTCTTTTGTAGTACTATTGACTAAGTGGTACTTCTTCCCCAGAATTTTTTATGGCTTTTGTAGCTGCAGAGAAACTGATAATTGGAGCTAGAAGATATGGACGATATCACATATCAGCCACATCGGGTGACCTTCAGAAGTTGATGAGGACATCAGTACCATTGTTACACCCACAACCCCTGCTGTTATACATACTGGACCAATTACTAGAGCTCACGCACGCCAATTGAATTGTCAGGTACTTTCGTTTCTTGGTAACGATTCTAATGTTCATGAGAATATGATGCTGCCTAAATTGGATACATTTGTTTTGCTTACAAATGAAGGGCCTAGCTTGGACAAGAAAGATGAACCTTGGAGCAAGTTCAAGCATGGAGATGATGGCATGCGCAAGGGGAACAAGAACGGAGTTACAAGTGATGATTCCAGGACTCTGAAGCCACCATAATGAGTGCATGAAGCATGGGACGAAATAAACAAGATGCCACTTCATAAATTTCGTCCAGAGGCTATTCTAGGTGCTGCGTCACCTTACTATTGGGCCAGTGTGACGCCCCGAGACCGATGTGCCAGGTGTCGTCCAGTTATTCGCTGTCGTTGCCATGTCATTTGCTTGCGTGTTACATTTCATCATGTCATCATGTGCATTGCATCATCATGTTTTCAAAACTTGCATCCGTCCCGGTCTCCTCGTTCCTTCCGTTGTCCGTTCTGAGCCCAACCACACTTGCACGCGCCCGCGGCACGTCTAAAATATTATTTTATAAGTGGCCGAAAAATGTTCTCGGAATGGGTTGAAAGTTGTCATGTGGTGTTGTTATGTTGTAGGTAGGCCGCCTGCCAAGTTTCATCGCATTCGGAGTTCGTTTGATAGCCTAACGGATAACTATAGCGACATTATAGTCGGTCTAACGTCAGACGATTTCGGTCTCTAGAAACAGCCGTCGGGCCTCCCTCTCTTCTCTTCTCTCAACTCGAGACCGTCTACACAGCTCACTACCTACCGTCAGGCCCTACCTAACCTCTCTCATCAGCCCGCGACCTTCCTCGCGCGCGCGCCCGAAAGCTGTCCCGGACCCGACCCGGGCAGTCGTCACCGTTGGATTCGGATCATCCCCAAACATTTACAAAACATCTCCGTTTTGTTAATTGGGCTCCCTAACTATTTTATTCGCGACCGTACGATTACGATCGTAGGGATGAGGTAGCCCCTAACCTAATCCACTTAATGTATATATAAAGCCCAACCCTAAAATCTAGGAGATTTGTCCCTCCACCGCCGCCACCGGGTCGCCTCCCACCTCGGGATCGCCTCGCCCAATCCTCCTCGATCCCCTCGCCCAACCAGTGCATCCCCTCCGATCCATCCTTCCCGCGCCCACTCTCTCAATCCAGGAGCCGAGCTCCCCTGCCTGAGGTCGCTGACTTCGACCGGCTTCACCGGAGACCAGTGCAGCCGCGCCCGACCCCCTTGCCTCCCTGTTCAGTCGCAGCAGTATCTGAGGTCCTCCACCAGCTTGTGGCCGCAGCGCCGACGACCAGGACCGGCCTCGTCCAGCTCCTCTCCTCCCCTGTATCTCCCTTTCCTTTGTTTCCTCTCTCACTTGCGCTCTGTCCTCTCCAGGAAGCTGCAGGAGGCAAGCACCATGCCATGGCCTCCCCTGCTCGACGACCGCGTTGCTATCGTTACCTTCGTGCCCATCCCCGTCTAGTTCTGCAGTGTTGCCGGCCGTCTTCTTCGTTCACGGCGGACACTGTTGCAAGTTCCTCTACAACCAGCAGGAGCCCGCTCATCCCGCGCTCGCTCGCTCTGTTGCCTGCGGGACTTGCCCGAGCGCTGGAGTTGACCCAGCCGTGCCTCCAACATCCGCCATCGCCCCGTTACCCCTATTTTCGCTGGAGATCATTGCCGTGAGACCTTCATCGAGCCATGGTGCACCAAGGTCTTCATCGCCCCCCTACAGTTGCGCCTTGCTCCAACCCTCGCGAGATCTGGCAAGTATGGCTCTTCCCCGACCCGTTCAGGCCAGTTCGGGCCCTCTCCCTCGAAGGATCCGGCCGATCTCCCCGCGTCCCGCCGGCTGCTGCCTCCTCTGCATTGCGCCGGCACACCGTCTCCTCTGCTTCAGGACGAACAGCACTCGACCGCGCGTTGACCAGGTAGATCGAAGCGAGGCAGGACGTGCGTGGCCCAGCGCCAAGGCCCGGCTCCCTGGAGCCCGATGTGAGGAAGCCCATCTTATGTTTGCTCCTGTGCAGCCCAGTTCGGGCCAGTTTCGGCCCGAGATGTGTTTTTTTCCGCAGAGTATTTTAGCTAATTTCCACAGGATTGCTGTTTTACATAAAGCCCCCTAAACTTCATGCATTTAATAACTCCACAACCATGCATCGGATCTAAATAAATTGTATATGAAACTTGCTTAGAATTGCATCTAGTTTCATAATATGTCACTTTCACCCATGTTTAAAATGTTTAAAATGCTGTTTGTTTAAATTTGCTTAAATAACTTGCTAAAATGCTTTAATTCATAACTAAATAACCGTAGCTCGGATTTAAATAAACTTTATATGTATATGGGGTAGAATTTTGCCTAGTTTATCATGGTGTACTTGCTTTGCATG
Source organism: Triticum urartu (assembly GCF_056163025.1). NCBI lineage: Eukaryota > Viridiplantae > Streptophyta > Magnoliopsida > Poales > Poaceae > Triticum > Triticum urartu. The sequence goes on from NC_141874.1 coordinate 339,555,565, forward strand.
TTTAACAACTATAAAATTTGATTTAGGGCAGAACAGTACCATAACCAAAGTATGCTCATGAGGAGTTTCCGGAAATGTTGTTCGTTGCTTCCGGCCTCATTTAAACTTGACTAGATGGGTAGTTTTCTTTTGCTTCACCCCCTTGCCATGTTTAACAACATTTAATATTGTTGGGTACAGAAACGAGATCGAACTAAATAATTGATGTGGTGCTCCGTCAATATGCAACTCGTTGCATATTGAGCTCCACTTAATTTGTAGTGTTGGTTATTGCACTTTGCCATGCCATGCCCTCTTTAAACCGGACATGCATCGTTCTTGTTTGCGCATCATGCCATGCCTATGTGGTGGTTTTTTACTATGTTGTTTGCTTCTTTCCGGTGTTTGCTTCTTTGGGTTGGTTCCGTTAACGTCGTGTTGTGAGGATTCGTTCGACTACATCCGTTTGTCTTCTTCATGGACTCGTTCTTCTTCCTTGCGGGATTTCAGGCAAGATGATCATACCCTCGAAATCACTTCTATCTTTGCTTGCTTAGTTGCTCGCTCTTTTGCTATGCCTATGCTGCGATACCTACCACTTGCTTATCATGCCTCCTATATTGTTAAATCAAGCCTCTAACCCACCTTGTCCTAGCAAACCATTGATTGGCTATGTTACCGCTTTGCTCAGCCCCTCTTATAGTGTTGTTAGTTGCAGGTGAAGATTGAAGTCTGTTCCTTGTTGGAACATGGAGATGTTGTTCCTTGTTGGAACATGTTTACTTGTTGGGATATCACTATATATCTTATTTAATTAATGCATCTATATACTTGGTAAAGGGTGGAAGGCTTGGCCTTATGCCTGGTGTTTTGTTCCACTCTTGCCGCCCTAGTTTCCGTCATATCGGTGTTATGTTCCCGGATTTTGCGTTCCTTACGCGGTTGGGCTATAATGGGAACCCCTTGACAGTTCGCCTTAAGTAAAGCTCTTCCAGCAATGCCCAACATTGGTTTTACCATTCGCCACCTAGCCTTTTTTTCCCTTGGGTTTCGCGGACTCAAGGGTCATCATTATTTTACCCCCCCCCGGGCCAGTGCTCCTCTGAGTGTTGGTCCAACCTGTCAGCTGCCGGTGACCACCAGGGGCAACTCTGGGCTGGCCTACCTGTACCTAGGACAATCTGAGTGTGCCCTGAGAAAGAGATATGTGCAGCTCCTATCGGGATTTGTCGGCACATTCGGGCGGTGTTGCTGGTTTAGTTTTACCCTGTCGAAATGTCTTGTTGTACCGGGATACCGAGTCTGATCGGAATGTCTCGGGAGGAGGTCTATTCCTTCGTTGATCGTGAGAGCTTGTCATGGGCTAAGTTGGGACACACCTGCAGGGATTTGAACTTTCGAAAACCGTGCCCGCGGTTATGGGCAGATAGGAATTTGTTAATGTCCGGTTGTAGATAAATTGAACCTTAACTTAATTAAAATGAATCAACAGCGTGTGTAACCGTGATGGTCTCTTTCCGGCGGTGTCCGGGAAGCGAACACGGTGTTGGAGTTATGCTTGACGTAGGTTGTTTAGGATCACTTCTTGATCATACTTTTATCGACCGTGCTTTGCCTTCTCTTCTCGCTCTCATTTGCGTATGTTAACCACCATATATGCTAGTCGCTTGCTGCAGCTCCACCTCATACCTTTTACCTTTCCCATAAGCTTAAATAGTCTTGATCGCGAGGGTGCGAGATTGCTGAGTCCCCGTGGCTCACAGATACTTCCAAAACTAGTTTGTAGGTGCCGTTGAACCGAGCAGGTGACGCAACCAAGCTCAGGAGGAGCTCGATGAAGATCTTGTCCTTGTGTTGTTTTCGTTCTAGTTGATCAGTAGTGGAGCCCAATTGGGGGCGATCGGGGACCTTTGTCGCATTTGGGGTTCTTCTTTTATTTTGGTTCCGTAGTCGGACCTTGATTGTACTTGGATGATGTAATGCTTTATTCTTGTAATTGAGTGAAGTGGCGATTGTAAGCCAACTATGTATCTCTTTCCCTTATGTATTACATGGGTTGTGTGAAGATTACCTCACTTGCGACATTGCTTTCAATGCGGTTATGCCTCTAAGTCGTGCTTCGACACGTGGGAGATATAGCCGCATCGAGGGCGTGACAGGTTGGTAATTAGAGCCTTCCCTGACTGATAGAGGCAAAGGTGTCCCGATGTTTCGATGAGATGGTGGCTATCGTTTTCTGTGGGAGTCGACCTTGACGATCCGACTACGAACGTGCGAGACGTCGCGCCTTAGCAATCGCTAAACCAACTTCCGAGGGGTTATTGACCACGCCGGAGCACGATCAACCTGACCACGAGGGCCTGTTTCCTGCGAGCAAACGAAGAACAAGCAAGAAACTGAGATTGCAATCTGGATATTGCGAATATAAGATGAAAGCTTTATTGATCAAGGTGGGGTTCTGTGACGTCTTGGTCTGGTCGTTGGACACAAACGAAGTACGCGAAGTTGCAGCTATGGCGAACTTTTAATCTAAACAAAACCCAAAGTCTAAACGACGCCCTAAGGGCTGTATATATGGAGGAAGAGAGGGGAATTTCGTGGCCCTTGAGGGTGGGGTCCGAAACCAACCCTAACTCTTGTTTCCCCACACATATAGACTCTAAAAATAGCCTATACTTAAGTATTTCGAAATTACATGGGCCTGGCCCATTAATAAGGTGACGCAGCACCTAGAATAGCCTATGGACGAATATTATGAAGTGGCATCTTGTATATTTCGTCCATGGCTTCATGCACTCCTTATGGCGGCTTCAAAGTCCTGAAATCATCACTTGTAACTCCGTTCTTGATCCCCTTGCGCATGCCATCAACTTCATGCGTGTTCTTGCTCCAATGTTCATCCTTCTCCAAGCTAGGCCCTTCATTTGAAAGCAAAACAAATGTATCCAATTTAGGCAGCATCATAATCTCATGAACATTAGAATCATTACCAAGAAACGAAAGTACCTGGTAATTTAATTGGCGTGCGCGAGTTCTAGTAATTGGTCCAGTATATGTAACAGTAGGGGCTATGGGTGTAACAATGGTATTGATGTCCTCATCATCCTCCCCTTCTTGAAATGAAGTCGTCCTCGACGGAAGCTCATCTTCCTCACCCAAATAAGGCTTCAAATCTGCAATATTAAAAGTGGGACTAACCCCAAAATCTGCAGGTAGCTCAAGTTTATATGCATTATCATTTATTTTCTCTAAAACCTTAAAAGGACCATCAGCACGTGGCATTAGCTTTGATTTGCGCAGATTAGGAAATCTATCTTTACGCAAATGTAACCAAACAAGATCTCCAGGTGCAAACACAACATGTTTTCTACCCTTATCTCCAGCAAGTTTATATTTAGCATGCATACGCTCAATGTTTTCCTTAGTTAACTCATGCATTTTTAAAATCAATTCAGAACGTTCTTTAGCATCAAAATTAACCTTCTCCAAAGATGGAAGAGGCAACAAATCAATAGGTGCACGAGGTAGGAAACCATACACAATTTCAAAAGGGCACATCTTAGTAGTAGAATGCAATGAACGATTATAAGCAAATTCAATATGAGGCAAGCATTCTTCCCACATTTTCTTGTTATTCTTCAAAACAGCACTAAGCATAGTAGACAATGTTCTATTGACTACTTCAGTTTGTCCATCAGTTTGGGGGTGACAAGTAGTAGTAAAAAGCAGCTTAGTCCCCAACTTAGCCCATAAACATCTCCAAAAGTGGCTAAGAAATTTAGTATCACGATCTGAAACAATAGTATTTGGCACACCATGTAAGCGAATAATTTCACGAAAGAACAAATCAGCAACATTAACAGCACCATCGCTTTTATGACATGGTATAAAGTGTGCCATTTTCGAGAACCTATCCACGACAACAAATATGCTATCCCTCCCCTTCTTTGTTCTAGGTAAACCTAAAACAAAGTCCATAGATATATCCTCCCAAGGAACACTAGGTACAGGCAAAGGCATATATAAACCATGAGGATTGAGTCGTGACTTAGCTCTTTGACATGTAGTGCAGCGAGCAACAAAACGCTCAACATCCCGTCTCATCTTTGGCCAAAAGAAATGTGTAGCAAGTATATCCTCCGTCTTCTTGACGCCAAAGTGTCCCATTAATCCTCCTCCATGCGCCTCCTGCAATAACAAAAGACGAACGGAGCTAGCTGGAATGCATAGCTTGTTAGCACGAAACACAAATCCATCGTTAAGAACGAACTTGTTCCAAGTTCTCCCTTCCTTACAATTCTGCAATACATCTTTAAATTCAGCATCATTAACATATTGATCCTTGATGGTCTCCAAACCAAATATTTTAAAGTCAAGTTGTGAAAGCATAGTATAACGACGAGACAAGGCATCAGCAATAACATTTTCTTTACCCTTCTTGTGTTTAATCACATAAGGGAAAGTCTCAATGAATTCAACCCATTTAGCATGTCGACGGTTCAGTTTTGCTTGACTTTTAATGTGTTTCAAAGATTCATGATCAGAATGTATAACAAATTCCTTGGGCCATAAATAATGTTGCCATGTTTCTAAGGTCCGAACAAGAGCATATAATTCTTTATCATAAGTAGAATAGTTCAGACTAGGCCCACTCAATTTTTCAGAAAAGTATGCAACAGGTTTTCCATCTTGTAATAACACACCTCCTAATCCAATTCCACTAGCATCACATTCAAGCTCAAAAGTCTTATTGAAATTAGGAAGTTGGAGTAAAGGAGCATGTGTCAACTTATCTTTCAACACCGTGAAGGCTTCTTCCTGTGCGGTACCCCAAACAAAAGGTACATCCTTCTTTGTAAGCTCGTTGAGAGGTGCAGCAATGGTGCTGAAATCTCTCACAAAAACCCTATAGAAACCAGCGAGGCCAAGGAAACTCCTCACTTGTGTGACCGTTTTGGGCTGCGGCCAACTCTCAATAGCTTCAATCTTGGCTTTATCAACTTCAATTCCCTGTGGAGTAACAACATAGCCAAGAAAAGATACTCGGTCGGTGCAAAAGGTGCACTTTCCAAGGTTACCAAACAAACGTGCATCACGTAGAGCAATAAAAACAGCACGTAAATGTTCCAAATGTTCCTCCAAAGATTTGCTATAAATCAATATGTCATCAAAGTAAACTACCACAAATCGTCCAATGAAAGCACGTAAAACTACGTTCATTAACCTCATGAAAGTACTAGGTGCATTAGTTAACCCAAAAGGCATGACTAACCACTCATATAATCCAAACTTAGTTTTAAATGTCGTTTTCCATTCATCTCCCAATTTCATACGAATTTGATGGTAACCACTACGCAAATCAACTTTGGAGAATATTGTAGAGCCACTCAATTCATCAAGCATATCATCTAGCCTAGGAATAGGATGACGATAACGAATAGTAATATTATTAATGCCTCTACAATCAACGCACATACGCGACGTACCATCCTTTTTCGGCACTAAAATGATAGGAACAGCACAAGGACTAAGGGATTCGCGTATATAACCTTTGTCGAGCAGTTCTTGTACTTGACGCATAATCTCCTTCGTCTCCTCTGGATTGGTACGGTATGGTGCCCGGTTGGGTAATGATGCACCGGGAATTAAGTCAATTTGATGCTCAATCCCGCGAATAGGTGGTAATCCCGGTGGCACGTCTTGTGGAAAGACGTCGGCGAACTCCTGCAAAATGTTAGTGATAGCAGGAGGCAAAGAGGAAGGCACGTCCTCGAATAAAAATAATGCCTCTTTGCACACAAAAGCATAGCAAACAGATTTGCTAAAATCTAGATCATCAATATCAGATTTGGTGGCAAGTAAACATGCACTTTTCAATTTAATTTCAGAAGCAACACTAGATTGTTTATTATTATTAGGCTGCATTTGTTGCTCAAATTCTTTTGCCACAATCTGATTTTCACTCTTAGTTTTCTCCTGTTTTGCTTTATTAGCTCTATTAATATCATCTTTCAAAATGGAATCAGGAGTCATAGGAAGCAAAGTAATATTTTTATCCTTATGAACAAGAGTATACTGATTGTTTCTACCATGGTGAATAGATTTTTTATCAAATTGCCATGGTCTACCAAGTAATAAGGAACATGCTTGCATCGGTACCACATCACAATCAACATAATCAGCATATGTAGAGATACTAAAATGCACACGAACAGTACGTGTTACCTTAACCTTGCCGCTGTTGTTGAACCATTGGATGTAGTAAGGATGTGGATGTGGTCTTGTGGTGAGAGATAGCTTCTCCACCATCTCGATGCTAGCCAAGTTGTTGCAACCCCCTCCATCTATGATCACGCGAACAGAACGTTCCTTCACAACTCCCTTTGTATGGAACAAATTATGCCTCTGATTTTGCTCAGCTTGTGTAACCTGCACACTCAAAACACGTTGAGCAACTAAACATTCATACCTATCAGCATCTTCAGGAGCCATGTATTGCGTCTCATGATCAGAATCGTCTCCACCGTGTTCGTCACGTGTAATAAGAGCCAAAGTCTCCTCATCATAGTCACTAGCGGACTCATACCCACCATCCTCAGTAACAATCATCACACGCTTAGATGGGCATTCTCTCGCATAATGACCTCCACCCTTGCAACGTCGACAAATAATATCATGTGTTTGCCCTGTTGATGCCATGGATGAAGAAGAGCTCTTTGCAGGCCCAGAAGGTGTGCTCTTGGCAGATAGTGGTGATTGTGCCTGCTTTATTGTATCACGGTTGGAGGTGGCAGCCGACGGAGGCGCCGGTGAAGCAGAACGTGTGGAAGTAGATGATGCACGTGGTGTCCATGAAGAAGGTCGACCTGCAGAAAAGTTAGTCCGCGCCAATGCATGTCGATCCTGCACTTCACGTTCAGCTTTACAAGCAAGATGGAATAAACGAGTGATATTAGTATACTCCTTATACTCTAGAATCGTCTGAATGTCTCTATTTAATGCACCCATAAAACGTGCAAGCATAGCTTCATTCTCCTCAACAATACCACATCTAATCATGCCAGTTTGTAATTCCTGATAATATTCTTCTACAGAATTTGTTCCCTGTCTTAAGCGCTGCAATTTTTGAAGTAACTCACGTTGATAATATGGTGGAACCCAACGAGTACGCATAGCAGTTTTCAAAGCAGCCCAAGTAGCAGGAATGGGATATAATCTACAATGCTCAGACCACCAAACACATGCAAAACTAGTGAATGCACAAACAGCAGCAGGAACACGTCTCTCCTCGGGATATTGTAAACATGTAAATCGTTGTTCAGTTTCTAACTCCCAAGTAAGATATATATCAGGAACATATCTACCCTCAAATGGTGGAATATTCAATTTTAGTTTAGGGAGATGGTCATGATCTCGTACCTGAGGGTGAGCCCTACCATTGCCATTATTTGCATGTGGACGACCTGATGGTTGCTGTGCTGGTGGTGGCACGTAGTTCTGATTTTGATCAACCTCATCCTCGTAATCGCCAGCAAAATCATCTCCTCCGCATCAGCAGCAGGAGCCACAGAAGTAGCAACAGCAGCACCAACAGTTTGGCCAGGTGCAAGAGGGAGACGGCTCGCTCGGCGGAGGGCTGTTTCACGATGTGTAGGTAGTCGTCGTTGTTGTTGTTGTTGTAGAGGTGCGTTAGGTGCAGCCGGTGGTGGTGGTGGAAGACGCGCGAGCAATTCATTAAACCTGTTATCGAGCTTTGTTTCGAACGTCTTCTCCATGTCATCTATCTTCTCCATGGCCTCTTCAAATCTGTTTAGCACATCCTGCACCTGTCCATTCATCATTTGCTGAAATTTATCATGCAACTCCTGATTCGTCATGTTCTCCCAGTCAGTCTCGTCGGCTTGTGATCCTGCCATGGTTAGCAACAATAGAAAACACACAAGAATATGATCCTACAGAATACTAACAAGAGGTGGTGGTGGCGGGTGTCACAAATCCGTCAAGCAAATCTCAAATTCTTACCAGTTCTTACCCAGCAGCAGGCGGTGATCGGCAACCGTTGTAGTCAAAACTCTCAAAAGCTTGGATAGAGCGATTGCCAGGGAGAGTCAAACGCACGACGTAGAGGTATGTGGAGCTGGGAAGGCTTATAGTATGGTAGCAAAAAGGGTCAGCAATAATCAATTCAGAGATGCAAAGTTGAATAAACGCTCAACGACGGTACTGTGCTGGTCCTAGGCTAGACCGTGCTAGATACGCGAGCCTAGAACACTAACAAAATCACGGCGCTGCACGTAAATAAGGGAAAAGCACACTCTGGAACTTTTTTTTTCTCTTTTTTTTTTGCTCCTCTTTTTTTTTGCGCTCCTCTTTTTTTTTGCGAAAAATTACTATAATGGCGAGTGTCTCAAAACTCTTCCCTCGTCAAACTGATAGGATGGGCACGAAAAAAAATTTCCCACTTTTTTTCGGAAATCAGGGCAGCGACGACGAAAAAGTGCGACAAAAAATCACTATGATGGCACGTGGCTCAAAAGACTCAGAAAAGCCTAAAAATAGGATAGGGAAAAAATATTTTTGCCCGTGAAAATTTTGGCCTAAAAACTGCCCGGGGGTCTCCAGACTTTTTTTTTCCGAGACCTACGCAGGCAAGGAAACACGAATCGGAATTGAGATTGATCTCAAGAACAAACCTAATATGAGAAGAACTCAGATTGGTGGTGGATATATGGTTGTGGTATATGGCAGCGGTGGTGGTATATGGTAGCGGTGGTGGTATATGGATAGAGATTGATGGTGGTATATGGATACGGATTGGTAGTGGTATATGGATAAGGATTCAGAGCGGTGGCGGATAAGCAAAAGTGGTAGATGGGCGATGATGATGGTGCGGCGGCGGCGTGACAACTTATGACCAGAACTCGAAACTCTAAAAGACTAGACTCTAAGACCAGCAACTTGACACGACGATGCAACCGCAAATTCAACAAAGCAAAAACCCTAAAAAGATTATGCAAAGGCTCAGATTGGTTCGGATATGATGAACAAACCCTAATTTTTTTTGTGTGGCTTTTTCGTGGACTGTAGGTATGAAGAACAGACTCGATCTAATCTACGAAAAACTGTAAAATCTCACCGAGCAACCTGGAAATCTGATACCACTTGATAGAGGCAAAGGTGTCCCGATGTTTCGATGAGATGGTGGCTATCGTTTTCTGTGGGAGTCGACCTTGACGATCCGACTACGAACGTGCGAGACGTCGCGCCTTAGCAATCGCTAAACCAACTTCCGAGGGGTTATTGACCACGCCGGAGCACGATCAACCTGACCACGAGGGCCTGTTTCCTGCGAGCAAACGAAGAACAAGCAAGAAACTGAGATTGCAATCTGGATATTGCGAATATAAGATGAAAGCTTTATTGATCAAGGTGGGGTTCTGTGACGTCTTGGTCTGGTCGTTGGACACAAACGAAGTACGCGAAGTTGCAGCTATGGCGAACTTTTAATCTAAACAAAACCCAAAGTCTAAACGATGCCCTAAGGGCTGTATATATGGAGGAAGAGAGGGGAATTTCGTGGCCCTTGAGGGTGGGGTCCGAAACCAACCCTAATTCTTGTTTCCCCACACATACGGACTCTAAAAATAGCCTATACTTAAGTATTTCGAAATTACATGGGCCTGGCCCATTAATAAGGTGACGCAGCACCTAGAATAGCCTATGGACGAATATTATGAAGTGGCATCTTGTATATTTCGTCCATGGCTTCATGCACTCCTTATGGCGGCTTCAAAGTCCTGAAATCATCACTTGTAACTCCGTTCTTGATCCCCTTGCGCATGCCATCAACTTCATGCGTGTTCTTGCTCCAATGCTCATCCTTCTCCAAGCTAGGCCCTTCATTTGAAAGCAAAACAAATGTATCCAATTTAGGCAGCATCATAATCTCATGAACATTAGAATCATTACCAAGAAACGAAAGTACCTGGTAATTTAATTGGCGTGCACGAGCTCTAGTAATTGGTCCAGTATATGTAACAGTAGGGGCTGTGGGTGTAACAATGGTATTGATGTCCTCATCACTGACCTTAGGAGCCCCATTGCTTGATCGTTTCTAGCGGCCGAGTTGTGTCTAGAAAAATGTTTTGAGTCATTTAGGAATCATATATCGGAGAGTTTAGGAATTCTTTTTTACTTCCCAGTCTCCTCATCGCTCTGGTAAGGCATCCTGACGTAGAGTTTTGACTCTTCTCTTCTCAAATTTCAGTAAAAAAAATTTTAGGATCATGCGGGTATCTTGGAATTGTTTCGATGGTTTTGTGACGAGAACATTGTCTTGGTGCCTCCTGTCAGGGGTTTTGTGGAAGTGTCCCGGGGAGTTGAGCTCTAAGGTGTTGTCGTCATATTTTATCGTTGCAGTTCTGGAATACCTGAGTTTAGTATGCCGACATCGAAAATCTCTTTTATGCAGTTCGTTGGTGAGATAACCTCGACGCCACCTAGTACTGGGGCGGGAGTTCGGGAGTATCGCCATAACTTGTATAACGGATGCTTTTCGAAGGTTGAGGTAGATGATTTCCAAAGGTTTCTTGGTTATGTGTTGAAGGATGGATACAGCTGGATGTAGGATTTGCTAGTTTTGGGTGAGATATTATGCTTCCCCTGTATCCCCAACACCTGATTGCATAACCGAAAAGGTTCGGGAGTTTCATAAGTGGGAATTCAAGTAGCTCTTAGGATATCTTTCCAACAGATGTATGATATGAAATTGGGGTTCGACGTCTAGTGGTCCGCCTATTCACGGTCGGTTTTACAATGGTCTTGTTGTGTCTTAAAGAGTCCTTGGCTATGCCGACTCGGGGACGCTTCGTATGTCATGTGCACTGCCTTGTACATGATGGTGCTGTACGATCGAGCCCGTGTAGGCCCCACCACGAAAACTTCGGACGAAATCTCTATCATATGTTTGTTCCGGCTTATTTTGCAAGCCACTCCTTTGTTTTTGTTTTGGTTTGTGGTATTCGAGTTGCTTCGGAGTCAAATGTGGATTCCATACCTTTCCTAAGCGGTGTTCTCATATTTCTTTGAGAATACAAATCATTCTCGTTTATTGAGATTGTCATGTCAATCCTTTTTCACCGGTGTGTTTCTCTTCAAGTGGATCCGATCATTTCAACAACCGCAAGATCAAGTATCAGTTCTTCTCAACGGTGTTTGTTTCATTCTTCTCCAAGTTGCCTTTGTTTTCCCGCCCACCCTCCCTTTTTCTTCGAGGACTCAGATTTCTTATTCAAGTATCCTTTTACTGATGAGAAGTCTCTCCATTATTTTCCGTCAATGTTCTTATCCGTTGATTCTCAGGAAGATGCTAACGAAGCTTCAAGTTCGTCTCTCGTCACTCATTTCTTCTCCGGTGGATTCAATTCAAGCTTTCGGTGTAATCATATTCTTCTCCGTACTTCTAATGTTTTTCTTATGCCGGTGCACCTCATAATAATTCATTTCTCGCTATTCATTTGTTCCGGAGTGCTAAAGATATCTCGAAGATTCGTGTTTTTCCACTCTGCTTTTGTTCAAGATCTTTCGAGATTGGTATCTCATTAAAGTCATTTAATTCAACCGGTGCATTCTCCTTTTCAAGTAATCATTTCAACGGTGTTTCTCTTGAGTGGGCCCTAACCCACAGGTCTTTTCCAGGATCTTACCTGTCTTCTATTTTCTCGGAGGTATTCTCAAATTCTTGTCAAAGTTTGATGTAAGAATGAATTATCATCAGTCAAATGTAATTCTCCAAGATCTTTCAAATTCTTTTCATCGTTGGATCAACCTTTCCATTCTTCATTCCAGAGTGTCTAAATAATTCTTGGTGGTGCTTCTTGTTTCCATTCTCATCATTTCAAGACCGAAGAAGAGTTTTTCTCCATATCTTGCCCCATTCTCGGCCATGCTCTCATAATTGTTTGATTGTGAGAATTCTTTTCACCTATCCGGAGCAATTCAAGAGTCTTCTCAGTTTGTTATCCGGAGTCCGTCAATTCAGGTTATTCACTCTTAGCTGTCAGTTATCAGTCTCCTATTTTACGGGTGCTTCGTTCAAGTGATCTTTTATCGGCTCGTGATCTCTTCGTTCTGATGTATCTAAATCCTCTCAAGTATCCTCGTTCATTTCATAATTCTTCCCGGTGTTTCTTTATGTTTTATTCGTTCTTTTTCAATTCTTACGGTGGTTCGTTCAAGATTTCTCTTCCTTGGTTATTTATCAATTCATTCGTTATTTTTAATCCTACCGGTGGTGCATTGAAGACCTTCCCAAGTTTGCGCTATATCTATCTTAATCCTTTCAACGAGAATAAGTAGTATGCCAAATCCATTGTTTGTCATCAATTTAATTGATGAAGGACGAGCATAATATAATTCTTATTCTTGTTTCATCGAGTTTGTTCAATTCCTGTTTTTCCGGAGTGGCTCATCATACTTATTCTTGGTTTCAATAGCTCATATTTCTTTTCCGGAGTTCCAAGCTCTCTCAATTTATTTCATCACGAAGATCCATCTAATCATTACAAGGATTCTCCTTGTATTTTCAACTTCTCTTTCTTTTGTTTGATCATTCTTTTTGTTTTCTGGAGTTCTCATGAAAGTTCTACATGATGTTCATCAAGGATTCAATTTCCCTCTCGAAGTGTTCATCAAGATTCTTTTCTAAAGAGCTCAAATATTCTTCATCTTGTAATCCGGAGCGCAGTTTTTTCTACTTTATCATTGGAGGTGGTATTATGTCATTCTTGATAATTTGACCTCATGGTTCATGATTCACATATTGTTAAGAATGAGGTATTTTAAATCCATCAACCTCTTCATTGGAGCTATCTTGGGTTATATTTCACCTAAAGCCTTCCCTAAGGATTGTTGCTATTTATGGTGCTCATAAAGGACCCAAGTCTTTATTTATCCTCCCGGTGAAATAAGTTTCTCGTCTCCTTGTTGATATCAATCCAACCTATTGGTCTCGTTAGTGGCAGAATTTCACCTCATAGTTTTGAGATGTTCTCCATAAGCACACTACAATCTTATTCTTTTCGTTCTTGATTTCCCAACAACCCCATGCAATCCTTCCTTGCAAGGATGCTTTCCAAGCTCTTTTGTGGCAGAAGTTGCCATTTTATTCTCCGTTCTTTTGTTCCGATGATCGACCTTTAATTCCTTCATCCTGAGGCATTGTGATGTTGCTCTCTTCGACCAATCATATTGTTTTTCCCAAGAGCTTCTTCTTTCCTTTGCTTATCCATTTAACCGGAGTGTTGTGTCATCTCTTCAAGTTCTTTTCATCTTATCAAGTTTTACTTCTCTTTTTCAGTCGGAGTGCTGTCCAAATTATATCATTCTTAATCCTTCTCTATCTTGACTTAATCGGAGTGGTTTCAATATATATCTTGCCCTTCAGCCTCAAGGTTTTTCGCAATGTTCTTTGTCCCTCTTTTCTAACGGAGTGTTTTCAACTTCGTTCATCTCCATTACATTCTCTCATTCAATTTGTTCAACTTCTCAAGGTTCTTTGGTTTCACTCGTTTGTCAAAGAAGCAACTTGGTTTTACCACTTCTCTTTTCTCTTCCGTTTTCCCTCCGGTGCCATTCTAGATCTCGGGACGAGATCCTCTCGTAGTGGTGGAGTGTTGTGACGCCCCGAGACCGATGTGCCAGGTGTCGTCCAGTTATTCATTGTCGTTGCCATGTCATTTGCTTGCATGTTGCATTTCATCATGTCATCATGTGCATTGCATCATCATGTTTTCAAAACTTGCATCCGTCCCGGTCTCCTCGTTCCTTTCGTTGTCCGTTCTGAGCCCAACCACACTTGCACGCGCCGGCGGCACGTCCGAAATATTATTTTATAAGTGGCCGAAAAATGTTCTCGGAATGGGTTGAAAGTTGGCATGTGGTGTTGTTATGTTGTAGGTAGGCCGCCTGCCAAGTTTCATCGCATTCGGAGTTCGTTTGATAGCCCAACGGATAACTATAGCGACATTATAGTCGGTCTAACGTCGGACGTTTTCGGTCTCCGGAAACAGTCGCCGGGCCTCCCTCTCTTCTCTTCTCTCAGCTCGAGACCGTCTACACAGCTCACTACCTACCGCCAGGCCCTACCTAACCTCTCTCGTCAGCCCGCGACCCTCCTCGCGCGCGCGCCCGAAAGCTGTCCCGGACCCGACCCAGGCAGTCGTCACCGTTGGATCCGGATCATCCCCAAACATCTACAAAACATCTCCGTTTTGTTAATTGGGCTCCCTAACTATTTTGTTCGCGACCGTACGATTACGATCGTAGGGATGAGGTAGCCCCTAACCTAATCCACTTAATGTATATATATAGCCCAACCCTAAAATCTAGGAGATTTGTCCCTCCACCGCCGCCACCGGGTCGCCTCCCACCTCGGGATCGCCTCGCCCGATCCTCCTCGATCCCCTCGCTCAACCAGTGTGATAGAGGCAAAGGTGTCCCGATGTTTCGATGAGATGGTGGCTATCGTTTTCTGTGGGAGTCGACCTTGACGATCCGACTACGAACGTGCGAGACGTCGCGCCTTAGCAATCGCTAAACCAACTTCCGAGGGGTTATTGACCACGCCGGAGCACGATCAACCTGACCACGAGGGCCTGTTTCCTGCGAGCAAACGAAGAACAAGCAAGAAGCTGAGATTGCAATCTGGATATTGCGAATATAAGATGAAAGCTTTATTGATCAAGGTGGGGTTCTGTGACGTCTTGGTCTGGTCGTTGGACACAAACGAAGTACGCGAAGTTGCAGCTATGGCGAACTTTTAATCTAAACAAAACCCAAGTCTAAACGACGCCCTAAGGGCTGTATATATGGAGGAAGAGAGGGGAATTTCGTGGCCCTTGAGGGTGGGGTCCGAAACCAACCCTAACTCTTGTTTCCCCACACATACGGACTCTAAAAATAGCCTATACTTAAGTATTTCGAAATTACATGGGCCTGGCCCATTAATAAGGTGACGCAGCACCTAGAATAGCCTATGGACGAATATTATGAAGTGGCATCTTGAATATTTCGTCCAAGGCTTCATGCACTCCTTATGGCGGCTTCAAAGTCCTGAAATCATCACTTGTAACTCCGTTCTTGATCCCCTTGCGCATGCCATCAACTCCATTCGTGTTCTTGCTCCAATGTTCATCCTTCTCCAAGCTAGGACCTTCATTTGTAAGCAAAACAAATGTATCCAATTTAGGCAGCATCATAATCTCATGAACATTAGAATCATTACCAAGAAACGAAAGTACCTGGTAATTTAATTGGCGTGCGCGAGCTCTAGTAATTGGTCCAGTATATGTAACAGTAGGGGCTGTGGGTGTAACAATGGTATTGATGTCCTCATCATCCTCCCCTTCTTGAAATGAAGTCGTCCTCGACGGAAGCTCATCTTCCTCACCCAAATAAGGCTTCAAATCTGCAATGTTAAAAGTGGGACTAACCCCAAAATCTGCAGGTAGCTCAAGTTTATATGCATTATCATTTATTTTCTCTAAAACCTTAAAAGGACCATCAGCACGTGGCATTAGCTTTGATTTGCGCAGATTAGGAAATCTATCTTTACGCAAATGTAACCAAACAAGATCTCCAGGTGCAAACACAACATGTTTTCTACCCTTATCTCCAGCAAGTTTATATTTAGCATTCATACGCTCAATGTTTTCCTTAGTTAACTCATGCATTTTTAAAATCAATTCAGAACGTTCTTTAGCATCAAAATTAACCTTCTCCGAAGATGGAAGAGGCAACAAATCAATAGGTGCACGAGGTAGGAAACCATACACAATTTCAAAAGGGCACATCTTAGTAGTAGAATGCAATGAACAATTATAAGCAAATTCAATATGAGGCAAGCATTCTTCCCACATTTTCTTGTTATTCTTCAAAACAGCCCTAAGCATAGTAGACAATGTTCTATTGACTACTTCAGTTTGTCCATCAGTTTGGGGGTGACAAGTAGTACTAAAAAGCAGCTTAGTCCCCAACTTAGCCCATAAACATCTCCAAAAGTGGCTAAGAAATTTAGTATCACGATCTGAAACAATAGTAGTTGGCACACCATGTAAGCGAATAATTTCACGAAAGAACAAATCAGCAACATTAACAGCATCATCACTTTTATGACATGGTATAAAGTGTGCCATTTTCGAGAACCTATCCACGACAACAAATATGCTATCCCTCCCCTTCTTTGTTCGAGGTAAACCTAAAACAAAGTCCATAGATATATCCTCCCAAGGAACACTAGGTACAGGCAAAGGCATATATAAACCATGAGGATTGAGTCGTGACTTAGCTCTTTGACAGGTAGTGCAGCGAGCAACAAAACGCTCAACATCCCGTCTCATCTTTGGCCAAAAGAAATGTGTAGCAAGTATATCCTCCGTCTTCTTGACGCCAAAGTGTCCCATTAATCCTCCTCCATGCGCCTCCTGCAATAACAAAAGACGAACGGAGCTAGCTGGAATGCATAGCTTGTTAGCACGAAACACAAATCCATCGTTAAGAACGAACTTGTTCCAAGTTCTCCCTTCCTTACAATTCTGCAATACATCTTTAAATTCAGCATCATTAACATATTGATCCTTGATGGTCTCCAAACCAAATATTTTAAAGTCAAGTTGTGAAAGCATAGTATAACGACGAGACAAGGCATCAGCAATAACATTTTCTTTACCCTTCTTGTGTTTAATGACATAAGGGAAAGTCTCAATGAATTCAACCCATTTAGCATGTCTACGGTTCAGTTTTGCTTGACTTTTAATGTGTTTCAAAGATTCATGATCAGAATGTATAACAAATTCCTTGGGCCATAAATAATGTTGCCATGTTTCTAAGGTCCGAACAAGAGCATATAATTCTTTATCATAAGTAGAATAGTTCAGACTAGGCCCACTCAATTTTTCAGAAAAGTATGCAACAGGTTTTCCATCTTGTAATAACACACCTCCTAATACAATTCCACTAGCATCACATTCAAGCTCAAAAGTCTTATTGAAATTAGGAAGTTGGAGTAAAGGAGCATGTGTTAACTTATCTTTCAATACCGTGAAGGCTTCTTCCTGTGCGGTACCCCAAACAAAAGGTACATCCTTCTTTGTAAGCTCGTTGAGAGGTGCAGCAATGGTGCTGAAATCTCTCACAAAATGCCTATAGAAACCAGCGAGGCCAAGGAAACTCCTCACTTGTGTGACCGTTTTGGGCTGCGGCCAACTCTCAATAGCTTCAATCTTGGCTTTATCAACTTCAATTCCCTGTGGAGTAACAACATAGCCAAGAAAAGATACTCGGTCGGTGCAAAAGGTGCACTTTCCAAGGTTACCAAACAAACGTGCATCACGTAGAGCAATAAAAACAGCACGTAAATGTTCCAAATGGTCCTCCAAAGATTTGCTATAAATCAATATGTCATCAAAGTAAACTACCACAAATCGTCCAATGAAGGCACGTAAAACTTCGTTCATTAACCTCATGAAAGTACTAGGTGCATTAGTTAACCCAAAAGGCATGACTAACCACTCATATAATCCAAACTTAGTTTTAAATGCTGTTTTCCATTCATCTCCCAATTTCATACGAATTTGATGGTAACCACTACGCACTTCACGTTCAGCTTTACAAGCAAGATGGAATAAACGAGTGATATTAGTATACTCCTTATACTCTAGAATCGTCTGAATGTCTCTATTTAATGCACCCATAAAACGTGCAAGCATAGCTTCATTCTCCTCAACAATACCACATCTAATCATGCCAGTTTGTAATTCCTGATAATATTCTTCTACAGAATTTGTTCCCTGTCTTAAGCGCTGCAATTTTTGAAGTAACTCACATTGATAATATGGTGGAACCCAACGAGTACGCATAGCAGTTTTCAAAGCAGCCCAAGTAGCAGGAATGGGATATAATCTACAATGCTCAGACCACCAAACACATGCAAAACTAGTGAATGCACAAACAGCAGCAGGAACACGTCTCTCCTCGGGATATTGTAAACATGTAAATCGTTGTTCAGTTTCTAACTCCCAAGTAAGATATATATCAGGAACATATCTACCCTCAAATGGTGGAATATTCAATTTTAGTTTAGGGAGATGGTCATGATCTCGTACCTGAGGGTGAGCCCTACCATTGCCATTATTTGCATGTGGACGACCTGATGGTTGCTGTGCTGGTGGTGGCACGTAGTTCTGATTTTGATCAACCTCATCCTCGTAATCGCCAGAAAAATCACCCTCCTCCGCATCAGCAGCAGGAGCCACAGAAGTAGCAACAGCAGCACCAACAGTTTGGCCAGGTGCAAGAGGGAGACGGCTCGCTCGGCGGAGGGCTGTTTCACGATGTGTAGGTAGTCGTCGTTGTTGTTGTTGTAGAGGTGCGTTAGGTGCAGCCGGTGGTGGTGGTGGAAGACGCGCGAGCAATTCATTAAACCTGTCATCGAGCTTTGTTTCGAACGTCTTCTCCATGTCATCTATCTTCTCCATGGCCTCTTCAAATCTGTTTAGCACATCCTGCACCTGTCCATTCATCATTTGCTGAAATTTATCATGCAACTCCTGATTGGTCATGTTCTCCCAGTCAGTCTCGTCGGCTTGTGATCCTGCCATGGTTAGCAACAATAGAAAACACACAAGAATATGATCCTACAGAATACTAACAAGAGGTGGTGGTGGCGGGTGTCACAAATCCGTCAAGCAAATCTCAAATTCTTACCAGTTCTTACCCAGCAGCAGGCGGTGATCGGCAACCGTTGTAGTCAAAACTCTCAAAAGCTTGGATAGAGCGATTGCCAGGGAGAGTCAAACGCACGACGTAGAGGTATGTGGAGCTGGGAAGGCTTATAGTATGGTAGCAAAAAGGGTCAGCAATAATCAATTCAGAGATGCAAAGTTGAATAAACGCTCAACGACGGTACTGTGCTGGTCCTAGGCTAGACCGTGCTAGAGACGCGAGCCTAGAACACTAACAAAATCACGGCGCTGCACGTAAATAAGGGAAAAGCACACTCTGGAACTTTTTTTTTCGCTTTTTTTTTGCGCTCCTTTTTTTTTTGCGCTCCTCTTTTTTTTTTTGCGCTCCTCTTTTTTTTTTTTTTTGCGAAAAATTACTATAACGGCGAGTGTCTCAAAACTCTTCCCTCGTCAAACTGATAGTATGGGCACGAAAATTTTTTTTCCACTTTTTTTTTTTCGGAAATCAGGGCAGCGACGACGAAAAAGTGCGACAAAAAATCACTATGATGGCACGTGGCTCAAAAGACTCAGAAAAGCCTAAAAATAGGATAGGGAAAAAAAATTTTGCCCGAGAAAATTTTGGCCTAAAAACTGCCCGGGGGTCTCCAGACTCTTTTTTTTTTTTTTTTTCCGAAACCTACGCAGGCAAGGAAACACGAATCGGAATTGAGATTGATCTCAAGAACAAACCGAATATGAGAAGAACTCGGATTGGTGGTGGATATATGGTTGTGGTATATGGCAGCGGTGGTGGTATATGGTAGCGGTGGTGGTATATGGATAGAGATTGATGGTGGTATATGGATACGGATTGGTAGTGGTATATGGATAAGGATTCAGAGCGGTGGCGGATAAGCAAAAGTGGTAGATGGGCGATGATGATGGTGCGGCGGCGGCGTGACAACTTATGACCAGAACTCGAAACTCTAAAAGACTAGACTCTAAGACCAGCAACTTGACACGACGATGCAACCGCAAATTCAACAAAGCAAAAACCCTAAAAAGATTATGCAAAGGCTCAGATTGGTTCGGATATGATGAACTAACCCTAATTTTTTTTTTGTGGCTTTTTCGTGGACTGTAGGTATGAAGAACAGACTCAATCTAATCTACGAAAAACTGTAAAATCTCACCGAGCAACCTGGAAATCTGATACCACTTGATAGAGGCAAAGGTGTCCCGATGTTTCGATGAGATGGTGGCTATCGTTTTCTGTGGGAGTCGACCTTGACGATCCGACTACGAACGTGCGAGACGTCGCGCCTTAGCAATCGCTAAACCAACTTCCGAGGGGTTATTGACCACGCCGGAGCACGATCAACCTGACCACGAGGGCCTGTTTCCTGCGAGCAAACGAAGAACAAGCAAGAAGCTGAGATTGCAATCTGGATATTGCGAATATAAGATGAAAGCTTTATTGATCAAGGTGGGGTTCTGTGACGTCTTGGTCTGGTCGTTGGACACAAACGAAGTACGCGAAGTTGCAGCTATGGCGAACTTTTAATCTAAACAAAACCCAAGTCTAAACGACGCCCTAAGGGCTGTATATATGGAGGAAGAGAGGGGAATTTCGTGGCCCTTGAGGGTGGGGTCCGAAACCAACCCTAACTCTTGTTTCCCCACACATACGGACTCTAAAAATAGCCTATACTTAAGTATTTCGAAATTACATGGGCCTGGCCCATTAATAAGGTGACGCAGCACCTAGAATAGCCTATGGACGAATATTATGAAGTGGCATCTTGAATATTTCGTCCAAGGCTTCATGCACTCCTTATGGCGGCTTCAAAGTCCTGAAATCATCACTTGTAACTCCGTTCTTGATCCCCTTGCGCATGCCATCAACTCCATTCGTGTTCTTGCTCCAATGTTCATCCTTCTCCAAGCTAGGACCTTCATTTGTAAGCAAAACAAATGTATCCAATTTAGGCAGCATCATAATCTCATGAACATTAGAATCATTACCAAGAAACGAAAGTACCTGGTAATTTAATTGGTGTGCGCGAGCTCTAGTAATTGGTCCAGTATATGTAACAGTAGGGGCTGTGGGTGTAACAATGGTATTGATGTCCTCATCATAACAACTATAAAATTTGATTTAGGGCAGAACAGTACCATAACCAAAGTATGCTCATGAGGAGTTTCCGGAAATGTTGTTCGTTGCTTCCGGCCTCATTTAAACTTGACTAGATGGGTAGTTTTCTTTTGCTTCACCCTCTTGCCATGTTTAACAACATTTAATATTGTTGGGTACAGAAACGAGATCAAACTAAATAATTGATGCGGTGCTCCGTCAATATGCAACTCGTTGCATATTGAGCTCCACTTAATTTGTAGTGTTGGTTGTTGCACTTTGCCATGCCATGCCCTCTTTAAACCGGACATGCATCATTCTTGTTTGCGCATCCTGCCATGCCTATGTGGTGGTTGTTTACTATGTTGTTTTCTTCTTTCCGGTGTTTGCTTCTTCGGGTTGGTTCCGTTAACGTCGTGTTGTGAGGATTCGTTCGACTACATCCATTTGTCTTCTTCATGGACTCGTTCTTCTTCCTTGCGGGATTTCAGGCAAGATGATCATACCCTCGAAATCACTTCTATCTTTGCTTGCTTAGTTGCTCGCTCTTTTGCTATGCCTATGCTGCGATACCTACCACTTGCTTATCATGCCTCCTATATTGTTGAACCAAGCCTCTAACCCACCTTGTCCTAGCAAACCGTTGATTGGCTATGTTACCGCTTTGCTCAGCCCCTCTTATAGCGTTGTTAGTTGCAGGTGAAGATTGAAGTTTGTTCCTTCTTGGAACATGGAGATGTTGTTCCTTGTTGGAACATGTTTACTTGTTGGGATATCACTATATATCTTATTTAATTAATGCATCTATATACTTGGTAAAGGGTGGAAGGCTCGGCCTTATGCCTGGTGTTTTGTTCCACTCTTGCTGCCCTAGTTTCTGTCATATCGGTGTTATGTTCCCGGATTTTGCGTTCCTTACGCGGTTGGGCTATAATGGGAACCCCTTGACAGTTCGCCTTACATAAAGCTCTTCCAGCAATGCCCAACATTGGTTTTACCATTCGCCACCTAGCCTTTTTTTCCCTTGGGTTTCGCGGACTCAAGAGTCATCATTATTTTACCCCCCCCGGGCCAGTGCTCCTCTGAGTGTTGGTCCAACCTGTCAGCTGCCGGTGACCACCAGGGGCAACTCTGGGCTGGCCTACCCGTACCTAGGACAATCTGAGTGTGCCCTGAGAAAGAGATATGTGCAGCTCCTATCGGGATTTTTCGGCACATTCGGGCGGTGTTGCTGGTTTAGTTTTACCCTGTCGAAATGTCTTGTTGTACCGGGATATCGAGTCTGATCGGAATGTCTCGGGAGGAGGTCTATTCCTTCGTTGACCGTGAGAGCTTGTCATGGGCTAAGTTGGGACACCCCTGCAGGGATTTGAACTTTCGAAAACCGTGCCCGCGGTTATGGGCAGATGGGAATTTGTTAATGTCCGGTTGTAGATAACTTGAACCTTAACTTAATTAAAATGAATCAACAGTGTGTGTAACCGTGATGGTCTCTTTCCGGCGGAGTCTGGGAAGCGAACACGATGTTGGAGTTATGCTTGACGTAGGTTGGTTAGGATCACTTCTTGATCATACTTTTATCGACCGTGCTTTGCCTTCTCTTCTCGCTCTCATTTCCGTATGTTAACCACCATATATGCTAGTCGCTTGCTGTAGCTCCACCTCATACCTTTTACCTTTCCCATAAGCTTAAATAGTCTTGATCGCGAGGGTGCGAGATTGCTGAGTCCCCGTGGCTCACAGATACTTCCAAAACTAGTTTGCAGGTGCCGTTGAACCGAGCAGGTGAGGCAACCAAGCTCAGGAGGAGCTCGATGAAGATCTTGTCCTTGTGTTGTTTTCGTTCTAGTTGATCAGTAGTGGAGCCCAGTTGGGGTCGATCGGGGACCTTTGTCGCATTTGGGGTTCTTCTTTTATTTTGGTTCCGTAGTCGGACCTTGATTGTACTTGGATGATGTAATGCTTTATTCTTGTAATTGGGTGAAGTGGCGATTGTAAGCCAACTATGTATCTCTTTCCCTTATGTATTACATGGGTTGTGTGAAGATTACCTCACTTGCGACATTGCTTTCAATGTGGTTATGCCTCTAAGTCGTGCTTCGACACGTGGGAGATATAGCCGCATCGAGGGCGTGATAGCCAGGCCCATGTATTTTCGAAGTACTTAAGGATAGGCTATTTTTAGAGTCCGTATGTGTGAGGAAACAAGAGTTAGGTTTGGCTTCGGACCCCTCCACCAAGGGCCACGAAATTCCCCCTCTCTCCTCCATACATACAGCCCTTAGGGCATCGTTTAGACTTCGGGTTTTGTTTAGATTAAAAGTTCGCCATAGTTGCAACTTTGTGTACTTCGTTTGTGTCCAATGACCAAACCAAGACGTCACAGAACCCCACCTTGATCAATAAAGCTTTCATCTTATATTCGCAATATCCAGATTACAATCTCAGTTTCTTGCTTGTTCTTCGTTTGCTCGCAGGAAATAGACCCTCGTGGTCAGGTTGATCGTGCTCCGGCGTGGTCAATAACCCCTCGAAAGTTGGTTTGGCAATTGCTAATGCACGACGTCTCGCACGTTCGTAGTCGGATCGTCAAGGTCGACTCCCACAGAAACGATAGCCACCATCTCATCGAAACGTCGGGACACCTTTGCCTCTATCAGAAGTTCATATAATACTTACCTCTAGGGAGAGCCTGCTTTAGTAATTTTTTCGGCTCTTCCAAATTGTTAGACAAATAATTATGGAACAGTAATACAATTACAGTAGTTCTGCAATAGTGCAATACTACCATTTTTCTCACTAATTGTGAAAATATTTGGATGGTTAATCTTTATACATCAGTACAACTTTTAACATTACTTCCCCAACCTTCTCAACTCAGCATCTTTTTCTAAAAAAAGAAGTCTTTCTGTGCAGAGTGTCACTTTAAGTGTAATAATGCTCAAAACAATTAATTTTAGCATAAAGTCCCGCAGCAACGCGCGGGGCATCATCTAGTTAGTCTATATTTAGTTTTCTTACACCTCAAGTCAAGTCATGTGTAATATATATATGCCTCTTGGGCCTTTAATAAAATTAAGTTGCTTTTCTAACATGGTATTAGAGCTTAGGTTATTTTTTAGCACGCGCAACTTGTGCAGATCCAATTTTGCGCTGCCGCCAACCTCCTCTCAGCCAGACGCTGCCTCCTCCCGTGATGCCGCCATCTTCCTCTGGCCGTCTCGCGCTCCCCTCCCTCCCACTTCACGTGCCCTGCCGTCTTGGTCAACGCCATCATTCTGGAGTCTGGATCCCATCGCCTTGAACATCGCCACCGCCCCGGTCAACGGCACCCCCGCCCTGGTCAACAGCGCCCCCGTGCATGTCTCCCACGCCAGCTGCGCTCCCATTGGCTGCTCTCCAAGTCTGCCGCTGGGACGATCGGCCCTTCCGCGAAGACCGTCGCTGCCACGTGAGGACCACCGTCCCGATTCATCAGCCATGCGTGTTCCCGTGTGCAGCCGCTCATGCAGCCGTGCAGGTGTGTTCCTCTCCTCCTGCTTTTGCTTCCGTGTGTGTGGTTGTTGCTATCTCCTGCTACGTGATGCTGCTACGTGGTGCTCAGATGCGGAGGTCAGAAAAAAATTAAGGTGTGGCGAAGTCTTAAGGAAAGAATTATTTTGATGCAAATCGAAAGAGTCAATACACATTACAACTCAACATGAAATACACTGAAAATGTAGGCATATTTCAATAGGAAAACAACCTAAAACATACCGATAATGAAGCTTTCAATGGCGTCTAGAAGACCCAGGCAATGGCAATGCCCTACCCTCATTCTGAAAGTCTTGCTTAATTTTACCAAGATCGATACTTTTGAAGATCTCTCGCTCAATATAACAAACCATCAAGTCATTAAGCCAACCATCGGTCATCTTGCTGCGCAACTCAGTCTTGATGATTGTCGGTGTCAAAACCGGCGGATCTCGGGTAGGGGGTCCCGAACTGTGCGTCTAGGCCGGATGGTAACAGGAGACAGGGGACACTTTGTTTTACCCAGGTTTGGGCCCTCTCGATGGAGGTAATACCCTACTCCTGCTTGATTAATATTGATGATATGGGTAGTACAAGAGTAGATCTACCACGAGATCAAGGAGGCTAAACCCTAGAAGCTAGCCTATGGTATGATTGTTGTGTATGGAGTTGATTCTGTCCTACGGACTACAACCCTCCGGTTTATATAGGCACCGGATAGGGTTAGGGTTACACAGAGTCGGTTACAATGGTAGGAGATCTAGAATATCCGCATCGCCAAGCTTGCCTTCCACGCCAAGGAAAGTCCCATCCGGACACGGGACGAAGTCTTCAATCTTGTATCTTCATAGTCCAGGAGTCCGGCTAAAGGTATAGTCCGGCTACCCGAACACCCCCTAATCCAAGACTCCCTCAGTAGCCCCTGAACTAGGCTTCAATGACGATGAGTCCGGCGCGCAAATTGTCTTCGGCATTGCAAGGCGGGTTCCTCCTCCAAGTCCTTCATAGAAGATTGTAAACACCAATAGTAGTGTCCGGTTCTGCAAAATAAGTTTCCACATATTGCCATAGAGAGAATAATATTGACACAAATCAAATCTGCTGACGTATTCCGCAGCGCGCTATCACACTACGGCCAAGTCCTTTACTCGAATCGTTTTTACTTTTCCACCTCAGCATGTTTTGCGAGGCGGTTTCCTTGGCACGTCTTGTCAAAGCAGAGATCGTATGCCCTTTTTACGGGATTCTCATCAATACGGACGTGGGTAACCCTAACCGCGCCATTGATTACGGCACTTGGAGATAAGCGAGTTTTACCAGGCTGGTGGGGACACGTAGTTGCGTCCGCCCATATAAGGGGATAAGAATCCACCCTTTCACCTACGCCTTCTTCCTCCTTTGCCTATCCATTTTCCGCGTACTCGAGCTCCAGCGCCCAAGTCCGCACTTCCCAGCTCTAACGCCGGAATGTATCCGAGCTCCAACGCTGGACTATGTATCCAAGCTCCAACACCGGACTGTATCCGAGGTGTCGTAAATCACCTTGGTTCAAAGAAGTTTTAAAGGAGTTTAGCCGAGCTTAATGCCGGAAATGCCCTCTATGGAGCCAGCCACTAGGCCCGAGCTTTATGCCAGGCTGCTTCCGAGATGGTGCACCACCCCGAATGTGGGCCGATTTTTTGTCAATATTTTATATTGGTGCAATTTATTCTCTGCCGAGATATATAGCCAGTAGCCCTCAAGGTGTGTATCGGTCTAAAACCCGAGATGCACATGAAGGATGACATAAGACTGCTGATCCCAGTAGCCGCTGAGACTCAGGTTGATTTGCAAAATCGGCCTGAGGATCAAGTCCTAGCTCGGCAGAATACTTCAGGACACTAAAAGCGGCGTG